>NC_047104.1:98989346-100189346 GCF_902500255.1 Thalassophryne amazonica | reverse complement strand
CACGTGCGCACAATTAAACTCGGCTCCACAGCAGTTTGATGCAGTATGCTGAAGAGGAACAGTGACACAAAGTCAGCCAAGTGTCATTCCACATTTCCTGCTGAAGCTCCTCAGGACGCTCCTGCAGGTGTTCCACCTGCTGTTATTGAGCGGGAGAACGAGTCTGAGCCAGAGGAACCAGAGGAGCGAGAGGAGACTCACGTGCAGCCAGACATCTCTGCATCTCCTACAGTCCGGCGGAGAAAGAAGCGTGCGCACAATTAAACCCTGCTGCACCACATTCAGTTTGATTGCTGACACCAAGTCGGCTAAAAGTCTCATTTCAGTGCTCTTCAGCGCGCTCCTGCAGGTGTTCCACCTGCTGCATGTACCTGATGTTTGGGAAAATGCACGAAGCCACACATCTGGCTCTGTCCGTCTCCTCCTCCTCCTCTCTGCGCCACTCCATGGCACAGAGCCCAACTACGCATGCAGTCACAAAGTTCTTCTGAAAAAGATGGAGCGATCTCGATGAATATGGGTGTGTGTGGAGACAATTCACCTCGTTCACAACGTGACAGAACTTAATGATGTGCTGTTACGCGCAATAGCGTGCAACAGTGCGCAACAACGCGAACACTATTCTTGACCGTGCATAATGGTGCCTGATAATTCTCCAGCAACACGTGCCATTAATCGTAAAGTGTGGTAACAGGTTGCAGCAGTTCCTGAGGACACCTGACGCCTCTGCCCCGAATCATCACATTCGTGATCAGTGGCCAAGAATGTGTACTTCGTGGCATTCCTGACTTGTCATCGTTATGTGTCAACGCAGCTTAAGATAAGATAAGATAAAACTTTATTGATCTCACAGAGGAGAAATTCACATGTTACGTCAGCTCTTAAAAAGCACACAAGATGGGTGCAAGTAGAGGAAAATGTTTATCAAACAACAATATATATATATACGAGGTCTATTAGAAAAGTATCCGACCTTATTATTTTTTTCAAAAACCATATGGATTTGAATCACGTGTGATAACATCAGACATGCTTGAACCCTCGTGGGCATGCAAGAGTTTTTTCACGCCTGTCGGTTACGTCATTCACCTGTGGGCAGTCTTTGAGTGAGGAGTCGTCCACCCTCTCGTCGTTTTTTTTATTGTTTAGGAATGGCTCAGAGACTGCTGCTTTGTTTGATCAAAATTTTTTCAAAACTGTAAGGCACAACTGAGTGGACACCATTCGATAAATTCAGCTGGTTTTTGGTAAAAATTTTAACGGCTGATGAGAGATTTTGGTCTGGTAGTGTCGCCGTAAGGACGGCCCACGGCGCCTGAAGGCGATCTGCGCTTTGAGGCGGCAGCGTCTGGCCATTTCAAGTTGAAAACGTCCACATTTCAGGCTCTGTTGACAGAGAACTTTCAGAAGAAGTCAGCATGAGGAGTTTATTCGGACATTCCATTGTTAACGGACATTTTGTAATGAAAGAACGTGCGGGCAGAGTCGTATGTCGGGCCGGACCTGACCACGGGGGGGTCGCAACAGGAAAAACACCTCCGTTGGAAACCTTAACGGGCAAGTTGGAACATGCCCAAGCTGTTAAACAATTTCTCAGTTACTCACTTGTTGAAAACCATCAAAAGCCGCCTGAATTTTACAAATGGTTTTCAACACGAAGGTGTTTTTCCTGTCGCGGCGCACACAGATTTGCCGAGTCGTCACGGAAACGACTCGGCGAATGTGCGCGCACGTCTTTCATTAAAAAATGTCCTTAAACAGTGGAATGTCCGCATAAAGTCCTCATGCCGGCCTCTTCTTAATCTTCTCTGTTCTCTCACGACGTCCTGGGTGAATTAAGCCTTAAATTAGGATGTTTTCAGGTCGAAACAGGCCGACGACGGCGCCTGGAAGCGCTGCATGACGTCCTGCTCCGTGGGAAGTCCTTACAGCAACAGAAACACCCCATAATCTCTCATCAGCCGTTAAACTTTTCACCGAAAACCAGCTTAATTTCTCGAATAGTGTCCACTCTGATATTCCGCACAGGTCCAGAAAAAATTTTAATAAAGCAACGCGCACCGTCTCGAGCAGCGTGTGAAACAAAGGAATTCAGCCGAGAGGGCGGGACTACATCTCACTCAAGGCCTGCCCACAGGGAAATGACGTCACCGACACGCGTGAAAAAACTCACGCATGCGCACGAGGGTTCAAGCATGATTGGTGTAATCGCACGTCATTCAAATTCATATACTTAAAAAAAAAATAAAAGGGTCGGTTTATTATCTAATAGACCTCGTATATACGAGGTCTGTCCATAAAGTATCGTACCTTTTTATTTTTTTCAAAAACTATATGGATTTCATTCATATGTTTTTACGTCAGACATGCTTGAACCCTCGTGCGCAGGCGTGAGTTTTTCCACGCCTGTCGGTGACGTCATTCGCCTGTGAGCACGCCTTGTGGAAGGAGTGGTCCCACCCCCTCGTCGGATTTTCATTGTCTGGAAATGGCGGAATGAAAAGGACTTTTTTTTCCATCAGAATTTTTTCAGAAGCTGTTAGAGACTGGCACCTGGAAACCATTCGAAAAATTTATCTGGCTTTCAGTGAAAATTTTACGGGCTTCACAGAGAATAAGGACTTTAACTACAGGTTTAAGGACCCCTTTAAAGGACGGTCGGTGCGCCGCGCTGCGAGCTGCGACGATGCGACACAAACCACTGGATCATTTCTAAGCTGATGGCTCTGTGGATACGAGACCGTCGTGTGCTCTTTCTCTGGTTATCACAAGACCTGGACATCAGCCATTTTCCGGCAGATTTCACTTTTAACAAGAGATTTTGTCATGGAAAGCCGCGCGGAGGCTTCGCGCGTCACGACCGATTCGCTGATGAAGCGAGACAAAGGAACACCTCCGTTTCGGAGTGTTAGAGGACAAGTTTGGACATGTCCAGCTCTCCACAAGTTCTTTTATACTCACTCGACTGGTAAGCACTGAAAGCTGAGATAGACATGTCCCAACTTGTCCTCTATATATATATATATATATATATATATATATATATATATATATATATATATATATATATATATATATATATATATATATATATATAAACACACACACACATATACAGTAAGCTGAATAAAATCTTATATTTGCTGTGAGTTCAAGTTTAAATAAACTGTGTTCAGGAGGTGGGGTACTGATTTGCTGTTTCAAATATTCTAAATGTTCTGTTTAATTTTGTTTGACTCTCTTCCAATAATCTGTTTAATAGGAATCCTTTTATTTTTTTCCTATAATTGATAATTATACAGATTTTTAAAACAATATGTAATACTATATTCAAATAATAATATAATATAACATAAGTACAGCTCTTTGTACATCCCACCTTCAAACACAGCCTCATATGACCATCCACTTAAGCTGACAATTTTCTATAGGAATACAAACTTCCTACAGGCACTGCACTATTAATAACAGTAATAACCAACCATGATGAAATATTCAATATTCACATAAGAAAGAGTTAATTAATGAACTCGCACATTGTTTTCTAATTATGGCAGCTGTGCTGGTGTAGTAATAAAACCTCTGTGTGTGCGAGAGAGTTTGTGAAAAATAAGCCCAAACGGATTAAAGTCTATTCAGTTTATTTATACAGCACCAAATCATAACATACAGTAAATTACCTCAAAGCAGTATACAAAAGTAAGATCTAATCTAACCCACCCCATGAGCAAGCACACAGACTACAGTGATTTGGAAAGTCTCCTTCAGTGTTTTTTGATTTTACATGAAGAAACCTCAAGCAGACCAGACTCGGGGGGGTAATCATCTGCTTTGGCCATTCTAACAAGACAAAACAAAAGGACAACACAAGAAGAAGTGTTGCAACCAAATTAAGATCTATAAATCAGTTGTTGACAATTGCAGGGTAATTGATTTAGACATCAACAAGGTGCAGATCGGAGTCCCAGAGAGATTATTAAGTCAGTGATTGTACTGATGGCAGATCGTTGAAGTAGGTGATTCCCATAGCCAACCCCAAACCAGAGGGACCTCTGACTTCTCCCAAGATGCCCCAACATCCATCAATGTGAGTGATCTGGATCCAAAAGTTCCAACATTGACTCCAGACATATCAGTGCACAGTTGCAGCTGCTCATACATGAGATAACTAGGACTTTGCAACTACTCAACATCTCATTTGTTTGCATTTCATTATGGCATTCACTTGAAGTGTTCACCACAGATTTAGCAAGTTCCTATAAACTCAGAGTATCACTGCCCAGCAGCCATCATTCAGGTAAAACAGTCATACCAGAAGTCATTCCACACCAGCTTAACTTCCCATATATCCACAGCTGTGATGCAGTCATTGAAGTATTTTCTCACTTTCATGAAATACCCCGGTGCATCCAGGCCCATCCAGTTGCAGATTCTCAGCCATCCAGACAGGAGACCTCTGGAAGATATGATCCACACCAACATCCTTTGTCATACATATCTCATTAGCCCAACAGTACCCATGCAGCAGCTCCTTAAGACACATCTGAGCAGTGACCAGGCAGGAGCTTGGACAAAGAACAGAACAGAAATTAATAATGAGAAAGACAAATCCATCTCAACATCAATTTAAAATCTAATTAATATCAACCATTTAACATGCTTGTTGGCAGAAGAGTCACATCACTAGCACTGCTCAATGTTACACTGATGAGACAGAACTCTTCCCCAGGACTGAAAGGTGAAATGACCAATAGAAGCAAGAGACAAACTGAAAGATCTCATCTGTCAGGTTGTTAGGATGAAACCTTCCTCTTTCTTTTGCCGTCTTGGTATCTTATCATTATTCAAACTGTGTCCACAGCATTGGGCTGTGCGTGTTAATAATCAATAGACTGTTAATTTCTGGTTGTGTTCCTCAATATTTTAAACAGGCTGTTATTCATCCTTAAAAAAAAAAAATCCTAACATTGTCCAATCTCTTGTTCAGAAGTTTAGACTGATTTTGAAATAGCCTTTTATCTCCTAAATCTTAGCAAAAGTCATGGCCAAACAACTTAATGAGGAGATTTCAGCTAAAAATAATATCACTGATCAGTTTCAGTCTGGGTTCCATCAGCTACACTCTACTGACAGCTCTGAGAGTTTTAATGCATAGAGAGGCAGGTAAATATTCTGTTGTTGTACTTCTGGATCATTCTGTAGCTTTTTACACAACTGACCATGGCATTCTGATTAAGAGATTGGGACATAGGTGAGCATCTCTAGGTCGTCCTGTCTCACTGACAGGAATTTCCCTGTTACTGCAACTAGATTTCTGTTTTCTTCTGCTATTCTGTCCTGTGGTGTGCCCCAAGGGTCCATTCTGTGACCTATTTTGTTTTAGCTTTGAATTTGCTTCCACCATCCAAACATTTTGAGTACCTTTGAAGGTATCTCATATGATTGCTATGCAGATGACATCAGCTGTACATCTCATTTAAACATCAGAGTGGATCTACATTTGCTATCCTTCAACACTGTGCTAATATTATAAAGAACTGGATAACTGCTAATTACCTGTCACTTAATACAGGGAAAACTAAAGTACTTATTTGTGTCCCGTACAAATTTGTTCACATAGTGATTGAGAACGTGGATCGCTGTCATCTGTAGTTCATTCAGTTTTCAATTTCAATTTATTTTCATTTATGTAGCGCCAAATCACAACAAAGTTGCCTCAAGGCGCTTCACACAAGTAAGGTCTAACCTTACCAACCCTAAGAGCAAGCGTACAGGCAACATTGGTAAGGAAAAACTCCCTCTGATGAAGCAGACCAGACTCAAAGGGGCGACCCTCTAACTGCGCAATGCTAATGACATAATTAACAATTCAATTTACAAAACGAATATACAGGAAATTTTGCCGGTGCACAGGACGGGAGGGTTTCAGAAGTAGACACCACACCCATCTCTGGATGGAGCTGCACCTCAAACAGTGAAAGAACAGAATCAGGCACTGGAAAGACAAGAAATACAGCATAATTTGTCAGCATTAAGCAACAAGAAAAACAGAAGAAATACTAAGGTGATCGCTGGCCACTAGCCCTAAGCTTCACTAAAAGACTTTAGATAAAGTTGAGGCCGTGGCCCACTCCATTTCCTAATAAAATGAATTTAAAAGGGTAAAAAAGCATAGTAACATGCTATGCCAGTATGCTATCCATCCGAAAGGGAAAATAAGTGCTTCTTAAGTCTGGACTTGAAAGTCTCTGCAGAATCTAACTGATAATAAGAGAAAGCTCTGTCACCCGCAGACTTTTTATTCACCCTAGGGACACAAAGTAGTCCTGCACCCCAAGAATGCAAAGAGAGCCCGGGCCGGTACGTAGGGTTTAATTAGGTCAGCTAAGTAGGGAGGTGCCAGTCCGTGAACAATTTTATAGGTTAGTAGCAGAACCTTAAAATCTGATCTCATAGAGACAGGAAGCCAGTGAAGAGAAGCCAAAATGGGTATAATGTGGTCGAAATTTCTGCTTCATGTCAAAACTCTGGCAGCAGCATTTTGAACCTATTGGAGACCCATAATGCTGGACTGCGGTAAACCAGAAAATAGAATATTGAAATATTAAAATAGAATAATATTAATCTAGAGCTGACAAATGCATGAATCAGGGTCTCAGCATCAGCCATAGCATGGGACGAATCTTTGCTATGTGGAAGAAAGCACTCCTTGTCATATCTCTAGTGTGAAGGTCAAAGGACAATGTAAGATCAAAAATTACCCCAAGGTTCCTCACCTTGTCAGTGTGATGTATGACACACGAGCCCAGGCTAAGCGTTAGCTGGTCAAATTGATGCTGATGTCTCACTGGACCAAGAACCATCATTTCAGTCTTAGCTGAGTTTAAAAGCAGGAAATTGCTAGACATCCAGCTTTTCACTGATGCAAGGCAATCTTCTAAGGATTTTATGTGGATGAGATTACCAGCAGTTATTGGCATGTATAACTGAGTATCATCAGCATAGCAATGAAAAGTAATCCCAAAATGCCGCAATATATGCCCAAGGGGTGCTATATAAAGAGAGAAAAGGAGGAAGCCTAGAACGGACCCCTGTGGAACCACAAATTTCATGTCACTAAGGTTAGAGGTAGTGTTATTGTACAAAACACAGTGAGAACGACTGGTCAGGTATGACATCAACCATGCAAGGGCACGTCCAGTGATCCCAAAATGATTCTTCAGCCTATTGAGTAGAATATGATGATCCACTGTATCAAACGCAATGCTAAAATCCAGTGGTGGGCACAGCTAACCAAAAAGTTAGGTTTGGTAACCGTTAATCCGCTAACTGAAAAGTTAACTTTTGTAAAGCTAAACCGATAAACCTCAAAAATTTTTAGCTGAAGTTACAGCTAAAAGCTAAACCAATAACTTTTAGAATTGACTACAGTACACTGGCAGCTACTGACACAACAACGAGCCAGCGCTTCTTTGTCAGATCAGCTTTCTCTTAGCAAAAGAGACCTAGTGACCAGAGAGAAAGGAAGGAGAGAACAAAAAAAAAAGATAATTTATTTTCATAGCCATATAGATTTGCAGACGTATCACAGGAGTCATGCACAGAAAGACAGTTTTGACTAATGGTTAAAAATTCAAACAAACTAATTCAGGACAAGTTATTGAAATTAACGTCACCTCTGTCATTTTACAAAGTGAAAATATCAGCTATATGTTTTAGTTTTAAAGTAATGCACTTATTTAGAAGGTTTTAGCATTTATAGAAACACATGCTGAAATGCATTATGGGTAAATTAGTTTCCTGTCATCAGTGGTTGGTCAGTATATGTAAAAACCAACACATAAGTTACTGTAATGTGTGTGTTGGCTTTTACAAATAAATCTGCATTGGTAATAATATGTCTTTTTTTTTCTTTTGCAAAAAAAGACAATTTGAAAACTGAAAATTCTGTTTGTTACTAAGTGATTCAGCACTTTTAGGGAATATGTGGCAATTGGTATTCACACTGTCATGAACACTGCCATCTACTATTGGCAGTAGATGGCCATCCAGCAGAGAGACATTCCACAGGGGTTTTAGGTAGTGGACATGAAAATATTTGATATTGCTGGAACAGCCAACAGGCCATCCTCAATTTCAATGTCATCCAATGTAGTAATGGGTATTAAGTTTGCAAAGCATATCCCTCTATGATTTTATGGACATGTCTGTGGAAACAGGCCACAGTCTCAACTTGACCAATTTCCCTCCCTGCCACAGAAGCTGCACTATCACCATAGTGAATTTTCTGCACTAATTTCCCAGCTAAGCTAATGGATTCCACACCCACATTTGTCTTGCAGGGTCTCATTCAACAATCACAATCTGGCTGTGACATTTTGACAAGACTTTCAGCTTTGATAACCATGTGTTTGCCTTATATGAACTTGTTTTTTCCATTCATCTTTATATCAGTGAACTTCTGCATACTTATTTAACAAGCAGGTCTCCGAGGTTCTCAGACCAAAACCTGCTGAAGGTTCCTCAGAAAGAAAACTGAAAGGAGATTGTGCTTTAGGGGTTATGGCTCCCAAACTGTGGAATACATTCCACAGGTAGGCAATCAGTAACAGTCAGGGGTCGAATCGACCAAAGATTTGATTTAGTGATAATCTGCTCTGCTAACTGATGTATAGTCATTTTGTAGAGAAGTTAGGTCAGTGGATAAGGAGCTGCCCCGTCAGTGGGTAGAACTGGGTTTGAATCCTGCTCATGCTACTGGTATGTGTCTTGGACAAGACACTTAATCTGCATTGTCTCAGTGCACCCAGCTGTAAATTGCTGAATTGTTGAAGCTTTGTAGGTGGAATTCTTTCTCATTCTTGCTTGATGTATGACTTCAGTTGTTCAACAGTCCCGGGTCTCCATTGTCGTATTTTGCACTTAATAATGCGCCACACATTTTCAATGGGTGACAGGTCTGGACTGCAGGCAGGCCATTCTAGTACCCACACTCTTTTACTACGTAACCACGCTGTTGTAACACATGCAGAATGTGGCTTGGCATTGTCTTGCTGAAATAAGCAGGGACGTCCTTGAAAAAGACATTCCTAGGATGGAAGCATGTATTGCTCCAAAACCTGGATGTACCTTTCAGCATTGATGGTGCCATCACAGATGTGTAAGTTGCCCATGCCATGGGCAGTAACACACCCCATACCATCACAGATGCTGGCTTTCGAACTTTGTGCTGGTACAATCTGGATGGTCTTTCTCCTCTTTTGTCCGGAGGACACGACGTCCATGATTTCCAAAAACAGTTTGAAATGTGGACTCATCAGACCACAGCACACTTTTCCACTTTGTGCCTGTCCATTTCAAATGAGCTCGGGCCCAGACAAGGCGGTGGCATTTCTGGATGTTGTTGATGTATGGCTATCACTTTGCATGGTAGAGTTTTAACTTGCACTTGTAGACGTATTGATGAACTGTGTTAACTGACAATGGTTTTCTGAAGTGTTCCTGAGTTGGTTTTAATGCAGTGCCGCTTGAGGGGATAGAAGGTCACGGGCATTCAGTGTTGGTTTTAGGCCTTGCCACATACAGTAGTGTTCAGAATAATAGTAGTGTTATGTGACTAAAAAGATTAATCCAGGTTTTGAGTATACGAGGTCTGTCCAAAAAGTATCGGACCTTTTTATTTTTTGCAAAAACCATATGGATTTGAATCACGTGTGATTGCATCAGACAAGCTTGAACCTTCGTGCGCATTCCTGAGTTTTTTCACACCTGTCGGTTGCGTCATTCGCCTGTGAGCAGGCTTTGTGTGAGCACTGGTCCACCCCTCTCGTCAGATTTTTATTGCGAATAAATGTCTGAATGATTTGGAGCTTTGCTGCATCAATTTTTTCCAGAAACTGTGAGAGACCTCCAGGTGGTAACCATTCGGTAAAATTAACATGGCTTTCAGGGACGATTTTATGGGGATTACACAGATTAAGGAGTGCTCCAGCCGGTTTAAAGACCACCCACAGCTGCAGGGAGCGTGCCGCACTCCAAGCGCCGATCGACAAGCTCAAACCCCGCTGAAACAACCAGATCATTTCCAACGTGAAGGCTTTGCTGATCCGGGACGTCGTCTGACTTTCACAAAAAGGCAGAAGGCATGGACATCAGCACTTTTTCGGCACATTCTACTGTTACAGGAGTTTTTTTCATGGAAAAAGAAGTGGAGGATTGCCCCACCGTGCTGCTCATGGCGCGGGACAAAACCGCCTCTGTGTTGGTCTCACAGGACAGCTTTCAGACGGCTTCCGGTTGCTTTTCAGTCGTGTGAATATCCGAGAAATTGAGCATGAGCTGGACATGCCCCAACATGTCCTGTGAGGCTTCATCACGGCGTTGCTTTGCGCCATGCGGCTCCATCCTGACGTGTGGAATTCCTCCGCACGTCTGTCTCAATGTGCCGAAAAAGTGCTGATGTCCACGTCTTCCGCAATTCCTGTGCTAGTCAGACGACATACCGGATCAAGACAGCGTCCAGTTTAGAAATGAACGGCACATTCCACTGTTACAGGAGTTTTTGTCATGGAAAGAGGAGCGGAGGAATTCCGCGCGTCGCGGCGGAGCCGCATGGCGCAAAGCAACGCCGTGATGAAGCCTCACAGGACATGTTGGGGCATGTCCAGCTCATGCTCAATTTCTCGGATATTCACACGACTGAAAAGCAACTGGAAGCCGTATGACAGCCACCTGAAAGCCGTCCTGTGAGACCAACATGGAGGTGGTTTTGTCTAGCGCCATGAGCGGCACGGTGGCGCAATCCTCCGCTTCTTTTTCCATGAAAAAAACTCCTGTAACAGTAGAATGTGCCGAAAAAGTGCTGATGTCCACACCTTCTGCCTTTTTGTGAAAGTCAGACGACGTCCCGGATCAACAAAGCCTTCACGTTGGAAATGATCTGGTTGTTTCAGCGGGGTTTGAGCCTGTCGATCGGTGCTCGGAGCGTGGCGCGCTCTCAGCAGCTGTGGGAGGTCTTTAAACCGGCTGCAGCACTCCTTAATCTGTGTAATCCCCATAAAATCGTCCCTGAAAGCCATATTAATTTTCCAAATGGTGTCCACCTGGAGGTCTCTCACAGTTTCTGGAAAAAAATTGATGCAGCAAAGCTCCAAATTGTTCAGACATTTATTGGCAATAAAAATCTGATGAGTGCTCACACAAAGCCTGCTCACAGGCGAATGACGCAACCGATAGGCGTGAAAAAACTCACGCATGCGCACGAAGGTTCAAGCTTGGCTGATGCAGTCACATGTGATTCAAATCCATATAGCTTTTGAAAAGAATAAAAAGGTCCGTTACTTTTTGGACAGACCTCGTATTTCTTATTGTTACATGGGAAACAAGGTACATTTTTTACTAATAGTGTTATGTGTCGGACGCAGCTCGGAGAACCGACCAGCGTTTGAAGGACCCAGTATGAAATAAGCAGAGCACGGTACAAAGGCTAACTGAATTTAATACATAACAGTGATAATAATAAAAAGTGCGGTCTGGCGTGGTGCGCTCCCAGCAGCGCTAATGGTCCGGAGCCAGAAGCTGTTTCGGACCCAAGGACCCCGCCGACACCCCCCAGGTGGCCGCAACAACCGAGTCTGTGAAAGAAGGAACCATTATGTGAGTCCACACTCTACACACAGAACACTTAAAGGTGTACAAACAGCAAACACTTCCTGGCTTGATTACTGATCAGCTTCCAACCTGCAGGCATGGAACATCTCGTTCACAAATCACCACCGCAGTGGAAGCTGATACATGACTAACATACAGCTCAATACAATAAGGTGTGAGGGACACCACATTTACTGACTGTATAACTGTTAGTCACAAAATCCAACGTACCTCAGGAAGTGTGCTGACGAGCGTGAGACCTCACCCTCTCCTCTTTCACAGACCGTGCATCAAACCTGGACATTCTCAGCGTCCGCTGCTGATGAGATGGCTCCCAAGACGACGATCTCACCCGTCTGGTCACAAGGTCGAGTCTCTGGCAAATGCACACTGTGCACTTCAGTCTTAAATGCCAACATACTCCAATCCCTCCAGATGCACCTCAGCTGTGAGTCCTGACGAGTCGCAGGTGATCAGGGTGAAGTCCTAACAGCCTCAGCAACACAGCCACTCAGTCCCAAATGCACGCCACCTGGGAGGAAACACAAAAGGCAAACAAACCAGCAGCCAGGCCCCCCCAGCCATACAACAAATAGCCCAATTTCATAGCCTTAAGAGTGTGCATATCATGAATGCTTGGTCTTGTTGGATTTATGAGAATCTACTGAATCTACTGGTACCTTGTTTCCCATGTAACAATAAGAAATATACTCAAAACCTGGATTAATCTTTTTAGTCACATAGCACTACTATTATTCTGAACACTACTGTACATGTACAAAGTTCTCCAGATTCTCTGAATTTTCTGATTATATTATGGACTGTAGATGATGGAATCCCTAAATTCCTTGCAAATGAACTTTGAGAAACATTGTTCTTAAACTGCTGGACTATTTTTTCATGCAGTTGTTCACAAAGTGGTGATCCTCACCCCATCTTTGCTTGTGAACGGCTGATACTTTTGGGAATGCTCCTTTTATACTCAATCATGAGTATCCTCAGTTCCCAAACACTTATTGAGTGTTGTTAGAAGGAAAGGTGATGTCACACAGTGGTAAACATAACACTGTCCCAACTGTTTTGAAACCTGTTGCAGGCATCCATTTCAAAATGAGCAAATATTTGCACTAAAACAATAAAGTTTATCAGTTTGAACATTAAATATCTTGTCTTTGTGGTGTATTCAATTGAATATAGGTTGAAGAGGATTTGCAAATCATTGTATTCTGTGTTTATTTACATTTTACACAACGTCCCAACTTCACTGGAATTGGGGTTGTATCTGCCAAATTGAACTGGATCAACTGATTAATCCGTTTCCGCAGGTGTCATACTTGTACGAGTATAATACTCGTATTATAATGAGTGAAGTTCAGTGTCTTCAGTTTGTGAATTCTCTTGTTGACAAAACATCTTGGTGATGTAAAAGATCTCGGTGTCTGAGTCCAACACAAAGATTAACAAGGAGATATTACCTCCTTTGAACAATGTGAAGATTTACACACACCACCGCTTTTAGCCTGAGATTGAGGGCTGACATATGTGACCGAACAGTCTGTGGAGCTGATGCTGCTGGCTCATCGTTGTCATGACAACAAAAAGAAGATGCTGCATCGTTGTTTTATCCTGTCCCTCTGTAGATGTAGCTGGTTAATGTGGTGGGAAAAGAAGCATTAATCATTTAATTCTGTGTACATTAACACACGTCCCCCCCCCCAACACACACACAGATTGTTTGTTTACTTCCCTGAAGAATCAGTTGACCCAAATAATCAGTGATTGTTCCACACTCAGTAGCCTCTGCTCGAGACTTGGGATGATTCACCACACCTCCTGCGAATTAGTAAGAAGGCTGACGTTAAATCATGCACTGCTGCGTGTTACTACACAAACACTGATGTGCAAACGGACACAAGTGGCTTCATCCAAAACCGTGCAAAAGCCAAAAACTATTTATAGTGAGATTTGTTTTGAACAATGCTGTAAAGTTCGCTGTGAGCAATCTTCAGTAGAAACCAATAAACAAATCTGAGAATTTCAGTCAAAAGCTACACTAGAAGAAATCAGCACTCCATCAGGTTATTACATAAAGAAAAATTAAGTTAGCTGGTATGTATGTGATGTAACTGTGAATATTATGACATTCGCTGAATATAAATAAAAAAGCTAAATCCAGTTTACAAACACTGTACTTTTACTTTCTCTGCTCTCGTGCCTCCTTCAGATAAAGGGCACTGCTTTGCCGAAACCTAAATTGTACACCTGGCCTTTAAATAGAATAATGCAATTATTTCTACCTCAGTTACCATTCTGTCAGCAGTGTCAGAAGTGTCAGCAACCATTCTTTGAAATATTATTTTAATTTTATACAAACCACCCAAAATACACAGTTTATCCACAAAGGGATATGAGTCAGTGTTGTATAAAGTACCAGAAAATCACACTTAAGTAAAAGTACAGATACCCATTAAAAAAATGACTTTGGTAGAAGTTCAAGTAACCGATTGAAATGCTACTCAAGTAAAAGTCTTAAAGTATCTAGTATTTATTGTACTTAAGTATGACAAGTAATGTACAACTAAATGTACTCAAGTATTGAAAGTAAAAGTACAAGTAAATGTTAATAATCAAAAATGGACTGAATTTTTTTTTTTTAATTACTAGGCTTATAAAATATTAAAATATTTAAAATATTACTAGGCTTGTAAATGACTGGTAGTATTAGTCAAAATACTGAAATACTATTGTGCACATCACACAAAAACACTTCAGAAACAAGGTTTCAAAACCTAAATGAGAGTAGGCTACTCAGTAGGTGTTCACAGGAAACAGTTATTTATTTCTATATGTATTTATTTATTTTCATTGTTACATGGTTTTATTACCTCTGCCAAGGAGGTTATGTTTTCGGTCGCGTTTGTTTGTTTGTCTGTCTGTTTGTCAGCAGGATAACTCAAAAGGTTTTGAACGGATTTTGATGAAATTTTGTGGAGTGGTTGGAAATGACAAGAGGAACAAGTGATTAAATTTTAGTGGTGATCCGGATCACGATCCGGATCCAGGAATTTTTTAAAGGATTCTTCACCATTGCGGGATGGGGGAATTTTGACATTCTAGTTTCTAACTCCACAAAAACAAGGCAGAAAGGCTTGAAAAAAAAATTAGGGTGTAACATAGTCAAATGTTCTATCAAACAACAAAGTTTGGTGATGATCGGATCCGGATTCCGGATCTGGTGATCCAGAATATGCAAAAATATAGGGAAAATAGAAAATGTGTCAGTGTGAGGTGACAAATGAAGCTAGAGATGCACAACTAGCACCAAATTGTAGCTGAATCTGTACTGATTCAGTAAGGTGTCATCAGATTTGATGTAGCTTCAAATGTTATGGAGCTAGATCCAGAAGAAAACCGCCATTACCGAAAAATCGTTTTATACAATAACTTTTGAACTAATAAAGACATAAAAGTGATTCCAAGTTCTAGTGGTATGTTTTCATGGTCAAGGATGTCAAATATAAAGGAAAGAAAAGTGTATGTATCATAGTTTTGGTTTTAACACTGAATTGTTGAATAGATCACTGTGCCAAGGAGGGAATCTCTTTAGGGTCAGTGACCCTATGGCCTTGTTTAGAGAAGTGTTTCATAAATGTTAAAAAATTCATATATTTGCAATTTAGTTGAATAATAAATTGAATTTTGTCTCTTATTTGTTTTTGTCTGTAAGCACATGCAATATCAATATCAGTGCTCAGATGACAGTAGATTCTGGGAAAGGTGCAAGTTGCAATAAACTGTGATGCCAAGCACTAAGGATACATGCTATCCAGTCACAGCAGATGAAACTTTTTTACTACTGAGCAAACATCATTGTTAGACTTTTTTAGGTTCAATGATTCCACGGCGTGTAGATGTTATGGCGTCAGTGACCCCATGGCCTTGGAGGAAGTTTGCACTCTCTGAGTGCTTCTAGTATTTTCTGTTGTGTTTTGTTTCATTAGGTTCTTTTTGTCTCTTTCTCTAAAATTGTTTTGTAACATTATTAGTCTATTAGTATTGACTATTATTGTCTATTATGTAGACTGTTATTGTTGTTGCTATAATATATGAATAAAAATAAATGAAAAAACTTACAGTTTGACTCTTTTACGAAAACGAACACAAATCAACAAACGTGCTGATGTGAACAGCTTAATGCTACCTTTAACATTGAAAATGCCATAGACATGCTAACGCGTTAGCATCTGTCCCGTTTTTAAGTTATAAAATACATCTATCAGCTGTTTCAGAAGACCATAACAGGTCGGTTTAACATAAAAATATTAAATATTACTCACAGACATATGCTCTTCAGGGTTTTAGCGGGGAAAAAATTAGGATAAAGTGAAATAAAGTCCACGAATCATAGATCGACCTGCGAATCACTGCTTCGATTGGTTCAAGGTTCAAAGCAAAGCCGCTCTGCAGAAAAGTTGATTACAGACCCACTGCAGGGAATGTAATCAATGCAGAGAAAATATAATTTTCCTGACAAACACCCCCCAAGTGCGTTACTGAAAAAAAGCCTACCGGACATGCCTCATGACAAATCGGCCTGACTTCGTTGCAGTCACTAGTAATCAGTGGTGTCTCTGGGTAAAAACACGACTTTTGTTGTGTGTGTGTGTGTGTGTGTGTGTGTGTGTGTGTGTGTGTTTTTGTTTTTTTTGTAACGAGTAACGGCATGGCGAATAGAAAATGTATCGGAGTAGAAGTATGCAATTAAGGTCAGAAATGTAGTGAAGTAAAAGTGAAAGTAAGCTGAATTAAAAAAACTCAAGTAAAGTACAAAGTCTCCCAAAACGTACTTAAGTACAGTAGTGAAGTATTTTTACTTCGTTACTATACAACACTGATATGAGTAAGGTCTGTGAGCACCCACTGGTGTCACACACCATGGTATCCACCACACTAACCGCCTCAGGTCTTGGATGTCAGTCACCCAGGAAGACCGTCTATCTGCTGCAGCCTGGTAACAAGTGGGCTTCCCCTTGGCCTTAGGCTTATTAGTGGTCCTTCTTTAACGTAATTGAATACAAATCTGGCATTAGTTTGAAGATAAACTACTTCAGATCCTCAGTAAATCAGCTGCTCTGTTGCATCCTTTTGGTTACTTGATGTACAGCACTGAACAGCAAGAGGATATTTGTTGAAAGGAAGCCTAATTAGAATTATCTGAAGGAATAGATGATAATTAGGGAATAACTCTGTTATGTCTGATGATTTGCCGACGTTCATGCTGGTTATATTTATATATTTGCCACCGTAATCCAGCATGAACATTCACAAATCATCAGACACAAGGGGGTTATTCCCATTCTAATTCAATTCCATTGTTTGCAAGGTTTATTTTTCTGTAGGCCATTCAGTCGGCAAGGCTTACAATGAGGCAGAGTCGCTCCACCAGCGGTCAGGGTGCGAAGTAATCCATCAAATGTGAAAATCCATCAAATCCATCAAATGTGAAACAATAATTCTGTATCAGAATCCACATCAATCAATCAATCAATCAATTTTTTTTTTTATATAGCGCCAAATCACAACAAACAGTTGCCCCAAGGCGCTTTATATTGTAAGGCAAGGCCATACAATAATTATGTAAAACCCCAACGGTCAAAACGACCCCTGTGAGCAAGCACTTGGCTACAGTGGGAAGGAAAAACTCCCTTTTAACAGGAAGAAACCTCCAGCAGAACCAGGCTCAGGGAGGGGCAGTCTTCTGCTGGGACTGGTTGGGGCTGAGGGAGAGAACCAGGAAAAAGACATGCTGTGGAGGGGAGCAGAGATCGATCACTAATGATTAAATGCAGAGTGGTGCATACAGAGCAAAAAGAGAAAGAAACAGTGCATCATGGGAACCCCCCAGCAGTCTACGTCTATAGCAGCATAACTAAGGGATGGTTCGGGGTCACCTGATCCAGCCCTAACTATAAGCTTTAGCAAAAAGGAAAGTTTTAAGCCTAATCTTAAAAGTAGAGAGGGTGTCTGTCTCCCTGATCTGAATTGGGAGCTGGTTCCACAGGAGAGGAGCCTGAAAGCTGAAGGCTCTGCCTCCCATTCTACTTTTACAAACCCTAGGAACTACAAGTAAGCCTGCAGTCTGAGAGCGAAGCGCTCTATTGGGGTGATATGGTACTACGAGGTCCCTAAGATAAGATGGGACCTGATTATTCAAAACCTTATAAGTAAGAAGAAGAGTTTTAAATTCTATTCTAGAATTAACAGGAAGCCAATGAAGAGAGGCCAATATGGGTGAGATATGCTCTCTCCTTCTAGTCCCCGTTAGTACTCTAGCTGCAGCATTTTGAATTAACTGAAGGCTTTTTAGGGAACTTTTAGGACAACCTGATAATAATGAATTACAATAGTCCAGCCTAGAGGAAATAAATGCATGAATTAGTTTTTCAGCATCACTCTGTTGTGAAAGTGTAGTGACACGGACCCACAACAGGGGGCGCAAATGAACGGTCAATAGATGAGCCAAAAAGTAACAATTTAATGTTGTGAAGGTGCACAACGAATACACAGACAATCTCAGAATATGATTACAGTCAATCCACAAAGGTGACGTGTGGGCAGGCTCGAGGATAGAAGACGTCTGTCCTGAGAAGAGCCGGAACCACACGATTTCCGCCGCCACCGAACCTGGTGAATACTGGAGCCGCCAAGTCCCGAATTCCCAGGTGATCACCGTCCCCGACTGTCGGATCTGGTACTGCTGGCGAAGAACAAAGACAGTCAAGTGTGGGTGTGTGTACACCCCGTAACAACAACGGTGGGAATGCCACCTCCACCTCTAACACACACTTGTGCAGCGTCTGTTTAACCACTTATCTGATGGATGTAGGACGAAACAGTCGCGACCCACGCCAGTCCTCTGGTTGACAGCTGCAAAACAATAGCTCTTAGAATCAATTAATATAGGCAGAGAAAGTTACCTCCAAAGAAGTACGATATCTCGGCGATGAGGTGGAGATGACGTCTGGGTTTTATGGAGTGAGATGATGAAGAATGAGTGACAGCTGTCAGGAATTAATGAGTGACAGCTGTCACTCCCGGCTGTGTCCGTGGCGGCAGCGCCCTCTCGTGCCTGAAGCCCGCACTTCAGGCAGGGCGCCCTCTGGTGGTGGGTCAGCAGTACCTCCTCTTCTGGCGGCCCACACAACAGGACCCCCCCCTCAACGGGGGCCTCCTGGCGCCCGACCACGCTTATCGGGGTGTCGACGGTAGAAATCGGCCAGGAGGGCCGGATCCAGGATGAAGCTCCTCTTCACCCAGGAGCATTCTTCGGGTCCATACCCCTCCCAGTCCACCAAATACTGGAACCCCCGGCCCATTCGACGGACGTCCAGGAGCCGGCGCACTGTCCAAGCCGGCTCCCCGTCAATGATGCGGGCAGGAGGCGGCACTGGACCGGGAGCACAGAGGGGTGAGGTGTGGTGAGGCTTGATTCTGGACACATGAAAGACTGGGTGGATCCGCAGTGAAGCCGGGAGTTGGAGCTTCACTGCGGCAGGACTGAGGATTTTGAGGATCTTGAATGGTCCAATGTATCGGTCCTTCAACTTAGGGGAGTCCACTTGGAGGGGGATGTCCTTCGTGGACAGCCACACCTCCTGCCCGGGCTGGTAAGCAGGGGACGGGGATCGCAGGCGGTCCGCATGGGTCTTCGCCCTCGTCCGGGCCTTCAACAAGGCAGAACGGGCGGAGCGCCACACCCGACTGCACTTCCGCAGGTGGGCCTGGACCAAGGGCACACCGACCTCTCCCTCCACCATAGGAAACAATGGGGGCTGATACCCCAAACACACCTCAAACGGGGAGAGGCCGGTGGCAGAGGACACCTGGCTGTTATGCGCATACTCGATCCAGGCCAGATGTTCACTCCAGGCCGTCGGGTGTGCGGACGTTACACAGCGCAGGGCTTGCTCCAATTCCTGATTGGCCCGTTCTGCCTGTCCATTGGTCTGCGGGTGATACCCGGACGAGAGGCTCACAGTGGCCCCCAGTTCCCGGCAGAAGCTCCTCCAGACATGTGAGGAGAACTGGGGACCACGATCAGAGACGATGTCGATGGGTATCCCATGCAGACGGACGACGTGGTGGACCAGGAGGTCTGCTGTCTCCTGGGCTGTTGGGAGCTTCGGGAGGGCCACGAAGTGGGCCGCCTTGGAGAATCGGTCCACTATCGTGAAGATGGTGGTGTTGCCTTGGGACGGCGGGAGGCCCGTGACGAAATCCAGGCCGATGTGGACCAGGGGCGATGAGGCACCAGTAGCGGCTGGAGAAGTCCTTGGGACCTTTTATGGTCTGCCTTGCCCCTGGCACAGGTGGTGCAGGCCTGGATGTACTCCCGGACGTCGGCCTCCATAGACGCCCACCAGAAGCGCTGCCGGACAACTGCCACGGTCCTTCGCACCCCTGGATGACAGGAGAGCTTGGAACCGTGACAGAAGTCCAAGACTGCAGCTCTGGCCTCTGGTGGGACGTACAAACGGTTCTTTGGACCAGTTTCTGGGTCCGGGCTCCGTGCCAGGGCCTCCAGGACGATCTTCTCCACGTCCCAGGTGAGGGCGGCCACGACAGTGGACTCAGGCAGGATGGGCTCCGGTGGATCCGACAGTGCAGTTTTGACCTCCTCTTCGTGTACCCGGGACAAGGCATCCGACCTCTGGTTCTTGGTCCCGGGGCGATAGGTGATCCGGAAGTCAAAACACCCGAAGAACAGTGACCAGCGGGCTTGCCTGGGGTTCAGCCGCTTGGCGGTCCTGATATACTCCAGGTTCCGATGGTCAGTGAAAACCGTGAACGGCACAGACGCTCCCTCCAACAGGTGTCTCCACTCCTCAAGAGCCTCTTTCACCGCAAGGAGTTCTCGATTGCCGATGTCATAGTTCCGTTCAGCCGGGGTCAACCTGCGTGAAAAGTAGGCACATGGGTGAAGAACCTTATCAGTCTCTCCGCTCTGGGATAGCACGGCTCCTATCCCTGAGTCAGAGGCGTCCACTTCAACCACGAACTGGTGGCTAGGGTCAGGCTGCACCAAAACTGGCGCAGTAGAGAACCGTCGTTTCAACTCCTTGAACGTGGCTTCGCACCGATCCGACCAGGTGAAGGGGAGTTTTGGAGAGGTCAGGGTTGTCAGGGGGCTAACTACCTGACTGTAGCCCTTAATGAACCTCCTATAGAAATTAGCGAAGCCGAGGAACTGTTGCAGCTTCCTACGGCTTGTTGGTTGGGGCCAATCTCTCACCGCCGCAACCTTGGCTGGATCAGGGGCGACGGAGTTAGAGGAGATGATAAACCCCAGGAAGGACAAAGACGTACGGTGAAACTCGCACTTCTCGCCCTTCACAAACAGTCAGTTCTGTAACAACCGCTGCAGGACCTGACGTACATGCTGGACATGGGTCTCAGGATCCGGAGAAAAGATGAGAATATCGTCCAGATATACGAAGACGAATTGGTGCAGGAAGTCCCGCAAGACATCGTTAACCAAGGCTTGGCACGTCGCGGGGGCGTTGGTGAGGCCTTGGCCGGATACGCGCCGTCCCTCTCCCTTCCGGGTTCAAAAAGGGGCCGCCCTCCCCACGCTCCACAGCCGCAACACTCCCCGCGGACCAGCCTCCTCATTTTGGCCCTGTGCGTTTCCCTAACAACGTCAGCAGGGGGAGCTGTTGCCCCACGGAGCGCTGCGACTGTGGAGCGTGGGGAGGGCGGCCCCTTTTCGAACCCGGAAGGGAGAGGAACGGCGCGTATCCGGCCACGTCCTTCGCCTCGCTCCCGACGGCGTTCCTCCAACCGATTGTCTAACCGTATAACGAGATCAATAAGCCCATCTAAATCCCGCGGTTCCTCCTTAGCTACCAGATGCTCCTTCAGGACCGATGACAGTCCGTTTATGAAGGAGGCGCGGAGCGCAACGTTATTCCAGCCAGACCTCACAGCCGCGATGCGGAAGTCGACTGCATATTCGGCTGCGCACCGGCGCCCCTGTTGCATTGACAGCAGCATTGTTGAAGCGGTATCTCCTCTGTTAGGGTGATCAAACACTGTTCTGAACTCCCTCACAAACCCAGTGTATGCTGATAACAACCGTGAGTTCTGTTCCCAGAGCGCCGTAGCCCAGGCGCGTGCCTTACCCCGAAGCAGAGTAATCACATAAGCTATTTTACTAGCATCTGACGCGTACATGACGGGATGTTGTGCGAAGACGAGCGAACACTGCATGAGAAAGTCCGCGCACGTCTCCACACAACCTCCGTATGGCTCAGGAGGGCTTATGTATGCTTCAGGGGATGGTGGGAGGGGTTGTTGAACCACCACTGGTACGTTCATATCCTGCACAGGGTCGGCAGGAGGAGGAGCTGCAGCAGCGCCCTGAGCGCTCGCCGCCACCTGCGCGGAGAGAGCCTCCACCCTGCGGTTCAGGAGGATGTTTTGCTCGGTCTCTACTGGTGGTTGGCTCTCACTGCGGTATTGTATCACTTCTTGTTCCAGAGGACAGCGGTGTTTTTCTGTATCTGTTAGCTGTTTAATCTGCGCAGTTAGATTGATCTAGTTATCTAGATTACGATTTGTTTCTCAGTGTAATCTTTACGTGCCTTAACTAAAGCACTCCTTCTGCTGAATCACCTCTAAATTATTTACACATTATTCACTTTGCGTGTTTTTAGGAATCCGCTAGCTTAGCGTAGCTACTAGCTCTTAGCCGATTTAGCATGGCGGCTTCTCCTGTCTCTCCCGCACTTTTCTGCTCTGGGTGTGAAATGTTTAGTTATTCCTCGGCCTCCTTTAGCAGTAACGGTACTTGTAATAAGTGTAGCTTATTCGTAGCTTTGGAGGCCAGGCTGGGCGAATTGGAGACTCGGCTCCGCACCGTGGAAAATTCTACAGCTAGCCAGGCCCCTGTAGTCGGTGCGGACCAAGGTAGCTTAGCCGCCGTTAGTTACCCCCTGGCAGATCCCGAGCAGCCGGGAAAGCAGGCTGACTGGGTGACTGTGAGGAGGAAGCGTAGCCCTAAACAGAAGCCCCGTGTACACCGCCAACCCGTTCACATCTCTAACCGTTTTTCCCCCCTCGGCGACACACCCGCCGAGGATCAAACTCTGGTTATTGGCGACTCTGTTTTGCGAAATGTGAAGTTAGCGACACCAGCATCCATAGTCAATTGTCTTCCGGGGGCCAGAGCAGGCGACATTGAAGGAAATTTGAAACTGCTGGCTAAGGCTAAGCGTAAATTTGGTAATATTGTAATTCACATCGGCAGTAATGACACCCGGTTACACCAATCGGAGGTCACTAAAATTAACATTAAATCGGTGTGTAACTTTGCAAAAACAATGTCGGACTCTGTAGTTTTCTCTGGGCCCCTCCCCAATCAGACCGGGAGTGACATGTTTAGCCGCATGTTCTCCTTGAATTGCTGGCTGTCTGAGTGGTGTCCAAAAAATGAGGTGGGCTTCATAGATAATTGGCAAAGCTTCTGGGGAAAACCTGGTCTTGTTAGGAGAGACGGCATCCATCCCACTTTGGATGGAGCAGCTCTCATTTCTAGAAATCTGGCCAATTTTCTTAAATCCTCCAAACCGTGACTATCCAGGGTTGGGACCAGGAAGCAGAGTTGTAGTCTTACACACCTCTCTGCAGCTTCTCTCCCCCTGCCATCCCCTCATTACCCCATCCCCGTAGAGACGGTGCCTGCTCCCAGACTACCAATAACCAGCAAAAATCTATTTAAGCATAAAATTCAAAAAGAAAAATAATATAGCACCTTCAACTGCACCACAGACTAAAACAGTTAAATGTGGTCTATTAACATTAGGTCTCTCTCTTCTAAGTCCCTGTTGGTAAATGATATAATAATTGATCAACATATTGATTTATTCTGCCTTACAGAAACCTGGTTACAGCAGGATAAATATGTTAGTTTAAATGAGTCAACACCCCCGAGTCACACTAACTGTCAGAATGCTCGTAGCACGGGCCGGGGCGGAGGATTAGCAGCAATCTTCCATTCCAGCTTATTAATTAATCAAAAACCCAGACAGAGCTTTAATTCATTTGAAAGCTTGACTCTTAGTCTTGTCCATCCAAATTGGAAGTCCCAAAAACCAGTTTTATTTGTTATTATCTATCGTCCACCTGGTCGTTACTGTGAGTTTCTCTGTGAATTTTCAGACCTTTTGTCTGACTTAGTGCTTAGCTCAGATAAGATAATTATAGTGGGCGATTTTAACATCCACACAGATGCTGAGAATGACAGCCTCAACACTGCATTTAATCTATTATTAGACTCTATTGGCTTTGCTCAAAAAGTAAATGAGTCCACCCACCACTTTAATCATATCTTAGATCTTGTTCTGACTTATGGTATGGAAATAGAAGACTTAACAGTATTCCCTGAAAACTCCCTTCTGTCTGATCATTTCTTAATAACATTTACATTTACTCTGATGGACTACCAGCAGTGGGGAATAAGTTTCATTACACTAGAAGTCTTTCAGAAAGCGCTGTAACTAGGTTTAAGGATATGATTCCTTCTTATGTTCTCTAATGCCATATACCAACACAGTGCAGAGTAGCTACCTAAACTCTGTAAGTGAGATAGAGTATCTCGTCAATAGTTTTACATCCTCATTGAAGACACTTTGGATGCTGTAGCTCCTCTGAAAAAGAGAGCTTTAAATCAGAAGTGCCTGACTCCGTGGTATAACTCACAAACTCGTAGCTTAAAGCAGATAACCCATAAGTTGGGGAGGAAATGGCGTCTCACTAATTTAGAAGACATAAAGACATGGATGACCTCTAATTTCCTGCTTTTAAACTCAGATAAAACTGAAGTTATTGTACTTGGCCCCACAAATCTTAGAAACATGGTGTCTAACCAGATCCTTACTCTGGATGGCATTACCCTGACCTCTAGTAATACTGTGAGAAATCTTGGAGTCATTTTTGATCAGGATATGTCATTCAAAGCGCATATTAAACAAATATGTAGGACTGCTTTTTTGCATTTACGCAATATCTCTAACATCAGAAAGGTCTTGTCTCAGAGTGATGCTGAAAAACTAATTCATGCATTTATTTCCTCTAGGCTGGACTATTGTAATTCATTATTATCAGGTTGTCCTAAAAGTTCCCTAAAAAGCCTTCAGTTAATTCAAATGCTGCAGCTAGAGTACTGACGGGGACTAGAAGGAGAGAGCATATCTCACCCATATTGGCCTCTCTTCATTGGCTTCCTGTTAATTCTAGAATAGAATTTAAAATTCTTCTTCTTACTTATAAGGTTTTGAATAATCAGGTCCCATCTTATTTTAGGGACCTCGTAGTACCATATCACCCCAATAGAGCGCTTCGCTCTCAGACTGCAGGCTTACTTGTAGTTCCTAGGGTTTGTAAGAGTAGAATGGGAGGCAGAGCCTTCAGCTTTCAGGCTCCTCTCCTGTGGAACCAGCTCCCAATTCAGATCAGGGAGACAGACACCCTCTCTACTTTTAAGATTAGGCTTAAAACTTTCCTTTTTGCTAAAGCTTATAGTTAGGGCTGGATCAGGTGACCCTGAACCATCCCTTAGTTATGCTGCTATAGACGTAGACTGCTGGGGGGTTCCCATGATGCACTGTTTCTTTCTCTTTTTGCTCTGTATGCACCACTCTGCATTTAATCATTAGTGATCGATCTCTGCTCCCCTCCACAGCATGTCTTTTTCCTGGTTCTCTCCCTCAGCCCCAACCAGTCCCAGCAGAAGACTGCCCCTCCCTGAGCCTGGTTCTGCTGGAGGTTTCTTCCTGTTAAAAGGGAGTTTTTCCTTCCCACTGTAGCCAAGTGCTTGCTCACAGGGGGTCGTTTTGACCGTTGGGGTTTTACATAATTATTGTATGGCCTTGCCTTACAATATAAAGCGCCTTGGGGCAACTGTTTGTTGTGATTTGGCGCTATATAAAAAAAATTGATTGATTGATTGATTGATTTGATCCAACCAAGCCGTAAAGGCGGTGAGAATGTGCTGCAGCTCACCAATCACGCCTCCTGCTGACGCCTGCGCTCCCTGCTCTCCCATTGGTCGTTCAACAGCCGTGTGACGCCCCTCGGAGTCCATGACGCTGGCCGAGATATCCTGTTGTGAAAGTGTAGTGACACGGACCCACAACAGGGGGCGCAAATGAACGGTCAATAGATGAGCCAAAAAGTAACAATTTAATGTTGTGAAGGTGCATAACGAATACACAGACAATCTCAGAATATGATTACAGTCAATCCACAAAGGTGACGTGTGGGCAGGCTCGAGGATAGAAGACGTCTGTCCTGAGAAGAGCCGGAACCACACGATTTCCGCCGCCACCGAACCTGGTGAATACTGGAGCCTCCAAGTCCCGAATTCCCAGGTGATCACCGTCCCCGACTGTCGGATCTGGTACTGCTGGTGAAGAACAAAGACAGTCAAGTGTGGGTGTGTGTACACCCCATAACAACAACGGTGGGAATGCCACCTCCACCTCTAACACACACTTGTGCAGCGTCTGTTTAACCACTTATCTGATGGATGTAGGACGAAACAGTCGCGACCCACGCCGGTCCTCTGGTTGACAGCTGCAAAACAATAGCTCTTAGAATCAATTAATATAGGCAGAGAAAGTTACCTCCAAAGAAGTACGATATCTCGGCGATGAGGTGGAGATGACGTCTGGGTTTTATGGAGTGAGATGATGAAGAATGAGTGACAGCTGTCAGGAATTAATGAGTGACAGCTGTCACTCCCGGCTGTGTCCGTGGCGGCAGCGCCCTCTCGTGCCTGAAGCCCGCACTTCAGGCAGGGCGCCCTCTGGTGGTGGGCCAGCAGTACCTCCTCTTCTGGCGGCCCACACAACACACTCTGAGACAAGACCTTTCTAATTTTAGAGATATTGCGTAAATGCAAAAAAGCAGTCCTACATATTTGTTTAATATGCGCTTTGAATGACATATCCTGATCAAAAATGACTCCAAGATTTCTCACAGTATTACTAGAGGTCAGGGTAATGCCATCCAGAGTAAGGATCTGGTTAGACACCATGTTTCTAAGATTTGTGGGGCCAAGTACAATAACTTCAGTTTTATCTGAGTTTAAAAGCAGGAAATTAGAGGTCATCCATGTCTTTATGTCTGTAAGACAATCCTGCAGTTTAGCTAATTGTTGTGTGTCCTCTGGCTTCATGGATAGATAAAGCTGGGTATCATCTGCGTAACAATGAAAATTTAAGCAATACCATCTAATAATACTGCCTAAGGGAAGCATGTATAAAGTGAATAAAATTGGTCCTAGCACAGAACCTTGTGGAACTCCATAATTAACTTTAGTCTGTGAAGAAGATTCCCCATTTACATGAACAAATTGTAATCTATTAGACAAATATGATTCAAACCACCGCAGCGCAGTGCCTTTAATACCTATGGCATGCTCTAATCTCTGTAATAAAATTTTATGGTCAACAGTATCAAAAGCAGCACTGAGGTCTAACAGAACAAGCACAGAGATGAGTCCACTGTCCGAGGCCATAAGAAGATCATTTGTAACCTTCACTAATGCTGTTTCTGTACTATGATGAATTCTAAAACCTGACTGAAACTCTTCAAATAGACCATTCCTCTGCAGATGATCAGTTAGCTGTTTTACACTACCCTTTCAAGAATTTTTGAGAGAAAAGGAAGGTTGGAGATTGGCCTATAATTAGCTAAGATAGCTGGGTCAAGTGATGGCTTCTTAAGTAATGGTTTAATTACTGCCACCTTAAAAGCCTGTGGTACATAGCCAACTAACAAAGATAGATTGATCATATTAAGATCGAAGCATTAAATAATGGTAGGGCTTCCTTGAGCAGCCTGGTAGGAATGGGATCTAATAGACATGTTGATGGTTTGGATGAAGTAACTAATGAAAATAACTCAGACAGAACAATCGGAGAGAAAGAGTCTAACCAAATACCGGCATCACTGAAAGCAGCCAAAGATAACGATACGTCTTTGGGATGGTTATGAGTAATTTTTTCTCTAATAGTTAAAATTTTGTTAGCAAAGAAAGTCATGAAGTCATTACTAGTTAAAGTTAATGGAATACTCAGCTCAATAGAGCTCTGACTCTTTGTCAGCCTGGCTACAGTGCTGAAAGAAACCTGGGGTTGTTCTTATTTCTTCAATTAGTGATGAGTAGAAAGATGTCCTAGCTTTACGGAGGGCTTTTTTATAGAGCAACAGACTCTTTTTCCAGGCTAAGTGAAGATCTTCTAAATTAGTGAGACGCCATTTCCTCTCCAACTTACGGGTTATCTGCTTTAAGCTACGAGTTTGTGAGTTATACCACGGAGTCAGGCACTTCTGATTTAAAGCTCTCTTTTTCAGAGGAGCTACAGCATCCAAAGTTGTCTTCAATGAGGATGTAAAACTATTGACGAGATACTCTATCTCACTTACAGAGTTTAGGTAGCTACTCTGCACTGTGTTGGTATATGGCATTAGAGAACATAAAGAAGGAATCATATCCTTAAACCTAGTTACAAGCGCTTTCTGAAAGACTTCTAGTGTAATGAAACTTATTCCCCACTGCTGGGTAGTCCATCAGAGTAAATGTAAATGTTATTAAGAAATGATCAGACAGAAGGGAGTTTTCAGGGAATACTGTTAAGTCTTCTATTTCCATACCATAAGTCAGAACAAGATCTAAGATATGATTAAAGTGATGGGTGGACTCATTTACATTTTGAGCAAAGCCAGTAGAGTCTAATAATAGATTAAATGCAGTGTTGAGGCTGTCATTCCCAGCATCTGTGTGGATGTTAAAATCGCCCACTATAATTATCTTATCTGAGCTAAGCACTAAGTCAGACAAAAGGTCTGAAAATTCACAGAGAAACTCACAGTAACGACCAGGTGGACGATAGATAATAACAAATAAAACTGGTTTTTTGGGACTTCCAATTTGGATGGACAAGACTAAGAGTCAAGCTTTCAAATGAATTAAAGCTCTGTCTGGGTTTTTGATTAATTAATAAGCACATCAATACTTTTGTATGGTAGCTTAAATTCACCCATTTCGGCATCATCGTCACTACGCTACTTTCTCTCTCTCTGAGCTGACACTGCCATTATTGACATTTGCGTAGGAGCGCGCACATTCAGGGCGTGGAGTAATACCTGAAATATGAAAGTCAAATATTTTGCGACCTTACAACCGATATTATACGGTTTGAAATCTCACACAATTAACCAATCAGATTTGTGGAAAAAAAATGTCATTGGATTAGAATTACATATATTCAAGTGAAACCGTTCATTATTTGCTGACATACAATCATTAACAGCCCAGTCTCATGTTTTTGTTTTTTTGTGACAAAATTAGTAAAATTTTCATGACGGGGTTTTTAAACTCACTATTCCTAACCCTACTCCTACCCCCAACCCTAACCTTAAACATAACCTAATCTTACTCTTTCCCCCCACCCTAACCATAACCACCCTGACCCCCCCCCACTTCACTTTTAATTTCGTGCAGCTATCACGGAATGAATCAGAATGAATTTGTGCTGCCGTGACGAAAATGAGGCACTTTTCGTCACAATATCACAAACCAATAGATTAATGTATATTTCGTGCTACTGAATCACGACTTGCCGTGAGACCAGGCTGTCATTACACAAGTTGTGGCATTTTCTCAGTGGTTGATTCCTAGACCTGATGACTGACCTGAAGATGAGTGAATAGACCCAGTTTTGACACACACTGTTTCTAGCAGACACTGCACATGTTGCGGGAAGCTTCTACTGGTCAGGATCTTGCTCTCTCTCCTTCTTCCATCTTCTCTGTTCTGTTCATCTGCATGTATTTTTTTGAAGACTTCTACTTCAGTCTGGATAATTGCTTGTCAGCTGGCTTGGTCCCTCCAACATTCTTCCCAGGTCCTGCGATTGATGGAGCAGCTTGTGAGAGTGTGCTTTAGGAGGTCCTTGTAGCATTTCTTGTGTCCTCCTTGGGACAGTTTTGTTACCGCCAAAATACTTATGGAATTATGGAAATACTTCTGACATGGCACATACTGTGGCTTTATAGGATTAGTTTTCATTGTTGTGGAAATACTTCTGACATGAAATATGGGATCCCACAGGAGTCGTCTTAGGCCTTCTACATTGTGCTTTTCTCCCTTTATATAGCACCCCTCGGGCACAGACTGTGGCATTATGGGATTAGTTTTCATTGCTGTGCTGATGACACTCAATTGTACATGCCGATAACTGCTGGTAATTTCATACACATAAACCCCTTAAAGCAGGGGCCTTCAACTTCAAGTGCCCTGCAACTTTTAGATGTGTCACTGCTTCAGTGCACCTGAGTCAATTATTGAGATCATTAGCAGCACTCTGAAGAACCCGACTGCATATTGAGGAGGCAATTCAGCCATTTGATTCAAGGTGTGTTGGTCCAGGGACACATCTAAAAGGTGCAGGACATTGGCCCTCGAGGACTGGAGTTGAAGCCTTACATGATTGCTTTGCGTCAGTGAAAAGCTGGATGTCCAGCAATTTCTTACTTTTTAACTCAGACAAGACCGAAATTATGATTCTTGGTCCAGTGAGACAATTTGACCAGCTAACGATTAACCTAGGCTCGTGTGTCATACATCACACTGACAAAGTGAAGAACCTTGGGGTGATTTTTGATCCCGTGCTGTCCTTTGACCTACACATTAGAGATATTACGAGGACTGCTTTCTTCCACCTGCAAAACATAGCGTTCCATCCTGTCTATGGCTGACACACAGCCTCTGATCCATGCATTTGTCTCTTCTAGACTGGACTATTACAATGTTCTATTTTCTGGTTTACTGCAGTCCAGCATTAGGGGTCTCCAATTGGTTCAAAATGCTGCTGCCAGAATCGCGACAGGAAGCAGAACGTTCAATCACATTACACCCATTTTGCCGTCTCTTCACTGGCTTCCTGCGTCTGTGAGGTTGGACTTTAAGGTTCTGTTACTCACCTGTAAAATTATTCACAGACTAGCATCTCCCAATTTAACTGACCAAATTAAGCTCTAAATACCGGCCCATGCTCTCTGTTCTCAGGGCACAGGACTACTCTGTGTGAATAAAAAGTCTGAAAGCCACAGAGCCTTCTCTTATCGTGACCCTATTTTGTGGAATGATCTCCCTACGGAGATAAAACAGTCAAATTCTGCAGAGACATTCAAGTCCAGACTTAAGACACATCTATTCTCCCTCTCGTATGGCTAGCATACTGGCATAATATGGTATTATGCTTCTTATCCTTTAAACTCATCTTATTAGCAACAGAACAGGGCTCGGCCTGACTTCACCTAAATTCTGGGCCTGTTAGTGAAGTTTAGGGCTAGCGGCCGGCGACCACCTTAGTATTGTCTCTGCTTTCCTGTCTATTTACTGCTGGTGAACTCATAGATTCTGTGCAGTTTTTTCTGTCTGAGTGAGTCTGCGCTTTTTCTCTCTGTCTGAGGCACTGATGACATTGTACAAGGCTGACAGCTGCACACTACAGGACACTGGAATGACCACGAGGTGATGGTCTAGTCCAGTGGTGTCCAAAGTATTCCAGAAAGAGCTGGGAGGGTGGCGGTTTTCTTTGCAGCTCCTGACTCTGGCACGTGATTTCACTGATTAACATCACTTTGAGCAGATGGGATGAGTTCATCAGTGAAATCACCTGCTGGAGTCAGTGGTTGCAAAGACAACCTCCACCTTCTTGGCCCTTTCTGGAATACTTTGGACACCACTGGTCTAGTGGTTAAGTGTTGGGCTTCAGACCAGAGGGTCCTCAGTTCACAACCCAGCCAGACTGGAAAATCACTAAGGGCCCTTGGGCAAGGTCCTTAAAGTGTAGGTGACACCAAAAAAATGCGCACAAATAATCACTAAAAAAGTCAATGATAAGTGTGCAGGTGAAGGATAAACATCAGCCGTCTGAAGCCTGCATTCTCTTTCAGCCCTCTGCTGTGGCCATGTTTTTGCTACGTCATCACCGGAATGGGACCTGCTGATTCAAGCCCAAATCAATTGTAAACACAGAGGAGGTCGAGTTGTTTTTTCGCACATTTTTTTTTCTATTGTGGAGCTTTTTTTTAAAAGTCCAGTTTGAAGGTGTTTCTGAAGAAATTGTCGGGGACACAGCCTTATGGTTTGGAAACTTATTTAGATGACAATGAGGGAGACTCAACCTTGGAGGAAAACCTTCAGTCTGACAACAGTGATGATATTGGCAGAGTTCAGAACACAGAATGATGATTAAAAAAAAAAGAAATAAATAATGCAGGCGATTTTGGCATGCAGGCAGAGATGATAAACTGTTTTTTTTTTTTTTTTCTTTTTTTGCCAGCTCTTTGGTCATAATACACTGATAAAAAAAATAGTCTTACAATCTGTGACATCAGAAAAAAGTGAGGAAGTTTGAATTTTTTTAATTTATTTTTTATTTATGTTTTTTTTCCTTGGAAACAGGTACATACATTTCAAATCTGAAAAATGACACAATATCTTGAATATAGTTAATGTATGCATGTTAGTAGCGTAACACGTTATTATTAAATATTAAAACCATTCACACAAGTAGTAAATAATATAGTCTTACCTGCTTCAGTGAGATCATCCTTAGTCTGATGAAAAGTTACCCACCTTTACAAAATGACATCTGAAAATTATTTGATTCCTTATGTCCTGGTTGAAGAAAAGTCCCTTTGTCACCCGGGAGTTTGGTGCCAGGTTACAGCGCCGGCTGTAATCCATTATGGATTGAGTCTCTGCTGTGGGCGAAGCCTCCTCTTGTTCCATTGCTGGCCGCTTTGTGTCACAGATTGAAAGACTCCCGGCCCCTCATCTGCTCATAACGTCTCAGTCTGCACGTGACAAATTATCCCATGATCCACAAAACAATAAAATAAAATAAAATAATGTGAAAAGAGCTCTGACTCTTTGTCAGCCTGGCTACAGTGCTGAAAAGAAACCTGGGGTTGTTCTTATTTGGAGGCGTGGCAAGATGGCGGCAGCGGTGCGCACGGCGAAACGTCTCTCTGGCCTACTTGGACTATTTATTGTTTTATTACATGTATGGATCCAGAGCGCTACAGCTGTAATTGTATATGATTGCCAATCACTTCTAAATATTCGAGCATCATATGAGGCACTTTTTAATCTTGGCTTGAAACAGCATGATTCCACAAACTGTCCTCCCCTCGCATCTATTCTGGCATGCCTACGAAGGCTCTCCTGGGCATGTCCCCGAAAAAGATGCTCCAGGAGAAGGGGAAAGAGAGGCGGCGTCCTTGTTCGGGTAAGGGCCTACCTGAGAGCTCATGGTGGTGATTTTTCGTCCTTGTCGGGGCGAGCAGCAGAGGCCCGTATGTGGTGGATCACTCCATTGGCCCCGGATAGATGCGGATGGATCACCTGCATCCGCCTGTGTGTTGGTTCGTCCCCCGGCAGTCGAGAGCAGGCAAGCGGGGTGTTGACTGGGGAAACATCCGCGTGGTAGCCCGTGCTCAAAGTCCTTACACTGAGCACACCGCACTCCGTTTGGCGCTGTTAAACTGCCGGTCGGTCACCAACAAAACCTTCCTTCTTAATGACTTTTTTGCCTCTAAAACAACTGGATTTTATGTTCCTGACGGAGACATGGCTGCAAGTGGGTGAGTGCTCAGCCTTTTCTGAACGTTTTCTGCCGGGCTGCACATATTTTAGTGCGCCTCATAATTCTGGAAAAGGTGGAGGGCTTGCAACAGTTTTTAAATCCAGCCTTCACTGCTGTCGCTCTCCTTCTGAACTCTTCTTGAGTTTTGAAATACAAATGTTAAAACTCCAGACAAACCCACTTATACAAGAGTTTTCAGATTTCCTGGCAGGAATTGTAATCACCACTGACTGTTGATTGTGGGTGATTTTAATATTCATATTTGTTGTGACAATAAGCCTCTGGTCAAGGACTTTTTTAATGTCATTGATTCTTTTAATCTCATGCAGTGGGTTAGTGGTCCCACGCATGAAAAGGGGCATACATTAGATCTTATTCTTTCTTTTGGCCTCAATGTTCAAGTCGAGGAGATATGTGACTGTCAGATCTCGGATCATCTGCCGATTTTATTCAACTTAGCTCTTCCAGGCTCAGTGGAAAAACAGGACCTCTCTGTGCGCACAAAGCACGCATTAAACTCACAGTCTGTGGAGCAATTTACGAGTGCGTTTCTGGCCACTGAGCCCTCCTCACTTCGTGACCCGAGTGCTTTGAACTGTGAGGAGCTTCTTATTTTATTTAATTCTCTCTGCACAGAAGCGCTAGACTCTGTTGCGCCACCTGTGACCAAGCGCTCCAGGTCTGCGTCGGAGCCGTGGCACAATGAGACTACTCGTGCACGCAGACGTGAATGCAGGCGCGCGGAGCGTAAATGGAAGAAGGACCATCTGCATGTTTCCTGGGAATATTTCGAGACTGTCTTGTGGATTACCAAGAAGCTGTTAAGTCAGCAAAAGCCCAGTTTGTGTCAAATTTTATTGCAAATAACACTCACAGGCCTCAAGTCCTTTTTAATGTACTGAATTGTCTGATTAACCCAGAATCTAAATCTGGTCTTGTGCTGTCTGACTCACTGTGTGACAGATTTTTGTCATTCTTTGTTGAAAAAGTGTCACAAATCAGGGCTTCGATCTCAGTGTCTTACTCTAATGATTTTAATTTAAACACTGAGTGCACTTCGGCCTTTGCTGAGTTTCAGCCTCTAACTTTAACTGAATTGCTCAAAGTGGTTCAGCAATTAAGACCTTCCAATTGTCTTTTTGATTCTGTTCCCGCATGATTTTTAAAAAGTGTTATTTCTGTCCTTGGGCCATACATTTTAAATGTTATGAATGTTTCTCTTTTATCTGGTTGTGTTCCAGGAGTTTTAAAATATGCTGTAGTTCAGCCTCTCCTCAAAAAGCCCACCTTGGATCCTAATATTCTTGCCAATTATAGGCCCGTTTCAAAGTTGCCATTTTTAGCTAAAATCCTTGAGAAAATTGTCTATGATCAGTTTCAGTCTCATTTGGATTCTAATGGCATTTTTGAAAAATTCCAGTCTGGCTTCAAATCACTTCGTAGTACTGAAACAGCACTGTTGAAGGTTTTTAATGATCTCCTTTTAATTGTTGACTCTGGTTGCTCTGGGATTTTAGTTTTGCTGGATTTGACTGCAGCCTTTGACACGGTTGATCACTGTATTTTACTGTCCCGTCTGGAGTATTATGCAGGTTTTAAAGGCACAGCACTGGAGTGGTTTAGATCTTATCTTAGAGACTGTAGTTTCTCTGTGCACCTTGAGCCACACCAGTCCAGATCAGCACCCTTAAATTATGGTGTTCCACAAGGCTCTGTTTTGGGTCCTGCTCTTTTTTCACTGTATATGCTGCCACTTGGCACCATATTCAGAAAATATAACTTGGCCTTTCATTTTTATGCTGATGACCTGCAAATCTATCTGCCACTTAAGCTCCCATCAAATTCTCTGACTATTTTGGTAAATTGTCTGCAGGAAGTGAAAACTTGGTTGGCTCAAAACTTTCTAATTCTCAATGAGAATAAAACTTAAATAGTTAGTTTTGGCCCTGCATGGTCATCTGGTTCATGTGATGTGCTTGGTCCTTTGTCTTCCTGTGTGCATGATACTGTCAGAAATTTTGGGGGTCATTTTTGACAGCTTCTTCAAAATGGACAAGCAAATTAATTCTGTGGTAAAGGCCAGTTTCTACCAACTTAGAATTTTGAGAAAAGTGAAGGCTTACCTCCCAGCGTGTGATTTTGAGCAAGTTATTCATTTGTTTATAACATCTCGTTTAGATTATTGTAACTCACTCTACTGTGGACTGGACCAGTCATCTCTAAAGCGTCTGCAGCAGATTCAGAACGCTGCTGCACGACTGCTCACGGGGATGAGGAAACGAGAGCACATCACCCCTGTGTTGGCCTCGCTCCATTGGCTCCCAGTCACATTCAGGTTTGATTTTAAGATCCTGCTGCTTGTGTTCAAGTGTTTAAATGGTTTGGCTCCCGAATACCTCTCTGAGCTTTTGACTCCTTATGTTCCGGTCAGATCAGTGAGGTCAGAAAGCCAGCTTTTATTAAATGTGCCCAGATCTCGATTAAAAACTCGAGGTGATCGGGCTTTTTCGGTGGCTGCACCTAAACTCTGGAACAGTTTGCCTTTGCATATCAGAGCTGCTCCATCTCTAGAGTCTTTTAAATCTGTTCTTAAGACTCATTTCTATGCTTTGGCTTTTAATACAATTTAAGCTGTGTGTGTCTGGTTTTATGTGTTTTCGTATATTTTGGAATTTTAATGCTCTGTTTTGGTGGTATGGTTTTTGATATTGTTTTTACTATGAAGCACTTTGGGCAGCTGCTGTTGTTGTAAATGTGCTATATAAATAAAATTGACATTGACATTGACATTGAAAATCCTCAGTTTTGTCGAGTGGAGGCACACAGACACAGTGTGTGCGTGTGCGTTCGTCAATATAAGTGTTCCAACTGCCAATCAAAAGGATTCTGCTGGCCAGAATGAACCATTCTGACACGGAAAACACCTTGCAGCTTCGACCCGAACCACTCGGTGGAAACGGGGCTGTCAGTAGCCTGTAAAAATCCATAAATTAATCCATAAATTAATGGGGCTATTAAGATAATGGTTCCGGTGCTAATGTCACTTCCTCCTTCTTCTCCAATGTCGGGACTTGTTAGGAACTTCCTGGTTTTTAGTGACGCGCAGTTCAAAATCGGAATATTTATCTCTTCAGTAACTGCGCATCAGGAAAGGATAACTTTCAAACTGTTATTTAATTTTAGTCTTAAATACTCCAAAAAACATTACCTATCGTGTCACCTACACTGTAATCTCCAACCTGCTCCCGGTGTGTAGTGAGTGCCTTGCATGGCAGCACCCTGACATCGGTGTGTGAGTGTGTCTGTGTGAATGCAAGGCATCATTGTCAAGTGTTTTGAGGTTCTGATGCAGATGGAAAAGCACTATATAAATGCAGTCCATTTACCATTTACGAGATGCCGTGGCTGAAGCTGACACAGTACACTGCAGTCTGCCTTTGGAATATATTCTACCAGGAGGACAGGCCCACTGATGGACACTGGCCCTTTACCCCAGGGTGCTGGATGACCCCTGCCTGCGGTGCAATTGCTTGCATGGTCATCTCAGAAATGAACTTTGTTTTTGATGTTACTCTGGTTTTCTGTTTCCTGTTTCTTCAGCTTGACAAAAACTTTGTAAAAACCTTGTAACTATTAAAATGTCCTAAGCAGTGGGTCACCCCTCTGAGTCTGGTCTGCTTGAGGTTTCTTACTCAATATCATCAGAGGGAATTTTTCCTTACCACTGTCGCCTGTGTATTTGCTCTAGGGGTTGGTAAGGTTAGACCTTACTCCTATGAAGCACCTTGAGGCAGCTTTGTTGTGATTTGTTGCTGTATAAATGAAATGAATTGAATCGGACCCGACTGTAATGATTAGTTGATGGTCTCATGTTTTTGATGTGACTTTCCATTCTTTTTTTTTTTCCTGCAGGATATCTTCAGCAAGTCAGATCCGTTTTTGGAAATATACCGAATTAATGATGATGAAAGTGAGCAGCTTGTGCACAGAACTGAGGTGAAATCCACTGTATGGCATTTTCTGTTTCAACAACACATACTCACCCGCAGACATTACACAATGACACTTCGTCAGTGACCTTTGGTGTCTGTTTCTGACCAATTAACAAAGGTGCTTTTATTTTATGCAATGACATATTTGGAAGCAACATTTCTGTAAACAGGACCAAATAAATTTGTCAATTTTTGTGTAATTTTGTTATTGGAGTAAGGTTAAGGTAATGGACAGTTTTAGTCACAAAAGAGAATTAATCGGTTGGAAAAACTATTTCTCTCCACTAAGTATTGACAAGTGTGACTATTTCATATAATTGAAAGCCTGCTGGTTTCAAGAAAACAACAGGGCAAAGGTAACAGACAAAAAGTAACAGTATAAGGGAGGGTTACACTATCGGGGAACCCTAATCCCAAACACACCCCTTAACCCTTAACTGAACCGATAGTTACAGTAGTGTTCAGAATAATAGTAGTGCTGTGTGAGTAAAAAGATTAATCCAGGTTTTGAGTATATTTCTTATTGTTACGTGGGAAAGGTACCAGTAGATTCAGTAGATTCTCACAAATCCAACAAGACCAAGCATTCATGATATGCACAGTCTTAAGGCTATGAAATTAGGCTATTAGTAAAAAAAAAGTAGAAAAGGGGGTGTTCACAATAATAGTAGTGTGGCATTCAGTCAGTGAGTTAATCAATTTTGTGGAACAAACAGGTGTGAATCAGGTGTCCCCTATTTAAGGATGAAGCCAGCACCTATTGAACATGCTTTTCTCTTTGAAAGCCTGAGGAAAATGGGATGTTCAAGACATTGTTCAGAAGAACAGTGTAGTTTGATTAAAAAGTTGATTGGAGAGGGGAAAACTTATATGCAGGTGCAAAACATTATAGGCTGTTCATCTACAATGATCTCCAATGCTTTAAAATGGACAAAAAAACAGAGACGCGTGGAAGAAAACAGAAAACAACCATCAAAATGGATAGAAGAATAACCAGAATGGCAAAGGCTCACCCATTGTTCTGCTCCAGGATGATCAAAGACAGTCTGGAGTTACCTGTAAGTGCTCTGACAGTTAGAAGACGCCTGTGTGAAGCTAATTTATTTGCAAGAAACCCCCGCAAAGTCCCTCTGTTAAATAAAAGACGTGCAAAAGAGGTTACAATTTGCCAAAAAACACATCAACTGGCCTAAAGAGAAATGGAGGAATATTTTGTGGACTGATGAGAGTAAAATTGTTCTTGAGCCGCAGACAGTTTGTGAAATGACCCCCAAACTCTGAATTCAAGCCACAGTTCAAGGTGAAGACAGTGAAGCATGGTGGTGCAAGCATCATGATATGGGCATGTTTCTCCTACTATGGTGTTGGGCCTATATATCGCATACCAGGTATCATGGATCAGTTTGGATATGTCAAAATACTTGAAGAGGTCATGTTGCCTTATGCTGAAGAGGACATGTCCTTGAAATGGGTGTTTCAACAAGACAATGACCCCAAGCACACTAGTAAACGAGCAAAATCTTGGTTCTAAACCAACAAAATGAATGCCTCGCAGATGTGAAGAAATCATGAAAAACTGTGGTTATAGAACTAAATACTAGTTTAGTGATTCACAGGATTGCTAAAAAAGCAGTTTGAACATAATAGTTTTGAGTTTGTAGCGTCAACAGCAGATGCTATTATTGTGAACACCCCCTTTTCTACTTTTTTTACTAATAGCCCAATTTCATAGCCTTAAGAGTGTGCATATCATGAATGCTTGGTCTTGGTTATTCTGAACACTACTGTATGTAAAACCTACACATATTAAGTCATCCATTCCTTTGGTATTTGCCGACGTTTGCTTTTTCCTTCGCAAAATCTGTATTTTTTTCCCCTGTTACTTTGTGTCTAACAGCTGTTGGTCTATTTCCCTCAATGTGTTTCAAACGTAAGGCCTTTCTTATTTATATAGGTGATTAAAAACAACCTGAACCCTGTGTGGCAGCCTTTCAAAGTGTCTCTCATATCGTTGTGCAGCTGTGACGAGGATCGCAAGCTCAAGGTAAGAGACTTTTTAGGATGTGTAAGTCATATTAATGGTCTTATTTTAACAGCCCATAAATGACACAGCACAAAAGGGCTGGGAGCAATGAATTTTATCAGAAGGTCTAACGGTATGTCACTTCAAGATTTAAATAATTAAAGATGCGTTTCTTCAGGAACTGATATTTTTGATTAGCTGGTGCGAAGATGTGAACATCAGTGACAGATCTGCACTTAAAGTCAAGTTTTTGCTTGAAGTTACACAACGTATATTTGTCTTTTTGTTTTCTACTGATATTTGTTTCACATTTTAACATAATAATCACTTCTTCTGCTGTGTGGGCGGCCATAGCACTGGTTTACCAGAAAATTAAGAAGGTATTAATTGGCCCGTCCAGGCTGCCCCACATGATTGATTCGATTGGAAGGGCAGTGTCAGCTCAGTCGGCGGTTGTCAACCGCACGTTGGAATCCATCTCGGGGAGAATGGCTGCACTAGAAAACCACTTTGATCGTCAGTAAGACCACATCTCCTCTATTCAGATGTATTTGGGAGCCACTCTGAAGTTTCAGACTGTGGAATCTGCCAGGCGTCTGTTAATCTGGATATCTATTTGGTTTCCAAACACCAGCTGTCCTTCAAGGCCGCTGGGATAAAATCCTCACCCCGAGGAACACTCCTGATAGCCTCGCTCCTTGTCTCCCCCGCCTCTTCGTCTTCCCCCTCCCTCCCTCCCTTCCCAGTCCTGAGATGTTGACTGTGGGACCTTGAGACTCTGGTGGACTGGTTCAGGACTGGGATCGCCCCCAGGATGGACAGATAAGGCCTGTCGATGGTGCCTCATGTGTGGCCTTCCGGGCTGTCTGTCTGGACACTGGACACATCCAAGTCTTGTCTGTCGTCTGTTGTGATTTGTTTTTTGTTATGACTGTTTTTCTGTGCTATGGGTTTTTTTTGCTCTCCAGTGCTGCTGCATGAGTTCAACACAGCAGCAATGGAGGGTTTTCTTTTCCCCAATTCTTTCCATGTGTGTGCTTTTATATGTGTTCATGTACCGGACCGGCTTATGTGTGTTGTTGTTTGTTAAGTGTGTCATGAGGCCAGTCAAGGTTTGCTCAGCCCTGCTTGTGACCTAGGGCAGGGATATACATCTGGAGCTGGGTCCCTGGGCACCAAAAAAGGCGACCTCTGCTCCTAACTGGCAATTAGGATGGGTAAAAATGCAGTAAACACATTTCATTGTGCAGGGAACATGTTCCTATGTGCATATGACAATAAACTCCTTTTGAATCCTTTGAATCCTTTGAAATATAAATAAGTCGTGTGGTTTTTTGACCTTTAAAATTTTACTTAAGGTGGTCTACAATTAGTAAAAAAGTCTGCTTGCATTCAATCATTGAATGATATTTGGCAGCTGTGTTTGTGTCGACAATCTGGACAGTGCATCTACAAAGACAACTTTTATTTTGTCTGTTTATAATATTGTAATTGATTAATTTCTTTAATAAAACAGAAGCACCTTACAATTCATTTTTGTTGGAATAGGAACATCATGTTTTCTGTCGATGTACTGATTCAACATTACATTTGCGCCAACATTTCTAGGTGCCCAAAATGTTTGCACCATACAGAGATATGGACTGTATGTTTTTTAAAAACTGCCTGCTATTATTTGCAAATTGCATGATTATTCGAGTTAGAATCAGAAGGTGAGATGCAAGAGTTCAATTTAAAAATCAACACAATCATTTGCTAATGATAAATTAGCAAATACTTTTATACTATACTCCTTCCTAGACTACATCATGGGAGGATGCCAGATTCACTTTACGGTAAATTGAGCCCACCGTGTTTAGTGACGCCTCACTATCTCAGTGGCGCTCATTCTTACAGAGTGATGTGCACATCAGAAAAGTGATGCGTAAAAATGTATTAACAATCATATTAAACTTAATGTGGCATGTTTAATTTACACAGTTTCAAATGATTCTCACTTTACAGCATTATTGTTTGCTGCAGGCATGTAAATAATAAACATGATTTTCAGTGCTGAGAAAATACTAATTAGCTGCAGTGGTGTTTATGTTGGTCTGTGCACCACCACCACAAAAAAGCCCCCCAAATGATCACAGTGTGTACTCTGATTTAGTTACATGTATGTATGTACGATCTGAGTGCAAACGTGCACAGCAGCAACGGTTTTTCTTGTGTGTTTGTTAAAGTGCCTTGTGTGGGATCATGATTCCAGAGGGAAGCATGACTTCATCGGCGAGTTCTACACCACTTTCAGGGAAATGCAGAAAATTTCCAGTGGAAATAAGGTCAGTGAATGAGTAGGAGCGGAGCAGAGGAGAGCAATCATGTAACCGCTTCATCTGTTTCCAACACACTTTCCACTTCAGGTGAACTCCACACTAAAGATGAAGCAAATGTCCTGCTGCTAAACAGCAAATGAAAATGATGTGTTTAAATGCAGTAGCATGTTGTTTGATACTTTCTCCAACTTATTTTTTAAGGTGTCCTGGGATTGTGTGAATCCCAAGTACAAACAGAAGAAGAGAAATTATAAAAATTCAGGCGTTGTCATCCTCAGTGACCTGAAGGTAAGAATCTGCTGCGTCAAACTGTCCTGGTGGAGGAACATATTTCATTGCTATGCCACGATCCGCTACGTTCTGTAACTGATGTGTCCTTTTAATGTCACTTTAAGGACCAGGGGCCTCATGTACAAAGGCTGAGTATGCAAATGCGTATGCGTATGTCCGTCTCCAAACTAACATTCAGATGTATCAAAAGTGAAATAACTGTGGAAAAGTGTGGTGCCCCACTCCAAGTTCATGGCTGGTGTACATGTTTCTACAGCTATTGGTCCACTGCCGACATGTAGAGGTGATACTGGGAAACTGTTGATATTGTTAAAACAAGAAGTCATCAGAGTGACGTGCACATCAGAAACACACTTACGAGGTCTGTCAATAAAGTATCGTACCATTGGCTGGGAAAAAAAACTGGCTTACCTGGAGGGTTGGAAACCTAATCACCCTCGAAGTACTCTGCTTGGGACTCCACACACTTCTCCCAGCAGTGTCGCCACTGTTGGAAGCATTCCAAGAAAGTCTTTTTCGGGATGGAATGCAGCTCCGCAGCCATGATGTCCTCTCTTGTCTCAAATCGCATTCCTTTTAATGGTATTTTAAGTTTTGGGAAGAGCCAGAAGTTGCAAGGGACCATGTCAGGAGAGTAAGGCGCCTGTTGAACCACCGGAGTCTGGTTTTTGGTCAGATAAGTCTGAATTAAATGGGAGAAATGAGCTGGTGCATTGTCGTGGTGGATGCGCCAATTTCCTGTGGCCCACAACTCTGGTCTGTTGCGCCGCACACCATGACGTAGACGATGGAGGACATCCCTGTAATACTCCTTTGTTATTGTTCGACCCTGTGGTGCGTACTCGTGGTGTACCACACTACGGGAGTAAAAAAAAAACAGTCAGCATTACCTTGATGTTGCTGCGCACTTGGCGCGCCTTCTTCGGTCTTGGCGACGTGGAATGCTTCCACTGTGACGACTGTAATTTGGTTTCCGGGTCGTACCCGTACACCCAGGACTCATCTCCGGTGATTATGGTGTCCATAAAGCTAGGATCAGTGTGAATAGAGTCCAGCATGTCTTGTGAGACTTCAACATGACGTTGCTTTTGCTCCGCCGTCAGCAACTTTGGCACGAACTTCGCCGCCACTCGTTTCATGCCCAAATCTTCCATCACGATGGAATGTGCCGAAATCCTGTTAATGTCCACTTCCTCCACAATTTCTTGGACAGTCACACGATGATCCCTCATAACCACAGCGTGCACTTTGGAAACGATATCGTCATTTCGGCTCGTTGATGGCTGACTGGAGCGCAGCTCACTCTCCACCGTTACTCGCCCGTCTTTAAACTGGTTGTACCACTTCTTAATCCATGTGCTGCTCATGGCTTCATCTCCGAAAGCCGTTTGGATTTTTCGAATCATTTCTGCCTGGCTGTCGCCAAGTTTCTGGCAGAATTTAATGCAGTAGCACTGCTCCAAGCGTTCGGCCATTTTCTCACAAGAAAAAATGAGACGAGAGGGGTGGACCACTCCTCCCACAAGTCGTGCTCACAGGCGAATGATGTAACCGACAGGCGTGGAAAAACTCGCGCATGCGCACGAGGGTTCAACCTTGGCTGATGCAATCGCACGTGATTCAAATCCATATAATTTTTAAAAAAATAAAAGGACCGTTACTTTATTGACAGACCTCGTATGAACAATTAACACACCCACGTATTTGCACGTATTTTAAAGCATGTGAAAAGTGATGCATAAAAATGTATTAGCAATGGCTGCGTTAGCGTTGTTAGAAGACCTTGCACATGGTGCAATCTGACATGAGCGAGTATTCAGGGAACGTGAGTATTTACTTGCAACTGATGATAATTGTCTGATAAATCAATTTTGTTTACCAAGGCCAGTGTTACTGGAGTTGTGCGCAAAACTGCAGCCGGCCCTAGAGCGCAATATGGCGAGGAGCCAGGGGTTGTCTGTGCCCACACAGGTGTTGACCATGCTAGGCGTCCTGATCATCCGAATGTCATGCAGGTACATCACATTCCGGCATTAAAGCGCAATTTGCAGCAAAGGAGGACTTTGTTACGTCTGCATTGGCGCTCAATTCCACGTTGATTGGAATGTACAAATGGAACATGCTTGGATCCATGAGTATGCATACTTTGATACATCTGGATATTGTTCTGTGTACAACAGTTTGTAGGTTTTAGCCTACACCATATTTCAGTAGGAAATCCACGTGTTTGTACATGAGGCCCCAGATGTCTCACTGCATAAATATTCAACCTGCCACCCAGGCATTCTTTCTGAAGCTTGTTTTTTGTATCCCCTTGCAGCTGCACAGACTATACTCCTTCCTAGACTACATCATGGGAGATGCCAGATTCACTTTACGGTAAATTGAGCCCACTGTAGCTCAGATGCCGCTCAAAAGTGGCTTCTAGTTGTTGTTGTAGTCTGTTCATTTGGAGTATTTTATTCCAAACACCTGAATATATGGTTTGTTGTGTGGTGAAATATCGTAAAGGATCATCTAAGACATCTCTGCTGCAATACTGGCACTGAGTGAAATTCTTAAAATTCTTGAATGCTATCACATTAGGCATTTTTAGCAGCTGTCAGTGGCTTCATCTGTTAAGTCTTTGAAGCCCCATCACACATAACAAGAATGAGAGGAACCATTCCAACACGGCAATATTGTCTAACCCTGACTGCAGTCGGGAGGGAAAGAGGCGTGGTCAGCCATGGTCCGAACGCATCCGGATTGACTCGTGCACACCTGCAGCAGGCAGCCCAACATTTTCTGACAACAGTCAGATGACACAGACTGCTGTCAGACGCACCGACATTGGAGCTGTCACTCACCCACTCACTCACCTACGCAATCAAATTTCTGCTTGTCCTCATATTCCCAGTGCTAAACTCACCTCTCATCAGTGTGTGTTTCACATGATGGAGTGCGCGCATGTACATGCGCAAACAGGTGATCAGAGTGATGAGTGTGTGTCCACTCAGCTGCGCGCGCGGTGTTCACAATGGCTGACGAGCCCGTGTGCCTGCTTGTGTAGAACAGGTGATCAAAGCAGTGTGCGAGTGTGTGGCCGAAATGTTCGCTCAGCTTCGTGTACATGTTCATAAATGCTGTACCAGCCACTCCGCGTACACACGTGGGACGCACGCATCCATCCATCCGTCTTCTATGTCAGCTTACTTTGAGGTGAATCTGTATGTTGATATGGCACAAGTTTTATGCTGGATGCCCTTTCTGACGCAGCTCTACTTAGAGAATGGCCAGGAGTGGCCTTGAACCGTGAGTGTTCTCATTTAGACAAAATAAAATGCTGTATGGACACTGGGCATTACATGGCCTGTTAGTAATTAACTACACAAGAATTCATATTAGAGCTAAATGGTAAATGGACTGCATTTTATAAAGGGCTTAGATGCTCAAAGTGCTTTACAATTATGCCTCACATTCACTCATTCAAACAAACACACTCACACACTGACACCAGGGTACTGCCATGCAAGGTGCTCACTACATACTGGAAGCAACTTGGAGATTAAGGACCTTAGTGATTTTCTGGTCAGGCTTGGATTTGAACCGAAGATCCTCTTGTCTGAAGCCCAACGCTTAACCACTAGACCATCACCTCCCCAAATACCTGGAATAATGAGAAAATGCTCAGAAAAGACAAATGCATTCAAGTTCAGATCAGCTGGCAGGTACTGCTAGTGGGTGGCAGCCTGGACCCTGCACATAGTAGTGTAATTTCTGCCTGGTTCTTTATGTAATTTACTGCCCCTTTCCAAGAACCAAACCATTTTATTCCTCATTTTGGATTTATTAAAGGTCACGATGAAAACCGGACCAGGACCCTCACAGACAGTGTCCATCTTGTGAAAGGCCCAGAAAATGGGTCATACAGCACTTTTTATACAATGTGGGTGTTTACAATGGGTGTAGTTTAGTCTTGCATTTCTAATTTTCTAATTAAGACAAAGGAACACCTCCGTTTCGGAGTGTTAGAGGACATGTCTATCTCGGCTTTCAGTGCTTACCAGTCGAGTGAGTATAAAGAACTTGTGGAGAGCTGGACATGTCCCAACTTGTCCTCTAACACTCCGAAACGGAGGTGTTCCTTTGTCTCGCTTCATCAGCGAATCGGTCATGATGCGCGAAGCCTCTGCGTGGCTTTCCATGACAAAATCTCTTGTTAAAAGTGAAATCTGCCAGAAAATGGCTGATGTCCAGGTCTTGTGATAACCAGAGAAAGAGCACACGACGGTCTCGTATCCACAGAGCCATCAGCTTAGAAATGATCCAGTGGTTTGTGCCGCATCGTCGCAGATCGCAGCGCGGCGCACCTGCAGTCCTTAAAGGGGTCCTTAAAGCTGTAGTTAAAGTCCTTATTCTCTGTGAAGCCCGTAAAATTTTCACTGAAAGCCAGATAAATTTTTCGAATGGTTTTAGGTGCCAGTCTCTAACAGCTTCTGAAAAATTCTGATGAAAAAAAAGTCGTTTTCATTCCGCCATTTCCAGACAATGAAAATCCGACGAGGGGGGCGGGACCACTCCTTCCACAAGGCATGCTCACAGGCGAATGACGTCACTGACAGGCATGGAAAAACTCACGCATGCGCATGAGGGTTCAAGCATGTCTGACGTAAAAACATATGAATGAAATCCATATAGTTTAAAAAAAAAAATAAAAAGGACCGTTAATTTATGGACAGACCACGTATTCACAGCACTTCACTTTTTTCATATTTTGTTATGTTACAGCTTTATTCCAAAATGGAGGTAAATTCATTTTTCCTTAAATTCCCAATCACAACACCCCCTAAGACAACATCAAAAAAGTTTGTTTTAGAATTTTTTGCAAATGGATTGAATCATGTGTGATTGCATCGCCAAGCTTGAACCTTCGTGCGCATGCGTGAGTTTTTTTCACGCCTGTCCGTTTGTGTCATTCGCCTGTGAGCAGGCTTTGTGTGAGCAGTGATCCACTCCCTCTCGTCAGATTTTTATACGATAATGTCTGAAACGATTTGGAGCTTGCTGATCATTTTTTCCAGAAACTGTGAGAGACCTCCAGGTGGTACCATTTCGAAAAATTCAAATGGCTTTGAGGGACGATTTTATGGGGATTACACAGATTAAGGAGTGCTCCAGCCGGTTTAAAGACCGCCCACAGCTGCTGAGAGCGTGCCACCGCTCCGAGTGCCGATCGCAGGCTGAAACAACCAGATCATTTCCAACGGAAGGCTTTGTTGTCTGGGACGTCGTCTGACTTACACAAAAAATGGCAGGAGACTGGACATCAGTACTTTTCGGCACATTCTACTGTTACAGGAGTTTTTTTCATGGAAAGAAAAGCAGACGGATGTGCCACCGTGCCGTTCATGGCACGGCACAAAACCACCTCCGTGTTGGTCTCACAGGACGGCTTTGAGATGGCTTTCAGACGGCTGTCAGTGGGTTTTCAGTTGTGTGACTAACCGAGAAATTGTGGATGAGCCTGGACATGCCAGAAACATGTCCTGTGAGGCTTCATCACGGCGTTGCTTTACCGCCATGCGGCACCGCCGCAACACGCAGAATTCCTCCGCTCCTCTTTCCATGACAAAAACTCCTGTAACAGTGGAATGTGCCTTTCATTTCCAAACTGGACGCTGTGTTTATCCGGGACGTCCTCTGACTAGCACAGGAATGCGGAAGACATGGACCATCAGCACTTTTTCGGCACATTGAGACAGATGTGCGGAGGAATTCCACGCGTCGCAGTGGAGCCGCATGGCGCAAAGCAACGCCATCATGAAGCCTCACGGGACATGTTCTGGCATGTCCAGGCTCATCCACAATTTCTCGGTTAGTCACACGACTGAAAACCCACCGACAGCCGTCTGAAAGCCATCTCAAAGCCTTCCTGTGAGACCAACACGGAGGTGGTTTTGTGCCGCGCCATGAACGGCACGGTGGCGCATCCCTCCCGCTTTTCTTTCCATGAAAAAAACTCCCTGTAACAGTGGAATGTGCCGAAAAAGTACTGATGTCCACGTCTCCTGCCATTTTTGTGTAAGTCAGACGACGTCCCCGGATCAACAAGCCTTCACGTTGGAAATGATCTGGTTGTTTCAGCCTGTCAATTGGCGCTCGGAGCGCGGCGCGCTCTCAGCAGCTGTGGGCGGTCTTTAAACCAGCTGGAGCACCCTTAATCTGTGTAATCCCATAAAATCGTCCCTCAAAGCCATTTGAATTTTCCGAATGGTTACCACCTGGAGGTCTCTCACAGTTTCTGGAAAAAAATTGATGCAGCAAGCTTCAAATCGTTCAGACATTTATTCGCAACAAAAATCCGACGAGAGGGGTGGACCACTGCTCACACAAAGCCTGCTCACAGGCGAATGACGCAACCGACAGGCATGAAAAAACTCACGCATGCGCACGAAGGTTCAAGCTTGGCTGATGCAATCACACGTGATTCAAATCCATAGTGGTTTTTGAAAAAAATAAAAAGGTCGGATACTTTTCTAACAGACCTCGTATACTCCCCTCTAGCTGCCACCTTATTGTGGTGGGGGAGTTAAGTACCCAGATGATCCTAGGAGCTATGTTGTCGGGGGCTTTGTGCCCCTTGTAGGGTCTCCCAGGCAAACAGGTCCTAGGGTGATGGGTTCAGGACTAAGGGCAGTTCAGAAGCTCCCATGACAGTAAAAAAACATCAAGGACCGAGACGTCCACCCGGTATGGCAGAGCCGGGCCCCACCTTGGAGCCAGGCCGGGGGTTTGGGCTCGCGCGCGAGCACATGGTGGTTGGGCCTTAGCCCATGGGGCCGGCTTGGGCTCACCCCGAAAGAGCGACGTGGGGCCCGCCCTCCTGTGGGTTCACCACCTGCAGAGGGGGCCATGGGGGTCAGGTGCAGAGAGGAGTGGTGGCGGCCGAGGCGGGTGGCCCGGGGCCCCGGTCCGTGCTCACAGCCCCTGGCTGTTTGGATGTGGAATGTCACCTCACCGGGGGGGGAGAGCGTGAGCTTGTGCGGGAGGTTGAGATATACTGACTAGAGATAGTTGGGCTCACCTCCACGCACAGGCTTGGGCTCAGGTACCCAACTCCTGGAGAGGGGTGGACGCTCCACTTTTCTGGCTTGCCCACGGGGAGAGGTGGAGAGCTGGGGTTGCATTGCATTTGCTCCCCAGCTCAGTCGCCATGTGTTGGAGTTCACTCCAGAGAACGAAAGGGTCGCATCCCTACGCCTTCGGGTCGGGGACAGGTCCCCTCTCACTCTTGTCTCGGCCTACGGGCCAAGCGGCTAGTGCAGAGTACCTAACCTTCATGGAGTCCCGGGGAGGGGGTACTAGATAGCTCTCCGACTGGGGACTCCGTTGTTCTCCTGGGGGATTTCAATGCCCACATGGGCGGCGACAGTGAGACCCTGGAGGGGGGTGATCAGGAAGAACGGCCTCCCTGATCTGAACCCGAGTGGTGATCAGTTGTTGGACTTCTGTGCTAGTCACAGTTTGTCCATCAACGAACACCATGTTCGAGCACAAGGTGTGTCCATAAGTGCACGTGGCACCAGGACACCCTGAGCTGGAGGTTGATGATCGACGTTGTAGTCGTATCATCTGACCTTCGGCCACATGTCTTGGACACTCGAGTGAAGAGAGGGGCTGAGCTGTCGACCAATCACCACCTGGTGTGAGTTGGATCCGCTGGGAGGGGAGGGAAGCTGGTCAGACCTGGCAGGCCCAAACGTATCGTGAGGGTCTGCTGGGAACACTGGCGGAACCCTCTGTCAGCGAGGTCTTCAACTCCCACCTCCGGGAGAGCTTCTCCCAGATCCCGGGGGGAGGTTGGAGACATAGAGTCCCGAGTGGACCATGTTCTCCACCTCCATTGTCGATGCAGCTGCTCGTAGCTGTGGTCACAAGGTCTCTGGTGCCTGTCGCGGCGGCAATCCCTGAACCCGGTGGTGGATGCCGGAAGTAAGGGATGCTGTCAAGCTGAAGAAGGAGTCCTACTTGTCTTTGTTGGTAGGTGGGACCCCGGAGGCAGCTGACAGGTACCGGCAGGCCAAGCGTGGTCGCAGCCCGTGTGGTTGCAGAGGCAAAACGTGGGTCTGAGAGGAGTTCAAGGAGGCCATGGAGGAGGACTATCAGGTCGGCCTCGAAGAAATTCTGGCAAACCGTCCGAATGCCTCAGAGGCGGAAGCATCTCTCCACCAGCACTGTCTACGGTGCAGGTGGGGAGGTGTTGACCCTGACTGGGGATGTTGTTGGGCGGTGGAAGGAATACTTCGAGGATCTCCTCAATCCCATCGTCACGTCTTCCGAAGAGGAAGCAGGGACTGGGGACTCAGAGGCAGACTCATCCATTACCCAGGCCAAAGTCACCAAGGTGGCTAGAAAGCTCCTCTGTGGCAAGACTCCTGGGGTGGATGAAATCCGTCCTGAGTACCTTAAGTCTCTGGATGTTGTGGGACTGTCTTGGCTGACAGCCTCGGCAACATCGTGTGGCGGTTGGGGACAGTGCCTCTGGATTGGCAGGACCGGGGTGATGGTTCCTCTGTTTAAGAAGGGGGACTGGAGGGGTGTGTTCAACTACAGGGGGATCACACTCCTCACCTCCCCGGTAAGGTCTATTACAGGGTACTGGAGAGGAGAATTCGACCGATAGTCAAACCTCGGATTCAGGAGGAGCAGTGTGGTTTTCGTCCTGGTCGCTGCATACTGGACCAGCTCTACACGCTCCATCGGGTGCTCGAGGGTTCATGGGAGTTCGCCCAACCAGTCCACATGTGCTTTGTGGGATCTGGAGAAGGCAGTTAACCGTGTCCCTCGGGGCACCCTGTTGGGAGGTGCTCCGGGAGTACGTGGTCCGGGGTCCTTTGCTAAGGGATACCCGGTCTTGTACGACTGCGGCAGGAGCTTGGTTCGCATTGCCGTTAGTAAGTCAAACCTTTGTCACCAGTTCTGTTCATTATCTTTATGGACAGAATTTCTAGGCGCAGCAAGGGTGTAGAGGGGGTCTGGTTTGGGGACCACAGAATCTCGTCTCTGCTGTTTGCGGACGATGTGGTTCTGTTGGCTTCGTCAAATCACGACCTTCAGTGCTGTATCGGACCGTCGTGGTGAAGAGAGAGCTGAGTAGGGGGGCACAAGCTCTCGATTTACCGATTGATCTACGTTTCCGATCCTCACCTATGGTCATGAGATTTGGCTCATGACCGAAAGAATGAGATCACAAGTACAAGCGGCCGAGATGAGTTTTCTCTGCAGGGTGGCTGGGCGCTCCCTTAGAGATAGGGTGAGGAGCTCGGTCACTCGGGAGGAGCTCGGAGTTGAGCCGCTGCTCCTCCACGTCGAAAGGAGCCAGTTGAGATGGCTCGGGCATCTTTTCCGGATGCCCCCTGGACGCCTCGCTGGAGAGGTGTTCTGGGCATGTCCCAATGGATGGAGGCCCCGGGGAAGACCCAGGACACGCTGGAGGGACTACGTCTCTCGGCTGGCTTGGGAACGCCTTGGGGTTCCCCCGGAGGAGCTGGTGTGTGTGGATCGGGAGATCTGGGCAGCTTTGCTTGAGCTGCTGCCCCCGCAACCCAACTCCGGATAAAGCGGAAGAAAATGGATGGATGGATGGATATATATATATATATATACACACAGTGGTCCCTCATTTATTGCGGGAGTTACGTTCTAAAAATAACCCGTAATAGGCAAAATCCGCAAAGTAGTCAGCGTTATTTTTTACAATTATTATGGACGTTTTAAGGCTGTAAAACCCCTCACTACACACTTTATACACTTTTCTCAAACAGGCATGAACATTTTCTCACTTTTCTCTCGTGTGTAAACACTCTCAAAGTTCAAACCTTAGTAGAAAATAAGACCAATCTGTTTTCAGGCCCAAACATTGTTTGAGAAATAAAAATAGAACATTTTCCTATAAATAATTATGATGGCTTTTAGAACTAATGAATTAGTTTAATTTTTAATGATCAACCTACGAGGTGGACACATAAGAATTATTAATAGTAACTTTTCACAGTTCCTCTGACCACGCCTCTTGTCCTGGCGCCGCTCCGCTGTTGCGTCTTTTTCCACTGAGTGACACCTCGGTGCAGGTAGTTGTTGGCACTCTTTTTTCTTCTGGGCGAGAAGATTCTTATAAACAGACACGCAGAACACAATGCACATGCTCTCCCTTCACAAACGGCCTGCTTGATGAGGATGCAGAACACAATGCGCTGTTAAAAAAAAAAAAGCATGCAAAATTGGACTAAAAAAATCCGCAAAACTGCGAGGCAGCAAAAGGTGAACCGCGTTGTAGCGAGGGACCACTGTATATATATAAACAAAACTTAGAAATCACATGTACGTAAGTATTTAGACCATTTGCTCAATACTTTGTTGATGCACCTTTGGCAGCAATTACAGCCTCAGATCTTCTTGAATATGATGCCACAAACTGGTGCACCTATCTTGGTCAGAATTGCCCATTCCTCTTTGCAGCACCTCTCAAACTCCATCAGGTTGGATGGGGAGTGTCGGCACACAGCGGTGTGAATACCTTCTGGATACACAGTATGTATTTCTGCTGTAAAGTTGAACATTTTAACATTGAGGTCTATGGGGAGTGGCTCATTTTTGCAGCCAGCCTCAAGTGACTATTCAAGTTTTAGCATTTTGAAGCTGGCTTATTTAAGCATTGAAAATTGCAGCATGGTTTTTCTCTGCTGGTGCAGAATGGCCTAAGCAGTGGGTCACCCCTCTGAGTCTGGTCTGCTTGAGGCTTCTTCATCCGTATCATCAGTGGGAGTTTTTCCTTTCTACTGTGTTTGCATTAGGGGTTGGTAAGGTTAGACCTTGCTTGTGTGAAGCGCCTTGAGGCAGCGTTGTGTGATTTTGGCGCTGTATAAAATGAAATAAATTGAAATTGGTGCGCATAGTGCTGTTTGTTATGATTAAATGCAACATTCTAAAAGAGGATTTGTTGTTATTTAAAAAAAAAAATCTTTAAAACATCCTCTGAGTTTTTGAAAATTATAAATACAGATAATTTTGCAGGCAGCTTTTTGAAATTAATTCCAGCCTTCATGAACTCCTGTCCTGTGGTCTGCCCTCCGCAGCTCCTTCTCACTTTCCAGCTGGATAACAGAAGCAATGAATATTAATCGTGAGGGACTGCTGTGGTACATGCAGTTCTTCCTTGTTAAAATAGCTGCTTAGATGTACGGCACATGTGAACTTCTTTAATCTGTGTGGGGTGTAAAGAGCGCTGAGAGGTCCTCCTCTCCACAGTAATGTGCATGGCAGTCCACTCGCTCTTACAGAACGACTCAGCCAAATAAGTCATTTTAAATAATTAACATCAGCAGTTTACTAACCCATATTACTTTTACACATTGTGTAATTCTTTTTGCCAGGTGGCCATTGACTTCACAGCCTCTAACGGTGACCCCAGGAACAGCTGCTCGTTGCACTACATCAACCCGTACCAGCCCAACGAGTACCTGAAGGCTCTGATAGCGGTGGGGGAGATCTGTCAGGACTATGACAGGTTTGTCACTCTTTTTGTTGATGTACAAACTTTGTCTTGCCTGTCAGCATGTCCTGTTGTGAAATGGAATGGCTCTGTGTGGTTTGGATTGCTCACATTGACATGAACCACTCAGTCTGCCTGCCAGCAAAAAGCACCGTGGTGGAAATCCTGCCATCCTCATTCAGACTGTCAGAGAACGATTAACAGAGAATTATTTGACTTCCGCTCATCCGTCTGGTGCGGCCCTGATGGAACTAAACTGCTGAGCATCTGCTCCTCATCCCATGCAGTTTTTGCACAGTTCTGCACTTTGATAGTTGTGCTAAGAACGTCACAGCTGCTACATTCTACAGCACAGATCCCCGATCTTGTTTACTGTCAGTATCATATTCATGTTTGTAAAGTTATTTTGATCCGTGTTTAATTTATTTTTAGGTAATGCATTCAATACTGTTTATACCTGGGAAATGAGAGCACACAATTCTGGCCTCTGCTGACATTATTTACAGCCCATCTGGAAAGTATTCACAGCACTTCTCTGTTTCCACAGCTTGTTATGTTACAGCTTTATTCCATAATGGATGACTTTTTTTCCCCCAAAATTCTACACACAATACCCCATAATGACAATGTGAAAAGTTTTTTTTAGATTTTTGCAAATTTATTTTTAATAATAATAATAAAAAGTGAGAAATCACATGTACATAAGTATTTACAGCGTTTGTCATGAAGCTCAAAATTGAGCTCAGGTGCATCCTGTTTCCACTGAACATCCTTGAGATGTTTCTACACCTTAATCCACCTGGGGTGAATTCAGTTGACTGGACATAATTTGGAAAGTCACACACCTGTCTACATATAAGGTCCCACAGTTGACAGTACATGTCAGAGCACAAACCAAGCACAAAGTCAAAGGAATTGTCTGTAGACCGCCAAGACAGGATTGTGACAAGACACAAGTTTGGGGAAGGGTACAGAAACATTTCTGCTGATTTGAAGCACCCAATGAGCATAGTGGCCTCCATCATTCGTAAATAGAAGACGTTCTGATCAACCAGGACTCTTCCTAGAGCTGGCCACCTGTCTAAACTGAGCGATCGGGATGAAGGGACTTAGTCAGGGAGGTGACCAAGAACCCGAAGATCACTCTGTCATGGCTCCAGCATTCCTCTGTGGAGAGAGGAGAATCATCCAGAAGGACAACCATCTCTGCAGCAATCCACCAATCAGGCCTGTATGGTAGAGTGGCCAGATAGAAGCCACTCCTTAGTAAAAGGCACCATAGCAGCCCACCTGGAGTTTGCTAAAAGGCACCTGAAGGACTCTGAGACCATGAGAAACAAAATTCTCTGGTCTCATGAGACAAAGATTGAACTCTTTGGCGTGAATGCCAGGTGTCATGTTTGGAGGAAACCTACAGTGAAGCATGGTGGTGGCAGCATCATGCTATGGGTATGTTTTTCAGCAGCAGGAACTGGGAGACTAGTCAGGATTTAGGGGAAGATGGATGCAGCAATGTACAGAGCCATCCTAAATGGAAACCTTCTCCAGAGCGCTCTTGACCTCAGAGTCGGGCAACAGTTCATCTTTTGGCAGGACAGTGACCCTAAGCACACAGCCAAGATATCAAAGGAATGGCTTCAGGACAACTCTGTGAATGTCCTAGAGTGGCCCAGTCAGAGCCCAGACCTGAATCCGATTGAACATCTCTGGACAGATCTGAAAATGACTGTGCACTGACACTCCTCATCCAACCCAGTGGAGCTTGAGAGGTGCTGCAAAGAGGAATGAGCAAAACTGCCCAAAGATGGGTGCACCAGGCTTGGGGCATCATATTCAAGAAGACCTGAATAAAAGGCAAAAGTCAGTTGATGTCAAAGGTGCATGTACAAAGTATTGATCAAAGGCTGTGAATACTTATGTACATGTGATTTCTTAGTTTTTTTAAATAAATTTTCAAAAATAAAAAAGCAACCTTTTTCATGTTGTCATTATGGGGTGTTGTGAGTAGAATTTTAGGGAAAAAGGAATTACTCCATTTTGGAAGAAGTATAAACAACATGTTGAAAATGTGAAGCGCTTAGATTCATTCTAGATTCACTGTTATGTCAAAGGCTTTAAGAGATGTTCGACCCTCTGTTTGCTGACTTTCTGGTTCTTTGAGTTTTGAATTTACAATACACCTGTTTCATCTGTAACAAAACACTGGCGAAAATTTACTTTAGTTCTCAGGTTTTTCTTGATTTGATGCTGCCTTTGTTGTGCTATCTTTCCAACAGAGATTGCCATGATAACTCCAGATTTAGAATTAATATAACACCATATTGCTCTGGGATTGGTTTTGGTTTTTACTGTGTAAGAGTATGTTCAAATTCCCTGCTGAGCTTCCTATTGTGTTTCTTCACTTTATTTGTATTTCTATTAAATTTCTTTTGTTTTTATAACCTTGTCTGAAAAAGGTTTTCCTCATAATGATTTCTGATGTATTTTTGTCTGATGGAAAACTGATTTTTATTTTCCTGCCCATCATTATAATTACAGGCTTGTTCTATGCCTTCATCACATTTTTTTTCTAAAAATATTCCATTCCATTCTGAATGGAATATTTTTTGTAACACTTTGTAACAATTTGATTGTAACACTTCTCATTCATTTTTTTTTTTTTTTTTTACATATTTTGATTGATACATCACATATGAAATCAAATGGTCACAAAGTGGACTCCAATTGTGAGTCCTGGATTGTTCTTCTGTTAGTGTGATAATGTCCAGTTCATTTTCTTTGACTGTCTCATTTCAGTCCCATAACTCCTAAACTGATTTTCATAAATCATCTTTCAATTGTGCAAGTGCATGTTCTTCACTAGATGCCTGAACCACCTCAGCTGGCAACTTTTGATGTGAAGAAGCAGCGACTCTACTCAGAGTCCCTCCCGGAGACTCAATCTTCGCACCCTGTTCTTGAGTGTAAGCTCAGCTACCCAATGCAGGAACCTTATTTCCACCACTTGTATTGGGGAACTTGTTCTTTGGGTCACTAACCCATTCAATTCAATTCATTTAATTTCTATAGTGCCAAATCACAACAACGCTGCCTCAAGGTGCTTCACACAAGGCGCTTAACCAAAGCTCATGACCATAGGGGAGAATCAGAGCATAAATCGACTAGTCTTACTTCACCACAACAGTCTGGTACAGTGTCAGATACAGCCCTATCTCCCATTCTGTTGATCTCATACTCCAACTTACCCCCACTTGTGAACAAGCCCCTGAGATACTTGAACTTCTCCACTTCAGTATAGAGAATGGATTGGACAATGCAGATGTCTGGTTACCCCATATTCCCGCATCACCCCCCCCCCCCCCCCCCCCAACATGTTGGCTGGTTGGGCATACTCCCAAATACCCTCAAACATCCACATGAGGTTCAAGAGCCAATCCACCATTCCACAAACAGGAAGCACCCTATGTAACTCCTCCTGAATCTGAGGTTTGACAGTTGAGCCTGCATGTCTTTGGATGTGGAAGGAAGCCGGAGCACCCGGAGGGAACCCACACAAACACAGGGGGAACATACAAACTCCACACAGAAAGGCCACAGGGGGGAACTGACTCCAAGACCTTCTTGCTGTGAGGCACCAATACTAACCACTAAGCCACCGTGCTGCCCTTTTCCAGTATCCTTTAAATTCCTCCACTCCATAGATGACTGGTACTTTTGCTTCACTTCCTTTCACTTATTTCTGCCATTATCTTATTTGCACTTTTAGGTTCTTTCACGTTGCTTGGGAATTATTCTTTCTGCATTTATAATTCCTCCCACAACTTCATCTCCACACTTACTTAATAGTTTGTTCTTCAGAGTCGAGTTTCTGTCCTAGAATCTCATGATGTCCTTACACGTCTTTTCAGATCAGTTTGTATGTTCTTCTCAACAACTTCCTTTAACTATAGGCAGAACCACTTGTAGGCTGATTTTTGTAATATTTTGTATTTCTCCTTGCTTTCTCACTGGCATTTTACAAAGACATGTAAGATAAACTACTTGCATTCCAGTATCTGGCCACTGTCCTTCATGACTTTGTTGTTGAATGTTGAATGGAGATCTGTTGGACTATCTACTTGTTGTTTATCATATAATAATAATAATAATAATGCTTTAACAAGAACAAAGTGCTTCACAAACCACACCACACTATCACAAGCTAGTAAAAAGTACATTTCTCAACATCAAAAGTTGTAGGCAGCCAAGAAAAGGTGTGTTTTTAATCTAGATTTTCACAGCACAACTCCATGGTCCAGAACTTGGTCTTCAAGGTGGAGAATCCTTCGATTTGTCTTGACTCACTGTCGCTATTCTCAACTTTAGAGGCACCCTTTGGGTTGAGGAAGTGGCCTTTTGGTTCAAGTCACTTCTTATATGGACTGTATTTGGTATGAAAGTAGCAAGACAACGTTTACAATTCATTTCACCCTTTCAGTGAATGCAGGTTTTATTTATGAGGTGTACTATGTATGACTTGATGAGAAATTGACAAAAATACTGAAAATGGTCCAACTTGTGATGTTCATTAAAGTTAATTATGTTTTTATGGATCCACCGATGGTTCCAGAGCTACATCAAATTTTAATGGGTTTTTCTTTGCACCATGCGTTGTCTCTCAGCCAGATTTCCTGAAAAATTGGTCCATTGTATTTTGAACGATCATGCTAAAATTTTCTGGGTGCACTGCTGGAATTTGATCTGCAAAACAAAATGTAATGGTACCAACAAATTAACTGACCGACAGGCAAAATGGAGCTAAGAAAGAAAGAAAAAAAATTCTTGGGCTTCAAATAAATTAATCAACCACTTTGTGGCTGCTGCTGCATCTACTTGTGCCTAAAATAATTGTTTTTCACCATCAATATCCCTCGAATCATTACTGTTGTTGTCAGACATGATGCACACTGTGACCTGGCACAGTTAGGTTTTGTTCACATGAGCTCAATGTGCAGCGTGTGTTTGTTCAGAGAATACTCCGTTATCATAGCTTATGAGTCACTGAGCTATTGTCCATGCACACGCACACACACACACACACACACACATTTTGCACAAGGCCATTAAACAGCATTAATAATGTATAGTATTGTGTGAAAGGATAGTGACTGCGCTCATCAGTCTCATTGCTCGCAGTGGTGACAGCATGTGTTTTCTCCTGTGGGTAACTCAGTGATTCACGTTTCTCTTAGCATCCGTGTAGCACTGGTCCTGCTTTGCGTGCATGGGCTCATTACCCTGGGATGCACAGGGACACATGGAGAGACAGGGGCTAACATCAGGGGTGCAGGAGCTTCAAAAAGAAGTGGGAGACATTATGATTGGCTTAAATTATGCAGCGTTGCGCATAATCAAATGTAAATTCTGACAAAGTGCAACATGAGGCTTGCTCAAGGAATCATTAAAACCACTTGGGGAGGTCATGTTTTTCTGATTCTGTGCTTGGCTGAAAATGTAAATAGTGGGTGGAAAAATCCACTTTGAAAACAGTAGCCTTCTTTTGGATTCAGTCACACACATTTGCAAAGAGATCATATAATAATATAATACACATTTTCATTAAGCAAATATAGGTCACCTGGTTTCTTAAAATATGCACTCCCCTTCCATGTTCCCACACAATTGTCAAAATCTTACCTGTATTTCTGTGGTGTATCCTAAATTTACACAAAATTTTTATTGGAGGTAAATTATTTATTTCGAGAGGATTCCATGGCAAGGAGACTCAGATGAGGAGCATCACCTGCATTATGAGGAAACATTAACTGCAGCAGCTTGGCCATGTGGCGCATTTCTCTGGGCATCATCCAGCATGTAGGTACCTCAGTGTTGAGGATACCAGCAGCTAGAGAAGGCCAAAGACAGTAAGGTATATCTTCTATTATACATTCCAAATCTAAGGTTGAACTCTACAAGTGTATACTAAGGTACACCTAAATATCTTTAAAAAAAAAGAGCAGATGTCTCACTTGGCTGAGGGCTATAGATGGTTACTGTTGGGAGGTGGGGATAGACCAGTTGTCTTCCTGGACGGTTGCCATCCAGGACCCATGGCAGGTCTGTATTGTGGTGGGTGTGGCAATGCATGGCACCACTGCATAATACTTTCTTGGGGACTATGCATAATGTTATTGTCAAGATTTTGTGTTATAATATTGTTTGTTTTGGGGTTTGCAGATTGATGTGCACTCTGTTTGAGTACTGAGGTATGTTTTTCTGCTATATATACATGTGGGAGTACAGGTTGAGGAAGGTTGGGCAGGCCTGGGGTATCTGCCTCATTGGTACTTTTTTGTGTCTGTGTTTTTTGTTTTGCACTTCTTCTGTGACTGTGTTGAAACAGGGATGTTTCTTTTTGGTGGAGGAGAGGGAAGGAACCAGTTTTTACAGACTTGCTTCTTGGAGTGATGCTGAGTTCCTGTTATAGGCGGTCACCAATGTATGTGTCTTCAGCTTTTATTTTGAAGGCTTAGTGTGGAAGTGCTGTATGTAGTGTGGGTGGTTAGATTGACGTGGAGAGAAGTGTAGAATAAAGCGGACTCGAGAATTGAAGCCTCCTTGTTTATCATGTTATGGGTCTCTATACTATCGGCGATCCATTGAAACCCTTAGCTACACAATAAATAAATAAATACAAAAAAAACAGTGAGCCTTTTGTCTTTATGGCGCTGCAGCATGAGATCTGTGGTGCAGCATTCCATTGGTTTTGCAGTTTGAGCCACTTTTATTGTTGCGGTTGCTCAGAAACTTGCATTGTTGCTTATCTTTCCTCTTGGCACTTTTCTGCTGTATATCTAATTATGCGAGTATACAGGTCAGCTGCTGTAGATTTTCACGGTCCTCCTTATGGGCAGGAACTTTTCTGACCCTGTATAATGGCTTTGCAAACTAGGGTAGTCCCTGCTGTGGAGACACGTGCAAAGGTGATGCTCCCCCCTGTGGCCTCCAAGTTCTTGCAGTGGAGATGGGCCCATTGTGCCATCAGGACTCCAGATAGGGACTTTTGTTGCATAAAACTGTGGCACGTTAACAAGTTTATCATGAAACCTCAATAATGCATAACTGTAACATGAAGCTAAAAACAGATCTTGCACTATATAACCTCTTTAATAACTGTATGCACAAATGAAGCTGCTATAGCTGATGGTGAAAATATTTTGAATTTGATGTATTTCAGAGAAATATTCTTTCATCCACCAAAACAAGACAGATGATGATTAATACTCTGACTCCAAATTTAAGCAGGTCATCCTCTTAAATATCAGGGGAGCTCTGTTCAGCTAATTATAGCATCCATGGGGTAGCAGCAGAGATGCTAAAATCCTGTCTGGAAATCAGCTCCACAACCATGAAGCTCCATCAGTTCCTTGTTTGTATTGAAACTAAGCAGCATCACACATGGAAACATGCCTCTGGGTTAAACAATGACTGTAAGTGTAGGCAGCCCTACCCTCTTAAATAGGAACTGTTTTACAGGTTTAAAATGTAGGCAAGCAAACCTTTTATCCTTTGGTAAATACAAGTGACGTGGGATTTTAGAGTCCTTGCAGAGGACTGCATTACGGAGCTGGAGTGACTAGATTTTGTCTGTGTGGGCAGAGACTCGTTTACCTCATGAGAGGGCCATTATTTCGGGTACATCTCCCTGTACCGTTACTGTGAGCTGACAAAATAAGAGAGAGACAATAAAAGGACCATCCTGTGTTTTACAGCAAAGTCCATATGTTGAAACTTACTGTGCTTTCAGTTGTCTTGACTCTTCAACACTTTTTTCACCTCATAAGCCATTAATTCTTGCTGAAACGTTAGCCAGATTGCCATATGAGAATTTTTGTGAGATTGACATGATGTTCATCTCCTAGTAGACTACTGTGCTCCGCCACAACTAGTTTCCAATTCCACAAATTTTTGCCTTGGAAACATATTCAAGGTAAAAGTTCTGTTAGAAGTGGCTTTTCATAAGCTAAATTAGATGTGATCAAATGTCAGGAGTGTGTATTTAGTTCATGCACTTGAATAGAAGTTTTTTTTTTGTGGTGTTGTCAGGTTTTTTTTCATTTTTTTTTAATTCTTTTCTGAATTGTTTTTTGGATAATTTTCACAGAGCACTTGTTATAATTTGTCATTGCTTTCTGGTACTTGGTTTCCAACTGATAATTGGAAAATAGAAAAACAGGCATAAACTTGGAACCTCCATCCAATTTTTGTTATATGGCTGGGGGGGCCTGGCTGCCGGGTTGTTTCTGTCTTTTGGTTTCCTCCCAGGTGGCGTGCGTTTGGGACTGAGTGGCTGTGTTGCTGAGGCTGTCAGGACCTCACCCTGATCACCTGCGACTCGTCAGGACTCACAGCTGTGGTGCATCTGGATGGATTGGAACATGTTGGCATTTAAGACTGGAGTGCACAGTGTGTAGTTGCCAGAGACTCGACCTTGTGACCAGACGGGTGAGATCGTCGTCTCGGGAGCCATCTCATCAGCAGCGGATGCTGAGAACGTCCAGGTTTGATGCACAGTCTGTGAAAGAGGAGGGGGTGAGGTTTCACGCTCGTCAGCACACGTCCTGAGGTACGTTAGATTTTGTGACTAACAGTTATACAGTCAGTAAATGTGGTGTCCCTCACACCTTATTGTATTGAGCTGTTTGTTAGTCATGTATCAGCTTTCACTGCAGTGAAGTTTGTGACTGATTGTTCCATGCCTGCAGGTTGGGAAGCTGATCAGTAATCAAGCCAGGAAGTGTTTGCTGTTTGTACACCTTTAAGTGTTCTGTGTGTAGAGTGTGGACTCACATAATGTTCCTTCTTTCACAGACTCGGTTGTTGCGGCCACCTGGGGGGTGTCGGCGGGGTCCTTGGGTCCGAAACAGCTTCTGGCTCCGGACCGTTAGCGCTGCTGGGAGCGCACCACGCCAGGCCGCACCTTTTGTTATTATATTATCACTGTTATGTATTAAATTCAGTTAGCCTTTGTACCGTGCTCTGCTTATTTCATACTGGGGTCCTTCAAACGCTGGTCGGTTCCTCGAGTTGCGTCCGACACATAACAGTAGTCCTCTGGCCAAACATCACGGACCCGCGGTAGCAGAGACGGTAACGCGCCGGGAAGGCGGCAGCAGACGTTCAGTGGTTATCCGGATCAGTTGCGGGCTCTCCGCCCGGAAGGTGCGTGTTGAGAACCCATTACTGGATACTGATTTGTGCTCTCTTGCAGCCGTGTTCCTGTGTTGTGCCTTATCCGTGGGTCGTGGTGGAGTGTGACTGGCGACGGCTTCGCGTCACACTCCGACCGGATAAGAGGTTTAAAACGTGGAGCTTGCAAGAGTGTCGTTTGTAATGGGTTCACGCGCACGGCGGAGCTCTGTTAGCACGGGTCGCTGGGCTTCCTGTGTTACAGTCGTAGCCCCGTTTCCCCGGACAAAGGTAACTACTGCGTCTGTTGTTTCAGCTCCGGCGTTATTTAGTTGAGCACATTTTGGGTTGTGTGTTGCACTCAGCTGCGCACATAAAAGCAGCTCGTTTGTTTTTTCTGTCGCCAAAGGGGTTTTTTTTGTTTTAGCACTCTGGCTCCCCCTTGTGGTGACTGAATCACGTTACCGTCAAGCTCTTGAGTAGGAACAGGTGTGTTCCATTTGGTTGAGCTTGACGGTATAACTCACTGATTGTTTTGTGTTAGTTCATTTTGTGTGGGTGTTGTTTGAGTTGGTTTTTGTGTGGGATTTATTTTTTGTTTTCCACTATTTGTCTGGGGTTGTGACCCTGCAGCCTGTCTGAAAACGAACGAAAAAAGAAAAAAAAAAAAAAGAAAAAAAAAAAAAGGGGACCCAAACAACTGTGTGTTGGTCTGTTTGTTTTTCCTTTTATTTTTTTTTTGTTTCACTTCCCCAGGGTTAGATGGAAAGGTCCCCTGGGGGGTGATGGGGTGGTACTTGGGTTGTTTTTCTCTTCTTTGTTTTTTGTTATGGCCCTCTCTTCTCCTCTGACTCCAGCCGGGTTGTGCCGTGGTGTCGGCATTGCTGGAGGGGTGCAGTTGGGTTGTGCTGGGCGTTTCCCAGGTAGCCTCTGCACCCGGGAGGGGAGGGGGGGGGTTTGGGGTATCTTTTTGTTTTCCCCCCCCCAGTTTCCGCCCTCAGGGTTTGACTGTGGTGTCCTCTGGGGGGGAAAGGGCTGTAGGCCCATCTAGCCATGGACGGCCGGTGCTGGGTCCATTGGTCATGAGGGGAGGCGTCTCCTGGGGTTGACGAGTGGTCCTCTGGGAGGCGCTGGTAGTCCCCGTGGGTGACGTTGGATCCCAGAGGGACCTCGGTCGTGGTTATTACTCCTGGAGCTGGCGGGAGGCCCTCTGGGGGGTGTTGGTCCCTACATGTCGTTTGGGGGGGAGGAGGGGGGGGTGTTGTAGCATTTTTGTTTGTGAGCTCAAGTTTGGGTTGTTTTTCTTTTCTCCCCTTCCCTGGGGTTTGATGGAACGGTCCTCTGGGGGGGGGGGGGGGGGGGGGGGGGGGGGGGTGTTTTGGTTGTTTGTGTTTTGTTTTATGACTAATTACACATGTTTGGATAGGGGCTGACCGCACAGGTGTAGGAACTCCTGGCCACACCTGTGCTAAGAGACTGTCAGAAACAAGGGCAAAGATGCAGCCAGTTCAACCAGTCTGTTGGAGGATGAACGCGGACACGGTTTCCACCCATGGTCCCTGGAGGGGGGTGTTTCTCCTGGGCCAGGTGTGTGTGGTCGCCGGGAGGCTTCCCGTGAGGGTGGGGTACTGTTATATGGCTGGGGGGGCCTGGCTGCCGGTTTGTTTCTGTCTTTTGGTTTTCCTCCCAGGTGGCGTGCGTTTGGGACTGAGTGGCTGTGTTGCTGAGGCTGTCAGGACCTCACCCTGATCACCTGCGACTCGTCAGGACTCACAGCTGTGGTGCATCTGGATGGATTGGAACATGTTGGCATTTAAGACTGGAGTGCACAGTGTGTAGTTGCCAGAGACTCGACCTTGTGACCAGACGGGTGAGATCGTCGTCTCGGGAGCCATCTCATCAGCAGCGGATGCTGAGAACGTCCAGGTTCTGTGAAAGAGGAGGGGGTCAGGTTTCACGCTCGTCAGCACACTTCCTGAGGTACGTTAGATTTTGTGACTAACAGTTATACAGTCAGTAAATGTGGTGTCCCTCACACCTTATTGTATTGAGCTGTTTGTTAGTCATGTATCAGCTTTCACTGCAGTGGAGTTTTGTGAACTGATTGTTCCATGCCTGCAGGTTGGGAAGCTGATCAGTAATCAAGCCAGGAAGTGTTTGCTGTTTGTACACTTTTAAGTGTTCTGTGTGTAGAGTGTGGACTCACATAATGGTTCCTTCTTTCACAGACTCGGTTGTTGCGGCCACCTGGGGGGTGTCGGCGGGGTCCTTGGGTCCGAAACAGCTTCTGGCTCCGGACCGTTAGCGCTGCTGGGAGCGCACCACGCCAGGCCGCACCTTTTGTTATTATATTATCACTGTTATGTATTAAATTCAGTTAGCCTTTGTACCGTGCTCTGCTTATTTCATACTGGGTCCTTCAAACGCTGGTCGGTTCTCCGAGTTGCGTCCGACACATAACAATTTTGTTGGTATAGGTAAATCTATAACAGAAGTAGAAGCACTTGGAGAGCGCAAACGTCCGCCAAGGCCATAGGGTCACTGATGTCACATGGAATACGCTTTGGTTAAAACCAAATGTGGATGCGAGAGTTTTTCTAAAGGAAAATGTAAGTGCTATAACTTTGGGCTGAGCTGCACAGCACTATGTAGCTGTACATGCGAAGTACAGACTTTAAGTAACACACTGTAATTTAATTAGTGCTTACTTTAGATATAAGATAGTTAGATTTCTAATAATCCTCCACAAAGGGTCTCAAAGCAGAAAACAAGCCTTGCAACTTCAGGGATACTGACCTGGTGACCTTAGGAGAGTCCCAGCTCTTATGAGAAAGAAAAACTGATTTATAGCACTACAACAACACATATATGTCCTCCTTTAGAGGACCTGGCAAGTTAGTGGCTATAAGAACAAGCCAATGAAGGCTTTATTTCTTACATGTTCTTAATCATGGTAGAGCCGCTTGGGGGGAGACAACCCGCTGTGGGAGAAAATGAGGAAGAGAAAACGCGTGTGACCAAGCAAGGGGTCACACACGGGTGAACTTTGGTCAGGCATTCTTGGAATAACAGAGTTGAAAGATGAAGTGTGCAAAAGGAATGCAAACCTGGTGTTCCTGCTGCTGGATTTGAGCGGAGTTTGCTGTGGTCTGAAAGCACAACATCATATTTACAAACTGCTCGTGTTCTGTCAGCGGGGACAGCAAACAGCTCCACCGTATGTCCTTGAAGAGAAAGAGAGAGCGAGAGGAAGAGAGAGAGACAGAGAATGCGAGAGACAGAGAGAAAGAGAGAGACAGAGAGAGATAAAAAGATAACCACCAAGCTGCTGTCTTTTTTCTTCAACCCTGGAACAGTTGTGTCAGTCTTCTTTCCACTTATGCTGAATTCACCAATCAATCAATTTTTTTTTTATATAGCGCCAAATCACAACAAACAGTTGCCCCAAGGCGCTTTATATTGTAAGGCAAGGCCATACAATAATTATGTAAAACCCAACGGTCAAAACGACCCCCTGTGAGCAAGCACTTGGCTACAGTGGGAAGGAAAAACTCCCTTTTAACAGGAAGAAACCTCCAGCAGAACCAGGCTCAGGGAGGGGCAGTCTTCTGCTGGGACTGGTTCGGGCTAAGGGAGAGAACCAGGAAAAAGACATGCTGTGGAGGGGAGCAGAGATCGATCACTAGTGACTAAATGCAGAGTGGTGCATACAGAGCAAAAAGAGAAAGAAACAGTGCATCATGGGAACCCCCCAGCAGTCTACGTCTATAGCAGCATAACTAAGGAATGGTTCAGGGTCACCTGATCCAGCCCTAACTATAAGCTTTAGCAAAAAGGAAAGTTTTAAGCCTAATCTTAAAAGTAGAGAGGGTGTCTGTCTCCCTGATCTGAATTGGGAGCTGGTTCCACAGGAGAGGAGCCTGAAAGCTGAAGGCTCTGCCTCCCATTCTACTCTTACAAACCCTAGGAACTACAAGTAAGCCTGCAGTCTGAGAGCGAAGCGCTCTGTTGGGGTGATATGGTACTATGAGGTCCCTAAGATAAGAAGGGACCTGATTATTCAAAACCTTATAAGTAAGAAGAAGAATTTTAAATTCTATTCTAGAATTAACAGGAAGCCAATGAAGAGAGGCCAATATGGGTGAGATATGCTCTCTCCTTCTAGTCCCCGTTAGTACTCTAGCTGCAGCATTTGAATTAACTGAAGGCTTTTTAGGGATCTTTTAGGACAACCTGATAATAATGAATTACAATAGTCCAGCCTAGAGGAAATAAATGCATGAATTAGTTTTTCAGCATCACTCTGAGACAAGACCTTTCTAATTTTAGAGATATTGCGTAAATTCAAAAAAGCAGTCCTACATATTTGTTTAATATGACATATCCTGATCAAAAATGACTCCAAGATTTCTCACAGTATTACTAGAGGTCAGGGTAATGCCATCCAGAGTAAGGATCTGGTTAGACACCATGTTTCTAAGATTTGTGGGGCCAAGTACAATAACTTCAGTTTTATCTGAGTTTAAAAGCAGGAAATTAGAGGTCATCCATGTCTTTATGTCTGTAAGACAATCCTGCAGTTTAGCTAATTGGTGTGTGTCCTCTGGCTTCATGGATAGATAAAGCTGGGTATCATCTGTGTAACAATGAAAATTTAAGCAATACCGTCTAATAATACTGCCTAAGGGAAGCATGTATAAAGTGAATAAAATTTGTCCTAGCACAGAACCTTGTGGAACTCCATAATTAACTTTAGTCTGTGAAGAAGATTCCCCATTTACATGAACAAATTGCAATCTATTAGACAAATATGATTCAAACCACCGCAGCGCAGTGCCTTTAATACCTATGGCATGCTCTAATCTCTGTAATAAAATTTTATGGTCAACAGTATCAAAAGCAGCACTGAGGTCTAACAGAACAAGCACAGAGATGAGTCCACTGTCCGAGGCCATAAGAACATCATTTGTAACCTTCACTAATGCTGTTTCTGTACTTGATGAATTCTAAAACCTGACTGAAACTCTTCAAATAGACCATTCCTCTGCAGATGATCAGTTAGCTGTTTTACAACTACCCTTTCAAGAATTTTTGAGAGAAAAGGAAGGTTGGAGATTGGCCTATAATTAGCTAAGATAGCTGGGTCAAGTGATGGCTTTTTAAGTAATGGTTTAATTACTGCCACCTTAAAAGCCTGTGGTACATAGCCAACTAACAAAGATAGATTGATCATATTGTGCTGGAGCTTTGTACATCAGAAGCACAGAATGACCCAAGGATATAAACTCATGAGTATTGTAAAAGTAAATGACAAATATAGAACAAAATGATAAACAAACATGCAGGCAGCAGGAAAGCTGATCTCAGCTATTGAGATAAACTCTCTGTTCTCTGTGCATTTCCATGGATTGTTGCTTTATTGACACAGTTCCATGGATTGCGTTCGCTTGCTCTGTTAAAAACAAATACACGTGGAGAGCGGGGGGAAAGGGGACGGGGGCTGGAGCCTGTCCCAGCAGTCATAGGGCGTGAGGGGTACACCCTGGACAGGACACCAGTCTGTCACAGGGTCACATACAGACAACCAAACACATTCACACCTACGGAAAATTTAATGTTTCCAGTTCATCTAACCTGCATGTCTTTTGGACATGGGAGGAAGCCGGAGCAGCCGCACAAACACAGGGAGAGCATGCAAACTCCACACAGAAAGCCCACAGGTGGAAATCGATCACATAATCTCCTTGCTGTGAGGGAACAGTGCTAACCACTAAGCCACTGTGCTGCCATTACAGCCTGTATAAACAGATGGCTGTAATTCCTAAATGCTAAATGTGATATTTTTGTTGATCTCTTTGAATTAAAGCCATAAATCCCCTCTGTTTATCCTTGTGGCCATTTGAAGTTTGTCATGATTCCTCTTGCTGTTTTTGGATGTTCAAACGCTATCACAGCTCTCCTATTTACCTCCTTAATCAGCATCATGCAGGGTTCACTTCACCTCAGTTTCACATCCACTAATTAGGTCAATGCTTTAAATTTACCTCCTTCACTTAGTCCCTTGTTGGGTTGTTGGAATAAACTCCTGCTCTACTTCACTTTGCCCTGTGAGTCCCCCCGATCTCTTCAGCCTCTGTTTTGACCCCTTTTGTAGGTCATTTTCAACTTCATCTGAGTTGAAGCCACCAAACATCACAGACATATGCCTTTCTTTGTTCCAGTCCTACAGAGGGAGATAATGGTCTGATGATGATGATGATGATGAATACTTTATTGAGCAAGTTAAAAACATTTATACTTTATACATTGCGCACATTCATCTTTGAAAATCCGTACATTACTCAAAGGGAGTAGAATGAAGTAAAACTTATATTTTCTACCCCCTTTCACATGTTTTATTTTCGACTACGCAGACAAGAATAAATAAAAAATTTTTGAATCATATATACCTATATAAACACACACCTTGCATTATACATATCAACATGTATTTACATAAATACACTACCTCTATACACAAATACCCTTGCATACACCAATACACACACTAGATTCAATGAGATTTGACAGTTTAACACTTTTAACCCACATACATGCATTCGTCTGTTGCTGATAGAAAGAATGAATTTGAGTTTACTTGTTCAGTACCTATTTCTGAGGCTGAATATGGCATTTTTATTTCAGCTGCCAATTCTGGTCCTATATTGACAAATAATGATTAATGCATTACTAGCTCTTCGTTGTTATAGATCTTTTTATCACTGTCAATGAAATAGTCCGGCAAGGTACTACGGTTCTCCTTTTTCCTGATGACACTATTTATTACATTCCAGAGACCTTTAATATTTCCCTTGTTTTGTTCTAGTTGTGTTTTATAATACATCTTTTTACAATTTCTTAATACACATGTCAACTTATTTTTATATATTTTATATTTATTTTCTGTTTCGATTGTTCTTTCTTTAATAAATACCCTGTATAGCCAGTTTTTCTTTTTACAGGCATTAATTAAACTGCTTGTCATCCATGGGTTGGTTTTAGCTTGTTGTTTGATTTGGATTGATTTCACAGGGCAACATTGATAATAGAGAGTTACATATCTGGCCATATCTGGCCCTTTGGCTGACTCGGACCGGCCCACAAATACCTGGAAATTAAAGAATAAAATATTGACTGTTCTATCAAGTTAGTGTTATGGGTGACCTTCATCCACCTCCCAAGCCATTTGTGGCTGCATGTGCATGTCCTCCGGAGTATAGCAAAGCCTGGCACAGCGCGATCGCCCCACGCCACACAGCCTGGTATTGTGCCATTGCGTAATGCATGCCACACAGCCTGGCAAGGCACCAACGCGTAATAGTAGAGCCTGGCACAGAGTGACCACCCCGTGCCACAGCACGTTCAGCCTCTACTGGTGGTTGGCTCTCACTGCGGTATTGTATCACTTCCTGTTCGGGAGCACAGCCGTGTTTTGCTGTATCTGTTAGCTGTTTAATCTGCGTAGTTAGATTGATCTAGATAACTAGATAATGATTTATTTCACAGTGTAATCTTCACGTGCCTTAACTAAAGCACTCTCTCTGCTGAATCACCTCTAAATTATTTACACATTATTCACTTTGTGTGTTTTTTAGGAATCTGCTAGCTTAGCGCAGCTACTAGCTCTTAGCCGGTTTAGCATGGCGGCTTCTCCTGTCTCTCCCGCACTTTTCTGCGCTGGGTGTGAAATGTTTAGTTATTCCTCGGCCTCCTTTAGCAGTAACGGTACCTGTAATAAGTGTAGCCTGTTCATAGGTTTGGAGGCCAGGTTGGGCGAATTGAAGACTCGGCTCCGCACCTTGGAAAATCCTACAGCTAGCCAGGCCCCCATAGTTGGTGCAGACCAAGGTAGCTTAGCCGCCGTTAGCTGTCCCCCAGCAGATCCCGAGCAGCCGGGAAAGCAGGCCGGCTGGGTGACTGTGAGGAGGAAGCGTAGTCCTAAACAGAAGCCCCCTGTACACCACAAACCCGTTCACATCTCTAACTGTTTTTCCCCACTCGGCGACACACCCGCAGAGGAACAAACTCTGGTTATTGGTGACTCTGTTTTGAGAAATGTGAAGTTAGCAACACCAGCAACCATAGTCAGTTGTCTTCCGGGGGCCAGAGCAGGTGACATTGAACGAAATTTGAAACTGCTGGCTAAGGCTAAGCGTAAATTTGGTAAGATTGTAATTCACGTCGGCAGTAATGACACCCGGTTACGCCAATCGGAGGTCACTAAAACTAATATTGAATCGGTGTGTAACTTTACAAAAACAATGTCGGACTCTGTAGTTTTCTCTGGGCTCCTCCCCAATTGGACCGGGAGTGACATGTTTAGCCGCATGTTCTCCTTGAATTGCTGGCTGTCTGAGTGGTGTCCAAAAAATGAGGTGGGCTTCATAGATAATTGGCAAAGCTTCTGGGGAAAACCTGGTCTTGTTAGGAGAGATGGCATCCATCTCACTTTGGATGGAGCAGCTCTCATCTCTAGAAATCTGGCCAATTTTATTAAATCCTCCAAATTGTGACTATCCAGGGTTGGGACCAGGAAGCAGAGTTGTAGTCTTACACAACTCTCTGCAGCTTCTCTCCCCCTGCCATCCCCCCCAATACCCCATCCCCGTAGAGATGGTGCCTGCTCCCAGACCACCAATAACCAGTAAAAATCTATTTAAGCATAAAAATTCAAAAAGAAAAAATAATAATAACCTTCACCTGCACCACAGACTAAAACAGTTTAAATGTGGTTTATGAAACATTAGCTCTCTCTCTTCTAAGTCCCTGTTAGTAAATGATATAATAATTGATCAACATATTGATTTATTCTGCCTTACAGAAACCTATTTACAGCAGGATGAATATGTTAGTTTAAATGAGTCAACACCCTCGAGTCACACTAATTGTCAGAATGCATGAAGCACGGGTCAAGGAGGAGGATTAGCAGCAATCTTCCACTCCAGCTTATTAATTAATCAAAGACCCAGACAGAGCTTTATTTTATTTGAAAGCTTGAGTCTTAGTCTTGTCCATCCAAATTGGAAGTCTAAAAAACACTTTTATTTGTTATTATCTATCATCCACCTGGTCGTTACTGTGAGTTTCTTTGTGATTTTTCACACCTTTTGTCTGACTTAGTGCTTAGCTCAGATAAGATAATTCTAGTGGGTGATTTTAACATCCACATAGATGCTGAGAATGACAGCCTCAACACTGCATTTAATCTATTATTAGACTCAGTTGGCTTCACTCAAAATGTAAATGAGCCCACCCACCACTTTAACCACATTTAGATCTTGTTCTGACATATGGCATAGAAATTGAAGAATTAACAGTATTCCCTGAAAACCCCCTTTTGTCTGATCACTTCTTAATAACATTTACATTTACTTTAATGGACTACCCAGCAGTGGGGAATAAGTTTCATTACAGTAGAAGTCTTTCTGAATGTGCTGTAACTAGGTTTAAGGATATGATTCCTTCTTTGTTATGTTCTTCAATGCATATACCAACACAGTGCAGAGTGGCTACCTAAACTCTGTGAGTGAGATAGATTATCTCGTCAATAGCTTTACATCCTCATTATTTCCTCCAAACCATCAACATGTCTATTAGACCCCATTCCTACCAGGCTGCTCAAGGAAGCCCTACCATTAATTAATGCTTTGATCTTAAATATGATCAATCTATCTTTATTAGTTGGCTATGTACCACAGGCTTTTAAGGTGGCAGTAATTAAACCATTACTTAAAAAGCCATCACTTGACCCAGCTATCTTAGCTAATTATAAGCCAATCTCCAACCTTCCTTTTCTCCCAAAAATTCTTGAAAGGGTAGTTGTAAAACAGCTAACTGATCATCTGCAGAGGAATGGTCTATTTTAAGAGTTTCAGTCAGGTTTCAGAATTCACATAGTACAGAAACAGCATTAGTGAAGGTTACAAATGATCTTCTTTTGGCCTCAGACAGTGGACTCATCTCTGTGTTCGTCCTGTTAGACCTCAGTGCAGCTTTTGATACTGTTGACCTTAAAATTTTATTACAGAGATTAGAGCATGCCATAGGTATTAAAGGCACTGCGCTGCAGTGGTTTGAATCATATTTATCTAATAGATTACAATTTGTTCATGTAAATGGGGAGTCTTCTTCACAGACTAAGGTTAATTATGGAGTTCCACAAGGTTCTGTGCTAGGACCAATTTTATTCACTTTATACATGCATCCCTTAGGCAGTATAATTAGAAAGCATTGCTTAAATTTTCATTGTTACGCAGATGATACCCAGCTTTATCTATCCATGAAGCCGGAGGACACACACCAATTAGTTAAACTGCAGGAATGTCTTTCAGACATAAAAACATGGATGACCTCTAATTTCCTGTTTTTAAATTCAGATAAAACTGAAGTTATTGTACATGGCCCCACAAATCTTAGAAACATGGTGTCTAACCAGATCCTTCCTCTGGATGGCATTACCCTGACCTCCAGCAATACTGTGAGAAATCTTGGAGTCATTTTTGATCAGGATATGTCCTTCAATGCGCATATTAAGCAAATATGTAGGACTGCTTTTTTTGCATTTGCGCAATATCTCTAAAATTAGAAAGGTCTTGTCTCAGAGTGATGCTGAAAAGCTAATTCATGCATTTATTTCTTCTAGGCTGGACTATTGTAATTCATTATTATCAGGTTGTCTTAAAAGTTCCCTGAAAAGCCTTCAGTTAATTCAAAATGCTGCAGCTAGAGTACTGACAGGGACTAGAAGGAGAGAGCATATTCACCCATATTGGCCTCTCTTCATTGGCTTCCTGTTAATTCCAGAATAGAATTTAAAATTCTTCTTCTTACTTATAAGGTTTTGAATAATCAGGTCCCATCTTATCTTAGGGACCTCATAGTACCATGTCACCCCAATAGAGCGCTTCGCTCTCAGATTGCAGGCTTACTTGTAGTTCCTAGGGTTTGTAAGAGTAGAATGGGAGGCAGAGCCTTCAGCTTTCAGGCTCCTTTCCTGTGGAACCAGCAACCAATTAGGATTAGGGAGACAGACACCCTCTCTACTTTTAAGACTAAGCTTAAAACTTTCCTTTTTGCTAAAGCTTATAGTTAGGGCTGGATCAGGTGACCCTGAACCATCCCTTAGTTATGCTGCTATAGACTTAGACTGCTGGGGGGTTCCCATGATGCACTGAGTGTTTCTTTTTATTCACCTCTTTTTGCTCTGTATGCACCACTCTGCATTTAATCATTAGGATTGATTTCTGCTCTCTTCCACAGCATGTCTTTTTCCTGGTTCTCTCCCTCAGCCCCATCCAGTCCCAGCAGAAGACTGCCCCTCCCTGATCCTGGTTCTGCTGGAGGTTTCTTCCTGTTAAAAAGGAGATTTTCCTTCCCATTGTTGCAAAGTGCTTGCTCATAGGGGGGTCGTTTGACCGTTGGGGTTTTTCTGTAATTATTGTATGGCTTTTGCCTTACAATATAAAGTGCCTTGGGGCAACTGTTTGTTGTGATTTGGCGCTATATAAATACAACTGATTTGATTTGATTTGATTTGATCCATGGGGAACTATCTGTGGATCCTGTGCCAGAGGCAGTTAGGTTTTATTCCCACTTTGGTCCAGTGATCGTGAATGTTTCGTTTTCACACTCATGCACTCTTGGTGCGCAGGCTTTTTGGTGATGGGAAAGGTGCAGGATCATTGTTCACCTTTCCCCTATGATTTGTGACTTTTTCTCTTTGGTTCTTGCTGTTGTCATGTGACTGGGTCTTTGAACTAAAACCGCATTGCTTATATTTTGAAGCCTGTTTTCTTTATTTGTTCTCGGGAATGATTAATCCAATCAATGTTGACCGCTCCTCAAAAATGTCCTCTCATGCCAAAAAGAGAGAGGTGGATGCTGAATGCCGAATTTTGATGAAGTTGAATAAATCCAGGTGCTGGTCCTTTCATTCATTATCATTCATTCATTCATTCATTATTGGTTTATTTGACAGGGACAGTGCATGTTAGTGAACATACAATTGTTTATAGACAGTATATATATATATATACCATTTATATATAATATATATATATATATAAATGGCGTCTCACTAATTTAGAAGATCTCACTTAGCCTGGAAAAAGAGTCTGTTGCTCTATAAAAAGCCCTCCGTAAAGCTAGGACATCTTTCTACTCATCACTAATTGAAGAAAATAAGAACAACCCCAGGTTTCTTTCAGCACTGTAGCCAGGCTGACAAAGAGTCAGAGCTCTATTGAGCTGAGTATTCCATTAACTTTAACTAGTAATGACTTCATGACTTTCTTTGCTAACAAAATTTTAACTATTAGAGAAAAAATTACTCATAACCATCCCAAAGATGTATCATTATCTTTGGCTGCTTTCAGTGATGCCGGTATTTGGTTAGACTCTTTCTCTCCGATTGTTCTGTCTGAGTTATTTTCATTAGTTACTTCATCCAAACCATCAACATGTTTATTAGACCCCATTCCTACAGGCTGCTCAAGGAAGCCCTACCATTATTTAAGACACCCTCTCTACTTTTAAGATTAGGCTTAAAACTTTCCTTTTTGCTAAAGCTTATAGTTAGGGCTGGATCAGGTGACCCTGAACCATCCCTTAGTTATGCTGCTATAGACGTAGACTGCTGGGGGGTTCCCATGATGCACTGTTTCTTTCTCTTTTTGCTCTGTATGCACCACTCTGCATTTAATCATTAGTGATCGATCTCTGCTCCCCTCCACAGCATGTCTTTTTCCTGGTTCTCTCCCTCAGCCCCAACCAGTCCCAGCAGAAGACTGCCCCTCCCTGAGCCTGGTTCTGCTGGAGGTTTCTTCCTGTTAAAAGGGAGTTTTTCCTTCCCACTGTAGCCAAGTGCTTGCTCACAGGGGGTCGTTTTGACCGTTGGGGTTTTACATAATTATTGTATGGCCTTGCCTTACAATATAAAGCGCCTTGGGGCAACTGTTTGTTGTGATTTGGCGCTATATAAAAAAATTGATTGATTGATTGATGATTGATATATATATATATATATATATATATATATATATATATATATATACGAAGTCTGTTAGAAAAGTATCGGACCTTTTTATTTTTTTCAAAAACCATATGGATTTGAATCACGTGTGATTGCATCAGCCAAGCTTGAACCTTCGTGCGCATGCGTGAATTTTTTCACGCCATGTCGGTTGCGTCATTCGCCTGTGAGCAGGCTTTGTGTGAGCAGTGGTCCACCCCTCTCGTCGGATTTTATTGCGAATAAATGTCTGAACGATTTGAGCTTTGCTGCATCAAATGTTTCCAGAAACTGTGAGAGACCTCCAGGTGGACACCATTCGGAAAATTCAGATGGCTTTCAGGGACGATTTTATGGGGATTACACAGATTAAGGAGTGCTCCAGCCGGTTTAAAGACCGCCCACAGCTGCTGAGAGTGCGCCGCACTCCGAGCGCCGATCGACAGGCTCAAACCCCGCTGAATCAGCCAGGTCATTTCCAACGTGAAGGCTTTGTGATCGTGGACGTTGACTGACTTCCACAAAAAGGCATAAGTCATGGACATCAGCACTTTTTCGGCACATTCCACTGTTACAGGAGTTTTTTCAGGGAAAGAGGAGTGGAGGGATGCGCCACAGTGCCGCTCATGGCGCGACACAAAACCACCTCCGTGTTGGTCTCACAGGACGGTTTTCAGATGGCTTTTCAGTCATGTGACTATCCGAGAAATTGTGCATGAGCTGGACATGCCACAACATTCTCTGTGAGGCTTCATCACGGCGTTGCTTTGCTCCATGCAGCTCCGTCGCGACGCGCGGAATTCCTCCGGTCCTCTTTCCGTGACAAAAACTCCTGTTACAGTGGAATCGGCTGATCATTTCCTAACTGGACGCTGTGTTGATCCGGGACGTTGTCTGACTAGCACAGGAATTGCGGAAGACGTGGACATCAGCACTTTTCTGGCACATTGAGAGAGACGTGCGGAGGAATTCTGCGCGTCGTGACGGAGCTGCATGGCGCAAAGCAACGCCGTGATGAAGCCTCACAGGACATGTTGTGGCATGTCCAGCTCATGCACAATTTCTCGGATAGTCACACGACTGAAAAGCCATCTGAAAGCCATCTGAAAACCGTCCTGTGAGACCAACACGGAGGTGATTTTGTGCCACGCCATGAGCTGCACGGTGGCGCATCCCTCCGCTCCTCTTTCCATGAAAAAAACTCCTGTAACAGTGGAATGTGCCGAAAAAGTGCTGATGTCCACGCCTTCTGCCTTTTTTTGTGGAAGTCAGACGACGTCCACAATCAACAAAGCCTTAACGTTGGAAATGATCTGGTTGATTCAGCGGGGTTTAAGCCTGTCAATCGGTACTCGGAGCGCGGCGCGCTCTCAGCAGCTGTGGGCAGTCTTTAAACCGGCTGGAGCACTCCTTAATCTGTGTAATCCCCATAAAATCGTCCCTCAAAGCCATCTGAATTTTCCAAATGGTGTCCACCTGGAGGTCTCTCACAGTTACTGGAAACATTTGATGCAGCAAAGCTCCAAATCATTCAGACATTTATTCGCAATAAAAATCCGACGAGAGGGGTGGACCACTGCTCACACAAAACCTGCTCACAGGCGAATGACGCAACCGACAGGCGTGAAAAAAACTCACGCATGCGCACAAAGGTTCAAGCTTGGCTGATGCAAACACACGTGATTCAAATCCATATGGTTTTTGAAAAAAAATAAAAAGGTCCGATACTTTTCTAACAGATCTCGTATATGGCACACAATTTAACATAAATATGCCAGATTTAACACAATGCTAGTTTCCATCCGTAGTCCCCAGATCTCTCTCTCTCTCTCTCTCTCTCTCTCTCTCTCTCTCTCTCTCTCTCTCTCTCTCTCTCCCAGAAAGTACCCAGAAAGTATTCACAGCGCTTCACTTTTTTCCACATTTTATGTTACTTCCTTATTCCAAAATGGAGTAAATTAATTTTTCCCCTCAAATTCTACTCACAACACCCCATAATGACAACATGAAAAAAGTTTTTTTTTATTAAAAAATAAAAACATAACGCGTACATACATAAGTTTTCACACCCTTTGCTCAATACTTTGTTGATGCACCTTTGGCAGGCAATTTCAGCCTCAAGTCTTCTTGAATATCAAATCAAATCAATTTTATTTATATAGCGCCAAATCACACAAACAGTTGCCCCAAGGTGCTTTATATTGTAAGGCAAAGCCATACAATAATTACGGAAAAACCCCAATGGTCCAAAACGACCCCCTGTGAGCAAGCACTTGGCGACAGTGGGAAGGAAAAAACTCCCTTTTAACAGGAAGAAACCTCCAGCAGAACCAGGCTCAGGGAGGGGCAGTCTTCTGCTGGGACTGGTTGGGGGCTGAGGGAGAGAACCAGGAAAAACACATGCTGTGGAGGGGAGCAGAGATCAATCACTAATGATTAAATGCAGAGTGGTGCATACAGAGCAAAAGAGAAAGAAATACTCAGTGCATCATGGGAACCCCCCAGCAGTCTAAGTCTATAGCAGCATAACTAAGGGATGGTTCAGGGTCACCTGATCCAGCCCTAACTATAAGCTTTAGCAAAAAGGAAAGTTTTAAGCCTAATCTTAAAAGTAGAGAGGGTGTCTGTCTCCCTGATCCGAATTGGGAGCTGGTTCCACAGGAGAGGAGCTGAAAGCTGAAGGCTCTGCCTCCCATTCTACTCTTAAAAACCCTAGGAACTACAAGTAAGCCTGCAGTCTGAGAGCGAAGCGCTCTATTGGGGTGATAAGGTACTATGAGGTCCCTAAGATAAGATGGGACCTGATTATTCAAAACCTTATAATTAAGAAGAATTATTTTAAATTCTATTCTAGAATTAACAGGAAGCCAATGAAGAGAAGCCAATATGGGTGAAATATGCTCTTTCCTTCTAGTCCCCGTCAGTACTCTAGCTGCAGCATTTTGAATTAACTGAAGGCTTTTCAGGGAACTTTTAGGACAACCTGATAATAATGAATTACAATAGTCCAGCCTAGAGGAAATAAATGCATGAATTAGTTTTTCAGCATCACTCTGAGACAAAACCATTCTAATTTTAGAGATATTGCGCAAATGCAAAAAAGCAGTCCTACATATTTGCTTAATATGCGCATTGAAGGACATATCCTGATCAAAAATGACTCCAAGATTTCTCACAGTATTACTAGAGGTCAGTGTAATGCCATCCAGAGTAAGGATCTGGTTAGACACCATGTTTCTAAGATTTGTGGGGCCAAGTACAATAACTTCAGTTTTATCTGAGTTTAAAAGCAGGAAATTAGAGGTCATCCATGTCTTTATGTCTGTAAGACAATCCTGCAGTTTAGCTAATTGGTGTGTGTCCTCTGGCTTCATGGATAGATAAAGCTGGGTATCATCTGCGTAACAATGAAAATTTAAGCAATGCTGTCTAATTATACTGCCTAAGGGAAGCATGTATAAAGTGAATAAAATTGGTCCTAGCACAGAACCTTGTGGAACTCCATAATTAACCTTAGTCTGTGAAGAAGACTCCCCATTTACATGAACAAATTGTAATCTATTAGATAAATATGATTCAAACCACCGCAGCGCAGTGCCTTTAATACCTATGGCATGCTCTAATCTCTGTAATAAACTTTTATGATCAACAGTATCAAAAGCAGCACTGAGGTCTAACAGGACAAGCACAGAGATGAGTCCACTGTCTGAGGCCAAAAGAAGATCATTTGTAACCTTCACTAATGCTGTTTCTGTGCTATGATGAATTCTAAAACCTGACTGAAACTCTTAAAATAGACCATTCCTCTGCAGATGATCAGTTAGCTGTTTTACAACTACCCTTTCAAGAATTTTTGAGAGAAAAGGAAGGTTGGAGATTGGCCTATAATTAGCTAAGATAGCTGGGTCAAGTGATGGCTTTTTAAGTAATGGTTTAATTACTGCCACCTTAAAAGCCTGTGGTACATAGCCAACTAATAAAGATAGATTGATCATATTTAAGATCGAAGCATTAATTAATGGTAGGGCTTCCTTGAGCAGCCTGGTAGGAATGGGGTCTAATAGACATGTTGATGGTTTGGAGGAAGTAACTAATGAAAATAACTCAGACAGAACAATCGAAGAGAAAGAGTCTAACCAAATACCGACATCACTGAAAGCAGCCAAAGGTAACGATATGTCTTTGGGATGGTTATGAGTAATTTTTTCTCTAATAGTTAAAATTTTACTAGCAAAGAAAGTCATGAAGTCATTACTAGTTAAAGTTAAAGGAATACTCGGCTCAATAGAGCTCTGACTCAGCCTGGCTACAGTGCTGAAAAGAAACCTGGGGTTGTTCTTATTTTCTTCAATAAGTGATGAGTAGTAAGATGTCCTAGCTTTATACCATAAGTCAGAACAAGATCTAAGGTATGATTAAGTGGTGGGTGGACTCATTTACATTTTGAGCAAAGCCAATCGAGTCTAACAATAGATTAAATGCAGTGTTGAGACTGTCATTCTCAGCATCTGTGTGGATGTTAAAATCACCCACTATAATTATCTTATCTGAGCCAAGCACTTAGTCAGACAAAAGGTCCGAAAATTCACAGAGAAACTGTTGTGTGGGCCGCTGAAGAGGAGGTACTGCTGGCCCACCACCACCAGATGGCGCCCTGCTTGGAGTGCGGGCTCCAAGCACGAGAGGGCGTCGGAGCCACTGGAGGTGACAGCTGTCATCTATCAACACCAGCTGTCACCCATCACCACCACTACAAAGACCGGACTGCAACTCCACCTCCTCGCCGAGAAATCTTCTACATTACAGGTAATTTCTCTGCTGAACAAACCTTGTGTAATAGTCTGAACTTCTTTTGCAGCCATTTTCCTGTGGTGATGCCTTATCTGTGGGATTGGCGTTTGGTGTGTCAGCGACCGCTTCGCTTCACACCCCAACCAGATAAGTGGTTAGACAGGAGCTGCAACGAGTGTGTGATTGGAGGTGGAGGTTCTCCCTCCTTACTGAACACAGACTGTGGGATTACTGAGTGTGCGCACTCACACTATCCAGAACTGTTTCTGTTTTCTGCCAGCAGTACCGGGTCTGACTGCTGAAGACAGTGGCCACCTGGGGCGCAGGGCTTGGCGGCTCCGGTGTTCTTCAGGTTCGTTGGTGGTGAGGCTTGTGTGGTTCCGGCTCTTCCTCTCACCGGACGTCTCCTATCTTCGAGCCTGCCACACGTCACCTTTTTGTCGGATTGATAAACGCATATTTGTATCTGTCTGTATTACGTTGTGCACCTTCCACTACATTAAATTGTTACTTTTTTGGCTATTCCATTGTCCCCTTCATTAACGCCCCCGTTGTGGTCCGTGTCACGACACTTCCCCAACAGGATTTCTCGGCCAGCGTCATGGATCCCGAGGGGCGTCAACTCGAGCCTGAACGGCCAATGGAAGAGCAAGGTGCACAGGCGCCAGCAGGAGGCGTGTTAGGGGAGCTGCAGCAAATACTGACCGCTTTCACTGCTCCGTTGGATCTGGTCACCGAGCAGAACGTTATCCTCAATCGGAGGATGGAGGCTCTCACAGCCTGGGTGGAGGCGCGCGATCAATGTGCTGCTGCAGCACCTCCTACTGCTGGTCCTTTGTCAGACACAAACGTTCCACTGGCGTTCAACGACCCCCCCCCCACCATCCCCTGAAGCATACATAAGCCCTCCGGAGCCATACGGAGGTTGTGTTGAGACGTGCGCGGACTTCCTAATGCAGTGCTCGCTCGTCTTTGCACAGCGTCCCGTCATGTACGCGTCAGACGCTAGCCGGGTGGCTTATGTCATCAATTTGCTTCGCGGGAGAGGCACGCGCCTGGGCTACGGCGCTCTGGGAGCAGAACTCACGGCTCCTAATGTCATACACTGGGTTTGTAAGGATTCAAACAGGTTTTTGATCATCCCAACAGAGGCGAGGACCGCTTCGAGCGTGCTACTGTCAATGCGACAGGGGCGCCGGAGTGCAGCCGAGTATGCAGTCAACTTCCGCATCGCGGCTGCGAGGTCCGGCTGGAATACGTTGCACTCCGCGCCGCCTCATAAACGGGCTGTCTCCGGTCCTGAAGGAGCACCTGCTGGCTAAGGAGGAACCGCTGGATTTTGACAGGCTTGTCGATCTGGTTATATGCTTAGACAACGGTTAGAGGAACACCGTCGGGAGCAGGGCGGGGGCGTTGACCGGGCACGGGCCGTCCCTCTTCCTTCCGCGTCCGAAAGGGTGCCGTCGTCCCCCATGATCCACAGCCAGAAGGCCCCGTGTGGATACAGCTCCCCTGCTGACGAAGCTATGGACACGAGCAGGGCCAAAATGAAATCAAAGGACAGACAAGGGAGGCAGGCCCCGCGGGGAGTGTTTTTTCTGTGGGTCTAATGGTCACATACAGAGGAAACTGTCCAAATGGTCAAACTACAACGCCCGTCCTTAGAAACTTGGCTAAGGGTGGGCCATAACACGCAACTCGGGGGAACCCCGAAAATCAGCACGAATCCCAGTCACAATCCTTTGTGAGGATTAACCCTTCACGCCCCAGCACTTATAGACACTGGGGTCAGAAGGGAATCTGCTGGACAGCAGATGGGCAAAGGAAGTAGGGCTCCCTCTGGTGGCTCTGCCTTCCCCTGTGAAGGTACGAGCACTAGATGCACTCTTCTTCCATTAATCACACACCAGACACAGCCAGTGACTTTGGTGGTGTCTGGGAATCACAGGGAGAGATAGTGTTTTGTAACACCTTCTACCTCCCGAGTGATTTTAGGTTTTCCATGGGTGTTGAAACACAATCCCCGGAATGATTGGCCTCTGGGGTTGTGACGCAGTGGAGCGAAACCTGCCACCGGGAGTGTTTAGGATCCTCGGTTCCACCAGGTGAATAGCTAAGGAGGAGGTCAAAGTCCCGCCCAATCTGATGGCGGTGCCATGTGAGTACACGATCTTGCTGACATCTTCAGCAAAGATCTGGCACTCGCCCTTCCCCCGCACCGACCGTACGATTGTGCCATCGATTGATTCCGGGCGCTGAGTACCCGTCCAGCAGGCTGTACAACCTCTCACGTCCGGAATGCGAATCAATGGAGACCTACATCCGGGATCCATCCTGTTTTTCACGTGTCGCGGATCAAACCATACCACACCTCACCGCTCTGCACCCCTGGACCTGCACCACCTCCTGCCCGGATCATCGACGGGGAGCCGGTGTGGACCGTGGGTCGGCTTCTGGACGTCCGTCGCAAGGGTTGGGGCTTCCAGTATCTGGTGGACTGGGAGGGGTATGGTCCCCGAGGAAACGCTCCTGGGTGAAAAGGAGCTTCATCCTGGACCCGGCCCTTGTGGCCTGACTTCTACGCCCGGCACCCGGATAAACCTGGTCGGGCGCCAGGAGGCGCCCGTGGAGGGGGGGGGTCCTGTTGTTGTGGTCCGCTGAAGAGGAGGTACTGCTGGCCCACACCACCAGATGGCGCCCTGGCTTGGAGTGCGGGCTCCAAGCACGGAGAGGGCGTCGGAGCCGCTGGAGGTGACAGCTGTCATCTATCAACACCAGCTGTCACCCATCACCACCACTACAACGACCGGACTGCAACTCCACCTCCTCGCCCGAGAAATCTTCTACCATACAGGTAATTTTCTCTGCTGAACAAACCTTGTGTAATAGTCTGAACTTCTTTTGCAGCCGTTGTCCTGTGTGATTGCCTTATCTGTGGGATTGCGTTTGGTGTGATCAGCGACGGCTTCGCTTCACACCCAACCAGATAAGTGGTTAGACAGGAGCTGCACGAGTGTGTGATTGGAGGTGGAGGTCTCCCACCTTACTGAACACAGACTGTGGGATTACTGAGTGTGCAAACTCACACTCATCCAGAACTGTTTCTGTTTCTGCCAGCATTACCGGGTCTGACTGCTGAAGACAGTGGCCACCTGGGGCACAGGGCTTGGCGGCTCCGGTGTTCTTCAGGTCCGTTGTGGTGAGGCTGTGTGGTTCCGGCTCGTTCTCTCACTGGACGTCTCCTATCTTCGAGCCTGCCACACTCACCTTTTGTCGGATTGATATAACGCATATTTGTATCTGTCTGTATGACGTGGTGCACCTTCACACATTAAATTGTTACTTTTGTTGGCTATTCCATTGATTCCCTTCAGTTAACGCCCCCTGTTGTGGGTCCGTGTCACGACACTTCGCCCCAACAGAAAACTCGCAGTAACGACCAGTGGACGATAGATAACAACAAATAAAACTGGTTTTTGGACTTCCAATTTGGGATGGACAAGCCTAAGAGTCAAGCTTTCAAATGAATCAAAGCTCTGTCTGGTTTTTGGATTAATTAATAAGCTGGAGTGGAAGATTGCTGCTAATCCTCCGCCTCGGCCCATGCTACGAACGTTTCTGGCAGTTAGTGTGACTCGGGGTGTGTGACCTCATTTAAACTAACATATTCATCCTGCTGTAACCAGGTTTCTGTAAGGCAGAATAAATCATATGTTGATCAATTATATATCATTTACTAACAGGGACTTAGAAGAGAGAGACCTAATGTTTAATAGACCACATTTAACTGTTTAGTCTGTGTGCAGTTGAAGGTGCTATTTTTTTTTTTGAATTTTTAGCTTAAATAGATTTTTGCTGGTTATGGGGTCTGGGAGCAGGCACTGTCTCTACGGCGATGGGGTATTGGGGGGGATGGCAGGGGGAGAGAAGCTGCAGAGAGGTGTGTAAGACTACAACTCTGCTTCCTGGTCCCAACCCTGGATAGTCACAATTTGGAGGGTTTAATAAAATTGGCCAGATTTCTAGAGATGAGAGCTGCTCCATCCAAATTGGGATGGATGCCGTCTCTCCTAACAAGACCAGGTTTTCCCCAGAAGCTTTGCCAATTATCTATGAAGCCCACCTCATTTTTTGGACAACACTCAGACAGCCAGCAGTTCAAGGAGAACATGCAGCTAAACATGTCACTCCCGGTCCGATTGGGGAGGGGCCCAGAGAAAACTATAGAGTCCGACATTGTTTTTGCAAAGTTACACACCGATTCAATGTTAATTTTAGTGACCTCCGATTGGCGTAACCGGGTGTCATTGCTGCCGACGTGAATTACAATCTAACCAAATTTACGCTTAGCCTTAGCCAGCAGTTTCAAATTTCCTTCAATGTCGCCTGCTCTGGCCCTCGGAAGACAATTGACTATGGTTGCTGGTGTCGCTAACTTCACATTTCTCAAAACAGAGTCGCCAATAACCAGAGTTTGTTCCTCGGCGGGTGTGTTGCCGAGTGGGGAAAAACGGTTAGAAATGTGAACGGTTGGCGGTGTACAGGGGCTTCTGTTTAGGACTACGCTTCCTCCTCACAGTCACCCAGTCGGCCTGCTTTCCCGGCTGCTCAGGATCTGCTGGAGGGGAACTAACGGCGGCTAAGCTACCCTGGACCGCACCGACTACAGGGGCCTGGCTAGCTGTAGTATTTTCCACGGTGCGGAGCCGAGTCTCCAATTCGCCCAGCCTGGCCTCCAAACCTACGAATAAGCTACACTTATTACAATTACCATTACTGCTAAAGGAGGCAGAGGAATAACTAAACATTTCACACCCAGAGCAGAAAAGCCGCCATGCTAAACCGGCTAAGAGCTAGTAGCTGCGCTAAGCTAGCGGATTCCTAAAAACACACAAAGTGAATAATGTGTAAATAATTTAGAGGTGATTCAGCAGAGGGAGTGCTTTAGTTAAGGCACATGAAGATTACACTGTGAAACAAATCGTTATCTAGTTAACTAGATCAATCTAACTGCGCAGATTAAACAGCTAACAGATACAGCAAAACTCCGCTGTCCTCCAGAACAGGAAGTGATACAATACCGCAGTGAGAGCCAACCACCAGTAGAGGCAGAGTTCCATGTGATGTGATGTGAATATGATGCCACAAGCTTTGCAATCCTATCTTTGGGCAGTTTTGCCCGTTCCTCTTTGCAGCACCTTTTGAGCTCCATCAGGTTGGATGGGGAGCGTCGGCGCACAGCCATTTTCAGATCTCTCCAGATATGTTCAATTGGCTTCAGGTCTGGGCTCTGGCTGGGCCACTCAAGGACATTCACAGAGTTGTCCTGAAGCCACTCCTTTGATATCTTGGCTGTGTGCTTAGAGTCATTGTCCTGCTGACAGGTGAACTGTCGCCCCACTCTGAGGTCAAGAGCACTCTGGAGCAGGTTTTCATCCAGGATGTCTCTGTACATCTGCTGCATCATCTTTCCCTCAATCCTGAGTAGTCTCCCAGTTCCTGCTGCTGAGAAACCCCCGCAGCATGATGCTGCCACCATGATGCTTCACTGTAGGGATGGTGTCTGGTTTCCTCCAAACATGACACCTGGCATTCACACCAAAGAGTTCAGTCTTTGTCTCATCAGATCAGAGAATTTTGTTTCTCATGGTCTGAGAGTCCTTCAGGTGCCTTTTGGTAAACACCAGGCGGGCTGCCATGTGCCTTTTACTAGCCAGTGGCTTCCGTCTGGATACTCTAGCATACAGTCCTGATTGGTGGATTGCTGCAGAGATGGTTGTCCTTCTGGAAGGTTCTCCTCTCTCCACAGAGGAATGCTGGAGGTCTGACTGAGTGAACATCGGGTTCTTGGTCACCAGGCGGCCTGCTCTAGGAAGAGTCCTGGTGGAGTCTACCATTTATGGATGATGGAGGCCACTGTGCTCATTGGGACCTTCAAAGCAGCAGAAATGTTTCTTTACCCTTCCCCAGATTTGTGCCTCTAGACAATCCTGTCTTGTTTTAGAGATATTGCGTAAATTCAAAAAAGCAGTCCTACATATTTGTTTAATATGACATATCCTGATCAAAAATGACTCCAAGATTTCTCACAGTATTACTAGAGGTCAGGGTAATGCCATCCAGAGTAAGGATCTGGTTAGACACCATGTTTCTAAGATTTGTGGGGCCAAGTACAATAACTTCAGTTTTATCTGAGTTTAAAAGCAGGAAATTAGAGGTCATCCATGTCTTTATGTCTGTAAGACAATCCTGCAGTTTAGCTAATTGGTGTGTGTCCTCTGGCTTCATGGATAGATAAAGCTGGGTATCATCTGTGTAACAATGAAAATTTAAGCAATACCGTCTAATAATACTGCCTAAGGGAAGCATGTATAAAGTGAATAAAATTTGTCCTAGCACAGAACCTTGTGGAACTCCATAATTAACTTTAGTCTGTGAAGAAGATTCCCCATTTACATGAACAAATTGCAATCTATTAGACAAATATGATTCAAACCACCGCAGCGCAGTGCCTTTAATACCTATGGCATGCTCTAATCTCTGTAATAAAATTTTATGGTCAACAGTATCAAAAGCAGCACTGAGGTCTAACAGAACAAGCACAGAGATGAGTCCACTGTCCGAGGCCATAAGAACATCATTTGTAACCTTCACTAATGCTGTTTCTGTACTTGATGAATTCTAAAACCTGACTGAAACTCTTCAATAGACCATTCCTCTGCAGATGATCAGTTAGCTGTTTACAACTACCCTTTCAAGAATTTTTGAGAGAAAAGGAAGGTTGGAGATTGGCCTATAATTAGCTAAGATAGCTGGGTCAAGTGATGGCTTTTTAAGTAATGGTTTAATTACTGCCACCTTAAAAGCCTGTGGTACATAGCCAACTAACAAAGATAGATTGATCATATTGTGCTGGAGCTTTGTACATCAGAAGCACAGAATGACCCAAGGATATAAACTCATGAGTATTGTAAAAGTAAATGACAAATATAGAACAAAATGATAACAAACATGCAGGCAGCAGGAAAGCTGATCTCAGCTATTGAGATAAACTCTCTGTTCTCTGTGCATTTCCATGGATTGTTGCTTTATTGACACAGTTCCATGGATTGCGTTCGCTTGCTCTGTTAAAAACAAATACACGTGGAGAGCGGGGGGAAAGGGGACGGGGCTGGAGCCTGTCCCAGCAGTCATAGGGCGTGAGGGGTACACCCTGGACAGGACACCAGTCTGTCACAGGGTCACATACAGACAACCAAACACATTCACACCTACGGAAAATTTAATGTTTCCAGTTCATCTAACCTGCATGTCTTTTGGACATGGGAGGAAGCCGGAGCAGCCGCACAAACACAGGGAGAGCATGCAAACTCCACACAGAAAGCCCACAGGTGGAAATCGATCACATAATCTCCTTGCTGTGAGGGAACAGTGCTAACCACTAAGCCACTGTGCTGCCATTACAGCCTGTATAAACAGATGGCTGTAATTCCTAAATGCTAAATGTGATATTTTTGTTGATCTCTTTGAATTAAAGCCATAAATCCCCTCTGTTTATCCTTGTGGCCATTTGAAGTTTGTCATGATTCCTCTTGCTGTTTTTGGATGTTCAAACGCTATCACAGCTCTCCTATTTACCTCCTTAATCAGCATCATGCAGGGTTCACTTCACCTCAGTTTCACATCCACTAATTAGGTCAATGCTTTAAATTTACCTCCTTCACTTAGTCCCTTGTTGGGTGTTGGAATAAACTCCTGCTCTACTTCACTTTGCCCTGTGAGTCCCCCCGATCTCTTCAGCCTCTGTTTTGACCCCTTTTGTAGGTCATTTTCAACTTCATCTGAGTTGAAGCCACCAAACATCACAGACATATGCCTTTCTTTGTTCCAGTCCTACAGAGGGAGATAATGGTCTGATGATGATGATGATGATGAATACTTTATTGAGCAAGTTAAAAACATTTATACTTTATACATTGCGCACATTCATCTTTGAAAATCCGTACATTACTCAAAGGGAGTAGAATGAAGTAAAACTTATATTTCTACCCCCTTTCACATGTTTTATTTTCGACTACGCAGACAAGAATAAATAAAAAAATTTTGAATCATATATACCTATATAAACACACACCTTGCATTATACATATCAACATGTATTTACATAAATACACTACCTCTATACACAAATACCCTTGCATACACCAATACACACACTAGATTCAATGAGATTTGACAGTTTAACACTTTTAACCCACATACATGCATTCGTCTGTTGCTGATAGAAAGAATGAATTTGAGTTTACTTGTTCAGTACCTATTTCTGAGGCTGAATATGGCATTTTTATTTCAGCTGCCAATTCTGGTCCTATATTGACAAAATAATGATTAAATGCATTTACTAGCTCTTCGTTGTTATAGATCTTTTTATCACTGTCAATGAAATAGTCCGGCAAGGTACTACGGTTCTCCTTTTTCCTGATGACACTATTTATTACATTCCAGAGACCTTTAATATTTCCCTTGTTTTGTTCTAGTTGTGTTTTATAATACATCTTTTTACAATTTCTTAATACACATGTCAACTTATTTTTATATATTTTATATTATTTTCTGTTTCGATTGTTTTCTTTAATAAATACCCTGTATAGCCAGTTTTCTTTTTACAGGCATTAATTAAACTGCTTGTCATCCATGGGTTGGTTTTAGCTTGTTGTTTGATTTGGATTGATTTCACAGGGCAACATTGATAATAGAGAGTTACATATCTGGCCATATCTGGCCCTTTGGCTGACTCGGACCGGCCCACAAATACCTGGAAATTAAAGAATAAAATATTGACTGTTCTATCAAGTTAGTGTTATGGGTGACCTTCATCCACCTCCCAAGCCATTTGTGGCTGCATGTGCATGTCCTCCGGAGTATAGCAAAGCCTGGCACAGCGCGATCGCCCCACGCCACACAGCCTGGTATTGTGCCATTGCGTAATGCATGCCACACAGCCTGGCAAGGCACCAACGCGTAATAGTAGAGCCTGGCACAGAGTGACCACCCCGTGCCACAGCACGTTCAGCCTCTACTGGTGGTTGGCTCTCACTGCGGTATTGTATCACTTCCTGTTCGGGAGCACAGCCGTGTTTTGCTGTATCTGTTAGCTGTTTAATCTGCGTAGTTAGATTGATCTAGATAACTAGATAATGATTTATTTCACAGTGTAATCTTCACGTGCCTTAACTAAAGCACTCTCTCTGCTGAATCACCTCTAAATTATTTACACATTATTCACTTTGTGTGTTTTTAGGAATCTGCTAGCTTAGCGCAGCTACTAGCTCTTAGCCGGTTTAGCATGGCGGCTTCTCCTGTCTCTCCCGCACTTTTCTGCGCTGGGTGTGAAATGTTTAGTTATTCCTCGGCCTCCTTTAGCAGTAACGGTACCTGTAATAAGTGTAGCCTGTTCATAGGTTTGGAGGCCAGGTTGGGCGAATTGAAGACTCGGCTCCGCACCTTGGAAAATCCTACAGCTAGCCAGGCCCCCATAGTTGGTGCAGACCAAGGTAGCTTAGCCGCCGTTAGCTGTCCCCCAGCAGATCCGAGCAGCCGGGAAAGCAGGCTGGGTGACTGTGAGGAGGAAGCGTAGTCCTAAACAGAAGCCCCCTGTACACCACAAACCCGTTCACATCTCTAACTGTTTTTCCCCACTCGGCGACACACCCGCAGAGGAACAAACTCTGGTTATTGGTGACTCTGTTTTGAGAAATGTGAAGTTAGCAACACCAGCAACCATAGTCAGTTGTCTTCCGGGGGCCAGAGCAGGTGACATTGAACGAAATTTGAAACTGCTGGCTAAGGCTAAGCGTAAATTTGGTAAGATTGTAATTCACGTCGGCAGTAATGACACCGGTTACGCCAATCGAGGTCACTAAAACTAATATTGAATCGGTGTGTAACTTTACAAAAACAATGTCGGACTCTGTAGTTTTCTCTGGGCTCCTCCCCAATTGGACCGGGAGTGACATGTTTAGCCGCATGTTCTCCTTGAATTGCTGGCTGTCTGAGTGGTGTCCAAAAAATGAGGTGGGCTTCATAGATAATTGGCAAAGCTTCTGGGGAAAACCTGGTCTTGTTAGGAGATGGCATCCATCTCACTTTGGATGGAGCAGCTCTCATCTCTAAATCTGGCCAATTTTATTAAATCCTCCAAATTGTGACTATCCAGGGTTGGGACCAGGAAGCAGAGTTGTAGTCTTACACAACTCTCTGCAGCTTCTTCCCCCTGCCATCCCCCCCAATACCCCATCCCCGTAGAGATGGTGCCTGCTCCCAGACCACCAATAACCAGTAAAAATCTATTTAAGCATAAAAATTCAAAAAAAAAATAATAATAACCTTCACCTGCACCACAGACTAAAACAGTTAAATGTGGTTTATGAAACATTAGCTCTCTCTCTTCTAAGTCCCTGTTAGTAAATGATATAATAATTGATCAACATATTGATTTATTCTGCCTTACAGAAACCTATTTACAGCAGGATGAATATGTTAGTTTAAATGAGTCAACACCCTCGAGTCACACTAATTGTCAGAATGCATGAAGCACGGGTCAAGGAGGAGGATTAGCAGCAATCTTCCACTCCAGCTTATTAATTAATCAAGACCCAGACAGAGCTTTATTTTATTTGAAAGCTTGAGTCTTAGTCTTGTCCATCCAAATTGGAAGTCTAAAAAACACTTTTATTTGTTATTATCTATCATCCACCTGGTCGTTACTGTGAGTTTCTTTGTGATTTTTCACACCTTTTGTCTGACTTAGTGCTTAGCTCAGATAAGATAATTCTAGTGGGTGATTTAACATCCACATAGATGCTGAGAATGACAGCCTCAACACTGCATTTAATCTATTATTAGACTCAGTTGGCTTCACTCAAAATGTAAATGAGCCCACCCACCACTTTAACCACATTTAGATCTTGTTCTGACATATGGCATAGAAATTGAAGAATTAACAGTATTCCCTGAAAACCCCCTTTTGTCTGATCACTTCTTAATAACATTTACATTTACTTTAATGGACTACCCAGCAGTGGGGAATAAGTTTCATTACAGTAGAAGTCTTTCTGAATGTGCTGTAACTAGGTTTAAGGATATGATTCCTCTTTGTTATGTTCTTCAATGCCATATAACAACACAGTGCAGAGTGGCTACCTAAACTCTGTGAGTGAGATAGATATCTCGTCAATAGCTTTACATCCTCATATTTCCTCCAAACCATCAACATGTCTATTAGACCCCATTCCTACCAGGCTGCTCAAGGAAGCCCTACCATTAATTAATGCTTTGATCTTAAATATGATCAATCTATCTTTATTAGTTGGCTATGTACCACAGGCTTTTAAGGTGGCAGTAATTAAACCATTACTTAAAAAGCCATCACTTGACCCAGCTATCTTAGCTAATTATAAGCCAATCTCCAACCTTCCTTTTCTCCCAAAAATTCTTGAAAGGGTAGTTGTAAAACAGCTAACTGATCATCTGCAGAGGAATGGTCTATTTTAAGAGTTTCAGTCAGGTTTCAGAATTCACATAGTACAGAAACAGCATTAGTGAAGGTTACAAATGATCTTCTTTTGGCCTCAGACAGTGGACTCATCTCTGTGTTCGTCCTGTTAGACCTCAGTGCAGCTTTTGATACTGTTGACCTTAAAATTTTATTACAGAGATTAGAGCATGCCATAGGTATTAAAGGCACTGCGCTGCAGTGGTTTGAATCATATTATCTAATAGATTACAATTTGTTCATGTAAATGGGGAGTCTTCTTCACAGACTAAGGTTAATTATGGAGTTCCACAAGGTTCTGTGCTAGGACCAATTTTATTCACTTTATACATGCATCCCTTAGGCAGTATAATTAGAAAGCATTGCTTAAATTTTCATTGTTACGCAGATGATACCCAGCTTTATCTATCCATGAAGCCGGAGGACACACACCAATTAGTTAAACTGCAGGAATGTCTTTCAGACATAAAAACATGGATGACCTCTAATTTCCTGTTTTTAAATTCAGATAAAACTGAAGTTATTGTACATGGCCCCACAAATCTTAGAAACATGGTGTCTAACCAGATCCTTCCTCTGGATGGCATTACCCTGACCTCCAGCAATACTGTGAGAAATCTTGGAGTCATTTTTGATCAGGATATGTCCTTCAATGCGCATATTAAGCAAATATGTAGGACTGCTTTTTTTGCATTTGCGCAATATCTCTAAAATTAGAAAGGTCTTGTCTCAGAGTGATGCTGAAAAGCTAATCATGCATTTATTTCTTCTAGGCTGGACTATGGTAATTCATTATTATCAGGTTGTCTTAAAAGTTCCCTGAAAAGCCTTCAGTTAATTCAAAATGCTGCAGCTAGAGTACTGACAGGGACTAGAAGGAGAGAGCATATGTCACCCATATTGGCCTCTCTTCATTGGCTTCCTGTTAATTCCAGAATAGAATTTAAAATTCTTCTTCTACTTATAAGGTTTTGAATAATCAGGTCCCATCTTATCTTAGGGACCTCATAGTACCATGTCACCCCAATAGAGCGCTTCGCTCTCAGATTGCAGGCTTACTTGTAGTTCCTAGGGTTTGTAAGAGTAGAATGGGAGGCAGAGCCTTCAGCTTTCAGGCTCCTTTCCTGTGGAACCAGCAACCAATTAGGATTAGGGAGACAGACACCCTCTCTACTTTTAAGACTAAGCTTAAAACTTTCCTTTTTGCTAAAGCTTATAGTTAGGGCTGGATCAGGTGACCCTGAACCATCCCTTAGTTATGCTGCTATAGACTTAGGACCTGCTGGGGGTTCCATGATGCACTGAGTGTTTCTTTTTATTCACCTCTTTTTGCTCTGTATGCACCACTCTGCATTTAATCATTAGGATTGATTTCTGCTCTCTTCCACAGCATGTCTTTTTCCTGGTTCTCTCCCTCAGCCCCATCCAGTCCCAGCAGAAGACTGCCCCTCCCTGATCCTGGTTCTGCTGGAGGTTTCTTCCTGTTAAAAAGGAGATTTTCCTTCCCATTGTTGCAAAGTGCTTGCTCATAGGGGGTCGTTTTGACCGTTGGGGTTTTTCTGTAATTATTGTATGGCTTTTGCCTTACAATATAAAGTGCCTTGGGGCAACTGTTTGTTGTGATTTGGCGCTATATAAATACAACTGATTTGATTTGATTTGATTTGATCCATGGGGAACTATCTGTGGATCCTGTGCCAGAGGCAGTTAGGTTTTATTCCCACTTTTGGTCCAGTGATCGTGAATGTTTCGTTTTCACACTCATGCACTCTTGGTGCGCAGGCTTTTTGGTGATGGGAAAGGTGCAGGATCATTTGTTCACCTTTCCCCTATGATTTGTGACTTTTTCTCTTTGGTTCTGCTGTTGTCATGTGACTGGGTCTTTGAACTAAAACCGCATTGCTTATATTTTGAAGCCTGTTTTCTTTATTTGTTCTCGGGAATGATTAATCCAATCAATGTTGACCGCTCCTCAAAAATGTCCTCTCATGCCAAAAAGAGAGAGGTGGATGCTGAATGCCGAATTTTGATGAAGTTGAATAAATCCAGGTGCTGGTCCTTTCATTCATTATTCATTCATTCATTCATTCATTATTGGTTTATTTGACAGGGACAGTGCATGTTAGTGAACATACAATTGTTTATAGACAGTATATATATATATATACCATTTATATATATATATATATATATATAAATGGCGTCTCACTAATTTAGAAGATCTTCACTTAGCCTGGAAAAAGAGGTCTGGTTGCTCTATAAAAAAGCCCTCCGTAAAGCTAGGACATCTTTTCTACTCATCACTAATTGAAGAAAATAAGAACAACCCCAGGTTTCTTTTCAGCACTGTAGCCAGGCTGACAAAGAGTCAGAGCTCTATTGAGCTGAGTATTCCATTAACTTTAACTAGTAATGACTTCATGACTTTCTTTGCTAACAAAATTTTAACTATTAGAGAAAAAATTACTCATAACCATCCCAAAGATGTATCATTATCTTTGGCTGCTTTCAGTGATGCCGGTATTTGGTTAGACTCTTTCTCTCTCCGATTGTTCTGTCTGAGTTATTTTCATTAGTTACTTCATCCAAACCATCAACATGTTTATTAGACCCCATTCCTACCAGGCTGCTCAAGGAAGCCCTACCATTATTTAAGACACCCTCTCTACTTTTAAGATTAGGCTTAAAACTTTCCTTTTTGCTAAAGCTTATAGTTAGGGCTGGATCAGGTGACCCTGAACCATCCCTTAGTTATGCTGCTATAGACGTAGACTGCTGGGGGGTTCCCATGATGCACTGTTTCTTTCTCTTTTTGCTCTGTATGCACCACTCTGCATTTAATCATTAGTGATCGATCTCTGCTCCCCTCCACAGCATGTCTTTTTCCTGGTTCTCTCCCTCAGCCCCAACCAGTCCCAGCAGAAGACTGCCCCTCCCTGAGCTGGTTCTGCTGGAGGTTTCTTCCTGGTAAAAGGGGAGTATTTTTTCCTCCCCTGTAGCCCAAGTGCTTGCTCACAGGGGGTCGTTTGACAGTTGGGTTTACATAATTATTGTATGGCCTTTGCCTTACAATATAAAGCGCCTTGGGGCAAACTGTTGTTGTGATTTGGCGCTATATAAAAAAATGATGAGTGATTGATTGATGTGATATTATATATATATATATATATATATAATATATATATATATATACGAAGTCTGTTAGAAAGTATCGACCTTTTTATTTTTTTCAAAAACCATATGGATTTGAATCACGTGTGATTGCATCAGCCAAGCTTGAACCTTCGTGGCGCATGCGTGAATTTTTTCACGCCATGTCGGTTGCGTCATTCGCCTGTGAGCAGGCTTTGTGTGAGCAGTGGTCCACCCCTCTCGTCGGATTTTTATTGCGAATAAATGTCTGAACGATTTGGAGCTTTGCTGCATCAAATGTTTCCAGAAACTGTGAGAGACCTCCAGGTGGACACCATTCGGAAAATTCAGATGGCTTTCAGGGACGATTTTATGGGGATTACACAGATTAAGGAGTGCTCCAGCCGGTTTTAAAGACCGCCCACAGCTGCTGAGAGTGCGCCGCACTCCGAGCGGCCGATCGACAGGCTCAACCCCGCTGAATCAGCCAGGTCATTTCCAACGTGGAAGGCTTTGTTGATCGTGGACGTTGACTGAACTTCCACAAAAAGGCATAAGTCAGGACATCAGCACTTTTTCGGCACATTCCACTGTTACAGGAGTTTTTTCAGGGAAAGAGGAGTGGAGGGATGCGCCACAGTGCCGCTCATGGCGCGACACAAAACCACCTCCGTGTTGGTCTCACAGGACGGTTTTCAGATGGCTTTTCAGTCATGTGACTATCCGAGAAATTGTGCATGAGCTGGACATGCCACAACATTCTCTGTGAGGCTTCATCACGGCGTTGCTTTGCTCCATGCAGCTCCGTCGCGACGCGCGGAATTCCTCCGGTCCTCTTTCCGTGACAAAAAACTCCTGTTACAGTGGAATCGGCTGATCATATTCCTAACTGGACGCTGTGTTGAATTCCGGGACGTTGCTGACTAGCACAGGAATTGCGGAAGACGTGACATCAGCACTTTTCTGGCACATTGAGAGAGACGTGCGGAGAATTCTGCGCGTCGGGTGACGGAGCTGCATGGCGCAAAGCAACGCCGTGATGAAGCCTCACAGGACATGTTGTGGCATGTCCAGCTCATGCACAATTTCTCGGATAGTCACACGACTGAAAAGCCATCTGAAAGCCATCTGAAAACCGTCCTGTGAGACCAACACGGAGGTGATTTTGTGCCACGCCATGAGCTGCACGGTGGCGCATCCCTCCGCTCCTCTTTCCATGAAAAAAACTCCTGTAACAGTGGAATGTGCCGAAAAAGTGCTGATGTCCACGCCTTCTGCCTTTTTTTGTGGAAGTCAGACGACGTCCACAATCAACAAAGCCTTAACGTTGGAAATGATCTGGTTGATTCAGCGGGGTTTAAGCCTGTCAATCGGTACTCGGAGCGCGGCGCGCTCTCAGCAGCTGTGGGCAGTCTTTAACCGGCTGGAGCACTCCTTAATCTGTGTAATCCCATAAAATCGTCCCTCAAAGCCATCTGAATTTTCCAAATGGTGTCCACCTGGAGGTCTCTCACAGTTACTGAAACAGTTGATGCAGCAAAGCTCCAAATCATTCAGACATTTATTCGCAATAAAAATCCGACGAGAGGGGTGGACCACTGCTCACACAAAACCTGCTCACAGGCGAATGACGCAACCGACAGGCGTGAAAAAAACTCACGCATGCGCACAAAGGTTCAAGCTTGGCTGATGCAAACACACGTGATTCAAATCCATATGGTTTTTGAAAAAAATAAAAAGGGTCCGATACTTTTCTAACAGATCTCGTATATGGCACACAATTTACATAAATATGCCAGATTTAACACAATGCTAGTTTCCATCCGTAGTCCCCAGATCTCTCTCTCTCTCTCCATCTCCTCTCTCTCTCTCCTCTCTTCCCCCCTCTCTCTCTCCTCTCTCTCTCTCTCTCCCAGAAAGTACCCAGAAAGTATTCACAGCGCTTCACTTTTTCCACATTTTATGTTACTTCCTTATTCCAAAATGGAGTAAATTAATTTTTCCCCTCAAAATTCTACTCACAACACCCCATAATGACAACATGAAAAAAGTTTTTTTTTTATTAAAAAATAAAAACATAACGCGTACATACATAAGTTTTCACACCCTTTGCTCAATACTTTGTTGATGCACCTTTGGCAGCAATTTCAGCCTCAAGTCTTCTTGATATCAAATCAAATCAATTTTATTTATATAGCGCCAAATCACAACAAACAGTTGCCCCAAGGGCTTTATATGTAAGGCAAAGCCATACAATAATTACGGAAAAACCCCAATGGTCAAAACGACCCCCTGTGAGCAAGCACTTGGCGACAGTGGGAAGGAAAAACTCCCTTTTAACAGGAAGAAACCTCCAGCAGAACCAGGCTCAGGGAGGGGCAGTCTTCTGCTGGGACTGGTTGGGGCTGAGGGAGAGAACCAGGAAAAACACATGCTGTGGAGGGGAGCAGAGATCAATCACTAATGATTAAATGCAGAGTGGTGCATACAGAGCAAAAAGAGAAAGAAATACTCAGTGCATCATGGGAACCCCCCAGCAGTCTAAGTCTATAGCAGCATAACTAAGGGATGGTTCAGGGTCACCTGATCCAGCCCTAACTATAAGCTTTAGCAAAAGGAAAGTTTTAAGCCTAATCTTAAAAGTAGAGAGGGTGTCTGTCTCCCTGATCCGAATTGGGAGCTGGTTCCACAGGAGAGGAGCCTGAAAGCTGAAGGCTCTGCCTCCCATTCTACTCTTAAAAACCCTAGGAACTACAAGTAAGCCTGCAGTCTGAGAGCGAAGCGCTCTATTGGGGTGATAAGGTACTATGAGGTCCCTAAGATAAGATGGGACCTGATTATTCAAAACCTTATAATTAAGAAGAATTATTTTAAATTCTATTCTAGAATTAACAGGAAGCCAATGAAGAGAAGCCAATATGGGTGAAATATGCTCTTTCCTTCTAGTCCCCGTCAGTACTCTAGCTGCAGCATTTTGAATTAACTGAAGGCTTTTCAGGGAACTTTTAGGACAACCTGATAATAATGAATTACAATAGTCCAGCCTAGAGGAAATAAATGCATGAATTAGTTTTTCAGCATCACTCTGAGACAAAACCATTCTAATTTTAGAGATATTGCGCAAATGCAAAAAAGCAGTCCCTACATATTTGCTTAATATGCGCATTGAAGGACATATCCTGATCAAAAATGACTCCAAGATTCTCACAGTATTACTAGAGGTCAGTGTAATGCCATCCAGAGTAAGGATCTGGTTAGACACCATGTTTCTAAGATTTGTGGGGCCAAGTACAATAACTTCAGTTTTATCTGAGTTTAAAAGCAGGAAATTAGAGGTCATCCATGTCTTTATGTCTGTAAGACAATCCTGCAGTTTAGCTAATTGGTGTGTGTCCTCTGGCTTCATGGATAGATAAGCTGGGTATCATCTGCGTAACAATGAAAATTTAAGCAATGCTGTCTAATTATACTGCCTAAGGGAAGCATGTATAAAGTGAATAAAATTGGTCCTAGCACAGAACCCTTGTGAACTCCATAATTAACCTTAGTCTGTGAAGAAGACTCCCCATTTACATGAACAAATTGTAATCTATTAGATAAATATGATTCAAACCACCGCAGCGCAGTGCCTTTAATACCTATGGCATGCTCTAATCTCTGTAATAAACTTTTATGATCAACAGTATCAAAAGCAGCACTGAGGTCTAACAGGACAAGCACAGAGATGAGTCCACTGTCTGAGGCCAAAAGAAGATCATTTGTAACCTTCACTAATGCTGTTTATGTGCTATGATGAATTCTAAAACCTGACTGAAACTCTTAAAATAGACCATTCCTCTGCAGATGATCAGTTAGCTGTTTTACAACTACCCTTTCAAGAATTTTTGAGAGAAAAGGAAGGTTGGAGATTGGCCTATAATTAGCTAAGATAGCTGGTCAAGTGATGGCTTTTTAAGTAATGGTTTAATTACTGCCACCTTAAAGCCTGTGGTACATAGCCAACTAATAAGATAGATTGATCATATTTAAGATCGAAGCATTAATTAATGGTAGGGCTTCCTTGAGCAGCCTGGTAGGAATGGGGTCTAATAGACATGTTGATGGTTTGGAGGAAGTAACTAATGAAAATAACTCAGACAGAACAATCGAAGAGAAAGAGTCTAACCAAATACCGACATCACTGAAAGCAGCCAAAGGTAACGATATGTCTTTGGGATGGTTATGAGTAATTTTTTCTCTAATAGTTAAAATTTTACTAGCAAAGAAAGTCATGAAGTCATTACTAGTTAAAGTTAAAGGAATACTCGGCTCAATAGAGCTCTGACTCAGCCTGGCTACAGTGCTGAAAAGAAACCTGGGGTTGTTCTTATTTTCTTCAATAAGTGATGAGTAGTAAGATGTCCTAGCTTTATACCATAAGTCAGAACAAGATCTAAGGTATGATTAAAGTGGTGGGTGGACTCATTTACATTTTGAGCAAAGCCAATCGAGTCTAACAATAGATTAAATGCAGTGTTGAGACTGTCATTCTCAGCATCTGTGTGGATGTTAAAATCACCCACTATAATTATCTTATCTGAGCCAAGCACTTAGTCAGACAAAAGGTCCGAAAATTCACAGAGAAACTGTTGTGTGGGCCGCTGAAGAGGAGGTACTGCTGGCCCACCACCACCAGATGGCGCCCTGCTTGGAGTGCGGGCTCCAAGCACGAGAGGGGCGTCCGGAGCCACTGGAGGTGACAGCTGTCATCTATCAACACCAGCTGTCACCCATCACCACCACTACAAAGACCGGACTGCAACTCCACCTCCTCGCCGAGAAATCTTCTACATTACAGGTAATTTTCTCTGCTGAACAAAACCTTGTGTAATAGTCTGAACTTCTTTTGCAGCCATTTTCCTGTGGTGATTGCCTTATCTGTGGGATTGGCGTTTGGTGTGATCAGCGACCGCTTCGCTTCACACCCCAACCAGATAAGTGGTTAGACAGGAGCTGCACGAGTGTGTGATTGGAGGTGGAGGTTCTCCCTCCTTACTGAACACAGACTGTGGGATTACTGAGTGTGCGAACTCACACTCATCCAGAACTGTTTCTGTTTTCTGCCAGCAGTACCGGGTCTGACTGCTGAAGACAGTGGCCACCTGGGGCGCAGGGCTTGGCGGCTCCGGTGTTCTTCAGGTTCGTTGGTGGTGAGGCTTGTGTGGGTTCCGGCTCTTCTCTCACCGGACGTCTCCTATCTTCGAGCCTGCCACACGTCACCTTTTTGTCGGATTGATATAACGCATATTTGTATCTGTCTGTATTACGTTGTGCACCTTCACTACATTAAATTGTTACTTTTTGGCTATTCCATTGTCCCTTCATTAACGCCCCCTGTTGTGGGTCCGTGTCACGACACTTCCCCAACAGGATTTCTCGGCCAGCGTCATGGATCCCGAGGGGCGTCAACTCGAGCCTGAACGGCCAATGGAAGAGCAAGGTGCACAGGCGCCAGCAGGAGGCGTGTTAGGGGAGCTGCAGCAAATACTGACCGCTTTCACTGCTCCGTTGGATCTGGTCACCGAGCAGAACGTTATCCTCAATCGGAGGATGGAGGCTCTCACAGCCTGGGTGGAGGCGCGCGATCAAGGTGCTGCTGCAGCACCTCCTCCTGCTGGTCCTTTGTCAGACACAAACGTTCCACTGGTCGTTCAACGACCCCCCCCCACCATCCCCTGAAGCATACATAAGCCCTCCGGAGCCATACGGAGGTTGTGTTGAGACGTGCGCGGACTTCCTAATGCAGTGCTCGCTCGTCTTTGCACAGCGTCCCGTCATGTACGCGTCAGACGCTAGCCGGGTGGCTTATGTCATCAATTTGCTTCGAGGAGAGGCACGCGCCTGGGCTACGGCGCTCTGGGAGCAGAACTCACGGCTCCTAATGTCATACACTGGGTTTGTAAGGGAGTTCAAACAGGTTTTTGATCATCCCAACAGAGGCGAGACCGCTTCGAGCGTGCTACTGTCAATGCGACAGGGGCGCCGGAGTGCAGCCGAGTATGCAGTCAACTTCCGCATCGCGGCTGCGAGGTCCGGCTGGAATACCGTTGCACTCCGCGCCGCCTTCATAAACGGGCTGTCTCCGGTCCTGAAGGAGCACCTGCTGGCTAAGGAGGAACCGCTGGATTTTGACAGGCTTGTCGATCTGGTTATATGCTTAGACAACCGGTTAGAGGAACACCGTCGGGAGCAGGGCGGGGGGCGTGACCGGGCACGGGCCGTCCCTCTTCCTTCCGCGTCCGAAAGGGTGCCGTCGTCCCCATGCTCCACAGCCAGAAGGCCCCGTGTGGCTACAGCTCCCCCTGCTGACGAAGCTATGGACACGAGCAGGGCCAAAATGAAATCAAAGGACAGACAAGGGAGGCAGGCCCGCGGGGAGTGTTTTTTCTGTGGGTCTAATGGTCACATACAGAGGAACTGTCCCAAATGGTCAAACTACAACGCCCGTCCTTAGAAACTGGGCTAAGGGTGGGCCATAACACGCACTCGGGGGAACCCCGAAAATCAGCACGAATCCCAGTCACAATCCTTTGTGAGGATTTAACCCTTCACGCCCCAGCACTTATAGACACGGGGTCAGAAGGGAATCTGCTGGACAGCAGATGGGCAAAGGAAGTAGGGCTCCCTCTGGTGGCTCTGCCTTCCCCTGTGAAGGTACGAGCACTAGATGGCACTCTTCTTCCATTAATCACACACCAGACACAGCCAGTGACTTTGGTGGTGTCTGGGAATCACAGGGAGGAGATAGTGTTTTTTGTAACACCTTCTACCTCCCGAGTGATTTTAGGTTTTCCATGGGTGTTGAAACACAATCCCCGGAATGATTGGCCGTCTGGGGTTGTGACGCAGTGGAGCGAAACCTGCCACCGGGAGTGTTTAGGATCCTCGGTTCCACCCGGTGAGATAGCTAAGGAGGAGGTCAAAGTCCCGCCCAATCTGATGGCGGTGCCATGTGAGTACCACGATCTTGCTGACATCTTCAGCAAAGATCTGGCACTCGCCCTTCCCCCGCACCGACCGTACGATTGTGCCATCGATTTGATTCCGGGCGCTGAGTACCCGTCCAGCAGGCTGTACAACCTCTCACGTCCGGAATGCGAATCAATGGAGACCTACATCCGGGATCCATCCTGTTTTTCACGTGTCGCGGATCAAACCATACCACACCTCACCGCTCTGCACCCCTGGACCTGCACCACCTCCTGCCCGGATCATCGACGGGGAGCCGGTGTGGACCGTGGGTCGGCTTCTGGACGTCCGTCGCAAGGGTTGGGGCTTCCAGTATCTGGTGGACTGGGAGGGGTATGGTCCCGAGGAACGCTCCTGGGTGAAAAGGAGCTTCATCCTGGACCCGGCCCTTGTGGCCGACTTCTACGCCCGGCACCCGGATAAACCTGGTCGGGCGCCAGGAGGCGCCCGTGGAGGGGGGGGTCCTGTTGTGTGGGCCGCTGAAGAGGAGGTACTGCTGGCCCACCACCACCAGATGGCGCCCTGCTTGGAGTGCGGGCTCCAAGCACGAGAGGGCGTCGGAGCCGCTGGAGGTGACAGCTGTCATCTATCAACACCAGCTGTCACCCATCACCACCACTACAAAGACCGGACTGCAACTCCACCTCCTCGCCGAGAAATCTTCTACCATACAGGTAATTTTCTCTGCTGAACAAAACCTTGTGTAATAGTCTGAACTTCTTTTGCAGCCGTTTTCCTGTGGTGATTGCCTTATCTGTGGGATTGGCGTTTGGTGTGATCAGCGACGGCTTCGCTTCACACCCCAACCAGATAAGTGGTTAGACAGGAGCTGCACGAGTGTGTGATTGGAGGTGGAGGTTCTCCCACCTTACTGAACACAGACTGTGGGATTACTGAGTGTGCAAACTCACACTCATCCAGAACTGTTTTCTGTTTTCTGCCAGCAGTACCGGGTCTGACTGCTGAAGACAGTGGCCACCTGGGGCACAGGGCTTGGCGGCTCCGGTGTTCTTCAGGTCCGTTGGTGGTGAGGCTTGTGTGGGTTCCGGCTCTTCTCTCACTGGACGTCTCCTATCTTCGAGCCTGCCACACGTCACCTTTTTGTCGGATTGATATAACGCATATTTGTATCTGTCTGTATGACGTTGTGCACCTTCACAACATTAAATTGTTACTTTTTGGCTATTCCATTGTCCCTTCATTAACGCCCCCTGTTGTGGGTCCGTGTCACGACACTTCCCCAACAGAAACTCGCAGTAACGACCAGGTGGACGATAGATAACAACAAATAAAACTGGTTTTTGGGACTTCCAATTTGGATGGACAAGCCTAAGAGTCAAGCTTTCAAATGAATCAAAGCTCTGTCTGGGTTTTTGATTAATTAATAAGCTGGAGTGGAAGATTGCTGCTAATCCTCCGCCTCGGCCCATGCTACGAACGTTCTGGCAGTTAGTGTGACTCGGGGGTGTTGACTCATTTAAACTAACATATTCATCCTGCTGTAACCAGGTTTCTGTAAGGCAGAATAAATCAATATGTTGATCAATTATTATATCATTTACTAACAGGGACTTAGAAGAGAGAGACCTAATGTTTAATAGACCACATTAACTGTTTTAGTCTGTTGTGCAGTTGAAGGTGCTATTTTTTCTTTTTGAATTTTTATGCTTAAATAGATTTTTGCTGGTTATTGGTGGTCTGGGAGCAGGCACTGTCTCTACGGCGATGGGGTATTGGGGGGGATGGCAGGGGGAGAGAAGCTGCAGAGAGGTGTGTAAGACTACAACTCTGCTTCCTGGTCCCAACCCTGGATAGTCACAATTTGGAGGGTTTAATAAAATTGGCCAGATTTCTAGAGATGAGAGCTGCTCCATCCAAATTGGGATGGATGCCGTCTCTCCTAACAAGACCAGGTTTTCCCCAGAAGCTTTGCCAATTATCTATGAAGCCCACCTCATTTTTTGGACAACACTCAGACAGCCAGCAGTTCAAGGAGAACATGCAGCTAAACATGTCACTCCCGGTCCGATTGGGGAGGGCCCAGAGAAAACTATAGAGTCCGACATTGTTTTTGCAAAGTTACACACCGATTCAATGTTAATTTTAGTGACCTCCGATTGGCGTAACCGGGTGTCATTGCTGCCGACGTGAATTACAATCTAACCAAATTTACGCTTAGCCTTAGCCAGCAGTTTCAAATTTCCTTCAATGTCGCCTGCTCTGGCCCTCGGAAGACAATTGACTATGGTTGCTGGTGTCGCTAACTTCACATTTCTCAAAACAGAGTCGCCAATAACCAGAGTTTGTTCCTCGGCGGGTGTGTTGCCGAGTGGGGAAAAACGGTTAGAAATGTGAACGGGTTGGCGGTGTACAGGGGGCTTCTGTTTAGGACTACGCTTCCTCCTCACAGTCACCCAGTCGGCCTGCTTTCCCGGCTGCTCAGGATCTGCTGGAGGGGAACTAACGGCGGCTAAGCTACCCTGGACCGCACCGACTACAGGGGCCTGGCTAGCTGTAGTATTTTCCACGGTGCGGAGCCGAGTCTCCAATTCGCCCAGCCTGGCCTCCAAACCTACGAATAAGCTACACTTATTACAATTACCATTACTGCTAAAGGAGGCAGAGGAATAACTAAACATTTCACACCCAGAGCAGAAAAGCCGCCATGCTAAACCGGCTAAGAGCTAGTAGCTGCGCTAAGCTAGCGGATTCCTAAAAACACACAAAGTGAATAATGTGTAAATAATTTAGAGGTGATTCAGCAGAGGGAGTGCTTTAGTTAAGGCACATGAAGATTACACTGTGAAACAAATCGTTATCTAGTTAACTAGATCAATCTAACTGCGCAGATTAAACAGCTAACAGATACAGCAAAACTCCGCTGTCCTCCAGAACAGGAAGTGATACAATACCGCAGTGAGAGCCAACCACCAGTAGAGGCAGAGTTCCATGTGATGTGATGTGAATATGATGCCACAAGCTTTGCAATCCTATCTTTGGGCAGTTTTGCCCGTTCCTCTTTGCAGCACCTTTTGAGCTCCATCAGGTTGGATGGGGAGCGTCGGCGCACAGCCATTTTCAGATCTCTCCAGATATGTTCAATTGGCTTCAGGTCTGGGCTCTGGCTGGGCCACTCAAGGACATTCACAGAGTTGTCCTGAAGCCACTCCTTTGATATCTTGGCTGTGTGCTTAGAGTCATTGTCCTGCTGACAGGTGAACTGTCGCCCCACTCTGAGGTCAAGAGCACTCTGGAGCAGGTTTTCATCCAGGATGTCTCTGTACATCTGCTGCATCATCTTTCCCTCAATCCTGAGTAGTCTCCCAGTTCCTGCTGCTGAGAAACATCCCCGCAGCATGATGCTGCCACCATGATGCTTCACTGTAGGGATGGTGTCTGGTTTCCTCCAAACATGACACCTGGCATTCACACCAAAGAGTTCAGTCTTTGTCTCATCAGATCAGAGAATTTTGTTTCTCATGGTCTGAGAGTCCTTCAGGTGCCTTTTGGTAAACACCAGGCGGGCTGCCATGTGCCTTTTACTAGCCAGTGGCTTCCGTCTGGATACTCTAGCATACAGTCCTGATTGGTGGATTGCTGCAGAGATGGTTGTCCTTCTGGAAGGTTCTCCTCTCTCCACAGAGGAATGCTGGAGGTCTGACTGAGTGAACATCGGGTTCTTGGTCACCAGGCGGCCTGCTCTAGGAAGAGTCCTGGTGGAGTCTACCATTTATGGATGATGGAGGCCACTGTGCTCATTGGGACCTTCAAAGCAGCAGAAATGTTTCTTTACCCTTCCCCAGATTTGTGCCTCTAGACAATCCTGTCTTGGAGGTCTACAGTCAGTTCCTTTGACTTCATGCTTGGTTTGTGTTCTGACATGCACTGTCAACTGTGGGAGCTTATATGTAGACAGGTGTGTGTCTTTCCAGATCGTGTTCAGTCAACTGAATTTACCCCAGGTGGACTCCAATTAAGTTGTAGAAACATCTCAAGGATGATCAGAGGAAACAGGATGCACCTGAGCTCAATTTTGAGCTTAATGGCAAAGGCTGTGAATACTTACGCACGAGTGATTTCTTTGATTTTGTTTTTTTGTTTGTTTGTTTGTAGGTTTGTTTTTTGTTTTGTATTTTTAATAAATTTGCAAAATCTTAAAAAAAAAAAAAATCACATTGGCATTATGGGGTATTCTGTGTAGAAAAATGAATGAGTTAAAAAATGTATTTCATCCATGTTGGAATAAGGCTGTGACATAAAATATGGAAATAGTGAAGCGTTGTGAATACTTTTTTGCTGCATTTGCGTGCGTGCGTGCGTGTGTGTGTGTGTGTGCGCGTTACACACACACACAGATTAAATGAAATACATCACATTGGCTTGTGCCTCAATATAAGATTCTGTTCAGCATGAGATGTTATTCATGATTGCACTGTGTGGAAGACTTAATGGGTTTTTTTGTCAGTCATGAAGGCATGAAATTCAGTGGCAGTGAAGGGAGAAAGCTGCCTATAGGCATACAAACACTGATGTGATGCAATTCAAGCTATGACATCTGTGCTGCTGGACTTAAATATCACAAATTGTATTGCAGTGCATTTCATTGTTATTTTGTTTTTTGCCCATGTTGACTCATTTTTTTCTGCTATGATTTGTTTAAAACTAGTGAATTTGTTTTCATGACATTGCGTAACAAAGTTGGTCTTGAATAGATGTAGGTGTGAATGAAGAAGTAATAATGACAAAAATATCAATACATTTATTTGTCTTGCACTGTGCTTCACAATGAGTTAAATAAATCCAACATTCAGTGAGGCAAATTAGTATTTGATCCACTATCGATTTTGCAAGTTTTCCCACCTACAAAGAATGAAGAAATCTGTCATTTATATCGTACTGTTGGCACACTTCAACTGTAAGAGACAGAATCTTAAAAACAGAAAAAAAAAATCATAAAATCACATTGTATGATTTTTAAATAATGAATTTGCATTTTTTTATTGCATGAAATAAGTATTTGATCCCCTACTAACCAGCAAGAATTCTAGCTCTCACAGGCCTCTAGTATTTGTTACGAAGTCCTCCTGGTCAATGACCTGAAGAGAGCTGGGACCACAGTCACAAAGATTACATTAGTAACACATGATGCTGTCATGGTTTAAAATCCTGCAGGGTAGCAAGGTCCCCCTGCTCAAGCCAGCACATGTCCAGGCCCGTATGAAGTTTGAAAGTGACCATCTGGATAATCCAGAGGAGGCATGGGAGAAGGTCATGTGGTCAGATGAGACCAAAATAGAGATTTTGTTATCATTTCCACTCGCCGTGTTTGGAGGATGAGAACAGCCCCAAGAACATCATCCCAACCGTGAAGCATGGGGGTGGAAACATCATTTTTGGGGGTGCTTTTCTGCCAACGGGACAGGATGACTGCACCGTATTGAAGGGAGGATGGATGGGATCATATATCCTTCCCTCAGTAAGAGCACTGAAGATGGGTTATGGCTGGGTCTTCCAGCATGACAATGACCCCAAACACACAGCCAGGGCAATTAAGGAGGGGCTCCATAAGAAGCATTTCAAGGTCCTGGAGTGGCCGAGCCAGTCCCCAGACCTGAACTCAATAGAAAATCTTTGGAGGGAGCTGAAACTCAAAACCTGAAAGATCTGGAGAAGATCTGTATGAAGGAGTGGAGCAAAATCCCTGCTGCAGTGTGTGCAAACCTGGTGAAAAACTACAGGAAACGTTTGACCTCTGTATTTGCAAACAAAGATTTCTGTACCAAATATTAAGGTCTATTGTATCGAATATTTATTTAATGCAATAAAATGCAAATTAATTCTTTGAAAAATCATACAATGTGATTTTCTGATTTTTTTTGTTTAAGATTCTGTCTCTCACAGATGAAGTGTACCAACGATAAAAAAAATTACTGATCTCTCCATTCTTTGTAGGTGGGAAAACTTGCAAAATCGACAGTGGAACAAATACTTATTTGCCTCACTGTATATACAAACACAATTAAGACAAAGATCAAAAAGAAAAGAAAAGAAAAAATTACAAACTCTCAATGCGTGTAGGGAATTGAAAACAAATGACTTTTCAGTCTTGTCTTAAAGACCTCAACCAAATTTGACCACTTTATCTCAAATAGAAAACTATTCCACAGCAATGGTACATCCATCGCTGTGTAATACTTCACAAATAATGACTGTTTATGAGTGCAATGGTATGACTAGTTCATGCAGTGAAAGATGGAATGTTCTATTCAATGAATGAAAAGCCATTCATTATTTGTATTATATAACACCTTAAAATGTTATATTTTACTCATTTATAAACAAGAAAACAGGGACATTTTTGTGTGCATCACTGGTCCTTTGACGTCAAGCAGTTCGAAGCACTCCAATGAATTTTAAATAGCAGTCCAGTCCAATTCAGAATTGTTTTCAGTCAACTTGCATAAACAGTCAGATAGTTCAAAACCAATCCTGACTATGTAGTCTGTAGCTGATGCTGTGCATCAACTTCTTTGTGTAGTTCTTCTGCTTTTCTCAGTCCAGTGAAAATTTACAGCAAGAATTTGTCGAGCTCTTCATCCGACAGCGGTTTTACTTTAGCTGATATGTGCCAGCGAATATTGCAAATGCCTCCAGGTGGCTTACGACGTACTGGATTTGTTTTTTTCTTTTGTGTTAGATGAATGAGCATCGTCAATATGCTGCCATGGGCTGTCACCGCTATGTGCACGTGTGGTGGATGCAGCGTGCAGTGGTACATATCATATGGGACCAAATTTGCATACTAAATGGAACCAAAATTGCACGCTAAATGGAGCACAATGGCAAATGGGACGAATGATCCATGTAACATGACATAGAAACCATCAATCAAGTGACAAGGATCTATTCAGGCATTATGTAGTAGCATTTTACGGAAGCTCTGAGCTGCCAAGCCCTAATATATATTTGGCTCAGTATCATGTAATTACGTGAAAAGTTTCATGTTATAACGTGATATTTATCATGTTATAACGTGATACTTATCATGTTATTTCGTGATATGAAATTATCATGTTATTTCATGATGCGGTATTTTCACGTTATAATGAGAAATGATCACGTTATAACAAGAAATTATCACGTTATTTCGTTATATGAAATTATCACATTATTCCGAGATAAGAAACTATCACGTTATTCTGAGATAAGAAATTATCACGTTATTCTGAGATATGCAACTATCACGTTGTTTCGTGTTAAGCATTTATCATGTTATTTCATGATATGTAGGCTATTCAGGTAATTCAGCGCTTCAACACTTCCCAGATTCAGTCAAGGAACATGGCTCGTCTGTGATGTAGGGGGATTTAAGGATCAATAAAAAGCATGAGCCAATACTTTTGCTATTTGTTTTCACTATAATCAGAGTAAAAAAAAAAAAAAAAGCAAACAGCCTTAGATAAGTAGCGCCCTCTAGTGGCAGAATAGCAGAACAGGTATATATCAAAATAAAACCATATTGTTTTCACGTTATAACGTAAAAATACCATGAAATAACGTGATAAATGTTTATCACAAAATAACATGAAAATGTCATAATTCGAAATAACGTGATAATTTCTTATCACGAAATAACATAATTTCACGATAAAACGTGAAAATACCATATCATGAAATAACATGATAGTTGTGCATCACGAAATAACGTGATAGATATCACGTTATAACGTAATAAATATCACGTTATAACATGAAACCTTTCACGTTATTACATGTTACTGAGTCAAATTATATTTATATGGCTGGCAGCTCCACGTCGCCATAGCATTTAAATAACTATTTTAACATATATATGTTCTTCCTTGTACACTGAAAAAAGTGTCTTGGATTTACATGCTTTAAATATGTTGGTTGCACAAATAAAAAACACAGCAAAATTATGCACATATTTAAGTCATGTTTCCTTTTTCCATAGCATCAATATTTCTTAATTTTTTAGGCCATAAATATATGTACAATGATAAACCTTCCCAAATACAGCCATGTTTAACTGAAACTTCCAGAGGACTTTACTAAATCCATGCTCAGTGGGTGGTGCATTTTATTTTTGGACTGCAGTATGCAACTCTGTGCATTTCATCAGATTGTCAAGTGCACACATCACCAGACTCTACCTGTCTTCCGTTTGTTTATCTCAGACATCATTTGTTCTTGTTGACACCTTTGAACTTACGTGATAAAAGATCAGAAATATGACAGTGATTTTGCCCTGAAAAATCTTTCTTTTCAGTTCATATTTCCAAATGGTGGGGGTGGGAGCAGCTTCTGCACCTCATCTTGTTTTGTTGATGTTTCATCATTTGGTTACATTGCTGCACTCTTATTATTTGTGAAACCTGGCCTTGGACAAGGTGGAATCGATCTACTATATACAGTCTATGTGATGAAAACGATGTTCATGGAAAACCGGTCTGTGAATGGCTGCAGGCACGCTGCAAATTGAAATTCAGACACTTAATATTTATGAACTATGACCAGCAGGGGGTTTGTCCTTGAAAAACCAAACACATTGGTATTTCCACTCAGTCATTGTCCAGTGTTACTGCAGACTTCCAGTAACTATAACATAATCCTGATTTATTTACTTGTCATTGCAGTGACAAAAGATTTTCTGCTTTGGGGTTTGGTGCCAGAATCCCTCCTAATTATGAGGTGAGTCATATCTCTGTGCTCGTCTCTGCTTTCTTTATCCTAATCCACTGACCTTCCCCTCACATTAACAACATGCGTCTCTTCATGTGCCACTAATCAAATCTGGCTATTCTCCTCAACCCTGTGATTGTACTGTATGTTGAGAACCTTGAATGAATGAATGGACCTTAATTTCCATGACCTATTTTATAACACAATTCGTCCCTCTGTGAGAATTTCACTTTTAAAACTAATCAGGTTTATATTTATTCAAAAGCTCCATGTCCTAAAATTTCAAGTGGTCTTGAGAAAATAAATAAATAAAACTGTTTACATACAAATTTGAGTATGAGACCATTTTTCACCACCCCGTTGGGAAAAAGTCAGAAAGAGGACTGTAATCATTTCATTTATTTCTTTGTATTTTTGTTTATCCTGTAAGCTACAGTGTAGCTGGAAAGTATTCATAGTTCTTTACATTTTCCACATTTTGTTATGTTACAGCCTTGTACCAAAACGGAATAAATATTTTTTTTTTCCTCAAAATTCTCCACACAATACCCATAATGACAATGTGCAAAAACTTTTTTGAAACATTTGCAAATTTATTAAAAATGAACAACAACAACAACAAAAAAAACCCCTCAGAAATCACATGTATGTAAGTATTCACAGCCTTTGCCATGAAGTTCAGAATTGAGCTCAGGTGCATTATATTTCCACTGATCATCCTTGAGCTGTTTCTGTGGCTTAATTGCAGTCCACCTGGGGTAAATTCAGTTGATTGGACATTATTTGGAAAGGCACACACCTGTCTACATATAAGGTCCTACAGTTGACAGTGCATGTCAGAGCACAAACCAAGCATGAAGTCAAAGGAATTGTCTGTAGACCTCCGAGACAGGATTGTCTTGAGGCACAAATCTGGGGAAAGGTACAGAAACATTTCTGCTACTTTGAAGGTACCAATAAGCACAGTGGCCTCCATCATTTGTAAATGGAAGAAGATGGGATCCACGCGATTGTCTTTCTGTCAGAGCGCCAGCATTTCTCTGTGGAGAGAGGAGAACCTTCCAGAAGGACAACCATCTCTGCAGCAATCCACCAATCAGGCCTGTATGGTAGAGTAGCCAGACAGAAGCCACTGCTTAGTAAAGGGCACATGGCAGCCCGTCTGGAGTTTGCCAAAAGGCATTTGAAGGACTCTCAGACCATGAGAAATAAAATTCTGAGATCTGATGAGAGAAAGCTTGAACTCTTTGGTGTGATCCACTCTGCTGCTTTTGGAGGAAACCAGGCACCATCAGGGGTGGCGCTAGACTTTTATCCTTGAGGGTGGCCAGAGAGTGGCCAAAGTGGTCCACAGATTATGACAGATTCATTTGTTTCTCGGGCAATCAATTGCAATCAGTCTCAGAATGTTGAAATACATTAAAGGCGCTAAATATTAAGCACATAGGAGATGAGATTTTTGCAATTTATTAACAATGTACAAAATAGAAAACAGAACAATTTTTCAACAGCACCACCACCACGTCACCATTTTGACATGAATGAAAATGCGCGCACACACACACACACACACACACACACACACACACACACACACACACACACACACACACACACACACACACACACACACACACACACACACACACACACACAGGTTGGTGGGCTGGGTTGTGCCTGACACTGACTGTCCTCATAACCCAGTCTCACGGCATGTTGTGATTCAGCAGCCATGAAATATACATTAATCTATTGGTTCATCATACTGTCATGAAAAGAGCAAAATTCTCATCATGGGAGCACAAATTTATTCTACACTCAACAAAAATATAAACGCAACACTTTTGGTTTTGCTCCCATTTTGTATGAGATGAACTCAAAGATCTAAAACTTTTTCCACATATACAATATCACCATTTCTCTCAAATACTGTGCACAAACCAGTCTAAATCTGTGATAGTGAGCACTTCTCCTTTGCTGAGATAATCCATCCCACCTCACAGGTGTGCCATACCAAGATGCTGATTAGACACCATGATTAGTGCACAGGTGTGCCTTAGACTGCCCACAATAAAAGGCCACTCTGAAAGGTGCAGTTTTATCACACAGCACAATGCCACAGATGTCGCAAGATTTGAGGGAGCGTGCAATTGGCATGCTGACAGCAGGAATGTCAACCAGAACTGTTGCTCGTGTATTGAATGTTCATTTCTCTACCATAAGCCGTCTCCAAAGGCGTTTCAGAGAATTTGGCAGTACATCCAACCAGCCTCACAACCGCAGACCACGTGTAACCACACCAGCCCAGGACCTCCACATCCAGCATGTTTACCTCCAAGATCGTCTGAGACCAGCCACTCGGACAGCTGCTGAAACAATCGGTTTGCATAACCAAAGAATTTCTGCACAAACTGTCAGAAACTGTCTCAGGGAAGCTCATCTGCATGCTCGTCGTCCTCATCGGGGTCTCGACCTGACTCCAGTTCGTCGTCGTAACCGATTTGAGTGGGCAAATGCTCACATTCGCTGCTGTTTGGCACTTTGGAGAGGTGTTCTCTTCACGGATGATGCGAAGGAGATGTGTTGCACTGCATGAGGCAAATGGTGGTCACACCAGATACTGACTGGTATCCCCCCCAATAAAACAAAACTGCACCTTTCAGAGTGGCCTTTTATTGTGGGCAGTCTAAGGCACACCTGTGCACTAATCATGGTGTCTAATCAGCATCTTGATATGGCACACCTGTGAGGTGGGATGGATTATCTCAGCAAAGGAGAAGTGCTCACTATCACAGATTTAGACTGGTTTGTGCACAGTATTTGAGGGAAATGGTGATATTGTGTATGTGGAAAAAGTTTTAGATCGTTGAGTTAATCTCATACAAAATGGGAGCAAAACCAAAAGTGTTGCGTTTATATTTTGTTGAGTATAATTCATTCCGTGATCTGTGCATGTAATTAAAACTGCAGCGGGGGTCGGGGGTGGTTATGGTTAGGGTTAGGTTTTGGTTGGGGTTTGAGGTAGGGTTAGTAATAGTGAGTTAAAAATCCCTATCATGAAAATTTGAGTTCTGTCTTTTCCTGATCTGCACCTGATTTGCTTCTCTTTACAGAGAATTCATATATCTTGTCCCCCTGTCTTTTCATTCTCAACTGGCCCTATGAAAAAAATAAGTCAGTCTTGTTCCTCCTACCATCATTTACAATTACATAGTCTTATTAAATACCTATTGAATCTCCAGCGTAAAAAATGTCAGGACAAATCGACCCCTGTAGATGTAAATTAATATTCAACCTTTTCAGCTAGTTGACTGTAGGGCTGCATGATATGGCCAAATGATCGTATCTCAATATTTAAGCCAAATATTATATCTCTGTCGATATGATATATGATATGACTATGATTTAAGTCCAGCCACGGTAAAAATTAAGCATTCTTAAACAAAACAGTAATAATACCACACTCATTTTGCACAAGGGTAGGATACAGTGCCCTCCCTCCAAATGTATTGGAACACTTGGTATTTCACACATTTTAATTTGTTTATGCCATTTCAAATACAAGAAATTCAAAAAAAATGTTAAAAAAATAACAATTTCTAAAACAAGACCAGGTTTTCCCCAGAAGCTTTGCCAATTATCTATGAAGCCCACCTCATTTTTTGGACAACACTCAGACAGCCAGCAGTTCAAGGAGAACATGCAGCTAAACATGTCACTCCCGGTCCGATTGGGGAGGGGCCCAGAGAAAACTATAGAGTCCGACATTGTTTTTGCAAAGTTACACACCGATTCAATGTTAATTTTAGTGACCTCCGATTGGCGTAACCGGGTGTCATTACTGCCGACGTGAATTACAATCTAACCAAATTTATGCTTAGCCTTAGCCAGCAGTTTCAAATTTCCTTCAATGTCGCCTGCTCTGGCCCTCGGAAGACAATTGACTATGGTTGCTGGTGTCGCTAACTTCACATTTCTCAAAACAGAGTCGCCAATAACCAGAGTTTGTTCCTCGGCGGGTGTGTTGCCGAGTGGGGAAAAACGGTTAGAAATGTGAACGGTTGGCGGTGTACACGGGGCTTCTGTTTAGGACTACGCTTCCTCCTCACAGTCACCCAGTCGGCCTGCTTTCCCGGCTGCTCAGGATCTGCTGGAGGGGAACTAACGGCGGCTAAGCTACCCTGGACCGCACCGACTACAGGGGCCTGGCTAGCTGTAGGATTTTCCAAGGTGCGGAGCCGAGTCTCCAATTCGCCCAGCCTGGCCTCCAAAGCTACGAATAAGCTACACTTATTACAAGTACCATTACTGCTAAAGGAGGCCGAGGAATAACTAAACATTTCACACCCAGAGCAGAAAAGTGCGGGAGAGACAGGAGAAGCCGCCATGCTAAACCGGCTAAGAGCTAGTAGCTGCGCTAAGCTAGCGGATTCCTAAAAACACACAAAGTGAATAATGTGTAAATAATTTAGAGGTGATTCAGCAGAGGGAGTGCTTTAGTTAAGGCACATGAAGATTACACTGTGAAACAAATCATTATCTAGTTAACTAGATCAATCTAACTGCACAGATTAAACAGCTAACAGATACAGCAAAACTCCGCTGTGCTCCAGAACAGGAAGTGATACAATACCGCAGTGAGAGCCAACCACCAGTAGAGGCAGAGTTCCATGTGATGTGATGTGAATATGATGCCACAAGCTTTGCAATCCTATCTTTGGGCAGTTTTGCCCGTTCCTCTTTGCAGCACCTTTTGAGCTCCATCAGGTTGGATGGGGAGCGTCGGCGCACAGCCATTTTCAGATCTCTCCAGATATGTTCAATTGGCTTCAGGTCTGGGCTCTGGCTGGGCCACTCAAGGACATTCACAGAGTTGTCCTGAAGCCACTCCTTTGATATCTTGGCTGTGTGCTTAGAGTCATTGTCCTGCTGACAGGTGAACTGTCGCCCCACTCTGAGGTCAAGAGCACTCTGGAGCAGGTTTTCATCCAGGATGTCTCTGTACATCTGCTGCATCATCTTTCCCTCAATCCTGAGTAGTCTCCCAGTTCCTGCTGCTGAGAAACATCCCCACAGCATGATGCTGCCACCATGATGCTTCACTGTAGGGATGGTGTCTGGTTTCCTCCAAACATGACACCTGGCATTCACACCAAGGAGTTCAGTCTTTGTCTCATCAGATCAGAGAATTTTGTTTCTCATGGTCTGAGAGTCCTTCAGGTGCCTTTTGGTAAACTCCAGGCGGGCTGCCATGTGCCTTTTACTAGCCAGTGGCTTCCGTCTGGATACTCTAGCATACAGTCCTGATTGGTGGATTGCTGCAGAGATGGTTGTCCTTCTGGAAGGTTCTCCTCTCTCCACAGAGGAATGCTGGAGGTCTGACTGAGTGAACATCGGGTTCTTGGTCACCAGGCGGCCTGCTCTAGGAAGAGTCCTGGTGGAGAAATTAAAAAAAATGTTAAAAAAAAAATAACAATTTCTAAAAGTATCTTCTTTAAACTCAAACTGATAATTTTAGAAAATTTGTTTTTTTTTTTTTTGTATTTGAAACGGAAACATATTAAATTAAAATTATACAAGGTGAAGATTTTTCTTCTACTCCTTGTAAGGTGGATTGCAACACAGCGCCAACTACTGTACAGGAGGGACCTAACAGTCAATAGGTGTCACAGATTTCATAATGCAGCTGGCTTCTTTTGACCAGACGTGGGGTGCAGTGACATGTCAATCATCTGGGATGGCTCCTGGGGAGGGGAGGAGATGGTCTAGTGGTTAAGCGTTGGAGTTGAGACCAGAAAATCCTTGGTTCAAATCCTAGCCTGACCAGAAAATCACTAAGGGCCCTTGGGCAAGGTCCTTAATCCCCTAGTTGCTCCCGGTGTGTAGTGAGCACCTTGTATGTCAGCACCCTCACATTGGGGTGAATGTGGGGCATTAGTGTGTAAAGTGAGCGTCTGATGCAGATGGAAAAATGCTATATAAATGCAGTCCATTTACCATTTATTTACCTGGGGTTTCCAGTCAGATTTTAGGGGGTCCAATGCCACCCTGGCCTCCCCTCTAGCCTGACCCTTGGGTGCCATCCCTACAGTGAAGCATGGTGATGGCAACATCATGCTGTGGGGATGTTTTTCAGCAGCAAGAACTGGGAGACTAGTCAGGATTGAGGGAAAGATTATTGCAGCAATGTACAGAGACATCCTGGATGAAAACCTGCTCCAGAGCACTCTTGATCTCACACTGGGGTAAGGGTTCATCTTTCAGCAGGACAATGACCCTAAGCACACAGCCAAGATATCAAAGGAGTGGCTTCAAGACAACTCTGTGAATGTCCTTGAGTGGCCCAGCCAGAGCTCAGACCTGAATCTGATTGAACATCTCTGGAGATATCTGAAAATGGCTGTGCACTGATGTTCCCCATCCAACCTGATGGAGCGTTGAGAGGGGCTGCAAAGAGTAATGGGCAAAACTACCCAAAGATATGTGTGCCAAACGTGTGCCATCATATTCAAGAAGACTTGAGGCTGTAATTGCTGCCAAAGGTGCATCAACAAAGTATTGAGTAAACACTCTCCCTACGCTCCCCAACTCTCTGGAACGATCTACCTGCAGCTATAAGGCAGTCTGACATGGTGGAGACTTTTAAATCAAGATTGAAGACCCACTTTTTTAGACTGTCTTATCATTCATTTATTCTGTTTTTATGTTTGCCTTGTAATGTATTTTTATTCTACTGTTTTACTTTTTATTGTGCCCTTTTTGATCTTAAATTTACTGTGTTGTTATGAATTGTGTTATGTGAAGAGCCTTGGGGCGACTCTGTCGTGAGACGGCGCTATATAAATTAATAAATTGAAATTGAAATTGACAGTGTGAATATTTATGTACATGTGATTTCTTAATTGTTTTACTTTTATGGGGTGTTGTGAGTACAATTTTGAGGGAAAAATGAATTTACTCTATTTTGGAATAAGGCTGTAAGATAACAACATGTGGAAAAAGTGAAGTGCTGTGAATACTTTCAGGAAGAAACGTATGTCATTTGTCAACATTGTAGATGTATGAATCTTAAGTAAGTCATGCATTTATTCTGGTAACAGTTTGCCTGAATTATATTACAAAAGCTCATTTTGCCATCACAGATAAACTTTCACAAGCTGTCAAAAGATGTTCGTCATTTGGACATGGAAACAACAAAGGTACTTAGAACCATTTTCTTCACAATAATGAGAGAGACGGAGAGAGGTGGGTTTATTCGGGGTGAACAGGAGGTCGGCATGTCTCGGTGATCTTCAAGTGTGTAGCGAGGACGCTGGGTGGAAGATAAACTGTTACACCAATGATAAGCTTCATCCATTCAACAAAGACTGTGCCAAAGTGACAAATTAATCTGAAAAGTCCACCCACATGAGCATCTTCCACTAATGCTGCATTCACATGTGGATGGTGTGTGACAGACGGTAAGAAGGATATTCCATAGTTTTCAGTGAGAGGATGACGGGAACATCTGCCACTGCCGGCTATGAGAGTGGCGCCCTATTCACTGTAGTGGTACATGCTGTTGAAATGTACAAATTCTCAACTTTTTTCCATTTGGACAAAGTGGATGTTGATTATTGAAAGACACCCAGGTATCTATTCAGTCACCTGGAATGGCTTATATGATACTGCAGAGTGAAATTAAGTTGTAACGTCACAAAAACTAGATTTCTTAGAAAAACAATCAGAGCCAGAGCTTGCTTTCTTAGTGCAAAGTGCTAAAATGCTATTGCATCCATTGATTACGCACAATGAGTGTCCGTGTAGTTGTTGGCAGTGTGGTGGCCAAGCGGTTAGAAAGATTGTTTACAAAACAGAAGGTTCCCATTTCACGACAACCCATACCCATTCTCCTTGTAATGTCGCGCTGCGTCAGGAAGGGCATCCGGTGTAAAACTTGTGCCAAATCATCATGCAGATCCATATCTGAGCTGCTGTGGTGGCCCTGAGTGAAAAGAGAGAAGCAAAATCAACTTACTAACATTCATCTAATTATCACTGTTAAATGATTGTGTTTGACATAATCATTTATGTTTGCTGCTGCTGTTCCACTAGAACAACTGGCATTACTATTTTGCTACCATCAACATGTTACCGCAGCATGACCGTCAGACATGTGATGCTTTTACACAGGAAAGTTTGCAGAGTAAAATTTACTCTGCTGGTATAGCATTTGATCTCAGTCCAAACAGAGTGAATTATACTCTATCACAGAGCTAAATCACCTCAAAACAGTGCAAAGTCAACTCTTATTGGAGTAAAACGACTTGCATTGAACAGATGGTGTCACCGACCAAACGGTCCTCCTGCGCTTACGTCATCAGCCACAGTTTACTGATAATCATCTCGTTTCTGCTTCAAACTGCACTCAGTCGTCATCTGTCTCAGTGACAGATATCTGAAGCTTTTGTACAACAATCATGTCCGCATAAATTCAGCATTATTCCATAATTGCAGAGGAAGCGATCAGAGCGACGCGGCTGCACAAGCTGTTAGCTGATGTGTTCACTGCGCGTCGGACATTTCAGTGCGTCACCGTTTAAAGCCTCGTTTCTGCTTAAGGCGGTCTTGTTACTGCTTAAAACTGACTTCAGCATGATTTAAGAGGTTTTACCTTGTCATCCCATTAATCCATTTGATCGCTTTGGGTGCACAGACTCTGTGTCACATGGGCGGCTGTGTTCCAGCATGACACATGCCAGCCCAGTCTCACGTTTTTTATTCGTGCTTCCGGCACAAAATGAGTCAAATTTTCGTGACGGGGCTTTTTTTTTAGCTCGATATTACTAACCCTACTCCAACCCCCAACCCTAACCTTAACCATAACCACCCCCCCCCCCCCCCCCCTTCGCTTTTTATTTTGTGCAGCCATCACGGAATGAATGAGAATGAATTTGTGCTGCTGTGATGAACATGAGGCACTTTTTGTCACAATATCACGAACCAATAGATTAATTTATATTTCGTGCTCCTGAATCACGACTTGCTGTGAGACTGGGCTGCACATGCACAGTGGAGGCAGGGTGGACCAGTGTGTAGGGGGCGGACCATTCAGTCTGTGACAACTGTTGAGCTGATTCACTCTATCATAGAGTGTCATTTACTTTATTTAGACTGGGACCAAATGCTATCCCAGCAGAGTAAATTTTACTCAGCAAAATTTCCTGTGTATGCAGGGAGTGTCTGTAATGGTACTGCTGTAGCTCCACATAAGGGTCCAAATGTCTGAACACTCATAATGGTCACATGCATGTGCACATGTTTGCTATGAACTGTACACAGCTGCTTGATTTCATGTTACAACCACAGTATACAAATCTGAAATGAAATGGTCATTGCACAGATGACAGACTTGGCTGACAGTCTGCCATCCTCACAACTGCAACCTATTTGACTCTTCTGTCTGGGTCAGTGGTGAAGCATTAATCCAACAGACCTGTTTGCTGCCCTTTACATCTCTCAGCACAATAAAATCCCACATCCTTGGAAAAGTGGACAAAACAGGAGGTGTAGAGATTAGAACCCTAATCAGAAGTCACATGGTAGGAACAAAATACATTTAGGTATGTAGTCATGGTGTGCCATAAGTGTCCCGCTTGTGAATGCTTGTCCCTATACTTGCTGTGACCTCCTTGAGGATTCAGTTGAAGTCTTGCAGACTGTTATTTGTTCAGAGTCCAACATTAAATCTGGCTACACATCAAGGTCACACTGTTTTGTGGCAGATCTCATTCAGTCTTGCTGGAGGATTTGCAGACATGGGCATTGGCCACAAATCTTGAACAAAATGGAATGTAGGAGTCAGTGGCGGTCCTAGAGTGATTTACTCCCCGTGCGTAACCCCCTGCGTGCCCCCCCTGCGCACACTAACATGGCCACCACCTCCGCCCCACCACCCATGAAAACACTAACTTCGTCCAGAACACCCACAATCCCACAAATTAACTCACAACAGCTATTTTCAAGAACAAATTTCCGGTTTTAATGACTACTGTAATAACAAACACAAAGAAATTGGCACAGTCTAATGTGTCATCATCCATGGACTTATCTACAATGATCATCTCAAAAGTTTGCAGGAGGGCATAATAATTGTTTGCCCCAGTGCTCACTATCCGTGATGTGAAATTCCATCGAGTAGGAGCATTTCTGGGCAACCTTGAGCAGCCTGCAGACTCAAGAAAAGACATCCTCTTTGTGGATTTTGAGAAAAATGTGGCAAACCCAGAGAGTGATGCAAAAAATATTCTGCACTCAGATAAGAATTTAGCCCCCTGAGACAGAACCAGATTCAGTCTGTGTGCATAGCAATGCACAAACATTGCACTGGGGGCTATTGCTTTAACTTTGGCCTGCAAACCATTGAGAGCTGAAGTCATGACAGCAGCCATGGCTTTTTTGTAAGGAAGACTATCAAATGGCTTCGCCAAAATCCGGTCCACAACATTCAAATTGTCTGCCATTATGTGCAGCTTGCTACCTAGCTAGCTCGCTAGCTGGGACTGGCACGAGGCTAGTGTGAAGTTTGTCCGCCTGTGAGTGCTTTGTGACGGTGGAGCTGCTCAGCACCCGCTGCTCGGTAGGGACAGAAACTGCGATAGAAGTCAGAAAGAGTGATAGAAGTCAGTCTCCAAACACAAGGAGCTACAAAAAAAACCCCACCAGAAATAGAAGCTCGATTTGTCGCTAGTCGCTTTTAACAAAGAAAATGCCGCTAAGAGGATTAGGAAAGTCCCCTGTTCAACTCAGAACAGAATGAAAATTAAAAATGCTCCCACGGATGTTTACACAAAAAGATCGCTGATTCGCTCATTACGCTGTCAATCAAAAAGGGATTCAGCCTCAGACAGATCATCCAATCATCATGCAGAAGCTGAGCGTCCGGGCCAGCCGAGGCCAGCCCACTGCCCCATAGACCCCCAGACACGCTGAGCGTCTGATGGGCGGGACAAAGCCCAGCATTTATCTAATGACTCGTCTCGTTTCGCTGCACTCTTTGTGTCGCTATTGAACTCCGTGGAACGTTTAAAGCACTGTGAAGCTGCGGGAGGAAAGCCGCGTCGTTACCAGTGATAAGAAGCTGATTCTGAACAAAAGTTGAGCGCGTTGTAACCACCAACCCCCCCCACCCCGGTTTTTTTTTTGACTGTTCCCCCCCCCCCCCCGCACGGTCGGCCCGCCTCCAGGACCGCCCCTGGTAGGTCTTCTTCTGTGATCAGACTCTCAGGGTTTCTATGGCATTACAGTGGAGTTGCCGACTTCCATAAGAGGAGGTGCTTTGTATCTGACAGCACTCTGAGTATCATACAAATTCCAGGCAGTACAGGGAGCTGAGAAAGTAGGCTGTGATCACCCTGAGAGTAGACAAGGAGGTGTTTGTTTGACTCGAGACTTGAGATGAGAGAACTTGAAATCTGTGGCCACTTGACCCTCAACCTGCTTACAGAACACTTTGTTCCTCAAAACCTACATCTCCAGACAGATTCCTCTGTTGTATTCTACTGTTGGATCAGGTACTTTGAGCAGTTGGATAATGGTGATCCTTCTGCTGGGGTGTTTGACAGTTCCAGTTTCAGGAATTTCATGATTTATTTTCCAGTCAGCTATGAATCACCAAATGTTGGTGAGATTGCAAATGTGAAACAGGTGAGGGCAGGGAAAACTCTAGGGATCTGTGGCACTGGAACTCAACTATCAAGGTGGCTTGAGATGCTGAGCTGGTGGCCCTGCAAACAATCTTTATTTTAATCTGGTAAATGAGTATCATCCCTACAGATGGGAGGAAAGGACTTGTCCCACTCTGGAAAGGATAGGGTGAGTGCAGTGGCAGTTCTACACTGAATTACTCCCCAGGCGACACTCCCCCCCCCCCCCCCCCCCCCACACCTAGAAAAAAACAGACAAAATTTTGCACAAACAGCCATTTTTAAAAATTATTATATTATTAATGTTTTATAAGTGCCACTGAAATTGCAATTGAAATTGACATCAGAAGCCTGCAGGCTACAATTTTACTCCAAAACAAAATATCCATGAATTGCAAGTTTGAATAAACATGCCCTTACATTTGACACTTTATTAATCTGTTTTTCAGGGAGGAACAATTAGCTCTTTTATTAAGGTGCATATTTGTCTCAACATTTAGCTAAATATTTAGCTTGATGTTTGTACATATTAGGCTAAATGTGTAAATACTTAGCATTAACTAATCTGCAAAAGTTTTAGGTTTGACAGAAATTTGATCATGTAGTGTTTGCTAGAGCTGCCACAGATGACTATTTTGATAGTCAACTAGTCAACGATTATTTTTGCGATTAATTGACTAGTCAGATCATCCGTAAATTGCAGCTTATCGCATTTTATCGATATCGACACCATTATCGATTCCACTTATCAATTCGATTCCTTATCGATTCCCTTATCGATACCTCCTGTGAATTTTCTGTGTACTAAAAGTAGGTTTACAGGTTTTCTATGTCAACAACATTTTATTTAGTTTTAAAGTAAATAAATATGAAATTGGTCACTGGATCCTTGATCTCTGGACATAAATAAACTCTACATGGTGGATCCTTTATCTCGGGACATAGATAGAAAAAAATCTGTAGTCTTTGTCAAAAGCATTTCCTTTCAGTCATTAATGGCATGGAATTCACTCCATACAACTAGACAGCTGCTGGTCTGCAGCCATGCAGTCTTGAGCTGCTGCATGTTAGTGCAGGATGTCTCATTTTGAGAGGAATAAAACATTTTGATCAATTGCAGTTTATTGTTTGTATTACAGCATTTGGAAAGAGGTGTCATTTGATTTAAACCGTGATTTGCTTTGAAGTTATTAATTCCGAGTGGACTCTATCTTTCTAATTTGACTCGGCGGCGCAGCGTTTGGACCAACGGAAAGGAGGACGATTCTCATTTCTTTCTCACAACAAGACTGGAGTCCCATTTAGTCACTTTAATCTGCACGAAAGTGACTCAGGATTGACATATTTTAATGGCTTTTAGAGGGGATAAGAAGCGGAGTTGCCCCTTCTGAAGAGGAGCGAAGCAAAGATTCAACGAAGCAGCAGATCGAAGCACTGCTTCATTGGTTCAAGGTTAAAAGCAAATGACTCGTTGACTATTAAATTAGTTGTCAACGGTTTCAATAGTCGACGTAGTTGTGACTACTCGACTAGTCGTGGCAGCCCTAGTGTTTGCTTTTTTTTCCTCCCAATTTTTGGTCTTCATCTGTGGATCAAACAAAAATCTAAACTGAAATGTTATAGTGTTCCCATGCCAATGAAATCAAATGTGAGTCTTTTTCTCCATTAAATAAACCAGTTAATTATGATGATAAGCCTAATTTTAAATTTCATTATCATTGTTATTATTATTTTGTCAGTGTACATGACAACAAAAACAGTTGCCAGCTGCTGGAAATTATTGTAAAAACACACTCTTGTAGGCACAAAAAAAGGGTCAGTTTCAGTCACTTCAGCTAGGAATGTGAAGACAGCACAAGTTCTAAGCCATCTTTGCAAATTGTCAGACTCTCCTTTTTCTTTTTTTCCCACAAGTGGGCAGATTTAATTCTGAGGAATAAATTATGGAATCATGAAAAACAAAAGAACGCTCCAACACATCACTAGTATTTTGTTGCACCACCTCTGGCTTTTATAACAGCTTGCAGTCTCTGAGGCATGGACTTAATGAGTGACAAACAGTACTCTTCATCAATCTGGCTCCAACTTTCTCTGATTGCTGATGCCAGATCAGCTTTGCAGGTTGGAGCCTTGTCATGGACCGTTTTCTTCAACTTCCACCAAAGATTTTCAATTGGATTAAGATCCAGACTATTTGCAGGCCATGACATTGACCCTATGTGTCTTTTTGCAAGGAATGTTTTCACAGTTTTTGCTCTATGGCAAGATGCATTATCATCTTGAAAAATGATTTCATCATCCCCAAACATCCTTTCAATTGACGGGATAAGAAAAGTGTCCAAAATATCAACGTAAACTTGTGCATTTATTGATGATGTAATGACAGCCGTCTCCCCAGTGCCTTTACCTGACATGCAGCCCCATATCATCAATGCCTGTGGAAATTTACATGTTCTCTTCAGGCAGTCATCTTTATAAATCTCATTGGAACGGCACCAAACAAAAGTTCCAGCATCATCACCTTGCCCAATGCAGATTCGAGATTCATCACTGAATATGACTTTCATCCAGTCATCCACAGTCCTCAATTGCTTTTCCTTAGCCCATTGTAACCTTGTTTTTTTCTGTTTAGGTGTTAATGATGGCTTTCATTTAGCTTTTCTGTATGTAAATCCCATTTCCTTTAGGCGGTTTCTTACAGTTTGGTCACAGACGTTGACTCCAGTTTCCTCTCATTCGTTCCTCATTTGTTTTGTTGTGCATTTTTGATTTTTGAGACATATTGCTTTAAGTTTTCTGTCTTGACGCTTTGATGTCTTCCTTGGTCTACCAGTATGTTTGCCTTTAACAACCTTCCCATGTTGTTTGTATTTGGTCCAGACTTTAGACACAGCTGACTGTGAACAACCAACATCTTTTGCAACATTGCGTGATGATTTACCCTCTTTTAAGAGTTTGATAATCCTCTCCTTTGTTTCAATTGACATCTCTCGTGTTGGAGCCATGATTCATGTCAGTCCACTTGGTGCAACAGCTCTCCAAGGTGTGATCACTCCTTTTTAGATGCAGACTAATGAGCAGATCTGATTTGATGCAGGTGTTAGTTTTGGGGATGAAAATTTACAGGGTGATTCCATAATTTATTCCTCAGAATTGAGTGAGTCCATATTTTTTTTTTCCCTCTGCTTGGTCTAAAAAAGTAACATTACTGACTGCCACAATTATTTTTCCTGATTTCTTATAGTGTTTCTTAAAGCCAGGAAGTTGCCATTTGAAATGACTTTAGTTTTGTGTCATGTCTATGATCTGCTTTTTTTCTACAAAATTAAACAACTGAATGAACATCCTCCGAGGCCGGTGATTCCATAATTATTGCCAGGGGTTGTAGAAGCCTGTATTTACAATGTTATGAATGAGATGTGTGTTATTTGGAACAAAGTCGAGGTGTAACTGACTTTAGCCCACAAACCCCCCCCCCCCCACTTGTCCCTTCCACTAGAGAAGCCCAGAGGTGAACTGTCCTCTGTGCACGGTGCGCCCCTCCCCTTTCTTTCACCATCTCACTGCTTCAGCAAGCAGGGGCACCTGCAGCTGCCTACAAGGGGTGTCAATTTGGCAATTCTACACACAGTGAGAAGAAAACCATTTTGCGGTGGACATGATTTTTTTTTTTCAAGCGCACGTCCCCACGGTGCCACCCCTCCATAAATGCTGCCCAGGGCAACGGTTCGCATGGTGTTGGGGAAAGTGTAGTGACACGGACCCACAACAGGGGGCGCAAATGAACGGACAATGAAAGAGTCAAATATGAACACTTTACTGTTGTGAATGAGCACAACACAGAGGAATGTGAAATTTTACAGTCAATCACAAGGGTGACGTGTGGGCAGGCTCGATGATAGAAGACGTCTGTCCTGAGATGAACCGGAACCACACGATTTCCTCCGCCACCGAACTCGGAGAATACTGGAGCCGCCAAGTCCCGAGTCCCCAGGTGGCCACCGTCTTCGAAGGTCGGATCTGGTACTGCTGGCAGGGAGCAGAGACAATAAGATATGGGTGTGTGCACACCCAGTAGCAACAACGGTGGGAATGCCACCTCCACCTCTAACACACACTCGTGCAGCTCCTGTCTACCCACTTATCTGGTAGAGATGTGCAGCGGAGCCGTTGCTGGACACACCGAACGCCGGTCTCACAGACACTGAACACCACAGGAAAATGGCTGCAAAAAAGAGTTCAGACTGATACACAGTTCACTTTTCAAGGCTGAGAATACTACCTGAACAGTTTGACGATATCTCGGCGATGAGGTGGAGATGACGTCCGGGTTTTATGGAGTGAGATGATGAAGCATGAATGAGTGACAGCTGTCAGGAGATAATGAGTGACAGCTGTCACCCCCGGCTGTGTCCGTGGCGGCAGTGCCCTCTCGTGCCTGAAGCCCGCACTTCAGGCAGGGCGCCCTCTGGTGGTGGGCCAGCAGTACCTCCTCTTCTGGCGGCCCACACAACACATGGCCCATATCAAAAACCGCCACTGGGTGATTGCATGGATTACAACAACTACAGGGCTATTACACTGCTCTCTGTGCTGGGAAAGGCCCTTGTAAGAATTATTCTTGATAGGATTTAGTAGCAGTTACTTGCTGCTTAGCGAATGGAACAATCTGGTTTCATAACAAAAATCTCCAATTAATTGCATTCTAGTTCTGTGAGTACTCATTGAATGCAAGCATGAATATTGGCAATGCTCCTTTCCAGCCTATAATGATTTCCACAAAGACTCAGTTGATTAGAGTGCTCTCTTGGTCATCCAAAGAATTTGTGGGATCCCCAAGACATTGCTGGACATCATCATCTGCTTTACACAGATAAGGTGAATGCTGTGCGGTGCTGGGGCAGAAACTCAGGAGTTTTTTCCAGTGAAAACTGGCATTCATCAGGGATGGTTTCTAGCTCCTACACTGTGCTTGCATGGACTGGAGGTTGGGTGGGTTTGTAGAAACCAACAGCTTAGGTGCCTCTGTTTTAGAGGAAAGGTTCCTGACCTTGACTTTGCAGACGATGCTGTGATCTTTGCAAAATTGATGGATAACCTGATTGCAGGACTTGAAAAGCTGAGTGAAGAATTGGAGTGTCTGGGATTGTGATTGTCCTGGATCAAGACTCAAATCCAGGCCGTCATTGACTTCTTGGACTCAGCCATGAGAAGTACGAGGTCTGTGAGAAAAGTATCCAACCTTTCCTGTGGCGGGCGCGCCGCGCAGGCTGCGAGCTGATGCGCCAATCCGTCCGCACGTCTTTCATTAAAACAATCTCCTTTAACAGTGGAATGTCCGGATAAACTGCTGATTCCGACCTCTTATGAAAGTTCTCTGTTCTCTCACAACGTCCTGGGTCAACAGAGGCTTAAATTTGGAGGTTTTCAGCTTGAAACAGGATGACGACGTCGCCTCGGAGCGCTGCGCGACGTCCCGCTCCATGGGAAGTCCTTACAGAGATAGAAACAATCCAAAATCTCTCATCAGCCGTTAAAATTTACACCGAAAACCAGCTGAATTTCTCAAATGGTCTCCACTCGGATGTGCCTCACAGTTCTTGAAAAAATTTTAATCAAGCACAGCGCCAGTCTCTCAGCAACTTCTCAGACAATGAAAATCCGACGAGGGGGCTGGACCACTCCTTCCACAAGGCGTGCTCACAGGCGAATGACGTCACCGACAGGTGTGAAAAAACTCATGCATGCGCACGAGGGTTCAAGGTTGGCTGATGTAATCACACGTGATTCAAATCCATATAGTTTTTAAAAAAAATAAAACTGTCGGTTTCTTTTCTAATAGACCTCGTATATCTGTATGTGGTTAAAGTGTTGAATTTCTAGAGACATTCACTTATCACAGCAGTGATATTCATGTCTCTGGGTCCTTGGCCTTTGAGATCTAGAGATGCCTGGGAAGAGCTTATGAAGGCAGTGGGTGGATAGGCACGTTTAGTGATACTGATATCTTTACAGTACAATGAAGGTTCAAGTCTTTAAGGTCCTAGTGCTACCTATCTTCCTGTAAAGTTGTTTGACTTTGATACTAACAAGTGACCAAAGATGGCAACTGGATATCTTTGGTAAAGGTCTCTTAGGAGAATCCTTGGGTACAGCTGGAATGACTTTGTGACAAATGAACGGTCACTTAAGGAGACTCAAATGACAAGGTTATCAATATTGAGGACGCGAGCAGCTGGAGAAAGCCAAAGAAATGTCCATGTTTCATCTGGCAGTGGCAGATAGATGACTACTTTTGAGAGGTGGAGATGGACTTGTTGTGTGTGTTGGTAGGTGACATGCAGGGCTAAAGATGGTCCAGAAGGGTAGTGTCAAAAGTGGCTAGTGTGCTGGTACTTCTATTTTTTTCCCCATTAGCAGTCCCCATTCATCCAGGAGTTTCTCAGAAAGTTGATATACACTTTACTCAAAAGGTAGTGTGTGTGTGTGTGTGTGTGTGTGTGTGTGTGTGTGTGTGTGTGTGTGTGTGTGTGTGTGTGTGTTACTCACTGTATCACTGTCATCATCTTTCAAAAGCAGTAACACACAGTATTAGAAGTCACAGTTTATCTCAGTTTTAGATACACCATAATTTACGAGCTAAAAGCTGCTGCTTTTTTTCACATGCTTTGAACCCTGCCGCTTGAACAACCGAAATATAGCCATTAATGCATTGATTGGCAGAGTAAAATACACGTAGTAAATATAAATTCTTACCTGTTAGTTTCAGTGGGATTAATCTGAATAAATAATCCACGTTTTAAATCCAAAACAATGTCTAAACGTGAAGAAAAGTCCCTCCCTCTGTATACACACCTGCGCCATGAGAGCTCCTCTTCCCCATCGAGTCTTGGCAATTAAATTACAGCCACAAAAAATAAAATAAAATCATGTTAAAATTAGTCTGTTTTGTTTTTGTGTCGAGTTGTCAAGTCACTGTAACGTGCAAAGTGAACCTGAACTACACTACCCACAATGCTTCCTGCATCGACCAGCCAATCATGTTTTGCGCTTAATGATGATGTCATCAGCAAGCGGCTGCCTGTCGCTTGCTGATGACAGTCTCTTATTGCTTACCAGTCTCTTATACAAAGAGACTGGTAGCGTGTTTTTGAAAACATGGCTGTGATTGGTCCATCTGATACGATGACCGCTATTGGCTGTCACGCCACGCTCTGTGATTGGCTGTGGCGTAACCGCCGAAAATGTAAGTTGGTTCCACTCCTCTAGAGACTGTGGTACCAGTGCTACGTTGTAAACAAAGGCTGCAGCCAATCAGAGAGCAGCGTGTCTCAGCCAATCAGCAAAATGTCAGAATCCTGACTAAAAGTCATGTGACCAAATAACTCGATACCGACTCCTTTGCATTGGCTGGAGGAGTGGAACCAACTTAGCAGCCAGTCTGCTCCGTGGCTAGAAACACACAACAAACGGACTAAAATGTTTGACTTTAGGGTTTACAAATGTTTTTGACCGTTAAACCTTACCAGCAAAGAAAATGTTATTGGACTGAAATTTGTCAGAACTAAATTTATCGGAAGATAATTGGTCCGATGATAGTTTTAAAATTTATCTGAAAAGCTAATCCAATAGCAAAAACATTAGCTTCGAGAATTATCTGCTATCGGATTAGCTGAACTGTGCCCACCAGTGGTTCTAGATGACTCAGAAAACCAAAGCTGGAAAATTCAGAGTTGATTGAAAAAATGATATGGATGCATGGAGTAATATATTCAAGGTTTATTGTTGTCTTGTAGTAGGACTGTGTAAGGTGTTACAACTGTTTGCTGTGGATGAGTCACATGGAAAATGTGTCAGATGAGTGTATTTCTGTTTGTGATCTGGACTCAGTGATAATATCAATCATTGTTGCAGACATCTTTGCAAAAACTAGACCACTGGCAATGTCACTCATGTACAATCATTCAAACACATTGCAGACAAAGTCAATTATTTTGTAATAAAATAGCATTTGTAATATTATTGTTTCAACAGTTATAATGAAGGATTATAGCATTACATTTCTGGCTGGGTTTCTCAGCAACAGAAAAATTCCAGTCTGACCATTTTCAATTTCAATTTATTTTCACTTATATAGCTCCAAATCACAACAAGGTTGCCTCAAGGCACTTCACACAAGTAAGGTCTAGCCTTACCAACCCCCACAGCAACAGTGGTAAGGAAAAACTCCCTCTGACGAAGAAACCTCAAGCAGACCGGACTCAAAGGGGTGACCCTCTGCTTGGACCATGCTATAGACACAAATTACAAAACAATTCACAAAAAGAACATACAGGAAATGTCGCCGGTGCAGATACCACACCCATCTCTAAATACCTCTAAAATTAGAAAGGTCTTGTCTCAGAGTGATGCTGAAAAACTAATTCATGCATTTATTTCCTCTAGGCTGGACTATTGTAATTCATTATTATCAGGTTGTCCTAAAAGTTCCCTAAAAAGCCTTCAGTTAATTCAAAATGCTGCAGCTAGAGTACTGACAGGGACTAGAAGGAGAGAGCATATCTCACCCATATTGGCCTCTCTTCATTGGCTTCCTGTTAATTCTAGAATAGATTCTTCTTCTTACTTATAAGGTTTTGAATAATCAGGTCCCATCTTATCTTAGGGACCTCATAGTACCATATCACCCCAATAGAGCGCTTTGCTCTCAGACTGCAGGCTTACTTGTAGTTCCTAGGGTTTGTAAGAGTAGAATGGGAGGCAGAGCCTTCAGCTTTCAGGCTCCTCTCCTGTGGAACCAGCTCCCAATTCGGATTAGGGAGACAGACACCCTCTCTACTTTTAAGATTAGGCTTAAAACTTTCCTTTTTGCTAAAGCTTATAGTTAGGGCTGGATCTGAACCATCCCTTAGTTATGCTGCTAGACTTAGACTGCTGGGGGGTTCCCATGATGCACTGAGTGTTTCTTTCTCTTTTTGCTCTGTATGCACCACTCTGCATTTAATCATTAGTGATTGATCTCTGCTCCCCTTCACAGCATGTGTTTTTCCTGGTTCTCTCCCTCAGCCCCAACCAGTCCCAGCAGAAGACTGCCCCTCCCTGAGCCTGGTTCTGCTGGAGGTTTCTTCCTGTTAAAAGGGAGTTTTTCCTTCCCACTGTCGCCAAGTGCTTGCTCACAGGGGGTCGTTTTGACCGTTGGGGTTTTTCCGTAATTATTGTATGGCTTTGCCTTACAATATAAAGCGCCTTGGGGCAACTGTTTGTTGTGATTTGGCGCTATATAAATAAAATTGATTTGATTTGATTTGATCTCTGGATGGAGCCACACCTCAAACAGAGAGAAAACAGAGAAACGAGAAAAAGCAGAATCAGGCATCAGAAAGACAAATACAGTGTAATTTGTCAGCATTAAGCAACAAGAAAAGACAGAAGAAATACTAAGGTGATTGCCAGCCACTAGCCCTAAGCTTCACTTAAAGACCCAGAATTTAGATAAAGTATTTAGATCGATAGATTTAGATAAAGACCATGTGTTCAAATAATTTTTTTCTCCAAGTCAGAGCTTGTAATTTTCAACTTTATGATACGTCATGAACTTGGCATAATGTCTCCTTCTGGCTGCTCCATTATCTTGCAGCAGCTCATCCTCATCTTGATGTCTGAGGGTCCAATAATTTGTAGCACAATACAATAATCATCCTGGAATGGTGCACTGCTGCACTGGATTTCAGTGTTCCCTCATGTGTCAAATCCCACTTTAACGTATGAGTTCCCCTTCACAACCATCTTGCATGAGTTCAGAAGGTGCCAAACTCAACCTTCATTTTCTGGGTCATATCCAGCTCAGTGTGTAAAAAAAAAGGCCACATTAAATCATTGCCAAGTCTGTAGACTCAAGACATCTGGGATATAAATTCATCTCACAGTCCTCTTTGGCATGTTCCAAAGGTGCTAAACTTAATCTACTTTTTCTGGGTCAAATACGTGAGGATTCAAATGTTCCTGAGTGACCAAATACGTGTCCCTCTAATGTAGAGCTACTGTTCCTTCAGGGCAGATCACTTGTTGCTTTTGTCTCACAACAAATTTCAAGGATTTTTGTGTGGAAATGCACACTTCTTACTGTCATACTTGAGTTCTGTCGCATTGTCACAAAGCCACATACCATCAGGCTATGATAAGAACCACTATTTCACAAAATCCACCAAGTAAACAGAAAACATTGAATAATAAAAAAGGGACTGCACAATGTGTACTCTGTGAAGAAGATTCATTTTTTTTTTTCTTTCTGCACCCACAGGTGTCTCACGATTTTCCCATTAATTTCAACCCTGAGGATGATGAATGTGAAGGTGAGGAAGTCCAGTCCTACTTACTGTTATGAGCTCTGTGTAATGAGGACAAATTTGTTTAGTGCATGTGCACTGTAATAATAATTTTGAAAAAAGTTCAGAAAGTTAAAAACTCAAGACAACCCGCTGTACATATTCATTTTGAGTGTTAGTTTAAAAACATAACATCTCACTAATGTTTTTAAGTTGAGTACAGTCAAAGTCAATATATGCAGCGGGTCGTCTTGAGCTTTAAGTTTTCTTAGTTTTTGTTATGTTTTGATAGTTCACGTGCAATAATATCTGTAACTTCAAAAAGGCATTGCAGCTGGTTGCCATGAGGTCACTATTTTTTTTTTTTTTACCGTGTGGATGAGCATCTAGATTTGTATGATACAATATCTCACAGCTTTCTAAAGCTGTATGTAACAACATCCTTATAGCCACAGACAGTTAAACATAAAACTATGGACGAGACAGTTTTACAAAACAAAACCTCCACTGAGTGCTCCTGCGCTCTCCCACAGGCTCTTGCCCAATTATATTTTGCATTCTTGCTCGTTTAACTCCTCCCTGCAGCCAGAGAACTTCAGTTGGTCTTTTCAAGTCTGGTTTGTTGTCAGTGTTGGCTGTTCTTGGCTAGAATCTAGATTTGGGTTCTGGTATGTTTGGAAAAACTCACGGATTTCCACAAACAGAAAACAGAACTGGTAATTGACTATTTCACAACAAAATGTTGCAGGTGTGCGTGTCACATTTGCTCACAGAAAAAAAATGGGTGTCGGTGATTTGTGGCGGGCTGACAGTTAGTTGCAGAGCGTCTCCTGTGAGTCTTGAATATAGCAACTGGTTCATTGTTGTGTGAAGCAGTGGTACCGTGTCTGTGCCACAGAGGTGAGGATGTCGGCGGCTGGCACAGTAAAGTTGGAAAGACAAAAATATGAGGCGAGTATGAGGAGAAGAGTGTGAAAAGAAAAGGAGACTAATGGCTTGCTTGGATTATTTATTCATAATTTTAATCTGCATTCAGAGCTGTAGACTAATTTGCACACAATGCAGGCGAGCCAAAGACGCAAGTATGTTTATCAAATGCGTCTTTTTCATGGTTCCATGGCAGGACTTTAATAGCAGAAAACTCCTTTTCCACAAACACTTATGTTTACACAATATTAATATAACATTAGATCATTCCTAATTATTTTACAGAAAGTAAAAGGTGCAAAATACACGCATGCACACATTCTGCATATTTTACATTGCAAAGTGGCAAGATAATGAGGATTTCTGGGAATTATTTCCCCTGACCTCCCCATATGATACCTGACCCACCTGAATATTCTATGCAGAAAGGGATGCATCAGTCAAACATACTGCATGCATGATAAGAAGAAGAAATATTTTGCAGCTTTGGTGCTCTGGTGATCACAAGTCATGTACATCAACCAGGTGAGAAACCAGACCTGTTTGGAACCCAAATGTTACTGAATGAAATAAAGATGGTTTTATCCCGTTTGAAATAACATTGAAAAGTTGTCTCAGTGATAAGTTTAATTAATTTAATCAGCTTATATTTGGTCCGTGCTCCTGTGTTGTTTGCACCTCTGTGTATCTGTACAACAGACACACTCCTTTTGGAGATGTCTCAGTTAGGAAGCTTACTATAAAACATCCTTTTAATCAGCAGCGAATGAGCCTGCAGGAAAGTGAACTCATTTATAATTTATCTTTTCCTCACTTGGTCAGAACACCTCTGCAAGTAGGGCCAGATGCATGCCAGCAGCCTGGCTCCATCCATGGCTCTGAACCCCCACCCTAGTCAAACAAACCGGACTTTGCGAGTGTCTAGACTATGACACGTGATTATGAGACATACAGCACCAGCCAAAAGTTTGAACACCCCCCACCACCACCACCACCACAGTTCAGCACCTCAGACAGCTCCTGCAGGAGTGACACCAAAAAAGAAGAGGGCCTCATACAATGGATCCGAAAAGTATTCACAGCACTTCACTTTTTCCACTTTTAAGTTACACCCTTTTTCTTAAATGGAGGAAATTCATTTTTTCCCACAAAATTCTATTCACAACACCCCATAATGACAACATGAAAAAGTAAGAAATCACAATCAATCAAGAAATCAATTGGTAGCAATTACATCCTCAGAGTTGTCCTGAAGCCACTCCTTTGACATACGAGGGCTGTCAATAAAGTATAGGTCATTTTTATTTTTTTCAAAAACTATATGGATTTCATTCATATGTTTTTACGTCAGACATGCTTGAACCCTCGTGCGCATGCGTGAGTTTTTCCACGCCTGTCGGTGACTTCATTCACCTGTGAGCACTCCTTGTGGGAGGAGTCGTCCAGCCGCTCGTCGGAATTCCTTTGTCTGAGAAGTTGCTGAGAGACTGGCACTTTGTTTGATCAAAATTTTTTCTAAACCTGTGAGACACATCGAAGTGGACACGGTTCGAAAAATTAAGCTGGTTTTCGGTGAACATTTTAACGGCTGATGAGAGATTTTGAGGTGATACTGTCGCTTTAAGGACTTCCCACGGTGCGGGACGTCGCGCAGCACTCCCAGGCTCCGTCGTCAGCCTGTTTCAAGCTGAAAACCTCCACATTTCAGGCTCTATTGATCCAGGACGTCGTGAGAGAACAGAGAAGTTTCAGAAGAAGTCGGTTTCAGCATTTTATCCGGATATTCCACTGTTAAAGGAGATTTTTTTAATGAAAGATGTGCGGACGGGTCCGCGCGTCGGGACGCAGCCGGCGCGGTGCGGTGGCACAGGAAAAACACCTCTGTGTTGATAACCATTTGTAAAATCCAGGCGGCTTTTGATGGCTTTCAGTGGAGTGAGTATATGAGAAATTGTTTAACAGCTGGACATGTTCCAACTTGTCCTTAAGGCTTCCAACAGAGGTGTTTTTCCTGTGGCGGAGCGTCGCAGCGGCTGTGAGCCAATGCTGCAATCCGTCTGCACGTCTTTCATTAAAAAAAAATCTCCTTTAACAGTGGAATATCCGGATAAAATGCTGAAACCGACTTCTTCTGAAACTTCTCTGTTCTCTCACGACGTCCTGAATCAATAGAGCCTGAAATGTGGAGGTTTTCAGCTTGAAACAGGCTGACGATGGTGCCTGAGAGCGCTGCGCGACGTCTCGCACCGTGGGAAGTCCTTAAAGCGACAGTATCACCTCAAAATCTCTCATCAGCCGTTAAAATTTTCACCGAAAACCAGCTTAATTTTTCGAACCGTGTCCACTTCGATGTGTCTCACTGGTTTAGAAAAAATTTTTGATCAAACAAAGCGCCAGTCTCTCAGCAACTTCTCAGACAAAGAAATTCCGACAAGGGGCTGGACGACTCCTCCCACAAGGAGTGCTCACGGGCGAATGACGTCACCGACAGGCGTGGAAAAACTCACGCATGCGCATGAGGGTTCAAGCATGTCTGACGTAAAAATATATGAATGAAATCCATATAGTTTTTGAAAAAATAAAAAGGACCTATACTTTATTGACAGACCTCGTATTGGCTGTGTGCTTAGGGCCATTGTCCTGCTGAAAGATGAACTGTCGCCCCAGTCTGAGGTCAAGAACGCTCTGGAGCAGGTTTTCATCCAGGATGTCTCTGTACATTGCTGCATTCATCTTTCCCTCAATCCTGACTAGTCTCCTAGTTCCTGCCACTGAAAAACATCCCCACAGCATGATGCTGCCACCACCATGTTTCACTGTAGGGATGGTGCCTGGTTTCCTCCAAACATTCATACTAAAGAGTTCAATCTTTGTCTCATCAGACCAGAGAATTTTGTTTTTCATAGTTCAGGAGTCTTTCAGGTGCCTCTTGGCAAACTCCAGGTGGGCTGCCATGTGTCTTTTATTAAGGAGTGGCTTCCTTCTGGTCACTCTACCATACAGGCCTGACTGGTGGATTGCTGTAGAGATGGTTGTCCATCTGGAAGGTTCTCCTCTCTCTATAGAGGAATGCTGGTGCTCTGACAGAGTGACCAACCGGTTCTTGATCACTTCCCTGACTAAGATCCTTCCAGATTTAGATGGATGGTCAGCTCTAGGAAGAGTCCTGGTGGATCCAAACTTCTTCCATTTACAGATGATGGAGGCCGCTGTGCTTATTGGGACTTTCAAACCAGCAAAAATATTGCTGTACCCTTCCCTAGATTTGTGCCTCGAGACAATCCTGTCTCAGAGGTCTACAGACAGTTCCTTTGACAATGACCCTAAACACACAGCCAATATATCAAATGAGTGGCTTCAGGACAACTCTGTGAATGTCGTTGAGTGGCCCAGCCAGAGCCCAGACCTGAATCCAATTGAACATCTCTGGAGAGATCTAAAAATGGCTGTGCACCGATGGAGCTTGAGAGGTGCTGCAAAGTGGTAATGGGCGAAACTGCCCAGAGATAGGCCAAGTGTGTGGCATCATATTCAAGAAGACTTGAGGCTGTAATTGCTGCCAAAGGTGCATCAACAAAGTATTGTGAAAAGGATGTGAATACTTATGCACGTGTGATTTCTTAGTTTTTTATTTTTAATAAATTTGCAAAAATGTCAAACCTTTTTCCATGTTGTCATTATGGGGTGTTGTGAGTAGAATTTTGATGGAAAAAATGAATTTACTTCATTTTGGAATAAGGCTGTAACATAACAAAAAGTAGAAAAAGTGAAGTGCTGTGAATACTTTCCAGATGCACTGTAACATTTGGTGCATGCTCAAAACATTGAGTGAACATTGGATGGAGAGCTTCCCCAGTGGTTGTACATTTGTTTTCCATGTATTTCTTTTCCTGTGCTTAGTCGTTACGTCTATGGTACTCATATGTTCTGATCCTATAGTTATCTGTTTCTGCTCCTATGCTTCAGACTGGGTGCATTTATTTATTTATTTATTTTGTGTACTTTTTATAATGAAGGTATGATGTACAAACATTCTACCCAAGACAAGTAGCAGTTCAAAGACATCACTGAAAACCTAGTATTTTGGTGATATTTATACCCATAATGAGTGTATGTAAACTTCAGAGTACAACTGTATAAATGTACCATCCTTCCAGTTTGCACTTTTTTTTTTACCTAGAAGTGTAGACACTATCATTTTTTTTTTCTTAATTTTGATAAAATGGTGTTTGTTGTCTTAATCAGGGATTCAAGGAGTGGTTGAGGCATACCAGAACTGCCTCCCAAAGATCCAGTTGTACGGCCCAACCAATGTTTCTCCCATCATTAACAGGATAGCCAAGCTGTCAGCAGGAGATGGAAACATTAAAGACGCCTCTGTGAGTGTTGCTGTGTGTATTTGCTTTCCAACATGTGGGTGTCAGACCAGCTTTGTTGATGACTCCAGCTGGGACACCCAGCATGCTTCGTCTCTAATTTACTTCACCTTTCATCTTAATGATGACCTACACTGCAAAATATACAGTTAAATTAATATAACTTTTAAAAAGGTATTAACAAAGCACAAAAGACTTTAGAGTCATTTAAATTGTGTTTGGTTACAGTGGCAGTAATGCAGTAGTGCAATGGTGGCTGTCGCTGCAGGTGTTATGTTCTATCACCAAGATTACATCAAGTTTTTTGTACTTATCTTGAAATTAAATTTAAAAAATACTTAATAATACTTAATACATGTATAAGATCAGTAATTCGTTCTCTCAACTTAATAATTTGGGCGCACTGAGGATTTGCTGCTTCTCCTATTATGGGGGTGGGAAACACTTTCAGTTCATGAAGAAAAAGCTCCATTTAAGGGACCTCAGAAAGAATGCTGCAGCAATGTCCACATCCAGAAGCATACACATACAGTGAGGAAAATAAGTATTTGAACACCCTGTGATTTTGCAAGTTCTCCCACTTAGAAATCATGGAGGGGTCTGAAATTTTCATCTTAGGTGCATGTCCACTGTGAGAGACATAATCTAAAAAAAAATAAAAATAATAATAATAAAAAAAATCCGGAAATCACAATGTATGATTTTTTAGTAAATTATTTGTATGTTACTGCTGCAAATAAGTATTTGAACACCTGTGAAAATCAATGTTAATATTTGGTACAGTAGCCTTTGTTTGCAATTACAGAGGTCAAACGTTTCCTGTAGTTTTTCACCAGGTTTTCACACACTGCAGCAGGGATTTTGGTCCACTCCTCCATACAGATCTTCTCCAAATCTTTCAGGTTTGGACTTTCATATCCCTCCAAAGATTTTCTATTGAGGTCAAGAGACTGGCCAGGCCACTCCAGGACCTTGAAATGCTTCTTACGGAGCCCCTCCCTAGTTGCCCTGGCTGTGTGTTTGGGGTCATTGTTATGCTGGAAGACCCAGCCATGACCCATCTTCAATGCTCTTACTGAGGAAAGGAGGTTGTTTGCCAAAATCCCGCAACACATGACCCCATCCATCCTCCCTTCAATACGGTGCAGTCATCCTGTCCCCTTTGCAGAAGAGCACCCCCAGAGTATGATGTTTCCACCCCCATGCTTCACGGTAGGATTGGTTTTCTTGGGGTTGTTCTCATCCTCTAAACATGGTAAGTGGAGTTGATTCCAAAAAGCTCTATTCTGGTCTCATCTGACCACATGACCTTCTCCCATGCCTCCTCTGGATCATCCAGATGGTCACTGGTGAACTTCAAACGGGCCTGGACATGTGCTGGCTTGAGCAGGGGGAACTTGATGCCCTGCAGGATTTTAAACCATGATAGCATCATGTGTTACTAATGTAATCTTTGTGACTGTGGTCCCAGCTCTCTTCAGGTCATTGACCAGGTCCTCCTGTGTAGTTCTGAGCTTTCTCAGAATCATCTATACCCCACAAAATGAGATCTTGCATGGAATCCCAGACCAAGGGAGATTGACAGTCATCTTGTGTTTCTTCCACTTTCTAATAAATAATCATAACAGTTGTTGTCTTCTACCAAGCTTCTTGCCTGTTGTCCTGTAGTCCATCCCAGCCTTGTGCAGGTCCACAGTTTTGTCCCTGGTGTCCTTAGACAGCTCTTTGGTCTTGGCCATGGTGGACAGGTTGGAGTATGATTGAATGAGTGTGTGAACAGGTGTCTTTTATACAGGTAACAAATTCAAATAGGTGCATTTAATACAGGTAAAGAGTGCAGAATAAGAGGGCTTCTTCAAGAAAAAATAACAGGTCTGTGTGAGCCAGAATTCGTGCTGGTTGGTAGAGGGTCAAATACTTATTTACAGCAGAACTGAACTCAAATCAACCTAATCCTTATATGGATTTTAAAAAGTAAAAATGAATTAAAAATATAAAAAAATAAATAAATAAGCTTTAGAACTGCCAAACTAATGGGACCAAGTTCACCCTTAATTCAAACCACAAACTTACTAATTGTACAGTATAGATTATTGATTAGTGTGCATGAATTATTACATGGTGGTCATCACTTAAATAATCTCACTTAATAAATTAGTAATTCTGTTGCACTACTTTAGTAAACTGAGTTTTTTTCTTAAATAACACCTACTATTGTAAAAAATAAATACAGTTTAAAACAGATTGGAACATCTATCTATCTATCTATCTATCTATCTATCTATCTATCTGTCTGTCTGTCTGTCTGTCTGTCTGTCTGTCTGTCTGTCTGTCTGTCTGTCTGTCTGTCTATCTATCTATCTATCTATCTATCTATCTATCTATCTATCTGGGTGAGGGTGGTATGTGTATTCCTCAGCTGGGGACCTCTACCAGAAGCCTGAGAATTTGAGGGTTCCTTAGCTGTTCCTCGGACTGCACTCTTCTGGCCAGACCTCTGATGTTGTGTCTGGAATCTGCTGGAGCCACTCTTCCAATTTAGGGGTTACAGCTCCTAGTGCTCCTATTACCACTGGGACTACTTTGAACTTTACCTTCCACATCTGCTCCTGTTGCTCCTTCAGCCCGTGGTACTTCTCTATTTTCTTGTCTATTTTCTTCTTCTTTCTGATGTTGCTGTCAGCTTGGATTGCCACATTCATCACAACTGCGGTTTTCTTTCCCTGGTCAACCACCACTATGTGTAGTTGGTTGGCAAGCAGCTGCTTGTCTTTCTGAAATTTTAATTCTTGTGCTGCGTTTACACATAACAACGACAAGTCACGAATGCCACGAAGTACACATTGTTGGCCGCTGATCACGAACGTGATGATTTGGGGCAGAGGCGTCAGGTGTCCTCAGGAACTGCTGCAACCTGTTACCACACGTTACGATTAATGATACGTGTTGCTGGAGAATTATCGGGAACCATTACGCAAGGTCAAGAATAGTGTTCCGAGTTGTTGCGCGCTATTACACATAACAGTGCATCGTTAAGTTCTGTCATGTTGTGAAGGAGGTGAATTGTCTCCACACACACACCCATATTCATCCAACTGAATTCAGATCATTCCAGTTTTTCAGAAGAACTTTGTGACTGCATGTGTAGTTGGGCTCTGTGCCATGGAGTGGCGCAGAGAGGAGGAGGAGGAGACGGACAGAGCCAGGTGTGTGGCTTCATGCGGCTCTCGTCTCCAATGTTTTCCTAAACATCAGGCACATGCAACAGGTGGAACACCTGCAGGAGCGCGCTGAAGAGCACTGAAATGAGACTTATAGCCGACTTGGTGTCAGCAATCAAACTGAATGCGGTGCAGCAGGGTTTAATTGTGCGCACGCTTCTTCCTCCGCCAGACTGGAGGAGGTGCAGAGATGTCTGGCTGCACGTGAGTCTCCTCTCGCTTCTCTGGTTCCTCTGGCTCAGATTCGTTCTCCCGCTCATCGGTTACAACAGCAGGTGGAGCACCTGCAGGAGCGTCCCGAGGAGCTTCAGCAGAAACTGTGGAACGACACTTGGCTGACTTCGTGTCACTGTTCCTCTTCGGCATACTGCATCAAACTGAACGCTGTGGAGCCGAGTTTAATTGTGTGCACATGACAGAAAACTGATTCGTCATGGAATACAGTGAAATGTGACGCCACGTTACAAGTCATGTCAGAACTTTACCATTTCCGTGTCACTTCGTAGTAACGCGTGACAGTTTGGGCTCCAAGAACCATCACAGGAACCACTACAAACGTTGTCACGTTCTATTAAGGATCACTAGTCATCAAGACAGATTAACACGCTCAGTTGCAACCTCCACGACGTGAGACGAAATGAGGATGGTGTGTGACATTCGTGGAAGATTTTTTGACAGGCAAAAACATGCTCCACAAATATCAAGAATATCACGCACCAACACGCACTATTAAGAAATCTATTCAGATGCGTTAAGTCACATTAAGAATGTCAGGAATGTGTCACGATTGACAGAAAAATGACATTCGTAACGCATCTTGCTTATGTGTAAACGCACCTTTACAGGACCTTAGCCCTGTCATTCTCAACCATCTTTGGTGGCGTCTCCCATCGGAACTTGGGGACTTCTAATCTGTATGTGGCACAGATGTTCTTGTTCACAATTCCTGACACTTGGTTGTGCCTCTCAGTGTACGCAGTCCCAGCTTGTATCTTGCTACTATGTGCTGGACTGTCACTGGGACACATCTGCACAGCCTGCAACTTTGGTCCTGTCGGCTGTGGTAGACTCATGCCTCTATGGATCAGGGGCTTCATGTACAACGACTTGCGTGTATTTACTACTGAGACATCGCACACGCTAAAACCCAGAAACTGTCATATGCACAAAAATATCCAGATGTATCAAAGTGTGCTTACACATGGATCCAAGCACATTTGTACATCCCACTGAATGTGCAATAGAGCACACATGCAGACGTACCAAATCCGTCCCTCTCCATGTCCTATTTAAATATGCAAATTTGTGTAAATAGGCCCTGGGACATGGGATTTCCCTCTGTCCGATAACTTCATATGAACACAGAACATAAATGATACCGAATGTGAGCTACAGATGACTGGAAACAATGTGGAGACACACAGGAATAAACATGAAACAGAAATAAAGTTAGTGGGAGCGTGTGTGTGTGAGGCCGTAAACGATGTGGGCTCAGAGCAATGCACACACAGTGAAGTTAAAACAAATGACCGTGTCTGACAGTGTGACATTCACAAATTTACACACGCTTTTATTGACAAATACTCAACACAGGGAGACACTTGGGAGCTTGTTAAGAAGCTCTGCAGCTCGAGTTTCACCATCAAGCAAAACAAAAAGACAGTAACCCTCTGGAGTCAAATGACGCGCCCTCGTGTCAAAAGTCACATGACCTAATTAAGCAGACATAGCACACAATCAGCTCCACTCTGAGGGTCTGTTTGAATGCGTGTTGAATGTGGAGACTTCAACCTCCAAACCACTTTTTAAATTTTGTTAATAGGCCAAGTATAACTTGAATTATGATTAATAATTCATGCAAGTTTTTTGGAGGGGATGATATTCTCATATTTGCTACGCTTTTTGCAGACAACTGCAGCAAAAGGACTCATTTCCTCCTTTCAGCTGGAGGGGCGAGAGGGTTGTAATGAAACAGGATTCCCTCAACTGCAGCAGGAAAAAGGGGTGGTACAACTAGTGGAAAACTCAGTAACTAACCAATCACATTCACATGGGTTTTATGACACCGCACAGACCTCACGTGGGTCTCTTTGTGTGTGTGTGTAAAAACAGGTTTACCAGCAAACAGGTAAAAAAAAAAAATACACAAATTTTTCTTTATCACTGGTGTAAAATATATTACTATATAAACAGTGATCCCCAATCCATGTAATTTGGTTGCTAAGCGAAGGGAAATAGTGGTTTCATGCGGAGCCAAAAGGAGAAAGCAATCAGTTTTGAAAGTTGAATGATATTTGCCATGCTTAGAGTGTGTTTTTGTGTGTGTGGTGGAGTTTTTTAGCGTGTGTAGTTAGTGTGTGGTGTAGTTTTTATTTATTTAATGTGTCAAAATAATCAGGCATCTTGGAACAGTGCATAAAGTCTCTCACTTTTTTTTTAACTGCATGAAGATGATCGATCCGCGGAGCACGTCATCAGAGTCTGAAACAGAGTGTGAGCAATCTGATGATGAAGTGGACTTTATTTTTCTGGTCTGGACGAACTAGGGCAGGTGGATTCACCAATCTGTGCGCACAGATCAGCTCAATGGGTCGGACCGTGTGCCTCTCCTTCCTTCTGCTCCAGTTTTGGAGCACAGCAGAGTGGAGACACACACTGCCCCAGCACGAAGGAGGCTCCAGGGTCAGAGAACACAGGAGTTCAGTTACAGACCCCCCCCAAGTCCAAAACAACTTTTTCTATCTTTTTTTTTTTTTGGTCACTAACACAGCCAGGACACTCTGTACCAGAAAAATGCACATGGATATTGAGGTGAGTGTCATGATTGGGTATACAAGTAGCATCCCCAAAAGGCTCAGCCATTCACAAGCAAAGATGGGGCGAGGATCACCACTTTGTGAACAACTGCATGAAAAAATAGTCCAACAGTTTAAGAACAATGTTTCTCAACCTTCAATTGCAAGGAATTTAGGGATTCCATCATCTACAGTCCATAATATAATCAGAAGAATCAGAGAATCTGGAGAACTTTCTACATGTAAGCTGCAAGGCCGAAAACCAACATTGAATGCCCGTGACTTTGGATCCCTCAGGTGGCACTGCATTAAAAACCAACATCATTGTGTAAAGGACCTTACCGCGTGGGCTCAGGAACACTTCAGAAAACCATTGTCAGTTAACACAGTTCATCGCTACATCTACAAGTGCAAATTAAAACTCTACCATGCAAAGCGAAAGCCATACATCAACAACATCCAGAAACACTGCTACCTTCTCTGGGCCCAAGCTCATTTGAAATGGACAGACGCAAAGTGGAAAACTGTGCTGTGGTCTGATGAGTCCACATTTCACATTGTTTTTGGAAATTACGGACGTCGTGCCCTCCAGACAAAAGAGGTAAAAGACCACCCAGATTGTTATCAGTGCAAAGGTTAAAAGCCAGCATCTATCTGTGATGGTATGGGGGTGTGTTAGTGCCCATGACATGGGCAACTTATACAGTGCAGGTACTAGACTGGCCTGCCTGCAGTCCAGACCTGTCGCCCATTGAAAATGTGTGGCGCATTGTGAAATGCAAAATATGACAACAGAGACCCTGGACTGTGGAACAACTGAAGTCGTACATCAAGCAAGAATGGGAAAGAATTCCACCTACAAAGCTTCAACAATTAGTATCCTCAGTTCCCAAATGCTTATTGAGTGTTGTTAGAAGGAAAGGTGATGTAACACAGTGTTAAACATACCACTGTCCCAGCTTTTTGGAAACGTGTTGCAGGCATCCTTTTCAAAATGAGCAAATATTTGCACCAAAACAATACATTTTATCAGTTTGAACATTAAATATCTTGTCTTTGTGGGTGTATATAATTGAATATAGGTTGAATAAGATTTGCAAATCATTGTATTCTGTTTTTGTTTACATTCTACACAATGTCTTCATTAGAATTGGGGTTGTATATAACTTTGTTTATGCTACATTTTTACATATATTTTTGAAATTTACAATTTATATTTATATTCTAAGTTATGAAAATGGTTCTTTAAAAATATTTCTGGTTTTCACACTAAAAAATGATTTTTTCTGATTCGAATTTTATATTTTGTGGTAAATTTAGGGTCACTGTTTTAATGCAGCATGTCAGAATGAAAGAAAAACTGTAAAGTCACACAGGTGAGGTTGTGCTGAAAAAAATGACATCAGACAAGGCCAGGTGAACAGTTTCCATCCATCCACCCATCCATCCATTTTCTTCGTCTTTATCCGACCTGAAGAGGGCAAAGCACCTTTTTCCGGTCGAGAACCATGGCCTCGGATTTGGAGGTGCTGATTTTCATCCCGTTGCTTCACACTCAGCTCCCGGCACAGTTTTTTAAGGTAAATTATGAAGGTAAAACCATAAGTAGTCAAAAGCGCCCAAAAAATTCCCAAGAGACCAGAGGGTTAATAATAATAACAAAAAACATTTGAATGCGCACATGCCGAATGTGCCCACGATGGTTTTTGTTCGGACCAATTCCACAAATAAACTCACCAAACAGCCACCCATCGCACACTGTCCTAGCCTCTAGCCTGTCCCCAACCATTTGCGCATCACATATGATTTGAACATTGATGGAATGAAAATGTTTCCTATTAACAAAGACACTTTTATAGCAATATGTGTGCAGTCAGTAGCTCTGATTACATTAGGGAAACCAGCTCTCGCTGCAAATTGCACTTTACTGTTGGAATGTGATGTACCTGGATGGCATTTGGATGATTGCATTCCACACAGCTGGGATGGCTTGGCTCAAGGTTGACTGGCACACTTCTGACCGATCGGCCAGCTCACAGTGGAATGCCGCTGTTGCCAGGACACCCAGCATGGTCAGCACCTGTGTGGGCACAGGCAACCTCTGACTAGTCGCGGTATTGCGCTCTAGGGCCAACCGCAGTTCTGCGTCCACTCCAGTAACACTGCCCTTGGTAATTGAAATCGGCTTATGAGCTGCCCTAGGTAGTGTTGGCGGACCGCTCGCTGCCAGTCTGATGCTCTCAAAAACCCGCCGACTCTGGAAATACGGATCTGGACCATCACAATTGGCGCCCGAACAACTTTTCCTTGGACCATCTTGCAAAACCGGAGCCTACGAGCCGTTATCAGAACTCAAAAAGTGGATAAGTATTGCGGAGTGGGTAGCAGCCCGAGCTGGTAAGCCGCGTGTGTCAGCAACATCAAAGGTCCAAACGGACTCGTTTGAACAAGTGTGGATTCACGTCCTGCTTTCTTGCTCCGCAGTTACCGGCTGTAGATAAACCACGATGCCGTGAGGATTCTTGAAACTGAACTGAAATGTGGTGAAGAAACAGCAAAAAAAAAAAAAAAAAAAGATGTTTTAAAGACCTCAAACTGAGTTGTTGAGTAATAGCCATGGCTAAGTACCCTGAGTACTTCGACTTTGAAGATCCCCACGATGACACTGGCTTCGCAGCTCTCCCAAGACTGTCTGCTCACACTAATGAAAATGTGGACCTTGCACGCAAAGTAGTGAACTTACAGGCCACAGTTGACATGCTTCAACAGTGCCTACATGAATCCCTTAATCTACAAGATGACAAGTTAGCCGCTGCATGCCCCTCTGCCAACCACATCCCAGCAGCTACCTCGACCCCCTTTGTGCCTGCTCCTCTTTCCAGGAGAACTGCATATTCCAATGTGGTGATGCCATCACATGCTAAAGCTGCGGAGGATACGGAACATCACCAATCATATTCTCTTGAACTTGCAAACACTACAAGGGTTCTAGCAGCTGCATTACACCAAGCGAAGCTCGAGCCTCCTGTGTTTCCTGGCACTGGTGTAATCCACCCAGAAGACTGGCTACAATCTGTTAGTACTTACAGGTCTTCCTTTGAACTGTCAGATACTCAAATCCTCAGGGAGCTGCCACACTTTCTGTCTGGTGAAGCAAAGAAATGGTTCAGTGTGCTTAATAACAATGTTGCCAGTTGGAGCGATTTTTGTGTGCTGTTTAGGACAGTCTTCCTCCCCTCTGATAACCAAAAGTGTGTATTGAGAGGCATTCTTGACTGCTTCCAGGGTCCTGAGGAGCCCCTACCCACATTTGTAGCCCACATGCTTGGTGAATTCAAAAAACTGAGGAATCCCCCATCTGAGACAGAGCAGATGTAGCTGATCTGTAAGCACGCCCAGGAGAAATATAGAGTTGCTCTTTTTAGCGCACCTGTCGATTCAGTCACTGACTTAACGCTAAGAGCACGTAATCTCCATTCTGTCCTTGGCCCCAATATCATGCATACTCCCCGCTTTCAAGCAAAACGTAAAAATGAGGGTGGCACTCACTGCTTCAAATGCTCCATGCCTGGTTTTACATCCCGCACCTGCCCTAACTGCTCTATCACTCAGAGGAGTGCCCCGAGTCCTCCTGAGTCCACGCCTGAACTCCAGCAAACTGAGCCTCAGGCTCTAAACTTCAACACTGATGGTACAAACGAGGCTGGGGGTGGCCCAGCATCAGTACCAAGGCCCCCTGGTAGGAGGCAGGGAAACGTCCAAGGGGGGAGGTAATTTTGCAGAGGCAACCCTCCTCCCAGACAATAACTCCACCTCCCCCACCCTCTCCTGTCCCAGATGAGCAACCTGTGCTCAATCACGTTGAGGACATAGCTTCGCTGTCTTCATGGAACACCCCATTTAAAGTCAAAGTGAACTTTAAAGGTGCAGCACTGGACGCCACACTTGACACAGGAGCATCACTTTCAGCTGTAAGGGTGGACTTGATTTCAGGGAACAACCAAGATCAACCTGTTACTACAACCTGGTCAGGTTTGCCCCTTCTCCTTGCAAATAACACATGCTGTAACCCACTAGGAGTCAGCTGGCTTACCATTGGATTTATGGGCAAGCGTGTCTACAAGAGATTCATTGTAATCGCTGAGCTCTCCTCCCCTATTGTTCTGGGAATGGACTTTATGATACGTACCTCCCTGTCCATACATGTGCCTACCAGAACAGTAACGATGGATGAGAACCAACCCTTCCCTGATGACCTTGAGGATGACAGGTCGGACGCCTGTGACTTTGAAGGTGGAACTATGATGTTTCTCGATGTTTCATCATCGGCTCTGAGTGACAAAGTAGAGGATGCTTGTTTAGTAGGGGTGGAAAAAGCTGAACTGTCTGATGGTCATTTGGGCTGCACGTCATTAGCTGAACATGTAATTGACACTGGGGAAGCAAAACCTGTCAACCTCCCTCCCTACCACACTTCACCCGCAAAAAAAAAAAAAAAAAAAAAAAATCATTGAGGAGCAGGTTCAAAAAATGTTAAAGGAGGGCATCATTGAGCCAGCATCAGGACCATGGTCAGCTCCTGTGGTCATTGTGAATAAACCCCCACGAGATCCAAGATTTTGTGTAGACTTTCGGGGTCTCAATCAGCTGACTGTGAAAGACTCATATCCACTCCCACGTGTGGATGAATCACTAGACTTTCCGTCCCGGGGAAAGTACATTTCCACCTTAGATCTTGCTCGAGGTTATTGGCAAGTGGCCGTTGCTGAGGAGTCAAGACCAAAGACAGCTTTTGTCACACACTGTGGACTGTTCCAGTTCAAAGTCCTCCCCTTTGGCCTCTGCAATGCACCAGCAACCTTTCAGAGGCTCATGAACACTGTCCTGGCTGGTCTCATTTACAAATCCTGTGCAGTTTACCTGGATGACATAGTTGTTGCCTCTCCAACATTTGAACAACACCTAGCAGATCTGGAGGAGGTCTTGGGGAGATTAAAATCAGCTGGCCTGTCCCTAAAACTGAGTAAATGCCAGTTTTGCCTCAGTGAGCTCACCTTCCTCGGTTATCGTGTCACCCCATCTGGTATTTACCCTGACCCTGACAAAGTCAAAGCTGTAAGGGACTTTAAAGCGCCAACCTCTGCAAAGCAAGTACAACAGTTCCTTGGCCTGTCAGGCTATTATAGGCACTTCGTGAAGGACTACGCCCGTCATGCAGAACCACTTTTTGCACTTACAAAAAAGGGGGCACCTTTCAACTGGAACAGTGCATGTCAAGCAGCCTTGGATCTGCTGAAAAACCGCATCACCTCCACACCAGTGTTAAGGTTCCCCAACTATGAACATTCCTTCTTCATTCACACAGATGCGAGTGATGCTGGACTGGCTGCTGCACTAATGCAAAAAGATGATGAGGGGAAAGATGTTGCTGTGGCGTTTGCTAGCCGTGCGCTACACAGGTCAGAAAAACCATACTCCACTCCAGAAAAGGAGTGCTTAGCTGTTATTTGGGCCCTAGAGCACTTCAGGCCATACATTGAAGGTCTACACGTCACCATCTACTCAGACCATAGCAGCCTGAGATGGCTAATGGCTCGCCCAAACCCCTCTGGCAGGCTTGCCAGATGGTCCCTTCGCCTCCAGGACTTTGATTTTAGCATAGTTCACAAGCCTGGTGAGCGTAACAAAGTCCCTGATGCACTCTCACGCAACCCTCTCCCAGCAACAGGTGCTCCGATGGACCTCCTACCTACTCATGCAGTCATTAGCAGCCTTGATCTTCGTACTCTGCCCTTGGTAGTGTTGGCGGACTGCTCGCAGGTACGACAGATGCAACTGGAGGACCCTGTAACTGGAAAATTGCTCAGTGAAGTGGAAGAAGGCAGCCAAAGTGAGGACAACAGCGATCTCTCCCAGTATGCTGCTCTGGATGGACTGCTTTACTTTCATGACTCAAAAACTAAATGTGGTCTGCATCCACTCAAGCAAATGAAGCTCTATACCCCCACTGCCATCCAAGGTAGTCTGCTGAGGTATTACCATGACCACCCGACAGCAGGGCACCTGGGTGTCTCAAAAACACTGGCTCACCTGAGACTCGGGTTCTTTTGGCCAAACATGGCCTCTGATGTCAAAAGGTATGTGGTGTCTTGTTCAGTGTGCCAGATCACTAAGCCAAGCCAAAGAAAGCCAGCTGGCCTCATGGTACCGATCCAACCGCAAAGACCATGGGAGTACACTGGCGTGGACTATGTTGGCCCTCTGCCGCGGTAATGCCTACATCATTGTGTTTGTGGATTACTTCTCGAAATGGATCGAAGTGAGTGCAGTGAGAGAAGCTACAGCACAAGTAGCAGCTAACAAGTTCATCAGTGATGTTTTTTCCAGACATGGGGCCCCCTCGTTCCTCATCTCTGACAGGGGAGCACCATTCGTTGGTGAACTCTTTGAGCATGTCGTTTCTACGCTTGGTACCGAGTACAGGCTCACGACAGCTTACCATCCACAAACAAACGCCACTGAACGAGTGAACAGAACTCTCAAAACAGCCATTCGTGCGTATGTGGGAGCCAGACATACTATCTGGGATAAGTACATTCCCCAAATCTGTTTTGCTCTACGCACTGCACATCATGAAAGCACTGGTCTAAGTCCATCTATGATGCTGGATGGTCAAGAGTTGGACACGCCCCTTGACCTGCTTTTTCAACCCTCCTGTGATGGTGTTGATGACCCTGGAGTCCCTTATCCTGAAGGCCTGCGGACCTCGCTTCAGGAAGCACATGATCACACTCGAGCTGTGCTGACTGAGAGCCATGAACGTCAGAAACGCTATTACGATCTGAAACGCCGCTGTGCCTCCTACAACATCGGTGATCTCGTCAGAGCTAAATCCCACCACAAATCTGATGCAATGAGCAACTTCACTGCAAAGTTAGCCCCACTCTACGCTGGCCCCTACCGCATCTCCCAGAAGTTGTCAGACGTGAACTACAGACTTGCCAGAATCGACACCGGAGCAGATGCAGGAGTTTTTCATGTGGTGAACAAGTCATGTGCCTGCTGTTTGCCAGAGCCCTGAGTCCGCGACCAACAACCTGCCTCCTGATCCGGATTTACCAGAACCGAGCAGTTCGAACATTGAAGTCTCTTCAACTTCCGCCGTCCCCATGTCTGACAATGACAATGAATCTGTCTGTAACACTGACTCTGAACAGACCAACTCTACACTGATTCCTGTGACCGAGACTGCCACAGCGACTCATAGCTCTCTAACCGATGACTTCTTCTTGTCTGACTTGGTTGCTGCGCCTACTGAACACTACGACTTGAGACCAAGACATGTCCCCCGAGTAACCTCGGGATGGTCAGACACCAGGTGGACTAACGCTTTCCACACCGACCGACTTGACTTGAAGTAATGCTTTTGGGGTTCTTTAGCATATGTTCGCGTGTTATGCGTCCACAATAATATCACTGATTTTGTTTTATGACATACTAGGGAGTTAGTGGATGTTGCTTTGTTTTGAGCCCACTGCCTGATTTGTGTTGAGTTAAGGATTTGTTTTGTTGGAGTTTTGCATGTTAAAAAAAAAAAAAGGGTTATTTCACTTTGATCGCCTGTATTGAACCTGTTTATTTACACCTTTTTCCCACTTAATGGACTTACACGGTATTCAGTGCTGACATGTATGTCAGGCACTGTGGTGCCCCACTGAGTACACCCCTGTTTGGTTCGGACACCTTAAGTGCTTTACCATGTATGGTAGTATTTTAAGTATGGACTGTCTCAGAGCGGACGGCTGAGGTCAGCCTTTGTCTCACCGGGGGGGAATATGTAACAGTCAAGGTCGTGTGATGTACCTTTAAGAGAGACTATGCCACGCCGCCAGAGGGCACAACAGTTATTACTATTAGTCAGTCTATGTGGCGCTCTCGTTATGGACGTATGTCTAAAGCCGAGCTCCCGTCTTTATATTTTGCCACTCGACTCACAAGTGATGCATGGGTTCGTACCTGAGTCGGATAATAAGTAGCCGTGTAACCTGGCATTGTATGGTTATATTTTTGTGTTTGTAATAAAGGCGAGCATTGTGGAAAACCCGAACCTGAGCAGCCGTGCACTTCCTGGCTAATTGTCCTAGCCTCTGATGCTCTCAAAAACCCACCGACTCTGGAAATACGGATCTGGACCATCACAACGTGCACACACACATGCACATATAGTGCATCTGCAAATACTTTCCAGATGCACTAAATGTGCATGTGTGTGCACGTATGCGCAAATATCTTGGAAATACTTTGGTTTTGTGGTAAATAATTAAATTGATGAATAAAATGATCTAGTATTTCTATCTAGTATTGTCCTTCATTCAACCGTGTGGATCTCATGTTCTAAACACTTCTACCTCAGTAATTGTGTCATTCACTTCATATTTACTCTTCAAATTCAATTCATGTTTCAACGAGTAACAAGTGTCAGTCCACAATGTGCTGTAGACTTTACAAAATATTAGAAAAGACAGAAACTACTTGAATTCAATACAACCAAAACAATCAGGGTAACCACAACAAATCACTGTAGACTTCAGTCATGATGCCAATCAAAGATTATTAGTTTGTTGCACCATTTTCATGTGTTTTTATGGCATTATTTATTGTGCAGTTACTTAGCAGAAACATGAAAGGAATCACACACAAGCACACACATATTCTCTTTCTCTGATGATGTTTTTGAAGTAAGGTTTTATGTCTGCTCTTTCTTAGCCTCATTTCAAATCTGATTTTGTTTCTTTTTTGATGAGCGTGTTTGTTAAAAGCACGCTACACATAAACCGAAGTGTTAGATCCCTACACACTGTCAGACTGTCAAAGACATCACATCAGGCCAGCTTCACAGGGCAGCATGCACTGACAGGTGTCACTGATCGTTGCTGATTTTAATTAGAATATGGATTAATGCACTCTCAAAACTCTTCTTCCAGCGATACCACATCCTGCTCATTCTCACGGACGGCGTGGTGACGGACATGGCGGACACACGTGAAGCCATTGTGCGAGCTTCCTATGAGCCCCTGTCCATAATCATTGTTGGGGTGGGCAATGCAGATTTCACAGACATGCAGATTTTGGATGGCGATGACGGCTACCTTCGCTCCCCAAAAGGCGAACCTGTCCTTCGGGACATTGTGCAATTCGTGCCCTTCAGAGAATTCAAAACGGTCAGTGTTTCAGTTTTCTCTGTGCCCTCTCTGCTTCATTCTCCATGGCTCAAACAACAAAAGATCAGGAAACAAAGCTTGACTGAAAAATGTTCTAAATCTTAGATGAACACAAAATCAAAGTTGTTTTGAGAACTCCAGTTGTACTCTTTGTTGCAGGCTTCACCAGCAGCTCTGGCCAAATGTGTTCTAGCGGAGGTGCCCAAGCAAGTTGTGGAGTACTACAGCCATAAGGCCATCGCCCCTCTGTGTCCAATAATGGACTTATCCAGCCCCATCTTCAGTCCAATTGCCACCACCCCGACAGAATAACCACCCATATGTTCCCGGAGGCCAAGATTTGACCGCAGCACCAGTCCAGTAAACTGAGACAAAGAGGGGATGAATGGCTCACTGTTGTGGATGAGAACAATGAAAACATTTTCTACGTTTGTTGTTATTGATGAGTGGACAGCACAACGGGGTTCTAATACTGTACTCAGTCTGGATCCATAACCTCTCTGTGGCTGTACATATTGACCACCCAGCTCTTTCAACATTGTGAGTCCTGGAGGATAATGTTTTTGTTCCCTAGAATTTATGCATGCCGGCCGATGCCTGAGTGCTGCTCCATTGACCAGGACTGAGGAATGATTTTCAGCATCTCAGCTTTTGCTTTTCTGTTACAGTTTAATTTGCCATACTTATCTTTGGAACCTTTTCAAAATGTATGTTACAAATAGATTTCTGACTTCTGACACTGACTTCATCTTCTCAAGATGTTATAGATGATCACAAATCCTCCATTTAGACCTGCTGACACATTAAGCTGCCCTTATAAACCAATTCTGTCAGGATGCAGGACAGGCCTCATTTTAGGATGACAGAACATAACATGGTTCCATATTACTCTGCCGCAGGTGTAGAGTTCTAGGAACAGAAACATGGCAAATTTATAAATGGAATCATTTACGTACAATAGTACAATGTCCTATTTATTGCCAACACCAAAAGTTGTGTTCCATGTAGGGTTGGACAATTAAACAAGCTTTACATGGAATCAAAATTCAAGAATGTTCATGATTATTTTTTTTAGTCTGCATTATTTTGTGCCACATCAAATATTTGCACAATCAGGTCACAGTGCATGGTGACTCACAAAACTCTTGAGAAACACAATCTTGTATCGTGATCACCATTTGGTCTTATTTACACATTGGCTAGTGCCAAGCAATCCAACTGCTAAGTATACCTGGAAGCGAAAAAAAAAATCCTTTTGGGGGGTGGGGGGTGCTGCAGTGCCTTAGTTGTGCACAGGGTGTAGGCGAGGACTGGAGGAGCTGCTGGGAGATCTCAGTGACTGTCATGCCAATACCAACGTGAGGACTGTCCAGAGCCATCCATGAGCCTCACTGTCTATTACATTGACAAGAGTGGAATTTTGTTAACATAGTCCTTCTGATGGGATATTATCTGGAGGACCACTGGAATCACTGCCATCATTGGGACTCTGTAAAGACTGAACGTGCCGCTACATCGATGATGGTGTACATAGTCAACAGCTTGACAGGTGGACATGACTGTCATGTTTTGGGCATCAACCCCTTCTAAAAATTGGTAAGTTATAAGTTATTCATGAAGCATTTTAACATGAAGTGATGAAAACTGATATTATAAAAACAATCTGATAAAAACAATGGACTGGAACAATGTGGGATCCCACATTGCAGTTAAGATTTTTAGCCATATTGTCCAGCCCTATATCCATGTTGAACCAGCTGACAAAAACAGAACTGTGCTGTTGCACGTATAAGCACCTTGTCCTGTAGTGCTGACTGAGTTGATGAGAGTTTTACAAGTTAGTAGTTTCTCACAAAATAATTTGCTGAAATATAAGAAATAAATACCCAACAGGTCTGTTTTTGAGCCAACTACTAACTAGTGTAATTAGCTGGCCTAGCAAGCCATTGTGTTGGCTGAGCTAAGCTAGCTCGACAGTGTGCTTGCAATACAATGCACAATTTATCACTTGAAAGGAATGTATTTGTACATGCAGTGTTGACTTGTAACTGACTACAAGTTATCTGTTTTTGGAAAGGTTTACACTTTTGGTAGGGCAGAATTCTATAAAACTGTATTGTGAAACAGCTAAAATAAGAGCTGGTGCCCTTTTGGTCACTGTTTACTTCGGCTGCCTCAAAGGTCAGCAGTAGCAGGACAGCATTTGATTGATTGGACACTAGTGTGTGATATTTGTGTGGATTATGCCAGCAAATGGTGTACAGTGAAAGGAACTGAAATTTGCTCTGAAAGTTTGCTGCCAAAATGCAATTATGGCTGCCCTCATAACCTGAGAAGGTGACAGTGTTATAACAGCAGCGGTAGTTTTTAAATCTCCAGGCCTGCACATCCCCATGACATATATGTATATATTCTCCTTCTTCTCTTAAAAATTCACAAGGAAAAGATTTAAGATGTTATGAAATCATGGTCATGGCGTATGATCTTGCTTCCATACAATACTGTAACTGCATGCCCACTTTTTTTCATGTCAACACCAGACTCTGTAGTTAGCTGTGAACAAAACCTGAATGTATATTTCTCAAACATAAGATGAATGGACACACCCCGGTCTGGTCTTTTATCAAGTGGCATATTGTTTATGTATATTTGGTGTGAAAAATTAAGCTAAATGTCAGACAAAATGCTCCAAGTGTACTGCTTCGGAATTGTCCATGATACTTCTAACCTATATACCAGCCATAATGCATGTAGCATATTTCATATTTTACCAAATATGTCATACTTGTTCACTCCCAATACGCTTGTGGAACATGACTATTTAATTTCATAGGAATTTAATTCAAGGGCACCTATAGGCTTAGATCAAATGAAAGCACAAATCATTCATGAGGGTGGTTGTAACACCCATCAGTTTATCAAAAATGAAAATAATGACATTCACATAACATGCCACCATAACCTCCTCAGTGATCATTGAAACGATCATGACAAAGGTCTGTTTATTTCCAAGGCATACAATGATGTAACAGTGTAAAATTTACTTCTCATTTCTAAGTTGTTATTGCTTGCATGTGGTTTTTCTGCAGTTCTATTATGATTTAGGTGCAGAAGGCCATTCTATTTGTCCTCAGCAGCATATTAGTGCCATGGTCCTGTCAGTTTGTCTTCAATGCCTTCACTCTGGAGGCTAGGAAGGGTCAAAGCTGTGTCGTGTTTTTGAAGCATGATTTTACAAAGGAGCACTTGAGGGCCACACACACTGTGCTCTAAAACCCAGACTCTGTTGCGAACAAATGGTTCTGCCTGTCATGAAAGTTTTCAGTACAAATGGCTGCAGGAATTTTGGAATTTAACAACAAAAAGAGAGGGAGAGAGAGAGAGAATAGGAGAGATCATGTGGGAATTGCAAAAGCAATTGTACTAATTAAAAAAAAAACATAAAAAAAAAACAAAACAAAACAGCAGCACCAAGCAAACTAAATGCTGTTCTTACATCTTTCAAATGTTGTCTTGGCTTTTCACCATTTCCTCTCTTTCCTCCCCTTAAAATGTGAACTACATTAAACAGTCATTTAGAGCTAAACTAAGTGTTATTTTATTTATGTCTCCTTGGTATTTGAACATACAGTCCATATGTATTTGGGCAGGTTTTGTAATTTTGTCACCGTGCCCCACTACAATGTAGTTGAAATGAAAAAGTCGAGATATGATTGCAGGGCAGACTTTAAGATTTAATTCAAGGGCTTGAAAAAAAAATCACATTAAATATTGAGGAATTATAACGGTTACAATTCCTCTATTTTCAGAGGCCATAAATAATTTGAAAAAAAAAAACAACTAAATTATTATTATTTAAAATAATTCAAAAAATATTTTTTTATAAGAAATCATCACTTTTGCAGCAAGTTTTCTTTTGACAAGTCAGGAGATTGTCCTGGACAGACTTTCAAGGTGCAGTCAGAGATTGGTGACCTCAGAATTACATCTATGCTTTTTGCAGATGATGTGGCTCTTTTGGCTTCGTCAGACAGTGACCTCCGAAGCACATTGGCCAGGGTTGAGCCCACATGTGAAGTGACTGGGATGAGGATCAGCAACTCCAAATCTGAGACCATTGTCCTCTGTCTGAAAAGGTTGGAATGTCCCATCTGAGTCAAGAGTGAAGTTCTTGCCCCAAGTGGGGGAATTAAAGTATTTCGGGATCTTGTTCACCAGTGGGAGTAAGATGAGCGTGAGATTTTGGCTTTCGGGATTTGGAGAGATTGGGGCTGTGTCTGAGATCCTGTGGACTCTGTACCAGACTGTCGTGACAAAGAAAGAGCTCAGCCAGAAGGTTCATCTGTCGAGTATCTTGGCTTACATTCAGTGACAGGGTGACAAAGTCAAATATGTCAGGGCTTGTGGTGGCTTGGCATGGAAAACAGTTGGAAGCAAATGCAGGCTCGCAGACATGATTGGTTGGGATGAATAAATGGCTTTATCAGATAAACTGGCAAGAGATTCGGTACACAGGAATTCACATAAAGAGGCAGATGTATCAGACAAGGTACAATGTGGTCAAAAAATGAGCTAAGGTCAAATACAGAGCATCGAGGAGTAGACCTACAGTAGGCAAACACAAAGGCAGAGTCCAAAAACAAGCAGAATTCAGGGTAACGGCGAGGTGGAGGTTGGAGCAAACAAGCAAAGTCAAAAAACTATGGAGCAAACAGAAGGCAAACGAGAGGCTGGAAAGTGATCTAAGTCAACAAACGGGCGAGGGACTGTGAGACTGTGAGGGCTTAAATACTGGTGGACTAATTAGGGCGTAAGATGAGGAAAAGGTGTGCAGAAAGTTCTGGAAGAGACGTGTCTGACAAACACTAAAGCAGGTACAAGATTGTGAAGGGAAACGAAAGCAAAGCAGACAAGACCAAGAGAACTAAGTGACAGAAAAACTAACAGTGAAAAACGTGACGTGCTCAAGACAAACAATAATTAACGTGAGCAAAACAAAGGGGCAAAACTAATAAATAACATCTAAAAAGTTGAAAACAAGAAATCTACTGATTATAATAAAAACACACTGATACTGATACTGGCTGAAATATAAAAGTGAATACAAGAAAACATGGCAAAACAAGCTATGGGTAAAACTGAATAAATGATGAACAGAAAACAAAACTGGTGACTACAGCATAATGTAATGAATAAGTAAACAAACCTGGACAATGAGACACCAAATAAAAATAAGACATAAAACTAGAGAACACATAATCACTAACAGAAGCCCATAAATAAATGAATGACTACAAAATAAATAACTAAAGCATAACACAAAGAAAAGCAATAAACAGAACTAAACTGAGACTTAAATGACAAAGTAAAACATAAGAACAATAGTGGAAATTAAGCAGTGAACATAGACATAAACCCCGAGCCGGGAAAGATCAATCAATCAATCAATTTTATTTATATAGCGCCAAATCACAACAAACAGTTGCCCCAAGGCGCTTTATATTGTAAGGCAAGGCCATACAATAATTACGTAAAAACCCCAACGGTCAAAACGACCCCCTGTGAGCAAGCACTTGGCGACAGTGGGAAGGAAAAACTCCCTTTTAACAGGAAGAAACCTCCAGCAGAACCAGGCTCAGGGAGGGGCAGTCTTCTGCTGGGACTGGTTGGGGCTGAGGGAGAGAACCAGGAAAAAGACATGCTGTGGAGGGGAGCAGAGATCAATCACTAATGATTAAATGCAGAGTGGTGCATACAGAGCAAAAAGAGAAAGAAACACTCAGTGCTTCATGGGAACCCCCCAGCAGTCTAAGTCTATAGCAGCATAACTAAGGGATGGTTCAGGGTCACCTGATCCAGCCCTAACTATAAGCTTTAGCAAAAAGGAAAGTTTTAAGCCTAATCTTAAAAGTAGAGAGGGTGTCTGTCTCCCTGATCTGAATTGGGAGCTGGTTCCACAGGAGAGGAGCCTGAAAGCTGAAGGCTCTGCCTCCCATTCTACTCTTACAAACCCTAGGAACTACAAGTAAGCCTGCAGTCTGAGAGCGAAGCGCTCTATTGGGGTGATATGGTACTATGAGGTCCCTAAGATAAGATGGGACCTGATTATTCAAAACCTTATAAGTAAGAAGAAGAATTTTAAATTCTATTCTAGAATTAACAGGAAGCCAATGAAGAGAGGCCAATATGGGTGAGATATGCTCTCTCCTTCTAGTCCCCGTTAGTACTCTAGCTGCAGCATTTTGAATTAACTGAAGGCTTTTCAGGGAACTTGTTGGGAAAGTGTAGGTACACGGACCCACAACAGGGGGCGCAAATGAACGGACAATGGAGGAAGTCAAATAACAACACTTTACTGTTGTGAATAAGCACAACAAACACAACGGATCACAACAATAGACAAAGAAGTCAATTCACAAGAATGTGTCACGTGGGCAGGCTCAAAGATAAGAGACGTCTGTCCAAAGCAGAACCGGAACCACACGATTTCCTCCGCCACCGAACCCCGGGAATACTGGAGCCGCCAAGTCCCGAACTCCCAGGTGGCCACTGCCTCCGCATGTCGGATCTGGTACTGCTGGCGAGGAGCAAAAACAGTTAGAAGTGGGTGCGTGTGCACCCAGCAACACGTATTGTGGGAAACCACCTCCACCTCTCGTCGAAAAAAGAAACGGAATATCCAACTCACACAATCAACAGATATTCACAGTCAGCTGAGAAATTACCTCCTTGGTAGAGCGATATCTCGGCAGAGAAGTGGAGATGACGTCCTGCAGATATACCGCTGCGGATCAGATGATTGGTAACAGCTGTCGTAGGTGACAGCTGTCACCCCAGCTACTCCTGTGAGATGGCAGCGCCCTCTGGTGCCTGGAGCCCGCACTCCAGGCAGGGTGCCCTCTGGTGGTGGTGGGCCAGCAGTACCTCCTCTTCAGCGGCCCACACAACAGGACCCCCCCCTCAACGGGCGCCTCCTGGCGCCCGACCAGGCTTGTCCGGGCGGCGGCGGTAGAAATCGGCCAGGAGGGCCGGGTCCAGGATGAAACTCCTCTTCACCCAGGAGCGTTCTTCGGGGCCGTACCCCTCCCAGTCCACCAAATACTGGAAGCCCCAGCCCATCCTTCGGACATCCAAAAGCCGGCGCACAGTCCAAGCCGGCTCGTCATCGATGATCCGGGCAGGAGGTGGTGCCGGACCCGGAGTACAGAGGGGTGAGGTGTGATGAGGCTTAATCCGGGACACATGGAAAACGGGATGGATCCGCAGTGAGGCCGGAAGCTGAAGCCTCACTGCGGCTGGACTGATGACCTTGAGGATCTTAAACGGACCGATATACCGTTCCTGCAATTTAGGGGAGACCACTTGGAGGGGAATGTCCTTAGTTGACAACCACACTTCCTGCCCTGGCCGATACGTAGGGGCCGGGGTCCGCCAACGGTCTGCATGGGCCTTCGTCCTCATCCGGGCCCTCAGCCAAGCAGAACGGGCGGCACGCCACACCCGACGGCACTTCCGCAGGTGGGCCTGGACCGAGGGCACACCGACCTCTCCCTCAACCACCGGAAACAAAGGAGGCTGGTACCTCAGACACACCTCGAAAGGGGAGAGGCCGGTGGCTGACGACACCTGGCTGTTATGGGCATACTCGATCCAGGCCAAATGGGTACTCCAGGCCGCCGTGTGCGCGGCCGTCACGCAACGCAGGGCCTGTTCCACCTCTTGATTGGCCCGTTCTGCTTGCCCGTTGGTCTGGGGATGATACCCGGATGAGAGACTCACCGTGGCCCCCAGTTCCCGGCAGAGGCTCCTCCAGACTTGCGAGGAGAACTGGGGACCGCGATCGGAGACAATGTCTGTGGGAATCCCATGCAGCCGGACGACGTGGTGGACCAGGAGGTCCGCTGTCTCCTGGGCTGTCGGGAGCTTCGGGAGGGCCACGACGTGGGTCGCCTTGGAGAATCGGTCCACTATCGTGAGGATGGTGGTGTTGCCCTGGGACGGCGGGAGGCCCGTGACAACATCCAGGCCGATGTGGGACCAGGGGCGATGAGGCATGGGCAGCGGCTGGAGCAGTCCCGAAGCCCTGCGATGATCAGTCTTGCCCCTGGCGCAGGTGGTGCAGGCCTGGATATAATCCCGGACGTCGGCCTCTAGGGACGCCCACCAGAAGCGCTGCTGGACAACTGCCACGGTTCTTCGCACCCTTGGATGACAGGAGAGCTTGGAGCCATGACAGAAGTCCAGGACTGCAGCCCTAGCCTCTGGTGGGACGTAGAGTCTGTTCTTCGGCCCAGTTCCGGGGTCCGGGCTTCGTGCCAGGGCCTCCCGGACGGTTCTCTCTACGTCCCAGGTGAGGGTGGCCACGATAGTGGACTCCGGGATGATGGGTTCCGGTGGATCCGACAACTCCGCTTTGACTTCATCTTCATGTACCCGGGACAAGACATCCGATCTCTGGTTTTTGGTCCCGGGACGGTGGGTGATCCGGAAGTCAAAACGGCCGAAGAACAGTGACCAGCGGGCTTGCCTGGGGTTCAGCCGCTTGGCGGTCCTGATATACTCCAGGTTCCGGTGGTCAGTGAAAACCGTGAATGGCACGGACGTTCCCTCCAACAGATGTCTCCACTCTTCAAGAGCCTCTTTCACCGCAAGGAGTTCTCGATTGCCGACGTCATAGTTCCGTTCGGCCGGGGTCAACCTGCGGGAAAAATAGGCACACGGGTGAAGGACCTTATCGGTCTTCCCACTCTGGGAAAGCACAGCTCCTATCCCTGAGTCCGAGGCGTCCACTTCAACCACTAACTGGCGACTAGGATCGGGCTGCACCAGAACGGGTGCAGACGAGAAGCGCCATTTCAACTCCTTGAACGCGGCATCGCAACGATCCGACCAGGTGAAGGGGACTTTTGGTGAGGTCAGGGCTGTCAGGGGGCTAACTACCTGACTGTAGCCCTTAATGAACCTCCTGTAGAAATGAGCAAAGCCGAGGAACTGTTGCAGCTTCCTACGGCTGGTGGGTTGGGGCCAGTCTCTCACCGCAGCGACCTTGGCCGGATCAGGAGCAACGGAGTTAGGGGAGATGATAAACCCCAGGAAGGACAAAGAAGTGCGGTGGAACTCGCACTTCTCGCCCTTCACAAACAGCCGGTTCTCCAACAACCGCTGCAGGACCTGACGTACATGCCGGACATGGGTCTCAGGATCCGGAGAAAAGATGAGTATGTCGTCCAGATATACGAAGACGAATCGGTGCAGGAAATCCCGCAAGACATCGTTAACCAATGCTTGGAACGTCGCGGGGGCGTTTGTAAGACCGAACGGCATGACCAGGTACTCAAAGTGACCTAAGGGGGTGTTAAATGCCATCTTCCACTCGTCTCCCTTCCGGATCCGAACCAGGTGATACGCATTTCTAAGATCTAGCTTAGTGAACATTTGGGCTCCATGCAGGGGCGTGAACACTGAATCCAACAAGGGCAATGGGTATCGGTTACGAACCGTGATTTCGTTCAGCCCCCTGTAATCAATGCATGGACGTAGTCCGCCATCCTTTTTTCCCACAAAAAAGAAACCTGCACCCATCGGGGAAGTGGAATTCCGGATCAACCCGGCAGCTAAAGAGTCCCGGATGTAGGTCTCCATTGATTCGCGCTCAGGTCGTGAGAGGTTGTACAGCCTGCTGGACGGAAACTCAACGCCTGGAACCAAATCAATGGCACAATCGTACGGGCGGTGCGGGGGAAGGGTGAGTGCCAGATCCTTGCTGAACACGTCCACAAGGTCATGGTACTCCACCGGCACCGTCCCGAGATTGGGCGGGACTCTGACCTCCTCCTTAGCCTGGGAACCGGGAGGAACCGAGGAACCTAAGCATACCCGATGGCAGGTCTCGCTCCACTGAACCACTACCCCGGATGGCCAATCGATCCGGGGATTGTGTTTTAACATCCAGGGGAACCCGAGAATCACGCGGGAGGTGGCAGGAGTCACAAAAAACTCGATCTCCTCCCGGTGGTTCCCTGACACCACCAGAGTTACTGGAGGTGTCTTATGTGTGATTAAAGGGAGTAGGGAGCCATCTAGTGCCCGTACTTGCACAGGTGAAGTAAGTGCCACCAGAGGGAGCCCTGCCTCCCTGGCCCATTTGCTGTCTAGCAAATTCCCCTCAGAGCCCGTGTCCACCAGTGCTGGGGCCTGAAGGGTTAAATCCTCATAAAGGATTGTAACTGGGAGTCGTGTGGCAATATGGGTGTGTCCCACGTGAATGTCTCGGCCCACCCCTAGCCCAGTTTCTAGGGGCGGGCGTTGCTGTTTAACCGCTCAGGGCAGTCTCTCACCTGATGCTCTATCGAGCCACAAACAAAGCACGCTCCGCGGACCAGCCTCCTCTGTCTATCCGGGGGTCTAAATGTGGCCCTGCTCGTGTCCATAGCTTCATCAGCAGGGGGAGCTGTTACCACACGGAGCGTAGGGGCCGTGGAGCGTGGGGAGGGCGGAGCTCGGTCGGAGCTGGAAGGGAGAGGGATGGCGCGTGCCCGGCCACGCCCTTCATCTCGTTCCCGACGGCGTTCTTCTAACCGATTGTCTAATCGTATAACGAGATCAATAAGCCCATCTAAATCCCGCGGTTCGTCCTTAGCCACCAGGTGCTCCTTTAGAACCAACGACAGTCCGTTTACGAAGGCGGCGCGGACGGCACTGCTATTCCAGCCGGACCTCGCAGCCGCGATGCGGAAGTCGACTGCATAAGCAGCTGCGCTCCGGCGCCCCTGTCTCATTGACAGCAGCACGGCTGAAGCGGTCTCTCCTCTATTTGGGTGATCGAACACTGTTCTGAACTCCCTCACAAACCCATCATATGTCTGAAGGAGCCGTGAATTCTGCTCCCAGAGCGCTGTAGCCCAAGCGCGTGCCTCACCGCGAAGCAGATTTATCACATAAGCTATCTTGCTGGCATCAGTCGCGTACATGACAGGACGTTGTGCGAAGACGAGCGAACACTGCATAAGGAAGTCCGCGCACGTCTCTACACAACCTCCGTACGGCTCTGGAGGGCTTATGTATGCTTCCGGGGAAGGTGGGAGGGGTCGTTGAACGACCTGTGGAACGTCACTGTTACGCACAGGGTCGACAGGAGGGAGAGCCGCAGCAGCGCCCTGAGGGCGCGCTTCCACCTGCGCGGCGAGAGCCTCCACCCTGCGGTTAAGGAGGACGTTCTGCTCGGTCATAAGATCCAACCGAGCCGTGAAAGCGGTGAGGATTCGCTGCAACTCACCGATCATTCCTCCTGCGGACGCCTGTGCGCCCTGTTCTTCCATTGGCCGTTCAACAGCCGGTTGACGCCCCTCGGGATCCATGACGTTGGCCGAGATATCCTGTTGGAAAAGTGTAGGTACACGGACCCACAACAGGGGGCGCAAATGAACGGACAATGGAGGAAGTCAAATAACAACACTTTACTGTTGTGAATAAGCACAACAAACACAACGGATCACAACAATAGACAAAGAAGTCAATTCACAAGAATGTGTCACGTGGGCAGGCTCGAAGATAAGAGACATCTGTCCAAAGCAGAACCGGAACCACACGATTTCCTCCGCCACCGAACCCCGGGAATACTGGAGCCGCCAAGTCCCGAACTCCCAGGTGGCCACTGCCTCCGCGTGTCGGATCTGGTACTGCTGGCGAGGAGCAAAAACAGTTAGAAGTGGGTGCGTGTGCACCCAGCAACACGTATGGTGGGAAACCACCTCCACCTCTCGTCGAAAAAAGAAACGGAATATCCAACTCACACAATCAACAGATATTCACAGTCAGCTGAGAAATTACCTCCTTGGTAGAGCGATATCTCGGCAGAGAAGTGGAGATGACGTCCTGCAGATATACCGCTGCGGATCAGATGATTGGTAACAGCTGTCGTAGGTGACAGCTGTCACCCCGGCTACTCCTGTGAGATGGCAGCGCCCTCTGGTGCCTGGAGCCCGCACTCCAGGCAGGGTGCCCTCTGGTGGTGGTGGGCCAGCAGTACCTCCTCTTCAGCGGCCCACACAACAGAACTTTTAGGTCAACCTGATAATAATGAATTACAATAGTCCAGCCTAGAGGAAATAAATGCATGAATTAGTTTTTCAGCATCACTCTGAGACAAGACCTTTCTGATTTTAGAGATATTGCGTAAATGCAAAAAAGCAGTCCTACATATTTGTTTAATATGCGCTTTGAATGACATATCCTGATCAAAAATGACTCCAGGATTTCTCACAGTATTACTAGAGGTCAGGGTAATGCCATCCAGAGTAAGGATCTGGTTAGACACCATGTTTCTAAGATTTGTGGGGCCAAGTACAATAACTTCAGTTTTATCTGAGTTTAAAAGCAGGAAATTAGAGGTCATCCATGTCTTTATGTCTGTAAGACAATCCTGCAGTGTAGCTAATTGGTGTGTGTCCTCTGGCTTCATGGATAGATAACGCTGGGTATCATCTGCGTAACAATGAAAATTTAAGCAATGCCGTCTAATAATACTGCCTAAGGGAAGCATGTATAAAGTGAATAAAATTGGTCCTAGCACAGAACCTTGTGGAACTCCATAATTCACCTTAGTCTGTGAAGAAGATTCCCCATTTACATGAACAAATTGTAATCTATTAGATAAATATGATTCAAACCACCGCAGTGCAGTGCCTTTAATACCTATGGCATGCTCTAATCTCTGTAATAAAATTTTATGGTCAACAGTATCAAAAGCAGCACTGAGGTCTCACAGAACAAGCACAGAGATGAGTCCACTGTCTGAGGCCATAAGAAGATCATTTGTAACCTTCACTAATGCTGTTTCTGTACTATGATGAATTCTAAAACCTGACTGAAACTCTTCAAATAGACCATTCCTCTGCAGATGATCAGTTAGCTGTTTTACAACTACCCTTTCAAGAATTTTTGAGAGAAAAGGAAGGTTGGAGATTGGCCTATAATTGGCTAAGATAGCTGGGTCAAGTGATGGCTTTTTAAGTAATGGTTTAATTACTGCCACCTTAAAAGCCTGTGGTACATAGCCAACTAATAAAGATAGATTATCATATTTAAGATCAAAGCATTAAATAATGGTAGGGCTTCCTTGAGCAGCCTGGTAGGAATGGGGTCTAATAGACATGTTGATGGTTTGGATGAAGTAACTAATGAAAATAACTCAGACAGAACAATCTGAGAGAAAGAGTCTAACCAAATACCGGCATCACTGAAAGCAGCCAAAGATAACGATACGTCTTTGGGATGGTTATGAGTAATTTTTTCTCTAATAGTTAAAATTTTATTAGCAAAGAAAGTCATGAAGTCATTACTAGTTAAAGTTAAAGGAATACTCGGCTCAATAGAGCTCTGACTCTTTGTCAGCCTGGCTACAGTGCTGAAAAGAAACCTGGGGTTGTTCTTATTTTCTTCAATTAGTGATGAGTAGTAAGATGTCCTAGCTTTACGGAGGGCTTTTTTATAGAGTAACAGACTCTTTTTCCAGGCTAAGTGAAGATCTTCTAAATTAGTGAGACGCCATTTCCTCTCCAACTTATGGGTTATCTGCTATAAGCTGCGAGTTTGTGAGTTATACCACGGAGTCAGGCACTTCTGATTTAAAGCTCTCTTTTTCAGAGGAGCTACAGCATCCAAAGTTGTCTTCAATGAGGATGTAAAACTATTGACGAGATACTCTATCTCACTTACAGAGTTTAGGTAGCTTCTCTGCACTGTGTTGGTATATGGCATTAGAGAACATAAAGAAGGAATCATATCCTTAAACCTAGTTACAGCGCTTTCTGAAAGACTTCTAGTGTAATGAAACTTATTCCCCACTGCTGGGTAGTCCATCAGAGTAAATGTAAATGTTATTAAGAAATGGTCAGACAGAAGGGAGTTTTCAGGGAATACTGTTAAGTCTTCAATTTCCATACCATAAGTCAGAATAAGATCTAGTATATGATTAAAGTGGTGGGTGGACTCATTTACATTGTGAGCAAAGCCAGTTGAGTCTAATAATAGATTAAATGCAGTGTTGAGGCTGTCATTCTCAGCATCTGTGTGGATGTTAAAATCGCCCACTATAATTATCTTATCTGAGCTAAGCACTAAGTCAGACAAAAGGTCTGAAAATTCACAGAGAAACTCACAGTAACGACCAGGTGGACGATAGATAATAACTAATAAAACTGTTTTTTGGGACTTCCAATTTGGATGGACAAGACTAAGAGTCAAGCTTTCAAATGAATTAAAGCTCTGTCTGGGTTTTTGATTAATTAATAAGCTGGAATGGAAGATTGCTGATAATCCTCTGCCTCGGCCCATGCTACGAGCGTTCTGGCAGTTAGTGTGACTCGGGGGTGTTGACTCATTTAAACTAACATATTCATCCTGCTGTAACCAGGTTTCTGTAAGGCAGAATAAATCAATATGTTGATCAATTATTATATCATTTACTAACAGGGACTCAGAAGAGAGAGACCTAATGTTTAATAGACCACATTTAACTGTTTTAGTCTGTGGTGCAGTTGAAGGTGCTATATTATTTTTTCTTTTTGAATTTTTATGCTTAAATAGATTTTTGCTGGTTGTTGGTGGTCTGGGAGCAGGCACCGTCTCTACGGGGATGGGGTAATGAGGGGATGGCAGGGGGAGAGAAGCTGCAGAGAGGTGTGTAAGACTACAACTCTGCTTCCTGGTCCCAACCCTGGATAGTCACGGTTTGGAGGATTTAAGAAAATTGGCCAGATTTCTAGAAATGAGAGCTGCTCCATCCAAAGTGGGATGGATGCCGTCTCTCCTAACAAGACCAGGTTTTCCCCAGAAGCTTTGCCAATTATCTATGAAGCCCACCTCATTTTTTGGACACCACTCAGACAGACAGCAATTCAAGGAGAACATGCGGCTAAACATGTCACTCCCGGTCCGATTGGGGATGGGCCCAGAGAAAACTACAGAGTACCACATTGTTTTTGCAAAGTTACACACCGATTCAATGTTAATTTTAGTGACCTCCGATTGGCGTAACCGGGTGTCATTACTGCCGACGTGAATTACAATCTTACCAAATTTACGCTTAGCCTTAGCCAGCAGTTTCAAATTTCCTTCAGTGTTGCCTGCTCTGGCCCCCGGAAGACAATTGACTATGGTTGCTGGTGTCGCTAACTTCACATTTCTCAAAACAGAGTCACCAATAACCAGAGTTTGATCCTCGGTGGGTGTGTCGCAGAGTGGGGAAAAACGGTTAGAAATGTGAACGGGTTGGCGGTGTACACGGGGCTTCTGTTTAGAACTACGCTTCCTCCTCACAGTCACCCAGTCAGCCTGCTTTCCCGGCTGCTCGGGATCTACCAGAGGGAAACTAACGGCGGCTAAGCTACCTTGGTCCGCACCGACTACAGGGGCCTGGCTAGCTGTAGAATTTTCCACGGTGCGGAGCCGAGTCTCCAATTCGCCCAGCCTGGCCTCCAAAGCTACGAATAAGCTACACTTATTACAATTACCATTACTGCTAAAGGAGGCCGAGGAATAACTAAACATTTCACACCCAGAGCAGAAAAGTGCGGCAGAGACAGGAGAAGCCTCCATGCTAAACCGGCTAAGAGCTAGTAGCTGCGCTAAGCTAGCAGATTCCTGAAAACACACAAAGTGAATAATGTGTAAATAATTTAGAGGTGATTCAGCAGAGGGAGTGCTTTCGTTAAGGCACGTGAAGATTACACTGTGAAACAAATCGTTATCTAGGTAACTAGATCAATCTAACTGCGCAGATTAAACAGCTAACAGATACAGCAAAACACCGCTGTGCTCCGGAACAGGAAGTGATACAATACCGCAGTGAGAGCCAACCACCAGTAGAGGCAAGCAAGAGCAAGAACCTGACAAAGTATCTGGGAGGGACTCGGAGTAGAACTGCTGTTTCTTTGCATTAAAAAGAGCCAGGTGAATGGTTCAAGCATCTGATGAGGACGTTCCCTAGTTGTCTCCCTGGGGATGTCTTTCAGGCATGTCCAACTGGGAGGAGGCCACAGGTAAGACCCAGGACATGCTGGAGGAATTATATATCCCAGGTGGTTTCGGAACACCTCAGAATCCCCCCAGGAATAGTTAGAGGACTTGGCAGAGGATAGGGAAGTGTGAGATGAGCTGCTGCCAATACACAGCAGCAAAATGAATAAATGAATGAATGAGGTCAGGGGATGGACACATGAACATTTCCAAGTCACTGAATGTGTGTTGGACTTCATTTACATCACTTATTAAGAAATACACAGTATTGTACTTTATGGAAAATCATTTGGAGTAGGTTGTTCTCAAAAGTGCAGGGGTGGTGGCCAAGTAATTAATGCGTTTGGTTTCAGTGCAGAAGGTTCTGGGTTCAAATTCCACCCCTGCCACATTTCTCCATGTAATGTGGGGTTGCGTCAGGAAGGGCATCCTGCGTAAAACCTGTGTCAATTCAACATGAAGATCCACCTTGGATTTGCTGTGGTAACCCTGAGTGCAAACAAGGGAGCAGCTGAAGGGACTTACTTGTTCTCAAAAAATATAATGACCATGCGAGAAACAGACCACAAGATGCCATGACAATTCTGAAAGTGTAAGCTTTCATGGATGTGATTGGAGAAACCTGAGATAGTGTGACTTTTGTCTGTTGCACCGCCCATCACAACTTCATGGTGGAATGACACAGAGCATGACTTTGATACAACATAATAGATTAAATTGAATTAAAGCTGAAAGTCGGCACTATAAGCACATCTCGACTGTTTCAGCTCCATCGTATAGAAGCGCCAGTATACCAAAATTTTATAGCCACCCAAATATTTATGGACCTGATTACATATGCAACTTTTGTTGAGCTGATGTGCAGTGAGTTAAAGACTAAATTATTGCCATCAGTACTATCTCATATAGTATGACTGGATGGTTTGATGCTTCCCCGTTGTTCTTGTGATTACTTTATACTTTGTAACTTTGCTCAGTATTTTATCATAAATTATGTATTTGTGACCTAATTGGAGACTAATTGGGGCACATCGTCTATTTGGCGAGAAACCAAGCACAGAGAGAACATCTAGTTTTAACACATACACACGAACAAACCCACATGTATTAAATTGTGTTTAATTTGTCCTCCAGAGCTTAAACTGCCCTCACTAGATACAGGCTATTGACGTCTGACGAATGCACCCCCGTGAAACACGTCTATCATTGCCACTGTGTTGCTGTCTGAGCTACACCACATTTATTGAGGATTCTTGTGTTATTCTGATGAAGCCTTTTGATTCAGCAGGCCCACATTTGGACTCAACCAAATTAACCAGGCAACAATCAAAAGCTTTGAATTATATGTGAAACGCAGACTAACTATACTCAACAAAAATATAAACGCAACACTTTTGGTTTTGCTCCCATTTTGTATGAGATGAACTCAAAGATCTAAAACTTTTTCCACATACACAATATCACCATTTCCCTCAAATATTGTTCACAAACCAGTCTAAATCTGTGATAGTGAGCACTTCTCCTTTGCTGAGATAATCCATCCCACCTCACAGGTGTGCCATATCAAGATGCTGCTTAGACACCATGATTAGTGCACAGGTGTGCCTTAGACTGTCCACAATAAAAGGCCACTCTGAAAGGTGCAGTTTTATCACACAGCACAATGCCACAGATGTCGCAAGATTTGAGGGAGCGTGCAATTGGCATGCTGACAGCAGGAATGTCAACCAGAGCTGTTGCTCGTGTATTGAATGTTCATTTCTCTACCATAAGCCGTCTCCAAAGGCGTTTCAGAGAATTTGGCAGTACATCAACCAGCCTCACAACCGCAGACCACGTGTAACCACACCAGCCCAGGACCTCCACATCCAGCATGTTCACCTCCAAGATCGTCTGAGACCAGCCACTCGGACAGCTGCTGAAACAATCGGTTTGCATAACCAAAGAATTTTTGCACAAACTGTCAGAAACCGTCTCAGGGAAGCTCATCTGCATGCTCGTCGTCCTCATCGGGGTCTCGACCTGACTCCAGTTCGTCGTCGTAACTGACTTGAGTGGGCAAATGCTCACATTCGCTGGCGTTTGGCACGTTGGAGAGGTGTTCTCTTCACGGATGAATCCTGGTTCACACTGTCCAGGGCAGATGGCAGACAACGTGTGTGGCGTCGTGTGGGTGAGCGGTTTTCTGATGTCAATGTTGTGGATCGAGTGGCCCATGGTGGCGGTGGGGTTATGGTATGGGCAGGCGTCTGTTATGGACGAAGAACACAGGTGCATTTTATTGATGGCATTTTGAATGCACAGAGATACTGTGACGAGATCCTGAGGCCCATTGTTGTGCCATACATCCAAGAACATCACCTCATGTTGCAGCAGGATAATGCACGGCCTCATGTTGCAAGGATCTGTACACAATTCTTGGAAGTGAAATGTGAAAATGTCCCAGTTCTTGCATGGCCGACATACTCACCGGACATGTCACCCATTGAGCATGTTTGGGATGCTCTGGATCGGCGTATACGACAGCGTGTACCAGTTCCTGCCAATATCCAGCAACTTTGCACAGCCATTGAAGAGGAGTGGACCAACATTCCACAGGCCACAACTGACAACCTGATCAACTCTATGCGAAGGAGATAGTGAGCAGATAGTGAGCAGATACTGACTGGTATCCTCCCCAATAAAACAAAACTGCATCTTTCAGAGTGGCCTTTTATTGTGGGCAGTCTAAGGCACACCTGTGCACTAATCATGGTGTCTAATCAGCATCTTGATATGGCACACCTGTGAAGTGGGATGGATTATCTCAGCAAAGGAGAAGTGCTCACTATCACAGATTTAGACTGGTTTGTGAACAATATTTGAGGGAAATGGTGATATTGTGTATGTGGAAAAAGTTTTAGATCTTTGAGTTCATCTCATACAAAATGGGAGCAAAACCAAAAGTGTTGAGTTTATATTTTTTTTGAGTGTCCACACTAATATTTTTAGGCCATATCCTAAAAGATCCTTGATCATTCTAAAATGTTACAGCAACAGGAAAAAAAGCCAAATCTTTTCTTTTTGCTCTGTTGTTTGCCAAACAATAGTGGTATTGGTCTTCCAGTGAGGAGTGGGACTCCTCTTGCTTGGGCTTTGAGATCAAGAAACACCTGGAAAGAGCTTATGAAGTCAGGAGGTCACTGGACACAGGTGTTTGGCAACGAATACATCTTTGCAGGAAGTGCTTCCTGTCTTACTGTATGGTTGTGAGACTTGGATGCTAAGGGTACTATCTCACTGGGCTGTGACTGTTGGAGAGTAGTTGGAGATGTGAATTTGTGATAAAATGTGAATGAGCGTGAATTTTTCAGTTGGTATCTTACTGAAATGACACATTTGCAAACCAAGTACTCAGGATGGCCATTGGCTGCTATTACGTGAAAAGAGGCTGTGGAAATACCCCAGACTGTAGGCATGGAAAAACCATGGTAAATAATCATAAAATGAAATAAAATAAACAAATAATAATAATAACAAGAGCAATCAGAGATTTCTGACGTCCACCAAGGGTTGACGAGGACTCAAAACAAAAGCTATGTGATTTACATTATGACCCGGACTTTACCTGGATTCAGATTCAGCAACACAATGCAATAATTGCATACTGATCCATAATGGTCTGAATTATCAAGATGTTGCAATCTGATATTTAATTCACAAGCTGAAACAAAATAGTGTCTTTCTGACCTTAGTTTTACATGGTGATTTCATATCTGTGAAGTAGTTTTGATGTAATCCTAGATCCAGAATCTGGATCCAGATACAGGTCACCTCTGTCTTTCAAAGCCTATCACCATTTTGAAGCACATTAAACAACCCAACTACTTTATTATGGTGTCATGTTGTTTCATAATTTAGACATCAAAAGCACCTATGAACATAATTTTAACAAGCTGTAAGAAACTTCAATATGTTTATCACAGCAGTAGCATAAAGCACTGCAATCTGCAGAATAAGGACACATTTATTTATCAGTACATTTTACCCAGAATGCATTGCATCCAACTTGAGGTGGTGGCCAGGCTTAAAACGGGATAGCCCGACAACCGGCCTGAATGAGGCCGGACACCTATCTCTCTCTCCTAGCCTGTGATTGGTTGGCATTGGTCAGCCTCACTTTGGTCAAGTTTTGGGGTGTGGCACGAGTGCTGCTCTCGTATTGGTCGTTTGCAGTTGGGCTATCAGGTCACTAGGAGTGGTAATTCCTACTCCTAAATGGTGGCCACTATCCGGCCTAATTCAGGCTGGTTGTTGGGCTAAAAACAGGAGTAGTGACCGATATCATTGGTGCTTGCGCCCCCTGATAGTGTGAAGTTGAATAGCCACAGCGGCACACACAAATCACTGCACGCATGTACAGATCTAATGCAGCAGGAGTGTAGCAAAAGTCATGCGTAAGAACACAGCCAATCCGCACACACAGACTTTGTTTTACACATTTGTGAATCTGGTTGCATACACACAAATCGAATTATACACACACAGATTTTGTTTTACACATTTGTGGATCTAGTTGCATACACACAAATCGAATTATACACACACAGATTTTGTTTTACACATTTGTGGATCTGGTTACATACACAAATCAACGTAAACACAATTTTTTTTTACACATTTGTGGATCTGGTTACATACACAAATCAACGTAAACACAAAATTTTTTTTTACACATTTGTGGATCTGGTTACACACACACAAATTGAAATACACACACAGATTTTTTTTACACATTTGTGGATGTTATTACATATACACAGCTCGAAATACACATTTGCAAATACTTTTCCTACAATAATGGCTGACAGATGTCCTCCTTGCTTCTCGGAGATGACCAGTATACGCTCCTTTCCATGCACAGGGTGAGGGGCTTCTCTAGATGACCACCTCTCTGCGCATTTGCTGAAACAGTCACCTCTCAGTCTGCAAACTCCAGAGGATAAAACAGTAAAGTATTTGACTTATTCCCATTGTGCTCCTCATTACAAAAGAAATTAAAGGCATAAATCCAGATTGCGCAGCCAGAGGGGCTGCCAGACTCACTCGGCCACTTTCAGAAGAGTTGTTCCTCTCTGATCAATCAATTTTCAATCAATTTTATTTATATAGCACCAAATCACAACAAACAGTTGCCCCAAGGCGCTTTATATTGTAAGGCAAGGCCATACAATAATTACGTAAAAACCCCAATGGTCAAAACGACCCCTTGTGAGCAAGCACTTGGCGACAGTGGGAAGGAAAAACTCCCTTTTAACAGGAAGAAACCTCCAGCAGAACCAGGCTCAGGGAGGGGCAGTCTTCTGCTGGGAGAGAACCAGGAAAAAGACATGCTGTGGAGGGGAGCAGAGATCAATCACTAATGATTAAATGCAGAGTGGTGCATACAGAGCAAAAAGAGAAAGAAACACTCAGTGCATCATGGGAACCCCCCAGCAGTAAGTCTATAGCAGCATAACTAAGGGATGGTTCAGGGTCACCTGATCCAGCCCTAACTATAAGCTTTAGCAAAAAGGAAAGTTTTAAGCCTAATCTTAAAAGTAGAGAGGGTGTCTGTCTCCCTGATCCGAATTGGGAGCTGGTTCCACAGGAGAGGAGCCTGAAAGCTGAAGGCTCTGCCTCCCATTCTACTCTTACAAACCCTAGGAACTACAAGTAAGCCTGCAGTCTGAGAGCGAAGCGCTCTTTTGGGGTGATATGGTACTATGAGGTCCCTGAGATAAGATGGGACCTGATTATTCAAAACCTTATAAGTAAGAAGAAGAATTTTAAATTCTATTCTAGAATTAACAGGAAGCCAATGACGAGAGGCCAATATGGGTGAGATATGCTCTCTCCTTCTAGTCCTCGTCAGTACTCTAGCTGCAGCATTTTGAATTAACTGAAGGCTTTTCAGGGAACTTTTAGGACAACCTGATAATAATGAATTACAATAGTCCAGCCTAGAGGAAATAAATGCATGAATTAGTTTTTCAGCATCACTCTGAGACAAGACCTTTCTAATTTTAGAGATATTGCGTAAATGCAAAAAAGCAGTCTTACATATTTGTTTAATATGCGCTTTGAATGACATATCCTGATCAAAAATGACTCCAAGATTTCTCACAGTATTACTAGAGGTCAGGGTAATGCCATCCAGAGTAAGGATCTGGTTAGACACCATGTTTCTAAGATTTGTGGGGCCAAGTACAATAACTTCAGTTTTATCTAAGTTTAAAAGCAGGAAATTAGAGGTCATCCATGTCCTTATGTCTGTAAGACAATCCTGCAGTTTAGCTAATTGGTGTGTGTCCTCTGGCTTCATGGATAGATAAAGCTGGGTATCATCTGCGTAACAATGAAAATTTAAGCAATGCCGTCTAATAATACTGCCTAAGGGAAGCATGTATAAAGTGAATAAAATTGGTCCTAGCACAGAACCTTGTGGAACTCCATAATTAACCTTAGTCTATGAAGAAGATTCCCTATTTACATGAACAAATTGTAATCTATTAGATAAATATGATTCAAACCACCACAGCGCAGTGCCTTTAATACCTATGGCATGCTCTAATCTCTGTAATAAAATTTTATGGTCAACAGTATCAAAAGCAGCACTGAGGTCTAACAGAACAAGCACAGAGATGAGTCCACTGTCTGAGGCCATAAGAAGATCATTTGTAACCTTCACTAATGCTGTTTCTGTACTATGATGAATTCTAAAACCTGACTGAAACTCTTCAAATAGACCATTCTTCTGCAGATGATCAGTTAGCTGTTTTACAACTACCCTTTCAAGAATTTTTGAGAGAAAAGGAAGGTTGGAGATTGGCCTATAATTAGCTAAGATAGCTGGGTCAAGTGATGGCTTTTTAAGTAATGGTTTAATTACTGCCACCTTAAAAGCCTGTGGTACATAGCCAACTTGTTCAAAATTCAGGCACGTTGTGTGCAACACCCTGCAACTCACGGGAGGGGATCTCAACACTCCGCGAATGTCACGTGAATGCTTGTGAATTCCCTCACAAATGCTATTCGCAAGCTCTCAGCCCAGTGAGATAGTAGCCTAACCAGTGACCTTAAGTCAACGCCTTGATGTCTTTCGTATCAGGTCTTTTTGGTTACTTAGGAAGATGACGAGTATCTCTTTCATTGTGAGGGAATGTCAGCTGTGACGTTTAGGCCATGTGGCACATTCCTCTTGGGATCCAGAGGATCCAGCACTCATTGTCCAGGGCCCCAGTGGATGGAGAAGTACCAATAGTTGGCTGTGGAAGATAGAGTGTTACTTGCTAGAGGTGGGGATGGACCAGTTGTCTACCTGTGTGATTGCTATCCTGGACCCAAGGCGGCTCTGTGTTATGGTTGTTGCAGACCTGACCTGATCTCCTGCTCTGAGTCACATCTTATTATGTCCACCAAGGACATAATAAAATCACCTGCATTTATTTGTCTGTGTCTCTTAGCAGGATTGCGTCAAACCTATTGCATGGATTTTGACAAAATTTTCACCACAGATAGATATTAGGCTATGGAAGAATCCATTAAATTTTGGAGTGAACCAAATTCAGATTTTGGATTTCACTTTGGTTTCACTTTATCTAGGCTTTGAAGGATTACTGTTAGCAGGATTACGTCAAAACTACTGCACGGATTTTGACGAAATTTTCAATGCAGACACTTATAAGGCCATGGAAGACTCCATTAAATTTTGGAGGTGATCTGGATCCGGATCTGGATTTTGGATCAAGTTTCACTTTATATCGTCTTTGAAGGATTATGTTACTTCATGGATTCTCACCAAATTTTCACCACGGATACATATTAGGTCATGGAAGACGCCATTACATTTTGGAGGATTATTTCAGAATTATTTCACAGATTCTCACCAAATTTGCACCACAGATACTGTATATATTAGGGCATGAAAGACTCCATTAACTTTTGGAGGCTTTCACATCGTGCGGATTCTGTATCAAAATTTCACCTTATATGCCCGTCAAAACTACTTCACCGATTCTCACCAAATTTTCACCACAGATACATATTAGGCCATGAAAGATTCCATTACATGTCAGAGGTAATCCGGATCCAAATCCGGATTCTGGATCAAGAGTTCACTGTATATGCGTTGAATGATTAGGTCAAAACTACTTCACCAATTCTCACCCCATTTTCACCACAGATACATATTAGGGCATGGAAGACTCCACAGAATTTCAGAGGTGATCCAGATCCGGATTGGCGGACGTCAGAAATCTGTGATTGCTCTTGTATTATACTTGAGTTCAGCCAAAAATGACAATTTGTTTGGTTACGTTTTTGGTTTGTTTGTTTTTTTAAATCCTGTTGTCACGTCAATGGAACAAGCATCTACAAACCAATGCAGCTCATCAATGATATGTTGAACTGTGCTCGAGCCATTTTAGGAGCACAGTTATTCTGCCAAACACAAACACAGGTTAAAAAGGAACAATTTTTGTTGTGGCACCACAAAATTTTCTTTTCAACTTTGCTTTGGCTCAGCCTGAAAACTTCCTACATGCTCTAAATCAGTAGAGCCAAACTGGCCTGCTCTCCGATATTATTTTTCCATTTCTGTTGTCAGACAGCAGGATGCGTATGAGATATTGATTTGGTTATTGTCCATAAAGCCATATTCCTGCACAGCAGTGCTCCAACAACTATTTTATGATTGATGCATAAAACAGACAGACATAAAACATTTGTATTGTGTGCTCAACAACATTAACCTTTATAAAGGCAGACACTGGAGAGACAGAGAGGTGACAGAAAGTTGTCTTCTTAGCTTCCCTGCCTCATAACCATAAATGAATTTGAGCTGGCTGATATCATTGCTTCTTATACAGTTCATTTCTCCCTGTCTGAGTTCTCAGATATATCCACTGGATTTTAAAAAGCTCATTTTTCAGGGATGAAAAAACATTGGCTTACTGGTGACAAAAAGGCCAAAATGAAGTGGAAGAGCTGCAGTTTCCATCAAAAACTTAAAGTGGCCAGGTTTTCATTTTCTGAACGATAAAATAGAAACTGCAAACATTGTTGGAAATAAAAACACTTGATATTGTAAAATTTAGAGAAAAAATGTTCTCTTCTTGAATAATTTTTGCATATTAGCATGGCACCACAATTCACTTTCATATAGTCGCATGTTATTACAAAGAATAAACTGCTTTCAAAAGACTTAAAGGGCAGAAAGTATGATGAAGAGGTAAATTAAGATTTGAATGCATGAAGGCAGCTTTGTGTTTACACATAAATCCCAAACTGCATAAAGACACCACTGAGGGCAAATCAGCTCATGTCTCTCAGCTCATGTGTCCAAAAGGCATCAGCAGTTCTTGGCTGATTTGTGTCATAAATGGCGGTTAACTGTCCCTTATTGCCTGTATTATTGTTTGGTTACTGTGCCTCAGGCTGTGAGATTCACAAATGCTTCATTACCTGCTACTCATAGCATTATTATGAGGTGTCATTTAACTGATTGGTGATTGAATATGCAATATGCAAAATTTTATTCCCTTTTCCATTATGACTTTTACTGCAAAGCCTTGAACAAATACATTTCCCTTGTATTTCATGTCCTACTTGTGTTAAATAAGCAACTATATGTATTTTTTTACATAATGAGGCTTACATCATCAACTCTGAATATTTTCATTATTTGTAATTCTGCACCCTTAAAAAATTAAATTGTGACCAAATATGAGTCACCCGATTTGCTTTCGTACCAATAATATACAAGTGATCGATTGTTGCACCGTATGGAATCGCACCTAGAATGTTCTAAACACACATGTAACACTGACACACATGTAGAAGGCCACAATTTCTGCAAACGTCAATAATGAGGCCATTTTGCACTTGATATTACAACAAGCTGGGACCAATGTAGTGCAACATGCATTTTTTCCCCCAGAATATGATGTTTCCCATGCACTCGCACCCTCAATCAACCACTGCTCATCAAAGCAAAGAACTAAGACATTAATAATGACATTCAAAACCATGTGGGCGATATGAATCCCATGCATCATTAGTAAATAAGGTTTGATTCATTCCACTTGAAGAAAGGGAGTTTAATGCATGCTTACTATTATTGTTAAGCTACGTTGTGCAGTCATTCTTTCAGATTTGAAGATATGCTAATATGCAAACCTGCATTTTGCACAAAACTGTACTTGTATTTGATGCTCTCTGTCTTGCAGTTATGTAAATAAATCTAATTATTTAACCAAAACTGTGTGGCTTTTTTTTTGTATCAAGTTATCTTTTGCATTGTTTTGCAGAAATGTACTGCTTATTGATATGTATTTTTTTTTATCCATGCCAAGGATTTTGACTGTTTTACTTTAGCTGTACCTTACGCTGTGACGCGGTGGTTTGAATCATATTTGTCTAATAGATTTGTTCATGTAAATGGGGAATCTTCTTCACAGACTAAAGTTAATTATGGAGTTCCACAAGGTTCTGTGCTAGGACCAATTTTATTCACTTTATACATGCTTCCCTTAGGCAGTATTATTAGACGGTATTGCTTAAATTTTCATTGTTACGCAGATGATACCCAGCTTTATCTATCCATGAAGCCAGAGGACACACACCAATTAGCTAAACTGCAGGATTGTCTTACAAAGACATGGATGACCTCTAATTTCCTGCTTTTAAACTCAGATAAAACTGAAGTTATTTTACTTGGCCCCACAAATCTTAGAAACATGGTGTCTAACCAGATCCTTACTCTGGATGGCATTACCCTGACCTCTAGTAATACTGTGAGAAATCTTGGAGTCATTTTTGATCAGGATGTCATTCAAAGCGTATATTAAACAAATATGTAGGACTGCTTTTTTGCATTTACGCAATATCTCTAAAATCAGAAAGGTCTTGTCTCAGAGTGATGCTGAAAAACTAATTCATGCATTTATTTCCTCTAGGCTGGACTATTGTAATTCATTATTATCAGGATGTCCTAAAAGTTCCCTAAAAAGCCTTCAGTTAATTCAAAATGCTGCAGCTAGAGTACTGACGGGGACTAGAAGGAGAGAGCATCTCTCACCCATATTGGCCTCTCTTCATTGGCTTCCTATTAATTCTAGAATAGAATTTAAAATTCTTCTTCTTATAAGGTTTTGAATAATCAGGTCCCATCTTATCTTAGGGACCTCGTAGTACCATATCACCCCAATAGAGCGCTTTGCTCTCAGACTGCAGGCTTACTTGTAGTTCCTAGGGTTTGTAAGAGTAGAATGGGAGGCAGAGCCTTCAGCTTTCAGGCTCCTCTCCTGTGGAACCAGCTCCCAATTCAGATCAGGGAGACAGACACCCTCTCTACTTTTAAGATTAGGCTTAAAACTTTCCTTTTTGCTAAAGCTTATAGTTAGGGCTGGATCAGGTGACCCTGAACCATCCCTTAGTTATGCTGCTATAGATGTAGACTGCTGGGGGGTTCCCATGATGCACTGTTTCTTTCTCTTTTTGCACCACTCTGCATTTAATCATTAGTGATCGATCTCTGCTCCCCTCCACAGCATGTCTTTTTCCTGGTTCTCTCCCTCAGCCCCAACCAGTCCCAGCAGAAGACTGCCCCTCCCTGAGCCTGGTTCTGCTGGAGGTTTCTTCCTGTTAAAAGGGAGTTTTTCCTTCCCACTGTAGCCAAGTGCTTGCTCACAGGGGGTCGTTTTGACCGTTGGGGTTTTATATAATTATTGTATGGCCTTGCCTTACAATATAAAGCGCCTTGGGGCAACTGTTTGTTGTGATTTGGCGCTATATAAAAAAATTGATTGATTGATTGATTGACGGAGGAAATGATGTCTACATATTTGTCCTAAATGGATTGGCAGGTGATGTTCTAAGTAAACACAGAGAGTCAGACTGAACTCTAATTCCATCATACAGCTTCTTTCATTTAACAGCTATTGTTGAGAGCTCTGAATAAGAGTTGTTTCCATGGTGACATCTACTTGTAAAGAGAGGGAGACCTTCGTTTTTGTCAGAATCAGAGACAAAGATGCAAGATGTGTTCAAGGCTTTGGGAGGAGGCCGTCTGCGCAATATGGACAAGAGGCTTTGTGATGGTTGATGTCTAGCAGGCGCGCGGACATCAGGTGAGCTCAGCATTTAATATGGACAGCCTCGCTCCCTTTCTCCTGCTTTCTCATATAACCGTGTTTGTGGTCGGCTCATTGATTTATGGCCACAATTAAAGAACACTCAGCACTGCTAAACATTTGCGTGCAATAAAATCAACAACAGAGTTGCTCTCTGGGACAAGGTGCTATTGCTTAGCATAATCAGCTCATTGCCTCTATGTTATCAGATTACCTTTACAACCTGTAAATTCAGCTGGGCTTCCCTAACACTGGTACAGCTGGGCGGTTCTGACGGAAGGGCCGTAAAAACAGGATGAACGTAGGAGCCATTGGGTTTTATTCGAAGGTTCTTGTCTATCGTCCGCCCGTAATGAGGAAATGACGAGTAGGAGATGGAGAATGGGAAACCTCAGAGGTAATTAGCTTTCTCCTCCTTCCTCTGAAGAAAGAAAACTCACCTTTGAAATGCTTCCAGCTACATCCTTGATGCTGCTCACAAGCTTTCCATATAATAATACCACATTCACTTTGTACATATACACAACAGTGTCAATATATTCAAAAATACAAAAACGTCAAGGAATACTTTGAAGTAATTGAAGCAAATTGGTTGAATTGTTACCATAACAAAAGCTGTACCATAACAAAATATGTATGGTCTTCCAAAATGGAAGAAATTTTTTTTTTTTTTTTCCCTCAAAATTCTACACACAATACCCAATAATGACAATGAAAAAAGTTTGTTTTGTTTTTAGATTTGTGCAGATTTATTAAAAAAAAATAAAAAAAAAATCACGTGTAGCGGCTGCACTCTGCATTGTGTTATGACTCCGCCCATTTGCTCCCCTCGGGACGCAAACTCACGAGTTCCGGCATGGGAGTCGGACTCTCTAACCAGAAGGCTAAAACCCAGGGCTCTGGCCTTGTGACCAGAGAATCCTTTTGCGCTGTTGGAAGTGAGGTTTACTAACTACATCTGCTGGCCTCCATTACACATGTACATAAGAATTCACAGCCTTTGCCATGAAGCTCAAAATTGAGCTCAGGTGCATCCTGTTTCCAACGATCATCCTTGAGATGTTTCTACAGCTTAATTGGAGTCCATCTGGGCATATTCAATTGATTGGACATGATTTGGAAAGGCACACACCTGTCTACATATTAGGTCCCACAGTTGACCGTGCATGTCAGAGCACAAACCAAGCATGAAGTCAAAGGAATTGTCTGTAGACCTCGGAGACAGAATTGTCTCGAGGCACAAATCTGAGGAAGGGTACAGAAACATTTCTGCTGCTTTGAATGTCCCAGTGAGCACAGTGGCCTCCATCATCCATAAATGGAAGAAGTTCGAATTTACCAGGACTCTTCCTAGAGCTGGCCACCAGTCTAAACTGAGTGATCAGGGGAGAAGGCCCTTAGTCAGGAAGATGACCAAGAACCAGATGGTCACTCTATCAGCGCTCCAGCAAGAGGATAACCTTCCAGAAGGACAACAATCTCTGTAGCAATCCACCAATCAGGCCTGTATGGTCGAGTGGCCAGATGGAAGCCACTCCTTAGGGCCCCTTCACACATAGTATGAATGTGGTCGAATTGCGCATAAAGTAGGAATTGTATGCAAATACGTGTAAAATCGTAGCTGCCTCCAACGCCTCATACACCTGTTGCGACAACTACAAGTACACACCAGTGGCTGAAAGACAAGAGTGTGCTCTTTGAGAGCCCATCGAACTCTCTTGTGGCAGGTGGCAGCCAAATTCCAGCTGACACACATGAACGTTGAACACTGCTTGACTGTCACTTACAAAATGTGTGGCCATTCGCACTATTAGTATGACAGTCAGCAGACAATCACTCTCGAGCTGGATGTGAAATTTGTCTAAGTGCCCCATGAGTGTGGCTTTGCAAACAGACACAGTGACACGTGGGTGTGGCCGCCAACAGGAGCAGCTGTGGAGAGCTGAGGTTCTGGAGGTCACGGCTGGGGAACACGTACCGTGTTTGGACGGACATGAACTAACAAATGTCCACTATGATACACTTGTGTCTGCTGTCCTCCTGTGGACATACATAAAAACATATCGCTGTTGCAATAGGCTGCAGTGAGCACGCACACACCGCGCACATTGACAGGCTACCCCAGGTGAAATGGATCATCAGATCATAACACGCAGTGGGCAATCTGAATGTCATGTCACCCGTGTGAGCTCTGTTCCACATGACGTGGTGTCAGTCCTGTGGCGCACCGTCCACAAGAAGCATGTCCAGCCGACTGGCCACGCCGCCAGCAGATGTGGACATGATAAGAGCGCCCTGCTTCTCATTCATGTCATTTCATAACATGAATGACATGGGCCATCTACAGAGGAACAGATAGATCATATTTGTACTGTCCGCTAGCTAAAAGGGATTCAGTTAAATGCAGTTTTTATATGGTGTGTGGTTGTATTTTTTCTTAAATACGTCAATGTCCTTCTTGATATCAGGCATTTTCCCGCATCTTTTACAGGACAGCGATGATAGCTCAGTGATAAAGTTTCTGGCTGGCAATCAGACTTTTTGGAAAGTGCAGGTTCGAATCTTGACCTTGACCTGAGCTCTTGACCTCAAACTGGGGCAAGGATTCATCTTTCAGCAATGACCCTAAGCACACATCTAAAATATCAAAGGAGTAGATTCAGGACAACTCTGTAAATGTCCTTGAGTGGCCCAGCCAGAGCCCAGAGCTAAAGCTGATTGAACATCTCTGGAGAGAGCTGAAGATGGTTGTGCACCAATGCTCGCCATCCAACCTGATGGAGCTTGAGAGGTGCTGCAAAAAGGAATAAGCAAAACTGTCCGAAGATAGGTGCGCCAAGCTTGCGGCATCATATTCAAGAAGACCTGAGGCTGTAATTGCTGCCAAAGGTGCATCAACAAAGTATTGAGCAAAGGGTGTGAACACTTACATACACATGATTCCTTAGTTTTTTTATTTTTTATTTTATAAATTTACAAAAATTTCAAAGTTTTTTCATCTTCTCATTATGGGAAAAGTAGAAAGTGAGTAAAATTTTGAGGGTAAAATGACAAAATGTGGAAAAAGTGAAGCGATGTGATTACTTTCTGGATGCACTGTATATACTGGACAAACACTGTGTGGTTATCCACAGGTTTTCTAAAGAGACCCAAAGAGCCATTTTGAAGCCCCAAAATGGCTGATCTAGGTGTCACCATGTTAGCAGCATTTACTCTGACGACATCACAACCAACCCCTAAATGCCTAAAGAGATGGAGTCTGGGCGAGACTGTACATGAGAAATGGGGCTTGACTATGCACCCATTTTCCAGTTAACAAAAAAGCTAAGCTAATAGGATAACCTTGATTCTGATGTTTATTAATTCATATTTTGGGAGACTATGCAGTAGTTCTCCTCAGTTTGCTTTGGTGTTTCATTAAAAATTATGACCTGCTTGGGTTCAATTCTGCACAAACACTAACAGCACAATCCAACCAATATGAGCCCAACAGGCACCCCATGGCTGAGGAGAGACAACAATTATATATATATATATATATATATATATATATATATATACACATATATATATACACTATATATATATATATATATACACTATATATATATACACACACACATTTTTCATGAGCTGAACTCAAAGATGTAAAATATTTTCTTTATGCAAAAAAGACCTATTTCTCTGAAATATACGAGGTCTGCGAGAAAAGAATCCGACCTTTTTATTTTATGCAAAAAATATATGGATTTGATTCATATGTTTTTACGTCAGCCAAGCTTGAACCTTCGTGCGCATGCGTGAGTTTTTCCACTCTCCACAATTTCTCTTATACTCACTCGACTGGTAAGCACTGAAAGCCGAGATAGGCATGTCCCAACTTGTCCTTTAACACTCCGAAATGGAGGCGTTCCTTTGTCTCACTCCATCAGCGGCTCCGTCGTGACGCGCGAAGCCTCCGCGCGGCTTTCCATGACAAAATCTCTTGTTAAAAGTGAAATCTGCCAGAAAATGGCTGATGTCACACAGCCATCCGTTTAGAAATGATGTGGTGGTTTCTGCCTCTCGATGGCGGCTCGGAGCGCGGCACGCCGTGTGCTATTGTGGGCAGTCCTTAAAGCTGTAGTAACACTCATTCTCTGAAGCCCGTAAAATTTTCACCGAAAGCCAGATAAATTTTTCTAATGGTTTGCAGCTGCCTGTCTAACAGTTTCTGAAAAAATTCTGATGGAAAAAAAGCCCAAATCATTCCATCATTTCCTCACAATGAAACGACGACGAGAGAGGTGGACCAGTGCTCACTCAAAGCCTGCCCACAGGCGAATGACGCAACCAACAGGTGTGGAAAAACTCACATGCGCACGAAGGTTCAAGCTTGGCTAATGTAAAAACATATGAATCAAATCCATATATTTTTTGCATAAAATAAAAATGTCGGATTCTTTTCTCACAGACCTCGGAGTTCTCAACTCTGTCTAAATCTGTGTTAGTGAAAACTTCTCCTTTGCTGAGATAAATTTTTTCAATTTATTTTCATTTATACGTGGTCTGTCAATAAAGTAACGGTCCTTTTTATTTTTTTTAAAGCTATATGGATTTGATTCATATGTTTTTACGTCAGACAAGCTTGAACCCTCGTGCGCATGTGTGAGTTTTTCCACGCCTGTCGGTGAAGTCATTCGCCTGTGAGCACGCCTTGTGGAAGGAGTGGTTCCGCCCCCTCGTCGGATTTTCATTGTCTGGAAATGGCGGAATGAAAAGGACTTTTTTTCCATCAGAATTTTTTCAGAAGCTGTTAGAGACTGGCACCTGGAAACCATTTGAAAAATTTATCTGGCTTTCGGTGAAAATTTTACGGGCTTCACAGAGAATGTGAAGCCAAGAGGACAAGTTAGGACAAGCCCAGCTCTCCACAATTTCTCTGATACTTACTGGACTGGTAAGCATTGAAAGCCGAGATAGGCATGTCCCAACTTGTCACATGACATGCCGAAACGGAGGTGTTCTTTGTCTCGCTCAAACAGCGAATCGGTCGTTACGCACGAAGCCTCCGCGCAGCTTTCCATGACAGAATCTCTTGTTAAAAGTGAAATCTGCCGGAAAATGGCTGATGCCCAGCTCTTGTGATAACCAGAGAAAGTGCACACGACTGTCTCGTATCCAGAGCCATCAGCTTAGAAATGATCTGGCGTTTTCTGCCTCGTCATCGCAACTTGGAGCGTGGCGTGCCGAGTGTCCTTAAAGCCGTCCTTAAAGCTGTCGTAACACTCATTCTCTGTGAAGCCCGTAAAATTTTCACTGAAAGCCAGATAATTTTTTTTAAATGGTTTCCAGGTGCCAGTCTCTAACAGTTTCTGAAAAAATTCTGATGGAAAAAAGTCCAAATCATTCCGCCATTTCCAGACAATGAAAATCCGACGAGGGGCGGGACCACTCCTTCCACAAGGCGTGCTCACAGGCGAATGACGTCACCGACAGGCATGGAAAAACTCATGCATGCACACGAGGGCTCAAGCTTGTCTGACGTAAAAACATATGAATCAAATCCATATAGTTTAAAAAAATAAGGACCGTTACTTTATTGACAGACCTTGTATAGCACCAATCAATCAATTTTTTTTTATATATAGCGCCAAATCACAACAAACAGTTGCCCCAAGGCGCCTTATATTGTAAGGCAAGGCCATACAATAATTATGTAAAACCCCAACGGTCAAAACGACCCCCTGTGAGCAAGCACTTGGCTACAGTGGGAAGGAAAAACTCCCTTTTAACAGGAAGAAACCTCCAGCAGAACCAGGCTCAGGGAGGGGCAGTCTTCTGCTGGGACTGGTTGGGGCTGAGGGAGAGAACCAGGAAAAAGACATGCTGTGGAGGGGAGCAGAGATCGATCACTAATGATTAAATACAGAGTGGTGCATACAGAGCAAAAGAGAAAGAAACAGTGCATCGTGGGAACCCCCCAGCAGTCTACGTCTATAGCAGCATAACTAAGGGATGGTTCAGGGTCACCTGATCCAGCCCTAACTATAAGCTTTAGCAAAAAGGAAAGTTTTAAGCCTAATCTTAAAAGTAGAGAGGGTGTCTGTCTCCCTGATCTGAATTGGGAGCTGGTTCCACAGGAGAGGAGCCTGAAAGCTGAAGGCTCTGCCTCCCATTCTACTCTTACAAACCCTAGGAACTACAAGTAAGCCTGCAGTCTGAGAGCGAAGCGCTCTATTGGGTTGATATGGTACTACGAGGTCCCTAAGATAAGATGGGACCGATTATTCAAAACCTTATAAGTAAGAAGAAGAATTTTAAATTCTATTCTAGAGTTAACAGGAAGCCAATGAAGAGAGGCCAATATGGGTGAGATATGCTCTCTCCTTCTAGTCCCCGTTAGTACTCTAGCTGCAGCATTTTGAATTAACTGAAGGCTTTTCAGGGAACTTTTAGGACAACCTGATAATAATGAATTACAATAGTCCAGCCTAGAGGAAATAAATGCATGAATTAGTTTTTCAGCATCACTCTGAGACAAGACCTTTCTAATTTTAGAGATATTGCGTAAATGCAAAAAAGCAGTCCTACATATTTGTTTAATATGCGCTTTGAATGACATATCCTGATCAAAAATGACTCCAAGATTTCTCACAGTATTACTAGAGGTCAGGGTAATGCCATCCAGAGTAAGGATCTGATTAGACACCATGTTTCTAAGATTTGTGGCGCCAAGTACAATAACTTCAGTTTTATCTGAGTTTAAAAGCAGGAAATTAGAGGTCATCCATGTCTTTATGTCTGTAAGACAATCCTGCAGTTTAGCTAATTGGTGTGTGTCCTCTGGCTTCATGGATAGATAAAGCTGGGTATCATCTGCGTAACAATGAAAATTTAAACAATACTGTCAGAACAAGCACAGAGATGAGTCCACTGTCCGAGGCCATAAGAAGATCATTTGTAACCTTCACTAATGCTGTTTCTGTACTATGATTAATTCTAAAACCTGACTGAAACTCTTCAAATAGACCATTCCTCTGCAGATGATCAGTTAGCTGTTTTACAACTACCCTTTCAAGAATTTTTGAGAGAAAAGGAAGGTTGGAGATTGGCCTATAATTAGCTAAGATAGCTGGGTCAAGTGATGGCTTTTTAAGTAATGGTTTAATTACTGCCACCTTAAAAGCCTGTGGTACATAGCCAACTAACAAAGATAGATTGATCATATTTAAGATCGAAGCATTAAATAATGGTAGGGCTTCTTTGAGCAGCCTGGTAGGAATGGGGTCTAATAAACATGTTGATGGTTTGGATGAAGTAACTAATGAAAATAACTCAGACAGAACAATCGGAGAGAAAGAGTCTAACCAAATACCGGCATCACTGAAAGCAGCCAAAGATAACGATACATCTTTGGGATGGTTATGAGTAATTTTTTCTCTAATAGTTAAAATTTTGTTAGCAAAGAAAGTCATGAAGTCATTACTAGTTAAAGTTAATGGAATACTCAGCTCAATAGAGCTCTGACTCTTTGTCAGCCTGGCTACAGTGCTGAAAAGAAACCTGGGGTTGTTCTTATTTTCTTCAATTAGTGATGAGTAGAAAGATGTCCTAGCTTTACGGAGGGCTTTTTTATAGAGCAACAGACTTTTTCCAGGCTAAGTGAAGATCTTCTAAATTAGTGAGACGCCATTTCCTCTCCAACTTACGGGTTATCTGCTTTAAGCTACGAGTTTGTGAGTTATACCACGGAGTCAGGCACTTCTGATTGAAAACTCTTTTTCAGAGGAGCTACAGCATCCAAAGTTGTCTTCAATGAGGATGTAAAACTATTGACGAGATACTCTATCTCACTTACAGAGTTTAGGTAGCTACTCTGCACTGTGTTATATGGCATTAGAGAACATAAAGAAGGAATCATATCCTTAAACCTAGTTACAGCGCTTTCTGAAAGACTTCTAGTGTAATGAAACTTATTCCCCACTGCTGGGTAGTCCATCAGAGTAAATCAAATCACAACAAAGTTGCCTCAAGGCACATAAAGAACTATTTTACTGAAAAAAAGTCTGAAGGACCTAAAGGACATGATTAGATGACGAGGAGCTTTTCCAAGTATGTGAGAGGCAAATAAAGAAAAATGCTTAAAAAGTTGAAATGCTGATGTGCTTCGCTCGTTCATGTCCGTGACATATGCATATTAATGTTTAAAAAAAAAAACCCCCGTCACAAAAATTTGACTCATTTAATCACAGGAGCAACAAAAAACACACCAGCCACAGTAGTGATCAGTTATTTAGCTGTGATCTGGGTCTCTGTGGGTGGATGGTTAGGTGTTTGTGGCTGTCAGGACATTTCCGTTTTGGGTGTTCTCAAGGGATCAAGACTCCGGTGTCAATGAAAGACTCATTAAAAGCCTGCTAACGAGTCTTTCATTGGATTCAGGTGTGTTGAAACAGGGAGACAATTAAGTGTCAGGAAGGTAGATCTCAAGGACCGAACTTGGGCACCCCTGATCTAAATGGTTCTGCCAGTGTGGCATTTACCATTACTATATATGCAGACAGGAGGAAAAAGTAAGGTCTAACCATACCAACCCCCAGAGCAAGCACACAGGCGACAGTGGTAAGGAAAAACTCTGATGATTTGAGGAAGAAACCTCAAGCAGACCAGACTCAAAAGGGTGACCCTCTGCTTGGGCCATGCTACCGACACAATTGACAAAACAATTTACAATCAAATATACAGGAAATTTTGCTGGTACACAGGACGGGAGGGTTGTAGAAGACACCACGCCCATCTCTGGATGGAGCCGCACCTCAAACAGAGAAAAAACAGAATCAGGCATCAGAAAGACAAATACAGTACAATGTGTCAGCATTAAGCAACAAGAAAAACAGAAGAAATACTAAGGTGAGCACTGGCCATGAGCCCTAAGCTTCACTAAAAGACCCAGACTTTAGATAAAGTTGAGGCCGCAGCCCGCTCCTTTTTCGTAAGAAAATGAAATTAAAAATTTAAAGGATAAAAAGCATAGTAACATACAATGCAAGTATGATAGCCATACAAAAGGAAAAATAAGTGCATCTTAAGTTTGGACTTGAAAGTCTCTACAGAATCATTCCACAGATCAGGGGCACAATAAGACAAAGCTCTGAGTGGCAGACTTTTTATTCACCCGAGGGACACAAAGTAGTCCTGCACCCTGAGAACACAAAGCCTGTGCCGGTACATAGGGTTTAATTAGGTCAGCTAGGTAGGGAGGTGCCAGTCCGTTAATTTTATAGGTTAGTAGCAGAACCTTAAAATCGGATGTGGTTAAACTTTCTGCTTCATGTCAAAGGTCTGGCAGCAACATTTTGAACCAATTGAAGACCTCTAATGCTGGACTGCAGTAAACCAGAAAACATTGCTGTAGTCCAATCTAGAAGAGACAAACGCATGAATCAGGGTCTCAGCGTCATCCATAGACAGGATGGGTTGAATCTTCGCTATATTTCGCAGGTAGAAGAAAGCAGTCATCGTAATATCTCTAATGTGGAGGTCAAAGGACAACTTAGGATCAAAAATTACCCCAAGGTTTCTCACTTTGTCAGTGTGATGTATGACACACGAGCCTAGGCTAAGTGTTAGCTGGTCAAAATGATGCCGATGTCTCACTGGTCCAAGAACCATCATTTCAGTCTTATCAGAATTTAAAAGTAGGAAATTGCTAGACATCCAGCTTTTCACTGACGCAAGGCAAACTTCCAAGGATTTTATGTGGATGAGATTACCAGCAGTTATCGGCATGTATAACTATCATCAGCATAGCAATGAAAGGTAATCCCAGCCTATCGAGTAGAATATGATGATCTACTGTATCAATGTACATCGTTTCACTGTCTGTCCGTCATAGAGATGTCTCGGCGAGCTTCACTGTAGCATCGGTCAGATAAACTAGGGGCATTAAAAGGCTAGAGACCCTTTCGCAGAGTGACACACACACACAAACACTGTAATAAAGTAAATGGGGTTTTATCAACATCAAGAGACCTGCAAATGCCTAGGAAGCAGCATTTAAATCAGTCCAGAGAACACAAATACAACTCAGGAAAGACAACACAGACACACAAATATCAAAACGCAAACTTGTCATGAAACATACACACAGTACTGTTAAAGTAGCAAACAAGAAATTAAGTTTAGTGTAGAATTAACAGTGGAAACACAAAAGGTCACAAGTGGTGTCTTAAATAAATCAGTAAAGTCCACTGAAAGTCACAGGAAGTAAATACTTATCTTAGGGAATCACAGAGGGCTCAGGGAGCTATGTCTTAACAGGAGTAGCAGTGAACACACAGGAGAGAACAAGGAACCAGGAAGCAACCAGTTACTCAAGAAGACCAAAACCACTGACAACACACTTCAACAAACCTGCCCTGTGTGTCTGTTAGGAAGCCCTTTTAAAATGCCACAACTGTGAGCAATTAGCTCCCTAACGAGCCACACCAGGAAGCAGTGAATTATCCACAGGTTTGCACACTGACAGAAACTGACAAACTTAACTCATCTGCACACGACGCATGTCTCCCTCCCTCCATCCCTACTACACAGTTGACAATACAAATATACAGGACATTTTTGGGCGTCCATGCTGGTGCACAGGACGGGAGGCCTGCAGAAGAAGATGCACAGTCCCACTTCTGGATGGAGCCACACCTCAAACAGAGAGAGGGAGAGAGAAAACAATCAGGTGGCAGAAAGACAACAAATAAGTTATAATTTGTCAGCATTAAGCAACAAGAAAAACAGAAGAAATACTAAGGTGATCACTGGCCACTAGCCATAAGATTCACTAAAAGACCCAGAATATAGATAAAGTTGAGGCCGCAGCCTGCTCTGTTTGCCAATAAAATCCCTCCACCTTCTCAACACACTCGCCTTGCTTGTCATCTCACTACCATGTGCATCTTTTACTACCCTGACGTGCTGCACGTCCTTTTCAGCTCTGCCCCTTTGTCTGGCCAATCGGTACAAGTCCTTTTCTCCTTCCTTACTGTTCAGCTTCTTGTACAGCTCGCAATATGCCGTCCTGAGCTTTTGCTACTTATGTTTTTGCCTTACGCTGTATCTCCTTGTACTCCTTTCTACTTTCTTCATCTCTCCAACTATCCCAATTCTTTTTTGCCAACCTCTTTCTCCTCATGCTTTCCTGGAAATCTTCCTTCCAAGTCTCCTTGTCTTCCTTCCACTGTCCAGATGTCACACCCAGTCAGGGGCGTCGGACTGGGGGGTAAAGGGTACTATGTACCCAGGGCCCAGAGCGGGGGGGGACAAAAAACTGGCATTAAATACATTTTTGTGTTGCATGTTATTAATGTCCATACAATTCATGTTGTGAAATGTTGCAATACATAATTCTGCTCTAACAATAATATTGAAAGATCTGAGGGCCCTTCCACCCCTGCACAGTTGTACAATGGTTTAGTCCAGGCGCACAGGCGGCACCCCCCCCCCCCAACACACACACACACACACACACACACACACATCCAAAATGGGATCTGACAGAATGAGGTGGTGTTTAGTAGTGCTGAAACAACTAATTGATTTAATCGATTATTAAAATAGTTGTCAGCTAATTTAGTCATCAATTAGTTGTTAAATAACTTTTACCGCAAATGTTTTGTTTCTTCCATATAAATCAACCGTTTCTGCAGCGCGGCTTTGCTTTGAACCTTGAACCAATCGAAGTAGTGGTTCACAGATTGAAGCAGTGCTTCGCAGATCGAAGCAGTGCTTCGATCGAAAATTAAGATTAAGCAAAATAAAACACTTAATCAACAAAGCACCAGATCGCTCGATCTGGTGCTTTGTTGATGCAGTGTTTTATTTCAACAAAGCACCAGATCGAAGCAGTGCCAAATGTATTACAGAGTCAAATGTATTACAAATTGTAATATTTAAGTCATTTATTTTTATTTATATATCAATAATAATAATAATAAACAACAACAATAGTAATAATAACTAAATGCCACAATACAGTTTTAGAGAAACGGACAAAAAGAATCTGATAAAACAAAACAGAAAAGATTAAACCAACTAACAACGAACAGAAATAAATATAGAAATAAGTGTTTCTGTGAACACCTAGTGACTCTTCAACCTCCACTTCATCCCTGTTTTATTTAAGTTTAATGACAATTTGTTTCGGTCAAACCACATCTAAGCTGTGTTTTTACACAAGAAAAAAATAAAATGCCGTAAACTGCACATTTGTGTCTTTTTTCATGAAAATCTCTTATTAAATATAACATATTACACTTTAGTCAGGCCTTTAAAAATACTTTTGTGGACTCTTGCTGTAATATGTTGTCAGTGGTTGAGATAGTTGCTGTAGGCATCTAAACCTGATAGAAATCTCTTTGTGGTGTGTCAGTGATGTATGTATGTGCAAAATAAAACAAAACACTACTCCAGGTATGTTTTTGATGAGAGTATAACATAACTTTGTTACAAGGTCAAATGTTGATGTTGTGTGACAAAGACCTTTTAATAATAACTCACTTAAAGAAATAATGGCAAAAGTCACAAGTAAGTAAAAAAAAAAAAAAAAAGATTAATCGAAAAAATAATCGACCGATGAACTGATTAGTAAAATAATCGTTACTTGCAGCCTTAGTGTTTAGGCTGAAATAAAATATGTCTTCCCTAAAAAATCAAAGTCCAGATTTCAAAAAAGAAGAGAAAAAAGGACAAGGAAAGAAAACTAAATGAGGGAAAGCAGCTGCTAACCAAATTCTTTGAAAAAAGAGGTGAGCTTGAAAGCAAGCTATATTGAGTTGGGGGTCTGGGGGACCAAATTGCACTGGTGCATTCCTGTGCATTTTAACAGACGGAATGCACCAAATTGCACCATTTTTGTAGAAAATGGTGCAATTTGGTCCCCCAGACCCCCAACTCAGTATTGCTCCCCCAGCTTTACTACGCATAAGAAATTTGGTGTTTGTGTTAATAAAAGACAACATAACAGTGGGGGGGTCTTCAATATGGCTAGTACATAGGGCCCAGAATTTGGTGCTATGCCCCTGCACCCAGTACCGTCCTAGCTCTCTCCCACACTACATATGCAGTACATGTCCAATTGTCCAAAATTGCTTCCCCTCCATGCTTCTCTCACCTGCTCACTAAATTTCACATAACAGTTTTCTTCCTTCTGCATCCACCATCTGATTCTTTGTTGAGCTCTCAATCTCTTTTTCTTCACTTCTAAAGTCATCCTACAAACCACCATCCTGTGCTGTTGTTGGAAAAATTCACATATGCCATTAAAATTATCATTTACTCACTTATATATATGTCCATAATTCTCCTATTACCACAACCTGAGATGAGCCCTGTGAAAATAATTGCTTAACATTCCAAAACCATCAAGGTTGCAGACAGAGGCTTGATCAAAGATCAACCAACCAATGTCCCTGGTTTAACATGTGCCAGCAGAAACTGATTAGACAGAGGAACAGAATGCTCCACAGCCTTGAAGTGCCTTGTGCCTATCTGCCTGCGATGTGCATCATACGATCACGTGTATGTAAATGAATGATTCACTCTGTAACCACCCATGTTTGTGTCTCAATAAAAAGGCTCTGCTAAGTGGGACCTCTTCGGAAAAGACTGCAAAGAAAAGCAAGTTCTGTTGAGCTCTTCCCCTTTGCGCAAAGCCACCAAAAGAATTTGTACTCTGTCTGGTTCTGTTGAAGTCTTGTTTTTGTATGTGCAGGTAAAGCGGGTTAAACCTGACATATTTCCTGGTGCCGTGACCCGGATGTCAACATATCCAGTCGCTGCGGAAGGAGGGAGACATACCGAAGCCCGTCGATGGCCGGCTCCACAACGAGGCCGAAAGAAAGTCCCGGGGAGTGAATTCTCCGCCAGGCCGGTGATTTAGAAGTCAACCTCTGACCGCAACGCTGGATTGACGACATCCGAACTGGAAAAAAGGAAAAATCAACGGACCGGACAGACCGAAAGTAAGTAGGAAAATAATGTTCACAGAGACATGACAGGAATAAAAATCGTACGTAGAATAGTGGCGCTCAAGGTCCACAGAGAAAACGCGGTGGCCGCGTATAGGAAAAATGTGTGGGACACGTTGAATAAAAACGTAGGATTTAACAACTGGATACGTGAAAAATAATACTGATCAAATTTACGCAGGATTTTACAACAGGATGCGACAACAGGATACGTGAAAAGTAATAGTGATCAAATTTACGCAGGATTTTACAACAGGATGCAACAAAATACAGCTGTCTAAATGAATGAATGTGATTTGTATGAAGGGGAGGATTTACAATTGAAGCATGGGCGCCCTGACATCCTCCAGTCCAGGGGACAAAAACGAAGGCACTGTCTGAAGTAAATTGTGAACTGATCCATACACACCACACCTGTTTGTGTTGAACGACGTGACTGTCGCGCTGATCAGCTGTTTGTCATTTGTGCTGATTAGGGCGGAACTGTCGGCCGGTTAGCGCGCGTACCCAGGCCCTTTATAGGGGCGGACTTTATTCATGCCGGATGTTACTGTAGCGACAAGTAGTGGTTGTGGGGCGAGTTTTAAGTTATGCTCGTTCCGATTGACTTTAAACAACTGCGCGTGTACCCGCAAATAATCTGTGAAAGGCAGCCGGTAAGATTTTTGTGTATTAATATGATCACACTGTTGGGCGTCTTTACTTCTGCCCCACGTCGCTACTTGCGCTTGTGAAGGCGCTGTAGGCAACGTGGGGCGTCGTTCGTGTGTAGTTTGGATGGGACGATTCGTAAATATTTGTTGCTTGTACGAAAGGGGATTTTTTGTGTATGTGGTGTGGGCGTGAATATTCACTTAAATTCACGTGCATTGAAGCTGTAAGCCGCTTGGCTGCGGGCTTATGTTTTAAATTACGATTTTTGATTGTTACTTTATAGTTTGATAATATAAGCTGCTGATTATTTATTGTGTAAGGAGCAATTTGTTCAATCGCGTGGCTGTATCAATCAGTAGTGATAATGAGGACAATAATTTGGTGTTGGCGGCTTTTATATGTATTTTAGGAAATGAAATTGATTAAATGATAAGGTACGTGTCGCTAAATTAATTTAAGTTATTTGGAAATGGTTTATGGTATATTATATTTACAGTTGTGTATGTATGTGTGTTTTAAGGTTTTTTACCTGGTGGCATTAAAGCAAAACCCAATAAACAAGAAGTGGGAAATGTTACAGCGTCATCTGAGTAAACATCTGCTGCATGATTAAGGAATTGCGGGTGAAATCCCTTCGAGCGTGGGGCGCAGTAAAATAAGGAATAACGCTCGACAGTAAAAAACCGGAGCCAGTCATCAGCAAGTTAAGAAACAAAGTTTAAGCTCCACCTAAAATAATGGCGGAATCAAAAGGTTTGCAACAGCTAAAGACTAACAGGAGCACCGCTAAGAGGCAGTTTTCTAGACTAGCTAACTCAATTGCAAGATCATGTAAGAGCATGTCCGTGGATGAGCTGCAGGATGCTTTTACCAAGATTGCAGTAGAAGCAGACAAAGTGATTGATGCAAATGACGACCTAGAGGCGGCTCTGTCAGAAACCTGGGATAAAGATGGTGGATCTGCTTTGAAGCGGGAACAGTGTGAAGACATCAAGGGTACTGCAAGTGTGTGCGAACAGCGATTGGAGGAGGAGCAAAGTAGGATTCGACATATGATTTGGAGCAATTTTGGGCACCCTGAGTTATCTACTGCACTAGAGTTGGCTGAAGCTGAGTATGAGAGATCCTCGGCCCATGCTGCAGACATGAGGATGGAAGCATATGAGTATATGCTAAGTCAACTGGAGACTCGTGTCAAAGCGGCAAAGGAGGCGCATCACAAGTGGAGCCGGTGGGCCCCTTCTGCGGTGAGGGAGGATCTTCAGCAGAGAATTAAGGAAGTCGAGATTTGTGCAGCTAAGCTGTTTTCAGAGAAGGTTCTCCTGATTCAGGCAAGGGTGGAAAACGAAGTGCAAAGAGTCTTTGATCCCTGTTCACAGGCACCTGCAATTAAGCTGAGACCTGCTGCCCTTCCCCGATTTGATGGCAACAAGAGGAGCTTTTATAGTTGGCGCAAAGACTGGGAAGCACTCCAGAGGCAAGGGGAACCTACTGGTTCGAAAGAGGTCAAGAAGTTCCAGTTGCTTGACAGTTTGGAGGAAAAGGTGGCAAGAGACCTGCGGCTATCTACATGTGCTACTGCAGAAGATATATTTCGAGTTTTAGAGAATCGTTTTGGAAACAAAACAGCTATAGCACTGGAAATAGTGGAGGAGCTGCAGGCTCTGCCCCCGGTGAAGGGTCATCAGCCTCGGAGAATTGTGGACCTTATAAGGGTGATTGAGAAAGCCTTGAGTGACCTAAGTGAGCTGGGTGACATAGGGGCTTTAAGGAATCCACTAATGACAAAGTCGCTGGAAAGTAAGTTGCCGGATTTGTTAAAAAAGGAGTGGCTTTTGTTTGTTGCGGAGAAGAGGTGTGAAGAGCCACAAAGGGACCGCTTTGAGATGCTATTTGCATTTCTAAAAGGTCAAGAGCAAATTTATGAGGAATTGGAACAGTTGAAAGATGAGGAATTCCTAAGAAGGGAGCAAAGAGTTCAACCAAAGCTCGCCAGGACAAAGGCAACAAGGACAGGAAACCCCCAAGGAGGCTGCATTGTCTGTGGGGAAAATGGTCACAAGCGACGTCTGTATCGGTGCAGAAGGTTTAAATCTCTCAGCCTTGCTCAAAAGAAGGAAGCAGTTCAGAAGCTTGGGGCATGTATTAACTGTCTTGAGGTCCACGAGGAGGGGGAATGTAAATCGTCATTCTGTTGTAAAGACGAAAGCTGTAAGGGCAGGGGGGTGAAGGAGCATCATTACCTTCTATGTCCTAATGCTCTGGGTTCTCAGAAAGGCATGCCGAAAGCTAGACCAAAACTGAATTCAGTGGATCATAGTGGGAGAAGGTGCACCGAAGAGCAAGAGGAGTTCCTAACGCAGCTTCCCCCAGAATTGGCCAAGCAATGTCGTAGTGTCTTCTGTAACACCACTGCAAGGACATTTAATTCCGTACTTGGTGATCAGTTGATATATGACGACAGTCCTGAAGAGTTCCCGGTTATTATGATGATTTTGGAGGTCACTGCTAATGCCGGGCAGAAAATTGGGACTTTGATAGACCTTGCATCAGACACCAACTATATTACTCATAAAGCTGCAAGTGAATTGAAGCTGAGGAGTGAAGATGTCATTCTTGTAGTGCACGGAGTTGGTGGCATGCAGACTATGGTGGAAACAAAGAGATACCTGCTGAAAATTAGAGTTAATACTTCAAAGGGCACCTCGAGATCTCACCAACTTGTTTGCTATGGTCTTGAAAGCATTGCAGAGATTCACCATCATGTCTCTGCCAAAAGGTTGCAAAACATCTTTTCAGATGTCCCCTTGAGGGAACTTGTTCGTCCGACACAAATTCAGTTACTCATCAGCCATAAGGAGGGCCGACTTGTTCCACAAAAGGTGCGTTCAGTAGGAGACCTTGTTCTATGGGATGGCCCTTTGGGTAAAACTGTTGCAGGCTCTCATCCCGACCTCATGGAGGAAGTTAACATCACAGCCCATGCCTCACGTACTCACTTTGCCCGCTCTATGCGGAGTGCTGCGGAAAAGTATACAGAGTTCATCCACAAGTGCGAAAAGAGGCTACCTCAGGACACTCTCGCTACTACCTTAAGCACCAGTCGAGATTTTATAAGCTGGTGGAAGTGGGATAGCATTGGTGCTGCCTGTGAGCCCCGATGTGGCGGGTGCCGTTGTGGCAGGTGTCAGCCTGGTGGAAAGGAGATGACCCTGTTGGAGGAACGAGAGCTTGAGCAGGTGAGGAGTGGCCTGACCTATGTAGCTGGGGACCACCATAGTGACAAGCCTCATTGGCATGCAAGGTACCCTTGGACGGAGGACCCTCTAACGTTACCGAACAACAGAAGGGCTGTGGAGGCTATGTTCTTGAGGACAGAGCGGCAATTGGGCAAGGAGCCTGAGTGGAAAGTGGCCTACAAGGCGCAAGTCCATGATATGTTTGAGCGGAAAGCTGCCATCAAGCTCTCAGAGGAGATGGTAAAAAGTTGGTCTGGGCCCGTATGGTACGTAAACCACCTTATTGCTCCAAACCCCCATTCAGTCACCACCCCTGTTCGTCTTGTTTGGAACAGTAGTCAGAAATTTAGGGGCCAGAGTCTTAATGACCTCCTTATTAAAGGCCCCGATGTGCTGAATAACATTCGTGCTGTCCTACTTCGGTTTCGGCAAGGCGTGTATGCTGCATTGGGTGATATTAAAAAGATGTATAACTCGGTTTGGTTGGAGGACAGAGAGGTGCACCTCCATCGGTTTCTCTGGAGAGATTCTGAGGCTGAGGATATTGAGGAATACGCTATTACAAGAGTCAACATTGGCGATAAACCTGCTGGTTGTATTGCACAGGTAGCAATGCGAGAGACTGCAAGCTTGCCGGAGTTTGTCCACCTTAAGGAAGAGCGCCGTATATTGGAGGAAGATTCTTATGTCAATGATATACTTACCTCCCATAACGACTTAGAACGACTCAAGCAGTTGACAGTTAATGTTGGGCAAATCCTTGAAGCGGGTGGGTTTCAGCTCAAGCCTTGGGTGTACTCCGTTCAGAGTGGGAGGGAAGACCTGGAGAAGCGAAAGCGAGTTACCCCCGCTGTCTTTGTTCTTCCAAATCAGCTTACTGAGGAGGATAACAAGGCGTTGGGAATGGGTTATACCCCAGGTGTGGATGAGTTCCACTTAATGGTTGCTGTAAACTTCTCAAGGAAGCGGAGAAAGATGAGGCTGGGTGCTGACCTGTCAAAGGAGGAAGTGAAGCTGCAGGCTCCAAATCCGCTCACTCGAAGGGAGCTCCTTAGTCAAGTGTCTGGGTTATATGATCCTCTTGGATTTGTGACTCCTGTTAAGCAGAGGGGAGCTATCCTTGTAAGGAGAGCCTTTCAAGAAGTGAAGGAAAAGGGCAGCCAAGTTGAGAGCATGTGGGACACTCCTCTGTCTGACTCGCTTCGAGAAGACGTTATCTGCCTGCTGGAGGATTATATCGAGCTTGGCAAGTTGAGATTCCAGAGGGCACTGACTCCTTCTGACCCAAAAGCTGAGCCTTGGGGCATTACCTTCTCTGACGGCAGTGAGTACTCTTATGGCGCAGTGTTGTATTTGAGATGGAGATGCCAAGGAAAGGTGTTTGTTCGGTTGGTTGAATCAAAGGCCAAGCTGACACCGTTGGAGCATAAGGGAGATGCGGTCAAAGCAGAGGTCTGTGGGGCTGTCTATGCTTCTCGTTTGAAGAAATACTTCCTGAAGAGTTGTAAGATTAATGTGGGGAAGTGGTACCATCTGGTGGACAGCCAGACGGTCCTTGGGGCAATTCAGCGAGAGAGTTATGGCTATCAAACTTTTTTTGCCAACCGAATTGGAGAAATTCAAAGTAACACCAATTCCCAAGACTGGTGGTGGGTCCCGGGGTCTTTGAACATCGCAGATATTGTCACTAGAGGAGCTGGACCCAAAGATTTGGATCAAGGGTCCCAGTGGCAGGCTGGGCCGGGATTTCTTCATCTCCCAGAATGGGAGTGGCCCTTGAAGTCTGCAAAGGATGTTGCTGCAGCTGCAAGAGACAATGTTATTAAAATCCAAAAGAAGACTTTTGGTGCTTTACTGACCCGGGTTCGAGCCAAAAAGTTTGACAGGATCTCGAACAAGCCTGAATTAGACCTACACAGGCCTGTGGCAGGAACAATGTTGAAAGAACTGCTGGATGTTAAAAGGTTCGGCAATCTGAGGAAGCTGCTGAAAACTGTTGCGTTGGTATGGAGGGCAGCAAAAATCTTCCTTCAAGGAAGGGCCAGAGGATTAAAGTGGGAGGCAGTCCAGCTGGCTGGAGTTTGTACGCCCCAGGAGCGTGATGATGCTTTCCGAGATCTCTGTCTGGCAGCCCAGGAGGGTAAGAATTTCTCTAATACCACCATGGACAGACTTGTTGTGTGCAAGGATGAAGCAAGCGGGTTATTGATTTGTGGTGGTAGAATTCAACACTTCAAGGAAGACAAGATCGGTGTTCCATTATTACCGGCTGAGTCTTGGCTTGGTGTTCTCTTGGCCCGACAAAGTCATCAAGAAGGGCATGAAGGGGCTGCTGGAACGCTATTAAGGATGAGGAGCAAGGCTTGGGTTGTTCATGGTAGACGAGTGGCCCAAAATGTCATTAACCAATGTATTGTCTGTCGAAAAGCAAGAGCAAAAGTATGTAAGCAAGTGATGGGTGACCTACCCTTTGAACGGACAAGGCCTGCTGCCCCCTTTCAGTTCATCACAGTGGATATGTTTGGACCGTATCTGGTGAAGGATGATGTCAAAAAAAGGGTAACAACTAAAGTCTGGGGAGTCGTCTTTAGTTGCCTTGCAAGTAGAGCACTTCACGTTGAACTTGTCAGCAGCATGTCAACAGAAAGCTTTCTTATGGCCTATCAAAGGTTTGTCGCTTTGAGAGGTCATCCCCAGAAGGTCTGGTCAGACCCTGGGACCAACTTCATTGGGGCTAAACCAGTCTTAAAAGATCTCTATGCATTCCTTCTGGCTCAAGATACTGCTGGCTTGGAGGAGTATGCTGCAAGTAATGGCACGAGCTGGGCCTGGAAAGTATTACCTGCCGACTCTCCCCATCGAAATGGAGCTGCGGAAGCTGCAGTGCGGGTTGTGAAGCGGGCTCTTCAAAATCTCAATAAAACAGTCAATCTCACCTTCAACGAATTCCTCACAGCTCTTCAGATGGCGGCTAACCTGGTGAATGAGCGTCCAATTGATGCAAGAATCCAGAGTCAAGAAGATCGGATCCAGTATGTGACACCGAACCATCTCCTGCTGGGTCGGGCGTCTCAGGATGGAGACTTCAAGACCTTTGATTTCGAAGGTTATCCGTTCAAACGCCTTCAAGAGATTCAAACCCAAGTTAAAAGCTTTTGGAGGTTCTGGTGTCAATTGGCTGGTCCAAATCTCTTTATTAGAAGTAAGTGGCATACGCTCGAGAGGAATGTTGCTGTCGGAGATGTTGTCTGGTTTTGTGACCAGAATGCTCTGCGTGGTCAGTTTCGTCTGGGAAGGATTGTTGCTGTCAACCCGGATCGCAGAGGTGTCGTGAGAGATGTGGACGTGCTCGTCACTTCTGGCCAGTGTCCTCTTGCCTTACAGCCCGGACAATTAGGGGAAGATCTGAGGGCGAGGGGTAGTGGGGTTGTACTTCACAGGGATGTGAGGCGGCTAGTTGTTCTGCTACCTATTGAGGAACAGGGGTTATAATTTTGATGTGGGCGACCTTCAATGCGGACAATGTAACTTGGGTGCGTGTGCGCATGAAGCTCGAGTGGGAGGTGTCGCGCTGATCAGCTGTTTGTCATTTGTGCTGATTAGGGCGGAACTGTCGGCCGGTTAGCGCGCGTACCCAGGCCCTTTATAGGGGCGGACTTTATTCATGCCGGATGTTACTGTAGCGACAAGTAGTGGTTGTGGGGCGAGTTTTAAGTTATGCTCGTTCCGATTGACTTTAAACAACTGCGCGTGTACCCGCAAATAATCTGTGAAAGGCAGCCGGTAAGATTTTTGTGTATTAATATGATCACACTGTTGGGCGTCTTTACTTCTGCCCCACGTCGCTACTTGCGCTTGTGAAGGCGCTGTAGGCAACATGGGGCGTCGTTCGTGTGTAGTTTGGATGGGACGATTCGTAAATATTTGTTGCTTGTACGAAAGGGGATTTTTTGTGTATGTGGTGTGGGCGTGAATATTCACTTAAATTCACGTGCATTGAAGCTGTAAGCCGCTTGGCTGCGGGCTTATGTTTTAAATTACGATTTTTGATTGTTACTTTATAGTTTGATAATATAAGCTGCTGATTATTTATTGTGTAAGGAGCAATTTGTTCAATCGCGTGGCTGTATCAATCAGTAGTGATGAGGACAATAATTTGGTGTTGGCGGCTTTTATATGTATTTTAGGAAATGAAATTGATTAAATGATAAGGTACGTGTCGCTAAATTAATTTAAGTTATTTGGAAATGGTTTATGGTATATTATATTTACAGTTGTGTATGTATGTGTGTTTTAAGGTTTTTTACCTGGTGGCATTAAAGCAAAACCCAATAAACAAGAAGTGGGAAATGTTACAGTGTCATCTGAGTAAACATCTGCTGCATGATTAAGGAATTGCGGGTGAAATCCCTTCGAGCGTGGGGCGCAGTAAAATAAGGAATAACGCTCGACAGTGACTGAAAAGAGGCACTAGGCAAGGTCACCCACCTCCTTCGGGAGGTTGAAGTGGTTGACACTTTTCAGTCAGACTGATAACCAAACAGTAAAAAGGGACAAATAATCGTTCGTTTAGGTCTCCCTAGGAGACACCCCCACGAACGACCAAAATGGGAAACACACAGGGTAAACAAGTTTACAAAAATGATCCAAAATACATGCATCGACTAAACCCTGACTATACGTGGTTTCTGGAAAAATGGGGAAGAAAATACAAGTTTAATGGGAAATTGTTAGTCGATCCCATACAACAAATTGTTGATAAACTACAACAATATACTAATATAATATATATGATATACTAGATGAACAGGTTGAAGCACTTAGTTGTGTTTCTTTCTCTTTTTGCTCTGTATGCACCACTCTGCATTTAATCATTAGTGATTGATCTCTGCTCCCCTCCACAGCATGTCTTTTTCCTGGTTCTCTCCCTCAGCCCCAACCAGTCCCAGCAGAAGACTGCCCCTCCCTGAGCCTGGTTCTGCTGGAGGTTTCTTCCTGTTAAAAGGGAGTTTTTCCTTCCCACTGTCGCCAAGTGCTTGCTCACAGGGGGTCGTTTTGACCGTTGGGGTTTTTACGTAATTATTGTATGGCCTTGCCTTACAATATAAAGCGCCTTGGGGCAACTGTTTGTTGTGATTTGGTGCTATATAAATAAAATTGATTGATTGATTAATGGGCGTATTAAAACCAAATTCCAGTGTAAAGCAAGTTATGATGTTATTGCTTCAACCAAACAGAAATCAGACGAGGACTCTGATGACTACCTGGTGAGGTTTGAAAAGGTGTTCCGTGCCAATAGCGGTATACCTTACAGTGAAAATGCGGCTGGCCCCTACCGAAATCAGCTAAAACAAGCACTCCTAAATGGCCTTTTACCCCCGATAAGTATGTGGGTGAAGAAACATTGTGTTGAACTCGACACCCAGACACTCTCATAAACTATGGCATGGGTCAGACATGGCAATAAAGTGATTGGACAAAAAGAAATCAGGTCAATCAGGCTGTCCTAATATTTTCTCTTTGGATGAGTTCTATTCAAATGATGAGGTGTTTTTCGAGGGTGGATTTCCCCACGGACGTGGCTGCGGCCGAGGTCACGGACGTGGTGGGTGCCGCCCTTTGGGCAGGGGAAGAGCACATGTGATATTTGACAGACAGGAAAATACCTGTTGGAGTTGTGGAGAATTTGGACATTGGGCACGAGACTGCCCCTATCAACAATGTCCATCTCAAAGGAAGGGCCCCGGTCCATCAGCCCTCCCTTTGAAAAATGACTAGAAGCTGCAAAAACTGCAGTATTTAAATTACATGACATTCCTGTCACACCAACTAACAGGAAGGATAACTCTGATTATTCTGACAATGACAATTTGGATTCAGTGGACATTTGTGGAGCATGGACAATGATGGGCATGAAAGACAAACCCACCATCACTTTGGTGGTAAATGGTTTTCCTTTTGAGTTCTTGTGTGATACGGGCACATGTAGAACAGTGATGAACACACTGCCCCCTAAAACAAAAGAATCACAATAAAATTTATGTGAAATCAGTTAATGGTATGAATAACCAAGAAGTAATGTTGAAACCAGTGAACATTACTGATCCAGACACCCACCATGAAATAAACAAACCCACTGTCTTTTCTCCAACATGTCCAGTGAATCTCCTGGGACGCGACTTGTTACAAAGTCTAAAGACTGGCATCCTCCCAACTTCAGGAGGACTGAAAGTGGTCAAAATGACTACAGATGACATATTTTATGACGCCACAGAAGCGACTAGATACTCGTTGGACCTGACGGACATGACACAGGCTTCATGCTTACTTCAAAAGGCTGTAAAGCAACTGACTGATTTACAGCATGCACTCCATCCTGAACAGTTATACATCACATTGTACTACACTCACAGACCAGACCCCAGCACTCCATAAAATCCAGAATATTACAGTTTTGTTTTGTTTTTTTAGATCAGCACCAAATCACTAAATAAAATATATATAAAATATTGTTAAAGTGAGTGTGAAAAATGATTTTTTGTTACATGATGTGATGTGTATTAATTTCTGAGAAATTGACAAAAAAAAAAAAAAATCCTCTACATTGTTCCATCTCAGAAAATTAAATGAAGCTTAAAATAGTTTTGTTTTTGTTTTTTGTTTTTTTCTTTTCTTGATTCTACCATCTATCCAGATCTTCTCCAAAAGTTAATGGATTCTGGTTTGGGTTCTGCTGTGCTCCACCCCTCCGCCAAGTATGGGGAAAATCAATTTAGTAGTTTTTGTGTAATCCTGCTGACAGGCAAATAGACAAACCAATGGCACTGAAAACAGCCTGCTTGGCAAAAGCAAAGTGACAGAAGCTCAAGGTGTCCATTTATACCGACAGCCAGTATGCATTCTCAAAATTTTCTTCTTTGCTAAACAGTGGGAACAACGAGGCATGGTGACCTCTACAGGAAAACCAGTCACTCATGCTGGCCTTTTGCGAGACCTTCTATATGCTGTAACCCTCCCGTCTGCTCTTGCTTTATGCAAATGTGCTGCACACACTAAAGGCACTGATTACGTTTCCAATGGAAACCGCCTCGCTGACACAGTTGCTAAAGCGGCAGCGGCTGGTAGTTACGGTGTTTCTGACGCCTATACAGCTGACACAGACATTCCACTTATTGACTCAGATATTCTGAAAGACATGCAACAACAATAACCACAGCAGGAAAAAATATGTGGTTGAACAAAGGGGCGACATTGAATTCCTCAAACATCTACTTCATTGGTGACAGGCCCATCCTTCCTAAAAATCTTCATAAGACAGCTGCCATTGTGATCCATGGTCCTTGCCATGTGTCAGCTGGAGGGATGGTATCACTGAACAGCATTTTCACACCTTTGGGTTTAATTCCTATGCAAAAAACGTTTGCAGAACATGCACTGTATGTATGAAACACAACCCTCAGGGTAATATGAGACCAAAACGTGGACAGTTTCCACAGCCACAGTACCCATTTCAGACAGTACATATGGATTTCATTGAATTAAATCAAAGTGGTCCATAAAAATACTGCCTGGTGTTAACTGATGCATTCTCCAAATGGGTTGGAATTATTCCATCAAGACATGCTGACGCACTGACAGTCGCAAAAGCAATCTGTAAAAACATTGTCCCACAATATGGGATACCAGAAACAATGTACAGTGGCAACGGGACACACTTCGTGAACGAAGTAGTGGAGAAAATGGCTGACAATTTGAAAATTAATCTGAAACATCACTGTGCATTACACCCGCAAAGTGCAGGACTGATAGAACGCACAAACGGAACAGTGAAAAGCAGACTGAGCCTGGTTCTGCTGGAGGTTTCTTCCTGTTAAAGGGAGTTTTTCCTTCCCACTGTAGCCAAGTGCTTGCTCACAGGGGGTCGTTTTGACCATTGGGGTTTTACATAATTATTGTATGGCCTTGCCTTACAATATAAAGCGCCTTGGGGCAACTGTTTGTTGTGATTTGGCGCTATATAAAAAAATTGATTGATTGATTGACTGAAAAAATGCATGGAGGACACAGGCCGTCCCTGGCCTGAATGCCTAAACTTAGTGAAGCTGTACATGCACATAACGCCGACCAGCTCAGGACTGACCCCATTTGAAATCCTCTATGGACGACCTTATAGGCTACCACTCTTTTCAATGGACTTGAAGACAGCAGATGAAGAACAGACTCTAGCTGAATTTATGAGACAAACTTTACAACAAAAAGAAATATCCAATGCACATTCACTGCTGCATGATTCTTTGTCGCAACAAGATAAACTGCTGGTCAAGCCAGGAGATTGGGTGTTCGTGAAAGTCATCAAAAGAAAGTGTTGGTACAGTCCACGCTGGGAAGGACCATATCAAGTGCTACTGACTACACCCACCGCAGTGAAGATTGCTGAAAGACCGACGTGGATACATCTAAGCCACTGTAAGCTGCAGCGTGTGCCAGGAGCATCAAATGAGTAGTGGGGAAGTCTGACTACAAAGGGGTTCCACCGTATAAGGGTGGTTCGTCTCAACGTCAGTGCAGCAGGGGGATCCCTACTCAATTAGGTGTGGTTCCCTGGTGACACTGTAGCCTAGCAACAATGCCTGAAATGAGTGAGCAGGGAGAGCGCGGCCCAAAGAGGTGCACTCGTCCCTCCCATTACAGGACAGGCTGTTGTGATGTGGTCCTAGCATGTACAGTTCTGGTGGGACTAATGTTTTGGTGGCTAGCCCAACAACGGATGCTACGTGTTCAATGGCGAACACGCCAGAGACACCATGCCACCCATATGCCATGAATATGTGGTGGAGATTCGTGAATTACAATTCACGCATGGCAAATCAAACTGTTATGTATGCGCTCACTGCCAGTGTCCAGCACTCACAATAGGCTACATGCTACAGTACCTTTACTTATTAAAATGGACTGTTTATTAGCTTTGTCTACGTACCCAGGAATAAATACAGATATAGACCAGGCTAATTTTACCATCCCAATTAATATAACCGGGTTTTCCGCGTTATCCCGCATAAATTGTTCAGCGAGTGGAACACCCAACGCAATAGCATGGCCCCAAGTAAAAAAAAAAAAATCCCTTCCTAATATCTGACCTACTGATATACCACACTTTTGACTATTGCGTGACAGCCAATGGTTCTAGACGATTAGGCGATGTTCCCGAATGGTTGTGCAATGCAACCTACACCTATTGTCGGTATGAGAATAAAACTGCCCAAAAACAATGCATGAATAATAATACCTGTGCCAACAATGCAACCTTAAGACAACTATTCTATAAGAAATCATTTGATGACAAAAAGTGGTGTTATATAATTTGTCAGGATGTGGTTGTTCCGCAATTGCTCCCTCCAAAAAGGGTAACAGGATACTAACTGATTACTACTGGCTCTGCGGCACCAATGTCTATGCCCACCTCCCTCCAGGTTGGGGAGGGACATGCGGATTAGTGTATTTACATGAAGAATTAGTTTACATCCTTAAACATTTATGGTTAACCTATACTCTTAAATTCAGGGAAGCCAACAATATCAAACGATCCAAGCGCACCCTAGTTGATACTGTAGGAGACATACCCCCAGATAAGTGCATCTTTGGAGACAGATGAAGGGTTTTATTCAGCTTTGTTCCTCAAGCCGGAGTCAACCTAGTGGCAGATCAAGTGGAAATGACACAATATAGTTTCTTACGTTTTATGAACTCCACCCTCGCTATGGCAAACGCTACAACGGAAGAAATAAGAGCCCTCCGACTTATGGTGTTAGAGAACCGTATGGTTCTGGACTTGTTGACCGCACTGCAGGGAGGTGTGTGCGCTAGTGGGCACAGCGTGCTGCACTTTCATTCCAGATAACACCGCTGATGGAGGAGCTATCACCTGAGCCTTGCGAGAAATGACTGAAGTTCGGGACTCAGTTGAGTCCACCATGCATTCCCACCACTGGGACTTCTGGTCCTGGTTTTCTTCTGGTACCTGGTGGCAACTACTGCTCAGAGTATTGACTCCGGTCTTTGTAATAATGGCTGTATTTTTCGTGTTATTCTGCTGTGTAATACCCTGCATCCGTTCCATGATCGTTAAAACTATAGCTCAAACATTTTGTAATAATGGCTGTATTTTTCGTGTTATTCTGCTGTGTAATACCCTGCATCCGTTCCATGATCGTTAAAACTATAGCTCAAACATTTGTCCAATGCAACATTCTTCAGCACTAACAACCCCAATGCCACTATCAATCTTTAATGCCAGATGACCCGGGTGCCTATGACGACAACTTCTGTGTGAATACGTAAAGCAAAACTTGAGATGACATCCATTCTGTTCATGATGTTGTAATTAAACATGTCACTGGCAAGAGATTATAACTGATGTTTTAGAATGGTGTTTTTGTACATACGTGTTCATAAGAGTTTCAGTCAGGTTTTAGAATTCATCATAGTACAGAAACAGCATTAGTGAAGGTTACAAATGATCTTATGGCCTCGGACAGTGGACTCATCTCTGTGCTTGTTCTGTTAGACCTCAGTGCTGCTTTTGATACTGTTGACCATAAAATTTTATTACAGAGATTAGAGCATGCCATAGGTATTAAAGGCACTGCGCTGCGGTGGTTTGAATCATATTTGTCTAATAGATTACAATTTGTTCATGTAAATGGGGAATCTTCTTCACAGACTAAAGTTAATTATGGAGTTCCACAAGGTTCTGTGCTAGGACCAATTGTATTCACTTTATACATGCTTCCCTTAGGCAGTATTATTAGACGGTATTGCTTAAATTTTCATTGTTACGCAGATGATACCCAGCTTTATCTATCCATGAAGCCAGAGGACACACACCAATTAGCTAAACTGCAGGATTGTCTTACAGACAGACATGGATGACCTCTAATTTCCTGCTTTTAAACTCAGATAAAACTGAAGTTATTGTACTTGGCCCCACAAATCTTAGAAACATGGTGTCTAACCAGATCCTTACTCTGGATGGCATTACCCTGACCTCTAGTAATACTGTGAGAAATCTTGGAGTCATTTTTGATCAGGATATCTCATTCAAAGCACATATTAAACAAATATGTAGGACTGCTTTTTTGCATTTACGCAATATCTCTAAAATCAGAAAGGTCTTGTCTCAGAGTGATGCTGAAAAACTAATTCATGCATTTATTTCCTCTAGCCTGGACTATTGTAATTCATTATTATCAGGTTGTCCTAAAAGTTCCCTAAAAAGCCTTCAGTTAATTCAAAATGCTGCAGCTAGAGTACTGACGGGGACTAGAAGGAGAGAGCATATCTCACCCATATTGGCCTCTCTTCATTGGCTTCCTGTTAATTCTAGAATAGAATTTAAAATTCTTCTTATAAGGTTTTGAATAATCAGGTCCCATCTTATCTTAGGGACCTCGTAGTACCATATCACCCCAATAGAGCGCTTCGCTCTCAGACTGCAGGCTTACTTGTAGTTCCTAGGGTTTGTAAGAGTAGAATGGGAGGCAGAGCCTTCAGCTTTCAGGCTCCTCTCCTGTGGAACCAGCTCCCAATTCAGATCAGGGAGACAGACACCCTCTCTACTTTTAAGATTAGGCTTAAAACTTTCCTTTTTGCTAAAGCTTATAGTTAGGGCTGGATCAGGTGACCCTGAACCATCCCTTAGTTATGCTGCTATAGACGTAGACTGCTGGGGGGTTCCCATGATGCATTGTTTCTTTCTCTTTTTGCTCTGTATGCACCACTCTGCATTTAATCATTAGTGATCGATCTCTGCTCCCCTCCACAGCATGTCTTTTTCCTGGTTCTCTCCCTCAGCCCCAACCAGTCCCAGCAGAAGACTGCCCCTCCCTGAGCCTGGTTCTGCTGGAGGTTTCTTCCTGTTAAAAGGGAGTTTTTCCTTCCCACTGTAGCCAAGTGCTTGCTCACAGGGGGTCGTTTTGACCGTTGGGGTTTTACATAATTATTGTATGGCCTTGCCTTACAATATAAAGCGCCTTGGGGCAACTGTTTGTTGTGATTTGGCGCTATATAAAAAAAATTGATTGATTGATAGATAAATGATAAACAGGAGGGATTATGTTGGAAAAATTCACATATAGCATTAAAATTATCATTTACTCACATATATATATTTTTCCTTTAGCCATAATTCTCCTATTACCACAACCTGAGATGAGCCCTGTGAAAATAATTGCTTGACATTCCAAAACCATCAAGGTTGCAGACAGAGGCTTGATCAAGGACTGCATGTCCCTGGTTGTGGTTTAACATGTGCCAGCAGAAACTGATTACTCAGAGGAACAGAATGCTCCACAGCCTTGAAGCGCCTTGTGCCTGTCTGCCTGCGATGTGCATCATATGATCACGTGTATGTAAATGAATGATTCACCCTGTAACCACCCATGTTTGTGTCTCAATAAAAAGGCTCTGCTAAGTGGGACCTCTTCGGAAAAGACTGCACAGAAAAGCAAGTTCTGTTGAGCTCTTCCCCTTTGCGCAAAGCCACCAAAAGAATTTCTACTCTGTCTGGTTCTGTGGAAGTCTTGTTTTTGTATGTGCAGGTAAAAAGGGTTAAACCTGACAGCTGTCTAGCTACAACCCCAATTCCAATGAAGTTGGGACGTTGTGTGAAATGTAAATAAAAACAGAATACAATGATTTGCAAATTCTCTTCAACCTATATTCATTTGAATGCCCGTGACCTTTGGTCCCTCGGGCAGCGCTGCAATAAAAACCAACATCATTGTGTAAAGGATCTTACCGTGTTGGCTCAGGAACACTTCATAAAACCATTGTCAGTTAACACAGTTTGTCGCTACATCTACAAGTGCAAGTTAAAACTCTACCATGCAAAGTAAAAGCCATACATCAACAACATCCAGAAACACCCATTTGAAATGGACAGACAGGAAAAGTGTTCAGGAAAAGTGTGCTGTGGTCTGATGAGTTCACATTTCAAATGGTTTTTGGAAATCATGGACGTTGTGTCCTCCGGACAAAAGAGGAAAAAGACCATCCAGATTGTTACCAGCACAAAGTTCAAAAGCCAGCATCTGTGATGGCATGGGGGTGTGTTAGTGCCCATGGCATGGACAACTTACACATCTGTGGTGGCACCATCAATGCTGAAATGTACATCCAGGTTTTAGAGCAACACATGCTGCCATCCAAGCAACGTCTTTTTCAGGGATGTCCCTGCTTATTTCAGCAAGACAATGCCAAGCCACATTCTGCACGTGATACAACAGCGTGGCTTTGTCGTAAAAGAGTGCAGGTACTAGACTGGCCTGCCTGCTGTCTAGACCTGTCACCTATTGAAAATGTGGTGCATTATGAAGCGTAATATACGACAATGGAGACCGCGGACTGTTGAACAACTGAAGTCATACATCAAGCAAGAATGGGAAAGAATTCTACCTACAAAGCTTCAACAATTAGTACCTTCAGTTCCCAAGTGCTTATGAGTGTTGTTAGAAGTAAAAGTGATGTAACACAGTGGTAAACATACTACTGTCCCAGCTTTTTTAAAATCTGTTGCAGGCATCTATTTCAAAATGAACAAATATTTGCACAAAAACAATAAAGTTTCAGTTTGAACATTAAATATCTTGTCTTTGTGGGTGTATTCAATTGAATATAGGTTGAAGAGGATTTGCAAATCATTGTTTTTTTTAATTACATTCTACACAACTTCCCAACTTCATTGGAACTGGGGTTGTACATTCTCTCCTGCCACCACTTTACAGTCTCTAATTTCTTATAGCTTGCATCTCTTCCAAAGAATGCAGTCCACCTGTGTGCACCTTCCTCCACTCTTATGTCACCCTGTACTCCATAGGTGTTCACCACAGCCATATTTCAATCCTTTTTGAAAAATCAACTACCATCTGTCCTTCCACATTCCTGCCCTTGATAGCATATCTACCAATTACTTCCTCATCACCTCTGTTCCCTTTGCCAACATGGCCACTGAAGTCCACTCCTATCACCACTCTTTCATGCTTGGGCACACTCTCCACCACCTTATCTAACTCACTCCAGAAATGTTTCTCATTCATCTCGCAACCTGCCTGTGGGGCATATGCATTGATGATATTCATCATCACCCCTTCAATTTCCAACTTCACACTTCTCACCCTGACAGACACTCTCAACCTCCAACACATTATTAACATGCTCTTCTTTTAAAATGACCCCAACACTATTTCTCTTCCTATCCTAACCACGATACAACTTGAACCCACCGCCTATGCTCCTGCTCTTACTTCCCTTCCACTTGTCTCTTGCACACACAATATGTCTACCTTTTTCCTTTCCATCATGTCAGCCAACTCTTTACCAGTCATAGTGCCAACACTCAAAGTCCCGATTCTCACTTCCACCTTTCTAGTTTTCCTCTTCTCCCACTGTCTCTGGACATGTTTTCCTCCTCTTCTTCTTTGCCCAGCAGTAGCCCAATTTCCGCCGGCACCCTGGTGGGCAACAGCACTGGTGGTGATTGTTGTTAACCCGGCCCTCGACCAATCCAATATGGAAAATCGATTTGTTATCTGCAACTTTTATTTTGGTGCTTTTTACACCGGATGCCATTCTTGATACAACTCTCCTCATTTATCTGGGCTTGGGACTGGCACTCCGAATGTACTCGCTGAACACCCCATGTGGCTGACAGACAAAGACACAATGAAATAACACATAAAATGGCCAGAATCACCAAGTACACATTCCCTCCAGTGCTCTGATGTGGACAAGGATCATAACACACTGGAAATTCAAGTGTGATGTGCAGAGCTGGTGTCAGAGTCTAAATCCCAGATGAGGTTGACGCACAGGGATAGATAGTCTGGAAATTAGTAACAGTAAATCTTTCAGCCAGAAAAAATTTCAGATCCTTAGTTCCTGCCTCCTCCTCCCCCTGGCTGCCACACAAGTTTTCTCAGTGTCACGAATTTGCACAGGCATTTAAAAAAAGTCAGTTCCAGTTTTCCCACTGACATCATTCTCAAGCTTATCCAGTTTATTGAGGCAGACAGTGATGGTTAAGAAAAATCTGAATCAGTATGACATTTATTTTCATTGTACTCTCTACACCACTGCTGTGTCCACCACACGGGGGGTTCCAAAGGGCTTCACCCCATCCCCTTCAGTGACTCATGGCACCCCCCACGGAAGGCAGCAGCATAGTTACTCAGTAAAAGATCTTTACTGGCATCCACTGGCACCAAAAAGGACATGGGGCTGGAGGACCACCTGCAGTCTAACATCATGCCCACGATGTCACAGGACCACATGTCTAACCTTTTGACTAACATTCACATGAACTGATACTAAACACTGCACAGTGGATTTCTCTCTCTCTCTCTCTCTTTTTTTCTTAAAAAGAAGAAGTAGGGAGCAGAAGTAAGTCAGAGCTGACAAACCCAGTGCATAAAACAACAGTGAAAAATGGCAGTAATACTGACATCTTATCAGAAACATTATGGGACTATCAGCTGAAAGATGAAGGGTAGTGTGCATTTGGGATCCTGCACAAATCAGCTGACATCAGAAAAACTAAAGAAAGAAATACGGAAAAGCAGATTCCTTTTTGAAGACTGAATGTTGACATCAGTAGAGACATTTGTGTAATGTTAACATTTACACACGTCTTCATCAAAAGCTGATACAGAGGCATAGCATTTAGACTTTATGAAAATTCTGGCCTGCACTGACCCTGCATACCCATTCAGATATGACAGTTTCTACATTTATGGATCTCTAGTAAAAAAGATGCTGGAAGATACATACCATAAATGGTGTCTGGGTTGAATATGTGATGGTTATTATGTCCAGTTATTCATGAATTAATGAGTATATATATATATATATATATATATATATATATGCAAACACCAAGAACAAACAGTATAAATTAATCAATAACCAAAAAAAAATAAATCTTTCCAAACAACCAGACAAACCCAGTGCACAATCCTCAAAAACAATAACAAAAGTCTATAAACCTCGTTCATCAGATTATAACAAGTAATTATATTGTTCTTATAGAGCCTTTTATAGCAAAATAAGGTACCAGATAATTTGATGTTATCAGGACAATTATTCCTAATGTTAACACCTTTAACAGAAATGCAATGACATTTTACAATAGCTCAAATTTTTTGACTTATACTAATTCCTGTCAAATTTGAAATGGACTGCCTCATTTTAAACAGATTATGGACATGCTGAGGAAAAAAGTTTGTTTTTAACTTTATACATGATTTGAACTGTGGTGTAATCAACCAAGTCCCAGAATTGTAAAATATGTAAATAGACTAATAATGGGTTTGTTGGTTTACGGTAGGGTTTGTTACTAATAATTCTTCTGGTTTACTTTTGTAGTAAAAATATTGGTTTTGTATGAGTTTTGTTGTGTATGTGTTTCCCTAAACCTCAATGCAATTGGTCATATATGGAACAAGTAATGAATGATAACCCTTCAGTATCATGGAAAAATAAATTTCTGCTGAAATTCCTGGGCTTAGTGAGGAAAATAAGTTTTGCAAGTTTTCCTACTTAAATCAAGGAGAGGTCAGAAATTTTCATCTTAGATGCATGTCCACTGTAAGAGACAATCTAAAAATAAAATAAAATCTGGAAATCAATGTTTGTTTTTGTATGTTACTGCTGCAAATAAGTATTTGAACACCTGTGAGAATCAATGTTAATATTTGGTACAGTAGCCTTTGTTTGCAATTACAGAGGTCAAACGTTTCCTGTAGTTTTTCACCAGGTTTGCACACACTGCAGCAGGGATTTTGGTCCACTCCTCCATACAGATCTTCTCTAGATATTTCAGGTTTGGAGTTTCAGCTCCCTCCAAAGATTTTCTATTGAATTCAGGTCTGGAGACTGGCCACTCCAGGACCTTGAAATGCTTCTTACAGAGCCCCTCCTTAGTTGCCCTAGCTGTGCGTTTGGGGTCACTGTCATGCTGGAAGACCCAGCCACAACCCATCTTCAATGCTCTTACTGAGGAAAGGAGGTTGTTTGCCAAAACCTCTCAATACATGACCATCCATGCTCCTTCAATACGGTGCTGCACAGGGGACAAGACGACTCTCCGCAATTTCTCATACTCACTGGGCTGGTAAGCATTGAAAGCCGAGATAGGCATGTCCCAACTTGTCCCCTGGCACTCCGAAATGGAGGTGTTCCTTTGTCTCGCTCGATCAGCGAATCGGTCCTTAAGCACGAAGCCTCCGTGCGGCTTTCAATGACAAAGTCTCTTGTTAAAAGTGAAATCTGCCGGAAAATGGCTGATGTCCAGCTCTTGTGATAACCAGAGAAATTGCACACGATGGTCCCGGCTCCACACAGCCATCCGTTTAGAAATGATGTGGTGTTTTCTGCCTCTTGATGGCGGCTCGGAGTGCGGCGCGCTGTGCGCCATTGTGGGGCGTCCTTAAAGCTGTAGTAACAGTCATTCTCTGTGAAGCCTGTAAAATTTTCACCGAAAGCCAGATAAATTTTTCGAATGGTTTCCAGCTGCTTGTCTAACAGTTTCTGAAAAAATTCTGATGGAAAAAAAGCTCAAATCATTCCGCCATTTCCTGACAATGAAAATCCGACGAGGGGGCTGGACCACTCCTCCCACAAGGCATGCTCACAGGTGAATGATGCAACCGACAGGCGTGGACAAACTCACGCATGCGCACGAAGGTTCAAGCTTGGCTGACGTAAACACATATGAATCAAATCCATATAGTTTTTGAAAAAAAAAAAAAAAAAAAAAAAAAAGGTCTGTTACTTTTCTCACAGACCTCGTATGATTTCACCCCCATGCTTCACGGTTGGGATGGTTTTCTTGGGGTTGTTATCCTCTAAACATGGTAAGTGGAGTTGATTCCAAAAAGCTCTATTTTGGTCTCATCTGACCACATGACCTCCTCCCATGCCTCCTCTGGATCATCCAGATGGTCACTGCTGAACTTCAAACGGACCTGGACATGTGCTGGCTTGAGCAGGGGGACCTTGCTGCCCTGCAGGATTTTAAACCATGACAGCATCATGTGTTACTAATGTAATCATTGTGACTGTGGTCCCAGCTCTCTTCAGGTCATTGACCAGGTCCTCCTGTGTAGTTCTGAGCTTTCTCAGAATCATCCTTACCCCACAAAGTGAGATCTTGCATGGAATCCCAGAGCAAGGGAGATTGACAGTCATCTTGTGTTTCTTCCACTTTCTAATAAATAATCATAACAGTTGTCTTCTACCAAGCTGCTTGACTGTTGTCCTGTAGTTCATCCCACCCTTGTGCAGGTCTACAGTTTTGTCCCTGGTGTCCTTAGACAGCTGTTTGGTCTTAGCTATGGTGGACAGGTTGGAGTGTGATTGATTGAGTGTGTGAACAGGTGTCTTTTATACAGGTAACAAGTTCGAACAGGTGCAATTAATACAGGTAAAGAGTGCAAAATAAATCAAGTCAAATCAAATCAATTTTATTTATAGAGAGCCAAATCACAACAGTTACCCCAAGGCACTTTATATTGCAAGGCAAAAGCCATACAATAATTACAGAAAAACCCCAATGGTCAAAACGACCCGCTATGAGCAAGCACTTGGCGACAGTGGGAAGGAAAACTCCCTTTTAACAGGAAGAAACCTCCAGCAGAACCAGGCTCAGGGAGGGGCAGTCTTCTGCTGGGACTGGTTGGGGCTGAGGGAGAGAACCAGGAAAAAGACATGCTGTGGAGGGGAGCAGAGATCGATCACTAATGATTAAATGCAGAGTGGTGCATACAGAGCAAAAAGAGAAAGAAACAGTGCATCATGGGAACCCCCCAACAGTCTACGTCTATAGCAGCATAACTAAGGGATGGTTTAGGGTCACCTGATCCAGCCCTAACTATAAGCTTTAGCAAAAAGGAAAGTTTTAAGCCTAATCTTAAAAGTAGAGAGGGTGTCTGTCTCCCTGATCTGAATTGGGAGCTGGTTCCACAGGAGAGGAGCCTGAAAGCTGAAGGCTCTGCCTCCCATTCTACTCTTACAAACCCTAGGAACTACAAGTAAGCCTGCAGTCTGAGAGCGAAGCGCTCTATTGGGGTGATATGGTACTACGAGGTCCCTAAGATAAGATGGGACCTGATTATTCAAAACCTTATAAGTAAGAAGAAGAATTTTAAATTCTATTCTAGAATTAACAGGAAGCCAATGAAGAGAGGCCAATATGTGTGAGATATGCTCTCTCCTTCTAGTCCCCGTTAGTACTCTAGCTGCAGCATTTTGAATTAACTGAAGGCTTTTTAGGGAACTTTTAGGACAACCTGATAATAATGAATTACAATAGTCCAGCCTAGAGGAAATAAATGCATGAATTAGTTTTTCAGCATCACTCTGAGACAAGACCTTTCTAATTTTAGAGATATTGCGTAAATGCAAAGAAGCAGTCCTACATATTTGTTTAATATGCGCTTTGAATGACATATCCTGATCAAAAATGACTCCAATGTTATGACACAAATGACATGGTGTCTGTATAACAATTGCATTTATTGGCCCGAATAACACAAAACATATTGTCTTTTAGAACTAACAAATTTAATTTTAACGATCAACCTATGAGGTTGGACACATAAGAAATGATTAATAGTGAATGACCAGTATTTCACAGTTCCTCTGTCTGATCACGCCTCTTCGTCGTGGTGCCGCTGCGCTGTCACGCCTTTTTCCACTGAGTCACTTCTCGCTGCAGGCGTCTTTTTCCGAGTAAAAAACAGTTATGGGTAGTTGTTGGCGCTCTTTCTTCTGGGCTAGAAGATTCTTAAGTGACTTAGTGTGGCTGATGCGAGCCATTCGAGGCTGTAATGACAGGTCGGTTATGGCTCATTAGAGGCTGCTACGTGGCAAATGCAGGGTACAGAGAGGCACATAGTGGCACCTTTCATAGTGGATACGTGATAGATGAAAACATGGGTCATTCTTCGAATAATCGTGACACACCCATGCGTGAGTCCTTAATCATCCTTCATTATTAAGTGGGACCCAGGCCTGGGTCCTACCGAATAATGAAGGATGAAGGAGCCACACAGCATGTTTTCTTTGCTACAAGAGGGTTTCTTCAACTATCGTGGTAGTTTCATGGCTCTGAGAGGCATTATCTTCAGTTAACGAGGCTCCTCTGAGCGTGGCACTAATTTCAAGAAGTTCAAAATTTCGCAACAGCATGGCGCAGTTTGTGTTCGAGTTACTGCGACGGCTTAGAGGCATTTGCGTGGTGCTTACGTGTCTGCTAAAAGTCCATTATCCGTGCGCCTGGCACCTTAACAGGACCTGAGAGGCTATTTTTGGAACAGCTCTCCTCTTGCACACATAATTCCACCTGCTCTGTGCGCTGGACTCTATATAAAATCATTATTTTGTAGCGGATTAATCATTTTCTGTCAAACCTTGGATGCTGAAAACACCTCTAATCACTTCTGGAATCACAGAGGACTGTTTCATTTGGACGCTTTTTTTTTCCTCTTTCCTGCTTCATGTGGAATGTATTTTGAACAGCTTGAGGTAATTATTTTTAATGTTTTTTATAACTTGATAAAACAGTTCCTAGCTGTAGAAGTATGTCTGTATGTTGATGTCTGTTGTATGAAAAAGTATGTTGATTTAATATCTTGTTAATGGATCACATGAGCTCCGCTGTGTTTGCGCACTGAGGCAAGACCTGAGAGGCTATTTTTGGAGCGGCTCTCGTCTTGCGCACACAATTCCACCTGCTCCACCTCTAATCACTTCTGGAATTAATGGATCACATGAACTCCGCTGTGTGTGCGCACTGAGTCAGTGACTCATCATCACGCTTCAAACGAGCATTTAGGCAGAACGCCATCTCACAAAAGAGTGATTCTGATTTTTCAGTCAATATTGGATGAACACAAAGTTAAAATTTGGGTGACTGCGTGAAAGTGGATTTGTGTTTAAAGCCATGGAAGATTACTCCAGTGGCGCAACTAAGAGCAGAAGCTGTGCGGCAACACAGGTGGAGAGTGCGCAAAAGACCGATTTTGAAGACATAACACAAAGTTAAAAGTTGTATCATGGTGACTTGTAAGCTGCGGAAGAAATAAAGTAATATATACATATATATATACACACACACACATATATATACACATCAAATCAATTTCATTTATATAGCGCCAAATCACAACAGTTGCCCCAAGGCGCTTCATATTGAAGACAACTCATTGAAGACAACTTTGGATGCTGTAGCTCCTCTGAAAAAGAGAGCTTTAAATCATAAGTGCCTGACTCTGTGGTATAACTCAAACTCGCAGCTTAAAGCAGATAACCCGGAAGTTGGAGAGGAAATGGCGTCTCACTAATTTAGAAGATCTTCACTTAGCCTGGAAAAAGAGTCTGTTGCTCTATAAAAAAGCCCTCCGTAAAGCTAGGATATCTTACTACTCATCACTAATTGAAGAAAATAAGAACAACCCCAGGTTTCTTTTCAGCACTGTAGCCAGGCTGACAAAGAGTCAGAGCTCTATTGAGCTGAGTATTCCATTAACTTTAACTAGTAATGACTTCATGACTTTCTTTGCTAATAAAATTTTAACTATTAGAGAAAAAATTACTCATAACCATCCCAAAGACGTATCGTTATCTTTGGCTGCTTTCAGTGATGCCGGTATTTGGTTAGACTCTTTCTCTCAGATTGTTCTGTCAGTTATTTTCATTAGTTACTTCATCCAAACCATCAACATGTCTATTAGACCCCATTCCTACCAGGCTGCTCAAGGAAGCCCTACCATTATTTAATGCTTCGATCTTAAATATGATCAACCTATCTTTATTAGTTGGCTATGTACCACAGGCTTTTAAGGTGGCAGTAATTAAACCATTACTTAAAAAGCCATCACTTGACCCAGCTATCTTAGCTAATTATAGGCCAATCTCCAACCTTCCTTTTCTCTCAAAAATTCTTGAAAGGGTAGTTGTTAAACAGCTAACTGATCATCTGCAGAGGAATGGTCTATTGGAAGAGTTTCAGTCAGGTTTTAGAATTAATCCTAGTACAGAAACAGCATTAGTGAAGGTTACAAATGATCTTATGGCCTCAGACAGTGGACTCATCTCTGTGCTTGTTCTGTTAGACCTCAGTGCTGCTGTTGATACTGTTGACCATAAAATATTACAGAGATTAGAGAATGCCATAGGTATTAAAGGCACTGCGCTGCAGTGGTTTGAATCATATATATCTAATAGATTACAATTTGTTCATGTAAATGGGGAATCTTCTTCACAGACTAAGGTTAATTATGGAGTTCCACAAGGTTCTGTGCTAGGACCAATTTTATTCACTTTATACATGCTTCCCTTAGGCAGTATTATTAGACGGCATTGCTTAAATTTTCATTGTTACGCAGATGATACGCAGCTTTATCTATCCATGAAGCCAGAGGATACACACCAATTAGCTAAACTGCAGGATTGTCTTACAGACATAAGGACATGGATGACCTCTAATTTCCTGCTTTTAAACTCAGATAAAACTGAAGTTATTGTACTTGGCCCCACAAATCTTAGAAACATGGTGTCTAACCAGATCCTTACTCTGGATGGCATTAACCTGACCTCTAGTAATACTGTGAGAAATCTTGGAGTCATTTTTGATCAGGATATGTCATTCAAAGCGCATATTAAACAAATATGTAAGACTGCTTTTTTGCATTTATGCAATATCTCTAAAATTAGAAAGGTCTTGTCTCAGAGTGATGCTGAAAAACTAATTCATGCATTTATTTCCTCTAGGCTGGACTATTGTAATTCATTATCATCAGGTGGTCCTAAAAGTTCCCTGAAAAGCCTTCAGTTAATTCAAAATGCTGCAGCTAGAGTACTGATGGGGACTAGAAGGAGAGAGCATATCTCACCCATATTGGCATCTCTTCATTGGTTTCCTGTTAATTCTAGAATAGAATTTAAAATTCTTCTTCTTACTTATAAGGTTTTGAATAGTCAGGTCCCTTCTTATCTTAGGGACCTCATAGTACCATATCACCCCAATAGAGCGCTTCGCTCTCAGACTGCAGGCTTACTTGTAGTTCCTACGGTTTGTAAGAGTAGAATGGGAGGCAGAGCCTTCAGCTTTCAGGCTCCTCTCCTGTGGAACCAGCTCCCAATTCAGATCAGGGAGACAGACACCCTCTCTACTTTTAAGTTAGGCTTAAAACTTTTCTTTTTGCTAAAGCTTATAGTTGGGGCTGGATCGGGTGACCCTAAACCATCCCTTAGTTATGCTGCTATAGACTTAGACTGCTGGGGGGTTCCCATAATGCATTGAGTGTTTCTTTCTGTTTTTGCTCTGTATGCACCACTCTGCATTTAATCATTAGTGATTGATCTCTGCTCCCCTCCACAGCATGTCTTTTTCCCGGTTCTCTCCCTCAGCCCCAACCAGTCCCAGCAGAAGACTGCCCCTCCTTGAGCCTGGTTCTGCTGGAGGTTTCTTCCTGTTAAAAGGGAGTTTTTCATTCCCACTGTTGCCAAGTGCTTGCTCACAGGGGGTCGTTTTGACCGTTGGGGTTTTTCCGTAATTATTGTATGGCTTTGCCTTACAATATAAAGCGCCTTGGGGCAACTGATTGTTGTGATTTGGTGCTATATAAATAAAATTGATTTGATTTGATATTGCAAGGCAAAGCCATACAATAATTACAGAAAAACCCCAACTGTCAAAACGACCCCCCTGTATATATATAGAATCACGTGTGATTACATCAGACATGCAAGAGTTTTTTCATGCCTGTCGGTTACGTCAGTCGTCTGTGGGCAGTCTTTGAGTGAGGAGTGGCTGACCCTCTCATCGATTTTTTTCATTGTTTAGGAATGGCTCAGAGACTGCTGCTTTGTTTGATCAAAATTTTTTCAAAACTGTGAGGCACAACTTAGTGGACACCATTCAATAAATTCAGCTGGTTTTCGGTAAAAATTTTAACGGCTGATGAGAGATTTTGGTCTGTAGTGTCGCCGTAAGGACGGCCCACAGCGCCTGACGGCGATCTGCGCTTCGAGGCGGCAGCGTCTCGCCGTTTCAAGTTGAAAACTTCCACATTTCAGGCTCTGTTGACCCAGTAAGTCGTCAGAGAACAGAGAACTTTCAGAAGAAGTCGGCATGAGAACATTCCATTGTTAACGGACATTTTGTAATGAAAGAATGTGCGGGCAGAGTCGCATGTCGGGCCGGACCCGACCGCGGGGGGGTCGCGACAGGATAAACACCTCCGTTGGAAACTTTAACGGGCAAGTTGGAACATGCCATTTCTCAGTTACTCACTTGTTGAAAGCCATCAAAAGCCGCCTGAATTTTACAAATGGTTTTCAACACAGGTGTTTTTCCTGTCGTGGCACACACAGATTCGCCGAGTCGTCACGGAAATTCACGCATGCGCACGAGGGTTCAAGCATGATTGGTGTAATGGCACGTCATTCAAATCCATATAGTTAAAAAATAAATAAATAAAAAGTGTCGGTTTCTTATCTAATACACACACACATATATACAGGTGTATATAATAAAGCGGCCACCTCATTCTGTATGTAGAACGGCACCACGCGCAAAAGAGCGCTTTTGCAGAATTAAACGGACGAACACAAAGTTGAAAGTGGAATCACGTAAAAATGCCTGTTTAAAGCCAGGGAAAAAATAAAGCCAGGAAGCCACTTAGAGCACAGACGGCTCTCCAGGAACCCATGGTTCCGGTTTAGCTGGTCTGGTGCACAGGTAGACAGCAGCCTGGCGCACAGCGCACAACTGCGGAGCTGTGATGGAGTGTCTATTTTTGGACTGCGTTCAAAAAAAAAAAAAAAAAAAAAAAAGAAGGGACATCTTTAAATGCTGCTGTGAATCTGTGAATTGAAAACCCACACTTTGAAGGGACCAGGTGTGGGAGGGCTGGAGGTTTGGACCAATCTCATGCCTAAACGTGCGCCAACATGGCGTTATCATGGCACTAATAAACAGATACACGCAGAACACAATGTGCGTGGTCTCCCTTCGCGGTGCTGCGACCAGCTGCTTGATGAGGACGCAGAACACAATGCACCGTTAAAAAAAAAAAAAGCAGGCAAAATTGGACTAAAAAAATCCGCAACACTGCGAGGCCGCGAAAATGTTTGAGGCAGTTGAACAAAATCCCGGACAATTTTGAAATTCCCCCATGGACATTTTTTTTAGGTCTCAAAAATAGGACATGTCCGGGAAAAAGTAGACGTCTGCTCACTCTAGCACAAACATTGCACTGGGGGCTATTGCTTTAACTTTGGCCTTCAAACCATTGAGAGCTGAGCTACTTCTCTCCACCTTTTGCACCAAATTAATCTGAGGAGTTGATCTGCCCTGCTGTTTAACTCTTTTCTTTGTAAGGAAGACTATCAAATGGCTTCGCCCAAATCCGGTCCACAACATTCAAATTGTCTGCCATTATGTGCAGCTTGCTACCTAGCTAGCTCGCTAGCTGGGCCTGGCGCGAGGCTAGTGTGAAGTGTGTCCGCTTGTGAGTGCTTTGTGACGGTGAAGGAGCTCAGCAGCACCCGCTGCTCGGTAGGGACAGAAACTGCGATAGAAGTCAGAAAGAGTGATTGAAGTCAGTCTCCAAACACAAGCAGCTCCAAAAAAAAAACACCAAAAATAGAAGCTCGATTTGTCGCTAGTCATTTTTAACAAAGAAAATGCCGCTAAGAGGATTAGGAAAGTCTCCAGTTCAACTCAGAACAGAATGAAAATGCTCCCACGGATGTTTACACCAAAAGATCGCTGATTCGCTCATTTCGCTGTCAATCAAAAAGGGATTCAGCCTCAGACAAATCATCCAATCATCATGCAGAAGCTGAGCGTCCGGGCTAGCCGAGGCCAGCCCACTGCCCCATAGACCCCCAGAGACGCTGAGCGTCCGATGGGCGGGACAAAGCCCAGCATTTATCCAATGACTCGTCTCGTTTCGCTGCATGCTTTGTGTCGCTATTGAAGTCTGTGGACGCTCAGCGTCCACACTGTTTAAAGCACTGTGAAGCTGCGGGTTTGAGTGAGAGGAAAGCCGTGTCATTACCAGTGATAAGAAGCTGATTCTGAACAAAAGTTGAGCGCGTTGAAGCGCATATTTAGTCAATGACATGTACACCCAACAGTATATATTTGATCACTTATTTTTTAACATTTTAGGGGAAGCTGAGCTTCCCTTGCAGTCTTAGAGCAATCGCCTCTGACTTTAAGACACCTAAAGCACTTTACACTAAACGAACGGAGCATTTCGCAAATAATGACAACAAAAATTGTAATATTGGACATGCAAACCTACCTTTGTCTTGTTGTTTTTTCTCATCTTCCAGCTTCTTTTTTCTTTTCTCCACTTCAGAGGGATAATTTCTTCTCTGAGCCATGACTTGCACTCACTTCATTCCTCACGATTAGTCATCGACCACCTGACCCAAGCGGTGCATCTAAATTTGCCCAACGGTGGCAGCAGCCAACAGGAGGCATCAATTAACCTAGTATTGGTATTTTGTCATAATGAATTAATTTTTTTCGGGTGTAATACAGTTTCGTTAAATTATTCAATATTATTTTAATTTCATGTATATATTTACTTTTTTTATCACGTCTCGGTGCTCTCGGGGCCCCCTGGTGGCGTGGAGGCCCTAAGCTACCGCGTAGTTGGCGTATGCCTTGGGCCGGCTCTGTGCTTATGGATCCCATTCCTTATCGATTCCCTTATTGATACCTCTTGTGAATTTTGTACTAAAAGTAGGCTTTACAGGTTTTCCCTGTATTTCACTGAGTCTTAAAGTAAATAAATATGAAATTGGTCACTGTATCCTTGATCTCTGAACATAAATAAAAATAAACCAAACTGTGTTTCACTTTGAAGTTATTAATTCCGACTGGACTCTATCGTTCTAACTTGACTCGGGAGAGAGCTGCGCAGCATTTGGAGTTGTGTGAGCAGAACGGAGGACGATTCTCGTTTCTTTCTCGCAACAAGACAGGAGTCCCAGTTAGTAACTTTAATCCACACAAAAGTGACTCACGATTGACATATTCAGGGATGAACGTGGTGAAAAACAAAAAAGTTGAAACCCAAAATTACCCCCCAACACCACCTGCACGAAAATGTTTGAATTCTAGAAACTGAAATGTAATCTGGGGCTATTCCAGACAAACTACAGTCAGTGCAGCATCCATTTTGGTAAGAAAAAAAAAAACTTTCCTTATTCAAATTCATTCCAGTAGTATTCTGCTCTTACTAGGATGCAGCAGTTTTCTAGCTTGGCAGATAGTTATGGAGGAAATCACTGAAGAAATTAACACATTGAAAATATGGTTTGACCAAAACAAACTGTCATTAAACTAAAGACAGTGATGAAATGGAGGTGTAAGAGGTATTCACAGGAAACATTTATTTCTGTATGTATGTATGTACATTGTTAGTTGGTTTTATATTTTCTGTTGTGTTTTTATTCAGGTTCTTTGTCTCTTTCTCTAAAATTGTATATAATACCTAATCATTAGATTAGTTATTAATATTATTGCTGTAGTTGCTATTATTAATATATAAACAAAAATAAATGTAAAAAATTACAATTTGTAGTACATTTGACTCTTTTACAACAAACGCTTATACAGAAAACAATGCACCCGAATGTGCTGACAGCTGCAACTGCTTAATGCTAACTTTAACATTGAAAATGCCATAGACATGCTAACATGTTAGCATCGGTCCCGTTTTTAAGTTATGAAATACATCCATCAACTGTTTCAGAAGACCATAACAGGATACAGCCATATGCTCTTTAGGGTTTTAGCGGGGGAAAATTAAGATAAAGCGAAAAAAAAAAAAAAAAATCAACGAAGCAATAGATCGAAGCAATAGGTTCAAAGCAAAGCCATGCTGCAGAAAAGTTGATTACAGACCCGCTGCAGGGCAAGAACAATGTTTCTCAATGTTCAATTGCAAGGAATTTAGGGATTCCATCATCTACAGCCCATAATATAATCAGAAGATTCAGAGAATCTGGAGAACGTTCTACATGTCATCAACAAGGCCAAAAACCAACACTGAATGTCCGTGACCTTCGATCCCTCAGGCGGCACTGCATTAAAAACCAACATCATTGTGTAAAGGATCTTACCACGTGGGATCAGGAACGCTTAAGAAAACCATTGTCAGTTAACACAGTTCATCTCTACATCTACAAGTAGAAGTTAAAACGCTACCATGCAAAGCGAAAGCCATATATCAACAACATGCAGAAACGCTGCTGCCTTCTCTGGGCCCGAACTCATTTGAAATGGACAGACGCAAAGTGGAAAACTGTGCTGTGGTCTGATGAGTCCACATTTCACATTGTTTTGGGAAATTACGGACGTTGTGCCCTCCAGACAAAAGAGGTAAAAGACCACCCAGACTGTTACCAGTGCAAAGGTTAAAAGCCAGCATCTATCTGTGATGGTATGGGGGGTGTGTTAGTGCCCATGGCATGGGCAACTTACACATCTGTGATGGACCCATCAATGCTGAAAGGTACATCCAGGTTTTGGGGCAACACATGCTGCCATCCAAGCAACGTCTCTTTCAGGGACATCCCTGCTTATTTCAGCAAGACAATGTCAAGCCACATTCTGCATGTGTTACAACAGTGTGGCTTCGTAGTAAAAGCGGCCCGTTTGGCCATGGTTTTTGGTTTTGTCATATCTTTGGGTTTCAGTTGTTGGTGAATTCTTTAAGTATTATTGTATTCTGTTATTCCATCCTTTATGTATTATTTTTTCTATGTGTTCATTTAGTGTGTAGATTTGTTTGTTCTTCTGTCGGTGTTCTGTTCCCTCATGTTCCACCCCTGCACCCTCATCTGTCTGTTTTTTCCATTTGCACTTCTTCATATGTTTGATTTTTCACATTGCTTTTCTGTGTTTAGTTATTAGTTTTTGTGTTCTGTTCACTTACTTATATTGTTTTTCACTCTTGCGCTTTATCACTCTTGAGTTCTATGTTTTGTGATTTCTCCTCCTCTTCAGTTACTGTAATTTATTTTCCTTCACTCCTGTTCCATTTATTGCCATGATTCTTCTTACACTCAGTTTTGTCTGTTCAGTTATGTCATTTCCCCACACTTTGCTCCTCCCACGGGAGTCTGTAGTTCCACCTTGTTTGTCACCCACCTGTAACCAGTTTCACCTACTTTATTTAAGCACTTCCTTAACTGTCAGTGCCGACTCATCACATTTACCACCTTTGTTACGGACTCCCCTGTCTTGTGACCAGTGTTGTATAAAGTACCGGAAAAATCACACTTAAGTAAAAGTACAGATACCCACTAAAAAAATGACTTTGGTAGAAGTTCAAGTCACTGATTGAAATGCTACTCAAGTAAAAAAGTCTTAAAGTATCTAGTATTTATTGTACTTAAGTATGACAAGTAATGTACTACTAAATGTACTCAAGTATTGAAAGTACAAGTAAATGTTAATCAAAAACGGACTGATTTTTTTTTAGAAAAGTTTATCTAGGCTTGTAAATGACTGATAGTATTAGTCAAAATACTGAAAATTGTGCACATCACACAAAAACAAGGTTTCAAAACCTAAACGAGAGTAGGCTACTCACTAGGTGTTCACAGGAAACAGTTATTTATTTCTATATGTATTTATTTATTTTCATTGTTACATGGTTTTATCTTTTCTGTTGTGTTTTGTTTCATTAGATTCTTTGTCTTTCACTAAAATTGTAACATTATTAGTCTATTATTGACTGTTACTGTCTATTATGTAGACTATTATTGTTGCTATATGAATAAAAATAAATTTGAAAAATTACAATTTGACTTTTACAACAACGAACGCTGAGTCATTAATTATACAGAAAACACAAACGTGCTGATGCGAACAGCTTAATGCTAACTTTAACATTGAAAACACCATAGACATGCTAACGTGTTAGCATCGGTCCCATTTTTAAGTTATAAAATACATCTATCAACTGTTTCAGAAGAGCATAACAGGTCGGTTTAACATAAAAATATTAAATATTACTCAGACATATGCTCTTCAGGGTTTTAGCGGGGAAAAATTAGGATAAAGCGAAATAAAGCAATCAATCCACGAATCATAGATCGAAGCACTGCTTCGACCTGCAAATCACTGCTTCGATTGGTTCAAGGTTCAAAGCCAAGCATCGCTGCAGAAAACTTGATTACAGACCCGCTGCAGGTCTGTAATCAATGTAGAGAAATGATCATTTTCCTGACAAACACCCCCCAAGTGCGCAACTGCAAAAAAGCCTACTGGACATGCCTCATGACAAATCGGCCTGCATACATTTCAACCCCTTTGAGGGTCCACCTGTATAACCAAGTGAGAAAATCCATAAAATCAGCACAAAATCGTTATAACCTCCAAATCGTACCAAAATCAGTTTTATTACAGTACACACAACCGCATAGTGGTAGCACGTAACTGGGTTTTTGTCCACATATGAGTTGCCACAATGACATTAAAGTCAGGATCATTGGTATTTCCTCCACAGTTGAATTTCAAACAACATTCATGCGTCAAGCTGAAATTTATAGAACTGAATGTGTCATATTTAGTTATTTTTTACAGAAACAAGAACTGTGTGTCACTAGTGGAAATAAAATCATGAAAAATAAATCAAAATAATAAACAAAATAAAAACATACCTCAGAACTTCATCAAGTGTATCGAAAAATCGCCTCATCAGTGTACTAAAAGTAGGCTTTACAGCTTTTCCATGTCAGCGGGTCAAACAGCTTTTTTTTAATCATGCACCCACTCTGTGGAATGGTCTTCCTGCGACCGTGAGGCAGTTGGAGTCTGTGGACATTTTTAAGTCAAGCCTTAAAGCCTATTTTTATTCTCTTTCTTATGAATAGTGTTGGGAAAGTGTAGGAACACGGACCCACAACAGGGGGCGCAAATGAACGGACAATGGAGTAAGTCAAATAACAACGCTTTACTGTTGTGAATGTGCACAACGAATACAACCAATCACAGAAATGGACAACAGTCAATTTACAAAAGTGTCGTGTGGGCAGGCTCGAAGATAGGAGACGCCTCTCCAAGGTAAGACCGGTACCACACGGCTTCCTCCGCCACAGGGCCCCGGGTATACTGGAGCCGCCAAGTCCCGAACTCCCAGGTGGCCACTGCCTCCGCGTGTCGGACCTGGTACTGCTGGCGAGGAACAAAAACACAATTAAAGGTGGGCGCGTTTGCACCCAGTAATCCACACGGCAGGAAAGCTACCTCCACCTCTCGTTGGAAAAAAGGTCTGTTATCACTCACAAAAGTCACAAAAGGTTACTGTCAAGCAGTCAGCTGAGAATATTACCTTCCAGGTAGAACGATATCTCGGCAATGAGGTGGAGATGCCGTCCTGCTGATATACCCCACTGATGATTGCCGTCAGCTGTCTCAGGTGATGGGTGACAGCTGTCACCGAGGCTGCTCCCGTGAGGCGGCGGCGCCCTCTGGTGCCTGGAGCCCGCACTCCAGGCAGGGCGCCCTCTGGTGGTGGTGGGCCAGCAGTACCTCCTCTTCAGCGGCCCACACAACAAATAGTTTTTAATTTTTATCTGTTTTATTCTTTTACTTCAGTTTTTAATTATGTATTAATTTTTTATTTATTTATTTTGATTTTTTTATGTTGAATTGTTCTATGTTAGGTGCCTTGAGATGGCTTTTGTTGCGATTTGGTGCTTTATAAGCCGATTAAATTGAATTAAACAACATATTGAGTCTTAAAGTAAATAAATATGAAATTGGTCACTGGATCCTTAAACTTAGGACAAACTCTACATGGTGGATCCTTGATCTCTGGACATAAAATCTGTAGTTTTTGTCAAAAGCATTTCCTTTCAGACATTTTGGCTTGAATGTCTTTCCATATATCTGAGCTCTTACAGCTGACTGTGCTGCACGTCAGCATCAGTTTAATTCATAAACAACACAGGACGTCTCATTTTGGGAAGAAAAAAAACCGTTTTAGTCGATTGTAGTTTATTTTCTGTATTACAGCGTTTGGAGAGGTGTCATTTTATTTAAAGCGGCAATGTTGTCAACGGAATGGAGAACGATTCTCGTTTCTTGGCTACAACATGACAAGAGTCCCAGTTAGTGACTTACGATATTTTAATGGCTTTGAGAGGAGTTAAGAAACGGACTTACCGCTTCTGAAGAGCAGTGAATCAAAGAGCAGCATTGCTTCAATGGCTCACGCATCAAAGTGGAGCCGCTGCAGACCAAACCCTGAATATCTGTAAAGACTTTATTTGTACATCCGTATGACTCTGAAAATCTGTATAGGTTGACATGTATGGGCCTGACTTCATTGTAGTCACTAGTAATCAGTGGTGTCTCTTGGTGAAAACACGACTTTTCATGTGTGTGTTTGTTTTTTTTGTAGCGAGTAACGAGGGCGAATAGAAAATGTATCGGAGTAGAAGTATGCAATTAAGGTCGGAAATGTAATTAAGTAAAAGTAAGCTGAATTTAAAAAAACTCAAGTACAAAGTCTCCCAAAACCAGTGGTGGGCACAGATAACCAAAAAATTAACTTCGATAACAGATAATTGAAAAGTTATCTTTGATAAAGATAAACCACTCAAAAATATATCGGAAGTTACAGATAATCGATAAATTCCGGTGTTGTCTATGGGACATTTGCAGTTACTAAAGAGCTGAAATTGATTTTTAACACGATCGCTTTTGAAAGCATCAAAAGCGGTAAAAGACCTAAAGAATAAGCAAGAATGTTTGATCATGCTGCCCTCTGCAGGAAACAGCACAGACAAATCCTGAGAGCACCCACGAAATGAACTCTTTACTAATCATAATCATTTTTCTTTCAACATTCTGCCTCTGCTGGAAGCTCTTGTTTACAAGAACGCTCCCACCACAGAAGCACACAGAGCAGTCATAAGACCAGCTCTCTATCAATTTCAACACTCCAGTCAGGCGGAGGTCTTGAAAAGTAAAGTCATACTAACTTATGGTTTTTTGAAAATACTGATAGAATAACTCCATTAATGTCAATTCTGTCATTTGTACAAAGTTAAAATATATCTTTTAATGTTGAATAATGCACTAATTCTGAGGTTTTGTAACAAACACAGAACGCAAAGCATTCTGGGTAAAAGTGCTAAACTGATTGGTTCAGTAATCCATTATGTAAACCAACACGTTAATGTGACGTGTGTTGGTTTAAAGATAAATGTGCTTTTGTAAAATATTCCATTTTTATTTGTAAAAACAGGCATTTTTACGGAGCCCTGGAAGTGTCATCGCAATTGCATTTTGCGATTTAAAACTTATGTTGTAAAACGTGCACTCAATATTAGTAAGTAAGTAAATTTATTTATATAGTGCCTTTCACAGACATAAGGCCATGTACACATGTTGTCGGGTATTTGTAAAACCGAATATCTTACCCTTTCATTTTGGGGAAAAAACTACATCCACACTATGTTGTTAAAAAAAAAAAAAAATCCATCCACATCGAACCGTATAAATGTGTTGTAATTAGTCTGCCAAACCTTTGGGTGGCGGTACTGATTAAAATTCTATCCAATCAGGAGCCTTATTCTCTTGTCGTCACTTCCACAAAAACTAAAAACATGGCGCCAACCTCGTTTGTGTGGACCGATAAGGAGTCGGAATTACTTCTAACCGTAGTTTTAGAATACAAAGTTAACAAATATATGCACACAAAAAGCGCCTAATTCTAATTAATTAAAATTAAATCTAATTCAATTTGGGAGTTTAATTACTTATTCACTATAAATTGCTACATCTAATGGTTCCCCGGTGTGAGCCAATTGTATTTTATTCCATAAATAAATGCCACATTTTTGGTGCTCAGTGTGAGCATGATTCAGTAATAAAGATTTAAACAAAAACATTACACCTGCACGATGGCATCCAAAGTGCATGTAGATGACACAGACTGCCATCAGGCGGCAAATAAAAGGCACTGAAGCCTGCCCGATGTCCAAACGTCTGGATGGCAAACATGCGACTGGAGTTGGATGGAGTGCTGTGTTCCTCCCTTTGCACAGTCCCTGCTGGTACTGGACATCGGAGTACAACAAACTTATGAACCAGACTCATGCCATATGTGTCAAAGCTGGCATGGTGCGATCACTCACTCAGTCATGCAATCACATCTGCGCTCGTCCACCACTTCCCAGTGCTATGAACCTCACGTGCGTGTGCGTAGAGTAGATGCTGGTCTGATGACATGATTGCTGTGTGTGTGTTTGCTCATAACGACTGAATGAGTGGCTGTGCGTGTGTGGGGGCGCTCGGGCACGCCGTTGCCAGCTACTGGACACTGCTGGCAGTGGGCCATGCTGTCCCATGCGTCAGATGCAGCCTTTCGAGGGAACTTTAATTTTTTTAGTGTGTGGGTTTTGGCTCACTTCAGCAGCACAACACAACTCTGGACACCGCGATGGTTGGATTATCACATGGGATTTATTTTTGCATGGTTCATTACAGCACACAGCAGCTGGGTCAGAGGATTTTAACCACAGGCTGCAGTCCCAGTTCCACGTCCACCCTGGGCCATTGTTGGAGGTGAGATTCATGTTTAATGTTGTCACAGTCTGGCAAATCACTTCCACTTCATATCTCCTACAGAGTTAGAAGGTGATCAAGTAATATGTGGTGAGATCCGTTCAGCTCCAAGCCTGACACGAGCAATGACACGATACTGCGCATGAGACCACGGAGAGGCACAGCTGCCCGTGGTATATACACCAATATGATGGAGACAATAGTTCACATTATTTACATCGCCATGGGAAGGAATGGACAAATATCTGTACTGTAAGGTCTATTGTGGAATAACAGCCTTTTCAGATTTGCAGCTGTGTATGCGCAGTAGCGCATGGTGTTTTCGGTTTGATAGCACGACGTTTACATTCACTGTACATGATGAATGCGTGGCACATACATAAACAGTTCCTTTGCAATCCTGGGGGGGGGGGGGGGGCATTGGAGGTGGACATTATACGTGGCATGTGCAAGTCATACCAGCAGGCTTTGCCCTGCCAGATCCATCTCAAGTCTGTCTGGAAACTAATTTACCCATAATGTGTGTCTAAACGCCAAAACCTTCTAAATTAGTGCATTACTTTAAAACTAAAACATATAGCTGATATTTTCACTTTACAAAATGACAGACGTGACATTAATTTAAATAACTTGTGTGGAATTAGTTTGTTTCCAATTTTAACCATAAGTCAAAACTGTCTGCCTGTGCATGACTTGAGTGATATGCCGACAAGTATGTATGTGAAGAGAAATTGTCTTTATTCTCCCTCTCCTCTCTGGTCACCAGGTCTCTTTTGATGAGAGAAGGCTGATCAGACACAGAAGCGCTGGCTCGTTGTCAGTAGCTACTAGTGTACTGAAGTCAATACTGAAAGTTATCGATATAGCTTTTATCTGTACTTTCCACTAAATTTTTTAGGGGTTTATTGGTTTAGCTTTATAAAAGATAACTTTTCAGTTGGCAGATTAACTGTTATCGAACCCAACTTTTTGATTAGCTGTGCCAACTGCACCTGACTGATACCTGAAGCATCTTTGACATCTTGCCAAGGGTTTTGTTCTGACAAACTCTGAAATTTCTGCTGCTGACACATGAGTGACTGTAACCCTGGGCATAACCCCAACTACAACTCGATAGAAATCTGAACCCTGTACAATTAGTGCATGGTCACCTTTGCTCATTACCTTACTTCTCATAAATGATTTAGCAGCACCTTCAATACCATCAACCACACCTTTAACATGAGAAGTAGAAAAATACTTCCACTAACCTTGCACCCGTAATTCTGAGACAACAATGCAACAAGCTTAACCATAAACCATTTTTTGAATTCAGACTTAGGACTATTAGTGAATATGGTAAATGTGTCATTCTCCTCAAATCTAAAGTACTCTGACAACTTGTTTATAAAAGTGTACACAGAATCTTTGCTCTTGTCTTGTGAGTTGGTAACTATAAGAAAAGACTGTTAACCTTGCCCTTTGCTGTAGAGTGCACCAGTAAAAAAGGTTTAAACTGCTTCTGGACCAGATAGCACTTTGTACATCAATTTGGTATTCACAACTGTGCTCCATTGCAAAGAACATGCCTACTCTGGTCATTCTTGGTTTCTTCAAATGCAACAAACTATATTCGCTTAATACAGACATGTTCCCGGAAGTGAGGACAGGCTTTTAATGACTTGTCTTTTACCTGCCCAACATAACCTTTCTTTAGGTCCAACCTTAGGGTCCCTTCACACATAGTACAAATGTGACTGAATTGCGCACGAAGCAGGAATTGTATGCAATACATGTAAAATCGTAGCTGCCTCCAACGCCTCGTACACCTGTTGCTACAATTATTTGCGCACACCAGTGGCTGAAAGACAGTGTGCCCTGTGAGAGCCCATTTCGATCCCTCTCACAGGCCAAATTCCAGGTGACACACAGGAACGAACATCTAACATTGCTCACTTGGCACTTAGAAAATGTGCGGCCATTCACGCCATTAACATGAAAACAGTCAGCTGGTTGTGAAATTTGTCTAAGTGGTGTTGAAAAACAGTAACGCACATGTAGCGTGCTAGAGTGTTGGCTCCCCCCGCAACACATGTGCCCCCCATCCGCAACATGTGGCGGATGTGTTGAGGATGGGGGGGTGGGGAATAACTAAATAGCAGTAAACTAAACTAAAAAGAAATTATCACAACACAGTGGCACGGTGTGTGCGCTGAACTGACGGGGCATGGCCGCCGGCAGCCGCAGCTGTTCAGATCTCTGGTTCTGGACATCACAGCTGGGCAACAGGTACCGTGTTTGGACAGACATGAACTTACAACTGTCCACTGTGATGCATGTGTCTGCTTGCTGTCCTCACATGGACATACATAAAAACATATTGCTGTAGCGACGGGCTGCAGCGAACAAGCGTAAGGTGTGCACACTGACAGGCTGCTCTAGGTGAAATGGACCATCAGCGGGTGATCTGAATGTCACATCACCCACGTAAGCTCTGCTCCACATGACACGGTGTCTGTCCTGTGGTGCACCGTCGACAGGACACGCGCGCCGGGCCGGCTGGACACGCCAGGCCAGTAGTTGTGGACATAAGAGCGCATGAACTGATTCACTGATGTCATTTCATGACTGTACGTCTGTGACCATGGGTCACAGACGTACAGTCCATGTTTTCGTGGTTCGCTCATACGAGCTGTTTCGCCGTGATTCACCCTGATTTTTACTTATCCGTACTATGTGTGAAGGGGCCCTTAGGCTCGCTTTTCACGACACTTTCAGCAACAAGTTTTGTCACTAGCCCTACAAGTTTTTGCTCCTCCTTCCTTTCGTCACAAACACCTCTCCAACAAGGAGACATGAAGCCATCATGAACACTGACAGAACATTGGGCCAAAATGTTTTATCATAAGTTATGGCAAGACATTTCAGACTGTTCCACCAAACAGATGCATGGAAAGACAAAGCCCTGTGGCCTGCTGACTTCTTTTTACCCTTCAGAACTGCTAAGAACGCAGAGCAGGGGTTGGTGCATAAAGTTTAATAAGATCAGCCAGATAAGGAGGCTCTAGTCCATGAATGACTTTGTATGTTAAAGGACATATTGCACAGATTTTGGCTATTAGCAGTCATGTGATTATGTACCTGTATTAATTTGTGCATTTCTGTGAAAAGTCTGTAACCTTACACCAATCAAAACAAAGAGCTAGAGAGACTGCTCAAAACAAAGTGCTCATTAGTACTAGTTTTTCTGAGTGTTTCTGACAGTGTGTATGTCACTTGGAGCAAATGTCCCAGCACACTCTTGAACGTTAAGGACGGATCTGCAGATTAATTGCAAAGTTTACGTAAGTGTGATTTCATGTCATAATGGCTAATTTTTAAAGTGATAACTGTTACTTTCAGTGCAGTCGGTAACAGCAGCAGCCACTCTTCACTGAGGATACGGCTGCGTGTGCGCGTTGAGCAGTCATGAACGCTCCCTTTTAATGCCACAGTCTCCTGCAGAGACACAGCTTCACTGCAGCAGTTACGACAGAATTAAAACAGCGTCCTGCTCCGGAACAGACAGCAGATTTCGTACACATTAAACAGTTGTGTCAAACAATATTTTGCATAAGATTTACTTTTAAATTGTAAGAAAATAATGTTCTCTGAATTTTCTGAGTAGTCAGACACTAGCCATTCATGCCAAAGCTACAATTCACTTTGGTTAAAAAAAAAAAAAAAAAAAAAAAAAAAATCTGATAAATGTTGATAACTGATAGCTATGAGCTGACAGCTCATGTTGATTCTTTCTAGCAATTTTGTATTGTGCTATAAGACCAGCCAATAAATGTTTTTCATTTTTATAACGATCCCCACAGTGGTAGTAACAGTTATTTGTTTGGTAATTCCCCTCCGTGAGTGCGTATCATAGAACCCCTGAAGCACTCCATGTATCAGGTTTTTTTTTTTCCTCTTGCAGTATCACCGTAACTTTATCAGTAGTCTGTGAGGCAGAAAGCATTTTGTAGCTTCCTTTTATCCATTAATGGACTGTCTTTAAGATTTAACTTTGTTATTGCGTTGCTTTATCCATTTTTTATGTCATGATAAAAAAAAAAAAGCAGTTGGCAGCACTTTCTTGGATCAGTGCATTAGGAGACCCAAGGTGGTTTTGTAGTGTGGTGGATATGGCTACGCACAGCACCAGTGTTTGTTCCCACTTCTGACATTAACAGAGAACTGAGCATTGTTATTGTTAATATTAGCAGTTGTGTTTGTTGCTGGGTATATGAATTATTGTAATGACCTTAATTACATTTTTAATGATAAAATTAGTTGGAATTATGTAAATTACATGTAAATTGGAGCATTGAAATAATTGTGTTTAATAATGATAAGGAAGTTTTATTTGTCTAGTACATGCAAAGATTGAAATCATGGCACCAACAGCACTATTAAAACCCACTGGTAGAGGACAGATACAAATACATTCTTCCTCCAGTACTACAGTATTTACCCATATTAGTTTGATTCCATATTCTATCCCCTGGACTACACAGCACATCTGGAAAGTATTCACAGTGCTTTAGAGGTGGGCGATACCGGAAATTTTGGCATTGATCCGATACCATGTAAATACAGGCCCAGTATCGCCGATAGATACTTTTTCATATTTAAGCTTCATAGATCCATAGGATCCAAAAGACCTAGGATAGAATTTTGCCAAACATTGTACATGACAACAAAATACTTTACTATCACAATCAACATTTTTGTTTAAAAAAAAAAAAAAAAAAAAAAAAATCACTCAACACAACTTAGAACAAAATCTGAGGTAGAGGGCTGACAAACCACAATACAACAAAATTAACATACAACAAATACAGTAAACACTTTCAAACTTATGCTGCTTTTCAAGTCGACCAATACAATAAAATAATACAAAAAATAAGGAATTTCTTCCCTTCAGTGCACTTCTCTACGTTGTTAAATAAAGAGTGTAAAAAAAAAAAAAACTTAAAGCAAATTAAAAGAGTCTCCTGAGGTTAGAGATCTGACAAACCACAATAGAGAAAAACACACCACAACAAATATTGTAAACAGTTTCAAACTTGTTCTTTTTATCCCCAAGTTGAACAATACAAGAAAATACAAAGAATGAGTAATTTCCTGCCCGCTGACACAGTGGAGCGCTGCTCTTACAGACAGAGTAGACTTTGATGAATGTGCATGCGCAGCAGTCAGTGCGTGCGGGAGTGAAAAAAGCTTGAGTATCGATCTTTTTACACGAGGATCGTTCAATATCAATACCAGTGTTGGTATCGATCTTAGGATCGATCCGCCCACCTCTACACTGCTTCCCTTTCTTCACATTTTATGTGACAGCCTTATTCCAAAATTGGTGAAATTAATTTTCCTCAAAATTCTATACACAATACCCCATAATGACAATGTGAAAGTTTTTTTTATTTTAGCAAATTTATTAAAAGTAAAAAATTAAGAAAGCACATGCACATAAGTATCAGACTTTGCCATGAAGCTCAAAATTGAGCTCAGGTGCATCCTGTTTCCACTGATCATCTTTGAGATGTTTTTACAGCTTAGAGTTCACCTGGGGTAAATTCTGTCAATTGAACATGATCTGGAAAGACACATCTGTCTACATATAAGGTCCCACAGTTGACAGTGCAAGTCGGAGCACAAACCAAGCATGAAGTCAGAGGAATTGTCTGTAGAGGCACAAATTTGGGGAAGGGTACAGAAACATTTCTGCTGCATTGAAGGTCCCAATGAGCACAGTGGCCTCCATAATCTGTAAATGGATGAAGTTCAGATCCACCAGGACTCTTCCTAGAGCTGGCGGCCCATCAGGGAGGTGATCAAGAACCCGATGATCACTTTGTCAGAGCTCCAACATTCCTCTGGAGAGGAGAGAACCTTCAAGAACAAACTACAGTATCTCTGCAGCAATCCACCATCCATACAGTGAAGCATGGTGGTGGCAGCATCATGCCATGGGGATGTTTATCAGCAGCAGGAACTGGGAAACTAGTCACGATTGAGGGAAAGATGATATCAAGAGTGGCTTCAGGATAATTCTGTGAATATGCTTCAGTGGCCCAGACCTGGAACATCTCCAGAGATCTGAAAATGGCTGTGCAGCTTGAGCGGTGCTGCAAAGAGGAAAGGACAAAACTGCCCAAAGATAGGCGCACCAAGCTTGTGGCATCATATTCAAGAAGAGCTGAAGCTGTAATTGCTGCCAAAGGTGCTTCAACAAAGTATTTAACAAAGGGTGTGAATACTTATGTACAGGTGATTTTGTTAGGGGTGTTTAATGATAAAGATGTTGATTCAGTCCCCCTGTCTGTGACGTGATCGCCATTCATTTTAAAGGAAGCCTTACTGCATGAAGTCTGCAGGGAGTGGAAAAATCTCCGACAAGAACCCTGCCATCATCACAGATAACCCCAGGAGCCATTACGAACAAGAAAGGACTCAGAGCTGATCCTTGGTGTAATCCCGCATCCACCTTGACTAAACTTTTCATTCTAACTGCACATCTTATGGCTGTCACACTATCCTTGTACATGTCCTGTACTACCCTCACATACTTCTCTGCCAATCCAGACCGCACATCACCCTTACTCTTAAAAATAGGAACCAGCATACTTCGTGTCCAGTCCTCAGGCATCTTCTCCAAGATTTTATTAAACAATCTAGTTAGAAAGTCCACTGCCATCTCCTAAACATTTCCATGCTTCCACTGGAATGTCATCTGGACCAGCGGCCTTTCCATTCTTCATTCTTTTCATAGCTGCCCTTACTTCATCCTTACTAATCTCTTATACTTCCTGATTTACTTTCTCCACATCAGCCAGCCTTTTCGCTCTCATTTTCTTCATTCATCTGTTCCTCAAAAATATTCTCTCTACTTTCTCAATACACTCTCCTCACTTGTTAGCACTTTACCATTTGTATTTTTACGACCCTAACCTGTTGCACTTCCTTTCCAGCTCTGTCCCTTTGTCTAGCCAATCAGTGCAATTCCTTTTTTCCTTCTTTCCCGTTGAAGTTCATGCAAAGCCAGTAGTTTGCACAGCTTACTAAAAAGTTAGCTTCGATTACCGTTAATCCACTAACTGAAAAGTTAACTTTATGAAACTAAACCAATAAACCCCTATAAAATTTAGCAGAAGTTACAGCTAAAAGCTAAAGCTAACTTTTAGTATTGACTCCAATACACTGATAGCTACTGACAACGAGCCAGCGCTTCTGTCTCAGATTAGCCTTCTCTCAAAGAGACCTGGTGACCAGAAAGGAAGAAAAAACAAACAAACAAAAAAAAAACCAAACACATTTTCATAGCCATACAGACATAGCACAGTGAAATTAATGTCACCTCTGTCATTTTACAAAGTGAAAATATGCACTAAGTAATGCACTAATTTTGAAGGTTTTAGCGCTTTCAGACACACGTCAAAAGGTATTATGGGAAAATTGGTTTCCTGTCAGTGGTTGGTATTTGTAAAAAACAAATGTTACTGTAACATGTGTTGGTTTTTACAAATATGTATGTGTCATTTTTTCATTTGTAAAAAAAAAGGTAATTTGAAAACTGAAAATTCTGTTTAAGTGATTTAGCACTTTTAGCAAATGTGCCATCCAGTAGATGGCAGTGTGAATACCAACCACAAACAGTCTTCCTTCCTTCAGCTTTCACCATCTAATCCTTTTCTGAGCTCTGATTCTCTTCCTCTGCTTCACCTCTAAAGTCATCCTACGCTGTATAGCTACATTCTCCCCTGCCACCCCCTTACAGTTTTGGCTAAAATGTAGACCATCTGTGTGCACCTTCCTTCCCTCATCTGCCACACTGTCCTCCCTTTTCTTAAAGCAGTGATAAAAGTGGCCCTATTATTATTTTAATGCCAGAAGTGTAACGTGGAGCCCTGCACGGGGCCATTTTCTCTGCCTGCCCCACTCCTGCTGAATTTCAGCCCATTACAGCCTGCACCCGTGATGTGTATGTGGACTCCCACCCCCACCCATGAAACTGAGAATTTATACCTGCAGAATAGGGATGCATTGATTTCGTGTCTTCAGCAGGAGAAAACATGTAATTTAGGTTATTAAAGACATTCATGAGGTTGTTTTGTTTCCATGTCTGTCTTTTGACACACTGGTCAGGATTAGCGCTCCAATTTCATTGTTTAAAAAAGTTTCATATATGTGTGTGCCATCTATGGGCATGCAGTGGGTTGCTGTGGTAACTCTCGCTGGCTGCAGCTGCGTCTGTCTCTGTATGTGTACCTGATAATGACTATTAGGCTACAGCCAAATAATTACTCCATATTTTAATTTTATACATCTCCCTGCAATATAACAAGCTAACCTATCTTCCACAGTATTTAGAAGACGGAGCTGCAACTAGTATGTTTCTAATTTCCATTAGAAATATGCATAAATAACAATCATGCAAGTTTTATAATTTGGCCCATTTAATGTCATTCATTGTTAAACAATTCTCAAATGATGAATTCAATGATGACAAAAAAGTTTTCCCTATTGCACAGGAATATTTCAAAATTTCAACAGTGGGCTCATCCAAAAGCAGATCTCATACTGAAGCCATATTAAAATATTTTGAGTAGAACACCACATTCAGCAACAAAGACAAAAACATGCTCAACAATATATGCATATTTAAACAAATCTCAAATTATAAATTCATTCATTTAGCCTGTGACAAGAAGATGCCCTTAGTTTGTGAAGGGATATTTCAGAGTTGTGTACAGAACCAGGCTCCTCAAAATTTTCATATTACATTTCATTAAAAACATTTTGCATTGCAATTACACATCCAGAAGCAACAAGACTCTCAACAACACTCTAATCTGATGCTGTGTGCCAAAACGGAGACAATTGGTATGGTAACCCAGGTAGGTCTACAATCACATGGGCCTAACCACTACATAACCAACAATAGCCAAACATTCAAAAGAGGAATAAACATACATTCCATTACAGATTTGATTTTTCTTTTGTCTTTTTTCCACATTCAATGGACCATATGCACGGAGTGTTATGACGTATTTCTGTTAAAATCTGATTTGTTGTTTCCGCTTATGGCGGATGCCAGTATTTGATTCTGTTTGATATCCGAAAACTTTAATCAATTTACTTTTCTTGTCATTGTTCATATTTTGTGCCGTTCTTGGCATTTTCTGCCTGGTGATTGATCCAGCCATCAACCACACAGGTGCTCTGTTTGTTTAAAAAAAGGGAGCTGTCCCTGTTTTTTTCGAGCGTAACTACTGCCCCACGTCCCGGCGTTTTGGAGTGAAGAGTGACCAAACCGTCTTTCTGATCACCTAGAGGAACCAACGTTGTAGGTAACTGCCTCACCACAACTACTGCTCTTCTGCGGAGCCAGCTGCAGTGGATCTGGCGTTTGATGAGACTGACGCGCTCTGGTCAGAGGTCACTGCTCTACGGAGGCAAATGGAGAAGATATGCAAATGCATTCAACTCACCTCACAACTAAATGGCTTCATATCACAATATGTACATCACTTGAGTACCAATGTGTAAATATCAACTTTAAACTGTTTAGCATGGATAACATTACACTGATAACTGCAAAAATAAAGTCCCCACAATGGAATGTAATTTTACTGAAATACTGTAGCCAGGGCCGTATATAGGAATGTGAGAGGGGGGGGTTCAAATCCTTGAGTCGGGGGTCCAGTGGGCCGCAGGGCCCCCAGTGGGGTCGAGGGGCAATGCCCTCGTGGGGGGCTCAGGGGTGCGAAGCTCCCCGAAGCAGAAGCTTTGAGGATTTCGAGGGGTAAAAAAAAAGCTACATAAATTTAATTTGAAACCCAAAATGTATCATTTTAGGAAATACATTTTTATATACAAATAGTCCTTGCTTGGGATTGGATCAGTTGCCATAAGAACCACCCAGGAAGAACCAAGATAACTAATGCAAACTTTATACCTGCCTGTCGTTGCGAATGACACAACCGCCAGGTGTGAAAAAACTCACGCATGAGCACGAAGGTTCAAGCTTGGCTGATGCAAGCGCACATGATTCAAATCCATATAGTTTTTGCAAAAACTAAAAAGGTTGGATAGTTTTCTAACAGACCTCGTATTTAGCTGTATTAATATTCGCGTTTACATAAGAATATGTACGTTATGTATTAAAATAGTGGCATTTAATTTGGCGACCTTGTTTAACTTGTGAAATTCGCATAATAAATCCCACGCGAATATTTGCACCTTTACAGTATTTGCAACAGGAAGGAGAAGCTCCCTTTATTTCTCAGCTTATACATACAAACATGTTTTTACAAACCAGACGTGTAATTGTGTGTCTACATGGGTATTTACAAGCCTACTAATCTGTTTGATATCAGAGGAGGATAGGGACCAGGGAGCAAAAATTCTCAACCCCCATGGGAAAAGTTTAGCAGTTTCCCCTTTCGTCACTTAAGGAATTACTCTGGCAGAGGAAATTGAAACTTGAGGGTGTGTGATAGTAGCTGTGTAACAGTTAGTGCTTGTTGCTTATTATCAATGAAGAATATATAACGTTGATATCCAGATCAGAAAAAAAAAAAAAAAAAAAGCAAAATTCTCTATATACAGGCATGGTAGCAACACTCCTGTTTCATCATCTTCTCAGGAACTGCACGTTGTATAAACTTCATGCTACTAATCATTGGCAAGATATAGCCAGCCCATCACAAAAGTATGCAAATACCATAGCAACAGTAATCTATAAGAGGTGTCCATGATGGGAAGCTTACTACCACTATGCACAGTTAAGCTATAACCAGAACTATGAAATGTTTTCTCATGCATTAGTGGGGAGATTCCCAAGCTCCCACAACATCAGTGGAAGGTGTCGATCCTTGCTTAAGGAAAGGATAGCCCATGTGCCCACCTGCACAAGCAGTCTCAGGACTGGACCTGAATGCTGCCATGCAGGAGATGATCCACGGCACCATTCGCCACCTTATAAAGGCAAGAGCCTTGGTGCTCTGCTGTGGCAATGTCTTTTCAAAAGTTAAAGCTCCAGATGGTTTTCTCCCATCCCTGTCATGACACGCATTAGGCACTGTTGGAAGGCTCTGCAGAGTTACCTCCACAGGGTGCGGAAACAAGGGTTTTTCCTATTTCTGTGTCAATTGAGGAATACGTGCCCATCCCACCACCAGTCCCACTAAAACGATTTGTAAATTGGAGAACCCCCTACAGTCCTCAGACGCAGAATGACACCATGCCCTGGACCCCGACGGATGAACAATGCCATGGCGGTGCCCCATTTTTCACTTGGCGGTGGCAGACAGATGGTCACTTTTGAAAGGTTGGAATGAACTGGCTGACTGACAACCAGGACCCAAGGTGATCAGCAGTAGTGCACACTACTAAACCATAACCTGATTTATGAGCACATTTTTGCAATTACAGTAACATGTTCTTAAGTGCTACCCATGTTGTTAATGTCAAGTGGTCTTGAGTTCACAAGTATGTGTCCATATGCACACAGACGCACAAATGAAAGCATGGCAACATAGTATGCCGCATTATTATGATCACAACGGGAGGGCATGAAACAAAGAGTTATGAAAAATGTGTTTAATTGAAGTACAATTACAGAGCAGTGAAAAGCTTGTGAGACTGGCATTTACACAGATATTATGTGCCATCGTGAAAGCGCAATCTGTCCTCACCAAGCATTGTCTGATGCGCTCTAAATATTTTCTTGCAGTGTCCCTGAGCTCTGAGATTTGCAGTTTCAGGCAGATACCGTCAGTGGCCATTAAAACTAAACTGTCAAAGTTCCCCTGTGACAGCGGTGCTATTGATTAGAATTGCTAACATGGATAAATACATCTGTCACTGAGCTCCTGAGGAACACAATGCACAGCTGTGTCTGTTAATCACAGGTATTCACAGAGGCAAACCCAAAAACACTGTTTCTATAAAACATTCCTGAAGGATAATTGGAGCTGGGTTTGCAAACAGCAAAACTTCAAATATGATCCATATACAAGGTCTGTCAAAGTAATGGTCCTTTTTATTTTTTTTCAAAAACTATATGGATTTCATTCATATGGTTTTTACGTCAGACATGCTTGAACCCTCGTGCGCATGCGTGAGTTTTTCCACGCCTGTCGGTGACGTCATTCGCCTGTGAGCACGTTTTGGGAAGGAGTGGTCCCGCCCCCTCGTCAGATTTTCATTGTCTGGAAATGGCGGAATGAAAAGGAGTTTTTTTCCAATCAGAATTTTTTTCAGAAGCTGTTAGAGACTGGCACCTGGAAACCAGTCGAAAAATTTATCTGGCTTTTGGTAAAAATTTTACGGACTTCACAGAGAATAAGGTCTGTTAGTACAGCTTTAAGGATGTTCGGCGTGCCGCGCTCCGACGATGAGGCACAAACCACCGGATCATTTCTAAACGGATGGCTCTGTGGATATGAGACCGTCGTGTGCTCTCTCTGGTTATCTCAAGAGCTGGACATCAGCCATTTTCCGGCAGATTTCACTTTTAACAAGAGATTTTGTCATGGAAAGCCACACGGAGGCTTTGTGCGTAACGACCGATTTTTTCTGGAAGCGAGACAAAGGACCACCTCCGTTTCGGAGTGTTAGAGGACAAGTTGGGACATGTCCACCTCTCCACAATTTCTGATACTTACTGGACTGGTAAGCACTGAAAGCCGAGATAGCCATGTCCCAACTTGTCCTCTAACACGCCGAAACGGAGGTGGTCCTTTGTCTCGCTTCCAGAGAAAATCGGTCGTTACGCACAAAGCCTCCGCGTGGCTTTCCATGACAAAATCTCTTGTTAAAAGTGAAATCTGCCAGAAAATGGCTGATGTCCAGCTCTTGTGATAACCAGAGAAAGAGCACACGATGGTCTCGTATCCACAGAGCCATCCGTTTAGAAATGATCCGGTGGTTCGTGCCGCGTCGTCGCAGCTCGGAGCGCGGCGCGCCGAACGTCCTTAAAGCTGTAGTAACAGTCCTTATTCTCTGTGAAGCCCGTAAAATTTTCACCGAAAGCCACATAAATTTTTCGAATGGTTTCCAGGTGCCAGTCTCTAACAGCTTCTGAAAACATTCTGATGGAAAAAAAAAACAAAAAAAACAAAACAAAACATTTTCATTCCGCCATTTCCAGACAATGAAAATCCGATGAGGGGGCGGGACCACTCCTTCCCAAGGCGTGCTCACAGGCGAATGACGTAACCGACAGGCGTGGGAAAAACTCACGCATGCGCACGAGGGTTCAAGCATGTGACGTAAAAACATGAATGAAATCCATATAGTTTTTGAAAAAAATAAGAAGGACTGTTACTTTGTTGACAGACCTCGTATTCCAAATAACAGAAGTGTTTTAACTGGCACTCTTACCTTCATCACTTTGATTACAGTTAAAAATAAAGGTCTGTCATCTGTGGATATTTATCCACAGATGACTGCATTTAAAAAGTTTTTAATGTCAAAAATATGGTATAAAATGACTACACTCTGCAACACACAGTATTGTGCAAAAATCTTGTGATTTCCCATCAACTGTAAAATAAAGATGGCACGAAAACAACAAAATGTTTCTAAGTATCAAATGATTTATTTTAAAGAGCACTGTGCATCACAAAGTAATGAAAGAAAATAACTTGTGTGACCGCTCTTTACCACTGAATTCTTTTGGGTGAAGTATCAAATGGGTTTACAAAAACACTGTTGATCAATTCACTTGCATTTGTAGAAACACACCAAACTAAAATGTCATCAGATCAACAGACACTGATATTCAATTCATACTTTTATTCAGAAACACTGGGATGCTTAAGACTTTTGCACAGCCATGTATAACAGCTTCAGCAAATCTAAGAGGTTCCAGCTGTTACTTTTCAAGATCACTAAAGGTAGTGCTGCCATGTAAACAAACTGCCTACACTGGTGTGAAAACAGGTTAGATTTGATTAAACATTACTGCCATATGGAATGGAACAATTCCCTGATTGATTTTTTTTTTTCTTCATTCACTTTCTGGTACTTACCTTGGTTGTGGTGGCAGTAGACAAAGCAGCTCATCCCGCATTTCCCTATCCTTGACCAAGTGTTCTAACTCTTCCTGGCAGATTGAGGTGTTCCCAAACTAGCTGGGAGATACGTATAATCCCTCCATTTGTCCTGAGTCTTCCCCAGGGCCTCCTCCCAGTTTGAAGTGCCTGGAAGAACTCCCTCAGGAGACTTCCAGGGGGCATCTTCATGAGTTCCCTGAACCACCTAAGCTGGCTCCTCTCAATGCAAATAAGCAGTGGTTCTACTCTGAGTCCATCCAAAATATTCGAGCTTCTCACCCTGTCTGAGTGTAAGCCCAGATAGCCAACAGAGGAATCTGCAACCTTGTTCTTTTGGTCATTACCCACAGTTCATGGCCATAGGCAAGGATAGGTGCTTAAATCAACTGGTAAATCAAGAGTCTCACCTTCTGGCTCATTAAATCTAAAAAAAAAAGTGTAAACTTTGTCGTCATCTTTCAGCTGGTCCCAGTTTCTCAGGGTCACTACAGCAGATCCAGTACAGATCTGCATTAGGATTTGGCACAGCTTTTATGCCAGATGTCCTTGCTGACATATCTCCTGTTGTACATGGAGAAAGAAACACCCACACACATTGTTCCAAGTGGTTTCTCAACCAAGTACTACTTAGGACTTATTACCTATTACAGAGCCCGCAGACTCGGTAAGCACATCGGAAGCAGTGAGAGCAAGGCCTCAGTAGCTGCCATGTACTGTTATACTTTCTGAATGGACTGATACTATCTCGTGGCTGTTCTGTGTGGCTTGTGTCCTTGGAGACTCAAAACAGAAAATCTACAAAGTCTTTTTTTTTTTTCTTTTTTTTAATTTATCACCGTTAAAGGATTTTCAGTATTAACAGTGGCAAATTATCTGAGGAAGAGGGAATGATGAAAAGACAAAATTTGACAATGCCTTACTGCAAAACTTTGAAAAGTAAAAAGTCAACTGTTTTAAAACTGCAGAGATCTGAGGCCATTGGTTCATATACAGTTTATCATCAGAACTCACTCATACTGCAAAATCTTATGCTTTTGGAAACTCGAATGTTGTTGTTTGCCTTTCGGCAGCTGCTTTTTTGAGCAGGGAAACTACAGCGGATCCAACATTTGGATTTTGCCCCAGGTTTTTATGCCAGGTGCTCTTCCTGACAAAACGCCTGTTTTACCTGCAGCAGCACACAGCCCCTGGTCTTCCTAAGTACACTCTTCAAGTCCTCCAATTACTAACAAGGACCCACTCTGGTTAGCGTCGGAGATCTGACAGGATCACACAGAGCAGACCGGCTGCATTTTTGGAAACTCAAACCTTTTCCGTTAGAGGAACATTAGGATTGCTGTGATTAGTTGATGTAAACAATTGCATCTACTGAAAATGCGTTAAGATCAAATTTTTAATCAATACGTCTTTCCTCTCCTACTTACTATTTTGCACTGAGCACATGGAACAAAATTTCCCCTGGGATAGATAAAGGATTCTGATTGATTTTTTTTTTTTTTTTAAATGATCAATTTAATTCTTTGATCTCTATTATGCTTTAACTCAACCAAAATGTAATTCCTCATTGTGGTTACTGTGTGCCTGTATTTTAGTCACTCAGCTTGGTTCCAGTTTCTGTTTTTTTTTTTTTTTAATCATGGTGCAGCAACGTTGTACTCCAACACTAACAAGACTGGTAAAAGTTCCCAATGACTAAAACAGATTATTTCAAATTGTCTCAAAACAAAAAAAGTGGTTTGCACATTGTGCAAGCTTTCATTGGCAAACCACAACAGCATGAGCTTTACTCACAAACGATAGTGTCCTTCGTGTGCACAGAAATGGTTTTAAATGCTGACATACAGACAGGTACAATAAAATATCAGTCCATGAAGCAGGTGCACACGTATCGTATGCACAGCAGTAAGTATCACTCACCTTCAACCACTTGCTCAAATTAAGGGTCGTAGAGCGTGAGGCGGGGTACACCCTGGACAGGACGCCAGTCTGTCACAGGGCCACAGCAGTATCAGTTGTTGATAAACCCCACATTTTAAACAACATGCTCGTGCACATTCATGATCATCTGCATTCAGAAATGCCCTTAATTAACCATATATGGTTACAAAACATCTGTTGCTTGTGTTCCTCCCAAGAGTAATGGCTAAGAGAGGAACTTTTGTGAAAGTGAGATCAAGGTGCTTGTGTGAAGGTACAACAGTGAGACAAAAAAAAAATATATATATATATGAAATAAATAAATGTGCCATTAGGTGGCCACAGCTCATCCACCAGTAGTCTTGAACCCAACCATTCACTCATCATTGTCGCTGTGGCAATTCCTCAGTGGTGAGGAAGATTGTCTCTTGGTTGATTCCTAGATGGAGAAGATGGACCTGGAGATAACTGAGCAGGCCCAGTCTTGGTGCTACACGTGGTGGCTGCAGGAAGTGTCTGCCAGTCAGGAACGTGCCCTCTGTCCTTCCTCTTTCTCCTCTTCTCAGAGTTGTTTGTAAAAATTTTTCAAGACTTCCACTCCCATGTAGAAAAAATTGTTGGCCAGCTAGCTAAGTCCCTTCCATATTCTACCCAGTGCTTCCAGTCGATGGAGATTTATCAGGCGTGGCACAAACCAGAGGGACACAAATGCAAGCTCGCAAGACTGGTAAAGTTCAAATGGTTTAATAACAGGCAGGGGTTCGGTACACGGGTGGTCCAGCAGCAATGCAAAGGTAGCAAAAGGACAAGAGGCTGAGACGTGGTACAAAAAACAGGCACAGGTAAAAAAAAAAAACACGGTGTAAGAGCTATCAGAGGCAAGGCAAAGTCAAGGTCAAAAACAAGGCAGAGTCAAAATACTTACAGGCAAGAACAAAGCAAGGAATTGGGCTGGAAGGTATACAGAGACAACGATCTGGCAGTGAGCTGTGAGACTGTGAGGGCTTAAATAACTGGTGGTGTAATCAGGTGAAACAAGATGCAGGTGTCAGTGAAAGTTCTGGAAGGGGCGTGACCGGGAAAGACAAAGATTGTGCACAATGCAAGAAAGTGAAGGCAGGAAAACACAGAGTGGAGTGATGAAAGAGACAAAGACACGTGAGCAGGTGCAAGAGTGGAAGTGGAAGAAAACACAGAGCACAAAGAGTCATAGTGACAGACGAGGACACAAGAGCTGGTGCAGGGGCAAACAAAGAAGATGAGGCAAAAACAGAAACCATGGACAGATTAAAATACAACTATAACCAGGACAGAGCATGAACATGAGAACTGAAAACAAAACCAGACATAAAAGCATAACTGAAATCACAAATGAGAAGAGCCAAAATAAACTACTGATAAACAGAGAATAAACAAACTCGATGACTACAGAATAATGCAATTAATGAAACAAGATAACTGATAAACAGAAAGTGCAATACATAACAAATGGAACATACTCAGATAAGAAACACTGATGATAAATAATAACAAAACCCTGTGACTACAGCATAATATAATAAATGTGATAAACAGAATGAAACTAAGACTAAAGCAACTAAGGGACCAAGAGTGAAAGCAAATAATAAACAATAAAGCAAAACTAAATATGTGGCAAAGAAAAGATACACAGAGAATAAATGAAACAAAAGCAAACATAACATGAACATGACAATGATAAGACATGGTACAAATGCTCAGAATATGGAAAAAAAAGGTCCAAAATCATAACAGCTGGCCCCAAAAGGGCCAGACCATGACAAGATTGAGGATGTGCTTCAGGAGGCCCTTGTAGCGTTTCTTCTGCTCTACGTCTGGACTGTTTCCCTTTCCTCAGCTGGGAGTAGAAGATTTACATGGGAGGTCAGCTGTCATCCTTCCTGATGACGTGACTCACTCACCGAAGCTGGTTCTTCATGTAGCAGTTGATGCTCTGGAACTAGGCTTCAGCCAGGACACTGACGTTGATATGTAGTCTTCCCACCTAATGTGCAGGATACTGTTCTTGCTCAAAGGTCTTCAACTTGGGCCGGTAGGTGGTTCAGGTCTCAGGTCTCTACAGCAAGGTTGGCATGACAGTGGCTTTGTAGACGAGGACTTTTAGTAGAGGACTTAGCTGAGACATGTATGCGCATCATTTAGGAGAGGATAACAACTGTTATAGAAAAATATGACCACAATAAACAACTTGAGATATGTGACAAAATCTCTATCTGGGATGAACAGCCCAAAAATGACCACGTCCTTTTTCGGCCCGAGTATTATTTCAAATACAGCTGTATTTTCTAAACTGCAGCAGCTATAGATTTTCCAAGGTATTCAGAATGTTGAGAATGACCAATTCATGTTTGCAAGGGTCATAGAAAAGTGTAAAATTTCTATTTTGATATTTTAAGAGAAAATGGCAAAAAATAAGTGGCTCAACTTATCGAAAGAAAACTAACATTTGCCAAATATAATGAAATTTTGTTTTCAGTCATACTGCTATCAATGGAATATTGATTTAAAGTGAAAAATACAGAACTTGTTTCTTTAGCAGACAGCAGTATCTATAGACAGTAGTATCTAGCCCAGAAAGTTGAAGTTAATAAATATATGGTGCTTCTGGACTGTATTTAGGTCACTTGACTTAATGTTTTCTGTCATATATCCCAAGTTGTTCATTGGGGTCATATTAGTCTAGAACAGTTGAGTTATCCTCTCCCAAATGATGTGCATACATGTCGAAGCTAGGTCCTAGACTATTTCATACATGAAAAAGGTCTCTGTTATTGAAAACATAGGCATCATGTTGGTTAATAATTTATTCATCAAAATCACTGTGGACATTTTTAACAAGCCTTAAGAAGAATTAACATGCTCACCACAACATGGACATTTTTAACAAGCCTTAAGAAGAATTAACATGCTCACCACAACACCTATCATAAAAGGTTCCAGTTAACAAAGTAGACAATTATGTATTGCTACAGTTATTTGAGAATCCTTTGCGTTCCTGTGATGTCTGTTACATATTTATTAAGATAAAATCTCTCCAAATGAAATTTGAACAGCGAAAATAACATAGGTCCAGTTTTAAACTGCAGTTGGGATTCATGCCTTGTAATAAGAGGCAGAGATCCATGTGTTTGATTTTTATTTTAATAATGAGGTCAAATGCTAATGTTTAGTTCACACGTGTCTTTTCTCTGTTTTAGCTAATGTTGGTTTCTATCACAACATAATTACTAAATGCTCTTGTACATCCCCTGCTCTACCAATAGATGCTCTGTGTATGCATGGTCAGAGCTCTGTGTATATTTATGCACATTTGTAATTCCATGTACAAGTTGGTAAATTTCACACTTTGTGCTTAAATGTCTAAACCCATGGTTTAAGCACAAATCCTGTGCTTACAAATGGTTAATACATGAGGCCCCTGAAGAAGAAACATGCAGGCACAATTCTATATGATGGAGTGCCAGAAAAAAGCAAAACCATTATAAGTATAACCATTTTAAATTCAGTGGTTTCATAGCTAGTGTCCTGCAGTCATTATCACAATGACTAGTGTGAAGGTAACTTTTTCAGTCTTCCCACAATTCTGCAGTAACATACGTAAGCAGAAACCCGTGAACATAAGCATGATTTTTTGGACAAAATGTACTTTTAAAACAATTGAATTATCAATGATAATAAATTAACCAAAGCCTGTAGCTTATGAAGGTTCAGAGTCATTAATCTGCGAATTGTAGATGCACTTCCTTTGAACCTAGCTACTGAATGCAGTGCGTTGGGGGGAAAAAAATCATCTATATTATAATAGCCAAGTGGCCTCTGTGTGAATGTGTGCATGTGTATGGCTTTGATCATGCAAAAAAGGGGAGAGCTGACATTTGCCGTTTGGTATAGTTATGTATTTTGGGTCAAGGATGAATGCTGTGAAAACGTACACTTTATAGGACAAATATTTTTGTAGAAATTAGTAATTTTAGCTAACCAGTAAACAATGAACATTGTGCTGCAATGCACCATGGAAGTTCTGGGTTTTGAGGTTTTAAATGTTGTCATTGTGGTTCATGTTAGTTTAACAGTGTTGTTAGTGTTATTGATTTATTGTGTTTTTGTAGCTGAACTGGTTTAGTCAGTTTAGTTAAGTCTCATGTTGCTGTTACCATGAGTGAAATGTGTAGTGCAGTGGTGGGCACAGCTAACAACATGTTAGCTTTGATACCCATTAATCCGATAACTGAAAAGTTATCTTTTATGATGCTAAACTGATAAACTGCTAAAAAATGTATCTTTATTACAGATAACCAATAACTTAGTACTGATTCGGACGTGGCCACTTGAGATTACACTGTTGTCTTCTGATAAACCAGTGTCAGGGCTTGAGTTTTGCTACTTTTGTGTTATCAGGGTTTTGGTTTGCTTATTCTCTTGTTGGGACTTTTCTGCTTGGGTCTGTCTGTCTCTGTTTCTCTTATCTCTCTCTTGGTTCTTGGTGATGGGTGTTTCTCTTTCTCTCTCTGGCCATGCCCTGCTTCTGGTACTTTCTAGGTGCACCTGTTCCTGATTTGCTGATTGCCACCTGGAGTTTTATAAGCTCACTGGGTGGTAGTGTTCTCCGCCAGTTTGTCGTGCCTTGTGCCTGCATTCCCGCTCTGTACCTGTGTTCTTGTTCCTGCCTGCCTCATAGTGTGTAGCTGACCTCCTGCCTGTTGCGTTGACCACACTACTCTGCCTGATGATTTCTGTACTTCTGCTTTTGTTGGACTGCCTGCTCGTGTACCGACCACCGCTTTCTCCTTCAGTAAAGATTACTAAGAAACAGAGCTGTCTGCTGGAGCTGTGCATTTGTGTCCTACCATTCCTGAGCATCCCGCCCGTCAGTACAAACTGGCCAACGATGGACACAGCCAGCTCCAACCCATTTCAGTCAGCAGTACGCTGTCACAGTAAGCAGCTTGCACAGCAGCAAGACCACCTCACTGCCCTGACGTCCGGGTTTAGCGATCTCGCTAAACGTCAAGACTCGTTTATGGAGTCGGTGAGCACTCAGATGAGTCAGTTGTTAACCAGACTTGATCATGAGGCTTCTATTATGACGACCACCGACAGTACAAGTCTGTCACCACTGGAGCCACCAGCACCCGCACCAGCTTCTACACCTCCACCTGAGTACTGCAACCTGCTGTCTCCTCCAGAATGCTTCTCAGGCGAATCAGGTGACGTCAGACCATTCTTAACGCAGTGTGAGTTGAACTTTGAGCTCATGGCCTGTAAGTTCCCGTCCGACAGTACGAAGATAGCTTACATCATCACTCACCTGACTGGTCGCGCGTTGCCATGGGCAACAGCTGAGTGGGGTTGTAAATCTGCCATCTGCTTTTCTCTTCCGGCTGTCGCCGCCGCTCTGCAGCTGGTTTTCCAGCACACGTCTCCGGGCCGTGAGGTGGCTCGATCCCTCATGAGGCTGAGGCAGGGTGGACGTCGAGTCTGCTGCTAAAAGTGGCTGGAATCTCGCACCTCTTCAAGACATTTTTCTCCAGGGCTTGGCTGAAGAGATTCAGGATAGGCTGGTGTCTGTGAATCTGCCCGACGACCTTGATCAGCTCATCGCTCTCGCCATCCAGGCTGACCGGCGTCTGCAAGACCTTCCGCGGCATGCTGTCCGGCTCCCAGCCAACCGCTCCGCATCTCCTCCTCTCCGCACCTCCTCCAGTAATGTCAACGTTGGTTCCCCGCGTCGCAGCACGGAGGAGCCCATGCAGCTGGGTCGCATGCACCTCACCTCCGCTGAGAAGCAGCGTCGTCGTGACAACGGACTTTGATTTTACTGTGGTCATTCAGGACTCATGATTAGTCATTGCCTAGCCAGGGGTGCCAACTTGCGGCCAAAGTCGGACATACGGGTGAGTCTAAATTCTGTTTCTCCATCCACAGCACAAAATGTTATTCCTGTGAGGCTCTCCTCTGAGCATTCCTCTGTTTCCTTGTCAGCCTTCATTGATTCCGGTTCTGACGCAAATTTAATTCAGTCCTGTCTCGCCAGGTCCCTGCACCTGAAATTAGTTGAGCTCTCGCGCCCTCTGGTGGTGCGTGCTGTGGATGGCCACGAATTGGGAAGTGTCACTCATCGCACCCAGTCCGTTTATTTGATTGTGACAGAGAATCACTCCGAAATGATCAGTTTTCATGTATTTGACAAGATGACACATCCGCTTATTCTGGGGCACCCCTGGTTACAGCAGTACTGTCCTCATTTTAATTGGGCTGAGGGGAAAATTGAGTCCTGGGGTCCAGCTTGTGATAACTCCTGCCTTTCAAGATCAGCTCTCTCTCTGCCCGTTGCTAACCCAGATCTCACTGGGGTTCCTGCTTGCTATCATGATTTAGCTACAGTTTTTAGCAAAAGCAGGGCCAAATCACTACCTCCTCATCGTGAGTATGACTGCGTCATCGAGCTCCTTCCTGGGGCAAGCCCACCCTGGGGAAAACTATTTTCTCTGTTGGCACCTAAACGCCACGCAATGAACGAGTACATTCAAGAGTCCTTAGCAGCCGGACTAATTCGTCACTCCTCGTCACCCGCAGGGGCAGGGTTTTTCTTCGTTGAGAAGAAAGATAAATCCCTCCGCCCATGCATTGATTACCAGGGGTTTAACAAAGTTACCATTAAAAACCGTTATCCACTGCCGCTCATCTCTTCGGCTTTTGAGTTATTGGAAAGAGCGAAATTAGATCTCCGTAATGCTTATCATCTTGTTCGCATAAGAGGAGATGAGTGGAAAACAGCGTTCAATACACCCTCAGGACACTATGAATATTTAGTGATGCCGTTTGGTCTCACAAATGCCCCAGCTGTGTTTCAAAACTTGGTTAACGATGTGTTGCGGAACTATTTGAATAAGTTTGTTTTTGTTTATTTGGACGATAGTTTGATTTTCTCATCTGATCTAGATTCTCATATTGAACATGTTCGCACCGTACTTCAGACCCTGTTAAGCCACAGCCTGTTTGTTAAAGCTGAAAAATGTGAATTTCACCAATCTTCTGTTTCCTTCTTGGGGTTTGTGATTTCAGAAGGTGAAATCAAAATGGATCCTGCCAAGGTGGGTGCGGTACGTGATTGGCCTGTTCCATCTTCCCGTAAGGAGGTCCAGAAATTCCTGGGCTTTGCCAATTTTTACCGCAAGTTCATTCGTAATTTCAGTTCCATTGAAGCTCCACTTCATGACGCCACATCATCCCTCCGGGCCTTTTTCCTGGATGCCAGAGTGCGATGAAGCTTTCAGGGTTTTAAAGAATCGATTTACTGGGGACCCCGTGCTGCTCCTCCCTGACCCCGCCCGACAGTTCGTGGTTGAGGTAGACGCTTCCGACATTGGTGTGGGTGCGGTACTGTCACAATGAAGTGCCGAAGACAATAGGCTGCATCCGTGCACCTATTTGTCCAAGAAGTTGACACCTGCTGAGCAAAATTACAGTATCGGGGACCGCGAGCTGTTGGCGGTAAAAGTGGCCTTAGAGGACTGGCGCCACTGGCTGGAGGGGGCACAAACACCTTTTCTGGTTTAGACCGACCACAAAAATTTAGAGTATTTGCGATCTGCCAAACGCCTTAACGCTCATCAAGCTAGGTGGGCAATTTTCTTTAGCAGATTCAATTTCATGTTGTCATACATAATTATAGTGGGCGATTTTAACATCCACATAGATGCTGAGAATGACAGCCTCAACACTGCATTTAATCTATTATTAGACTCAATTGGCTTCACTCAAAATGTAAATGAGTCCACCCACCACTTTAATCATACGTTAGATCTTGTTCTGACTTATGGTATGGAAATTAAAGACTTAACAGTATTCCCTGAAAACCCCCTTCTGTCTGATCATTTCTTAATAACATTTACATTTACTTTAATGGACTACCCAGCAGTGGGGAATAAGTTTCATTACAGTAGAAGTGTTTCGGAAAGCGCTGTAACTAGGTTTAAGGATATGATTCCTTCCTTATTATGTTCTCCAATGCCATATACCAACACAGTGCAGAGTAGCTACCTAAACTCTGTGAGTGAGATAGATTATCTCGTCAATAGTTTTACATCCTCATTGAGCACAACTTTGGATGCTGTAGCTCCTCTGAAATAAAGAACAACCCCAGGTTTCTTTTCAGCACTGTAGCCAGGCTGACAAAGAGTCAGAGCTCTATTGAGCCGAGTATCCCTTTAACTTTAACTAGTAATGGCTTCATGACTTTCTTTGCTAATAAAATTTTAACTATTAGAGAAAAAATTACTCATAACCATCCCAAAGACATATCGTTATCTTTGGCTGCTTTCAGTGATGCCGGTATTTGGTTAGACTCTTTCTCTCAGATTGTTCTGTCTGAGTTATTTTCATTAGTTACTTCATCCAAACCATCAACATGTCTATTAGACCCCATTCCTACCAGGCTGCTCAAGGAAGCCCTACCATTAATTAATGCGTCGATCTTAAAGGCTTTTAAGGTGGCAGTAATTAAACCATTACTTAAAAAGCCATCACTTGACCCAGCTATCTTAGCTGATTATAGGCCAATCTCCAACCTTCCTTTTCTCTCAAAAATTCTTGAAAGGGTAGTTGTAAAACAGCTAACTGATCATCTGCAGAGGAATGGTCTATTTGAAGAGTTTCAGTCAGGTTTTAGAATTCATCATAGCACAGAAACAGCATTAGTGAAGGTTACAAATGATCTTCTTATGGCCTCAGACAGTGGACTCATCTCTGTGCTTGTCTTGTTAGACCTCAGTGCTGCTTTTGATACTGTTGACCATAAAATTTTATTACAGAGATTAGAGCATGCCATAGGTATTAAAGGCACTGCGCTGTGGTGGTTTGAATCATATTTATCTAATAGATTACAATTTGTTCATGTAAATGGGCAGTCTTCTTCACAGTCTAAGGTTCCACAAGGTTCTGTGTTAGGACCAATTTTATTCACTTTATACATGCTTCCCTTAGGCAGTATTATTAGAAAGCATTGCTTAAATTTTCATTGTTACACAGACGATACCCAGCTTTATCTATCCATGAAGCCAGAGGACACACACCAATTAGTTAAACTGCAGGAATGTCTTACAGACATAAAGACATGGATGACCTCTAATTTCCTGCTTTTAAATTCAGATAAAACTGAAGTTATTGTACTTGGCCCCACAAATCTTAGAAATATGGTGTCTAACCAGATCCTTACTCTGGATGGCATTACCCTGACCTCTAGTAATACTGTGAGAACTCTTGGAGTCATTTTTGATCAGGATATGTCCTTCAATGCGCATATTAAGCAAATATGTAGGACTGCTTTTTTGCATTTGCGCAATATCTCTAAAATTAGAAAGGTCTTGTCTCAGAGTGATGCTGAAAAACTAATTCATGCATTTATTTCCTCTAGGCTGGACTACTGTAATTCATTATTATCAGGTTGTCCTAAAAGTTCCCTGAAAAGCCTTCAGTTAATTCAAAATGCTGCAGCTAGAGTACTGACGGGGACTAGAAGGAGACAGCATATTTCTCCCATATTGGCTTCTCTTCATTGGCTCCCTGTTAATTCCAGAATAGAATTTAAAATTCTTCTTCTTACTTATAAGGTTTTGAATAATCAAGTCCCATCTTATCTTAGGGACCTCATAGTACCATATCACCCCAATAGAGAGCTTTGCTCTCAGACTGCAGGCTTACTTGTTGTTCCTAGGGTTTTTAAGAGTATAATGGGAGGAAGAGCCTTCAGCTTTCAGGCTCCTCTCCTGTGGAACCAGCTCCCAATTCGGATCAGGGAGACAGACACCCTCTCTACTTTTAAGATTAGGCTTAAAACTTTCCTTTTTGCTAAAGCTTATAGTTAGGGCTGGATCAGGTGACCCTGAACCATCCCTTAGTTATGCTGCTATAGACTTAGACTGCTGGGGAGTTCCCATGATGCACTGAGTGTTTCTTTCTCTTTTTGCTCTGTATGCACCACTCTGCATTTAATCATTAGTGATTGATCTCTGCTCTCTTCCACAGCATGTCTTTTTCCTGATTCTCTCCCCTCAGCCCCAACCAGTCCCAGCAGAAGACTGCCTCTCCCTGAGCCTGGTTCTGCTGGAGGTTTCTTCCTGTTTAAAGGGAGTTTTTCCTTCCCACTCTCGCCAAGTGTTTGCTCACAGGGGGTCGTTTTGACCGTTGGGGTTTTTCTGTAATTACTGTATGGCTTTTTGCCTTACAATATAAAGCGCCTTGGGGCAACTGTTTGTTGTGATTTGGCGCTATATAAATAAAATTGATTTGATTTGATACCTGCCAGGGACTAAGAATAGGAAACCAGATGCCTTGTCTCGTCAGGGGGAACCCATCAATGCCCCAGCAGATCCTGAACCCATCCTGCCTGCATCCTGTTTTGTTTCCGCTCTCACATGGGAAATCAAATCGAGAGTCCGGTCAGCAGCTGATAGGGTTCTGGTGCCTTCCGCCTGTCCCGCTAATAGGCTTTTTGTTCCTGCCACACTCAGGGGGGAGGTAATCAAGTGGGGACACGACAGCTGCTTTGCTTGTCATCCAGGTATTAAAAAGACTCAGTCTGTACTTCAACAGAGATTTTGGTGGCCGGGATTGGTAAAAGATGTAACTGAATATGTTAAGGCTTGTCAAACCTGTGCTATGCATAAGACGCCCCCGATCGCCCTCCTGCTGGACTGTTAATGCCATTGCCTGTTCCTACACATCCTTGGTCACACATTTCAATGGATTTTGTAACTGGTCTTCTGCCCTCTAGAGGAAACACTGTGATTCTGTCTGTAGTTGATAGATTATCAAAAATGACTCATTTTGTTCCCCTGCCGAAGTTACCTTCAGCCAAGGAAACCGTAGAGGTGATGCTTACGAACATCTTTAAGATCCATGGTTTTCCCCAGGATATTGTGTCTGATCGGGGTCCTCAATTTGTATCACACTTCTGGAGGGAATTCTGCCGTCTCCTTGGGGTTTCAGCTACTCTAACATCGGGTTACCATCCACAAGCCAATGGTCAAACCGAGCGGGTCAACCAAGACTTGGAAAAGGGTCTCCAAATTTTAGCCTCCCAGCAGCCTGCCACCTGGTGCGTCCAACTGCCCTGGGTAGAACTAGCTCATAATCATTTGCCCTCAGCATCTACTGGTTACTCACCTTTTCATGTCGTTTTTGGTCATCAACCCTCTCTGTTTCCTCCTCTAGATCTCGGCTCTTCGGTTCCTTCTGCACTCCGTCTTATCCTCCACTGCCGACAAACCTGGGAGCGGGCCAAGAAGGTTTTAGTTCGCACCTCGCAGGCCTATAAGTCTGCTGCTGACCGTAGGAGGTCCCCTGCTCCTGCCTATTTTCCCGGCCAAAAAGTGTGGCTTTCTACCCGCCACCTTAAATTGAGAGGACTGTCTCGTAAACTGGTTCCCAGGTTCGTTGGTCCATTTCCTGTGTCCAGAATTATTAACCCTGTTTGTGTTCGTCTACGTCTCCCCAGGTCACTCCGCATTCATCCGTCATTTCATACCAGTCAGATTAAACCTGCTAGGTCCAATCCTTTGTGGAACTAGCAGGTTTTCGGAGTTTGAAACTCCGTGGACTTTCGAGCCAGCCATCAGCCATCTTTGTACTTCTCTTAGAAGCTGTGTAATGATGTGCGCAATGTGAGTGTCCAATCGGAATTGGTTCACCGTCACATGGTTTTCCAAAATCCAATCGTAGGGCAGATTTACCTCACGTGAAAAGCCAAAGATCGTTTTCAGGAGTGATATGTTACTAGTTGGCCCGTTTGAATAGCCCCCTGGGTGCTCCAATGAGTATATCCAGTGCACCCTGCGCCATTACGCACAGCGATCAGTGAAAGCAGAGGGAGCAGAAGGAGAGCCTCTGATGACAATCTCACGTCCTCAAACAAAGACTGTGTAACTATCAGGATTACTCCACTAGTTTGCATGTGAATGTTACTAGATAACTCTGTTGCTTTCTTGGCGTAAAGCACTGTTTCCCGTATCAATGGACAACAAAACGCATAGACCATTTTGTATATATTGTTCAAAATGTGCATTTGTGTTTATTGTTTGAGCCTTTTTATTGTACAGTCTTTCACACAAGACCTCAAATTACCTTTATAAAGTGTCAAAACAGTTGTTTATTATAGTTTGGCGAGTGTTTTGAATAAATGTGTGCGGAAAATTATTTTCCGCTTTAAATTATAATTAAAATTATAAAACACAACAAAAGCATATATATTCTGAAAGCACAGGTTTTCCTGAAAAAAGAGACACAAAACTTGATTGTGGGATGCAGGGAGAGCTGTTAACAGCAATAATAAAACATTTATTCCAGGCAAGTGAATTGTTCAAAAAATGCCCTCAGACCCCAGAGGGTTAAACTTTGCTCACTTTACCAGCAAACAACAACAACAACAAAAAAAAAAAACTGTTATCGGACTGAAAGTTATCAGAACTAAATTTATTGGAAGATAATTGGTCCGATGATGGTTTTAAAATTTCTATGAAAAACTAATCTGCTAGCAAAAACATTAGCTTCGATAATGATCAGTTATCGGATTAGCTGAACTATGCCCACCACTGGTGTGGTGTACACCACACCAGTGGTGTAGTGTACCATTATACAAGCATTGCACACTACACCAGTGGTGTAGTGTACCATTATACATGCATTGCTTAATTTATTATCACCCATGAAAAATGTCAGCTACCTATGTTATAAACACTACCCAATCTTGAGCCTGTGGATCCCCACAGGCAATACGCTAGTTTAGTTTAACTGAGTAATCTATAAAATAGTTGATATATTAAATGACAGAAATATAGTCTAATGAATGTCTTGGCCAGAAGGACAACAGATTAAGCACCCACAATTGTGCTCAAAAGTTTACATGCACACTTTACTCTTTATGGACAAGAAATGCCATGGCAATATTGGGTTTATAATGATGCTTTTGAACTGTTCTTTTTCTGAACAAAACACGAATTTGAAGCACAAACTGTACTTTTTTTTAGGGGCTGTTTGAAATCCAAATAGGGTCAAAATTATTATAAATATGTAAGCATGCATACATTCATCCACTAAAGTTCCGAAATGTCTAAACTTCCCATGACTTCCCAAAGTTGCTGGAACACCAGTGTCACTGTCTACGGTAAAGTGCATTTTAGGGCCATGACACTATTGTGTGGTCTCTCTCAGCAGAAAAGCACTGGAAGGCTCTGGGGAGTGGTTCATCCCTGTGCTTTCATTAAAAAAACGTGTCGTGTGATGGTTTTGTTGCTATCACAAGATTACACCACTAAGAAGTTTACAGTGTTTACGGTAATAAAAGCACAGCATCCACCACCAACAATCTGTCCAATCTGCACTAGCAGATGAGCTTTTCTGTTCATTGTGGTTGTGTTTTGCAATGTCATATAGATCAGGGTAGAGGGAAACAGCCAAAACAAGCTTCTCCTCCATTTTTTTGGTCAATATGGTGATGAGTATTGCCTTATTTGACTGGGTGCCCAACAAGAAGCTGCGCTGATAATGCCTGTGCCTTTCTGAGAAGTTCAGAAATTGAGCAGTGGCGCAAAAAAGTACATGGGGCATTTCATGTCAGTTCAGTTCAGATGGCTTCCACCACTCCATCTCAGAATACTCTAGGGAAAAAAATCCATTTACTAGGGTAAAAAAAAAAATGTAACTTGACCCGCCAGCAGGTAAACACAGGGTAAAACCCCGTACGTGGACTGCCTCAAGAGCCCCCGCGAGAACCATGTGACCAGTGGTGGGCACAGCTAACCAAAATGTTAGCTTTGATATCCATTAAATGAAAAGTTAGCTTTTATAAAGATAAACCGATAAACCCCTAAAAAGCTCCAGATAAAAGCTAAACCAATGACTTTCAGTATTGTCTTCAGTGCACTGGCAGCTACTGACACAACAAGGAGTCAGTGCTTCTGTCTCAGGTCAGCCTTCTCTCAGCAAAAGAGACCTGTGACCAGAGATAAAGGAAAGAGAAAACAGAAAAGAAGAGGGAGGAAAAAAAATATTTTTAACACCATAAGGACTTGCTGGTGTATCGATGGAGTCATGCACAGGCAGGCAGTTTTGACTTATGGTTAAAATTTTAGACAAACTCATTCCGGACAAGTTACTGAAATTAATGTCATGGCTGTCATTTTATAAAGGGAAAATATCAGCTATAAGTTTTAGTTTTAAAGTACTGCACTAATTTTGAATATGATATTTATATGATATGATATCATATAAATATCATATCATCATGATATAATTTGCAGATACAAACTTATTTTGTTCAGGAGATCATTTGCAACAATTATTAGTTGATCTGGGATCAGAAATGATAAAGTTGAAGAGATGGTTTGATATGAACAAATTGTCACTAAATTGGTCTAAAACTAAAATAATGTTATTTGGAAACCATTAAAAAGATGAACAAATACAGTTAAACATACAGGGGGTAAATATAGAACCTGTCAAAGAGAACAAGTTGTTAGGTGTGGTCATCGATGACAGAATCAACTGGAAAGCTCATATTCAACATATTCAAAAGAAAGTATCAAAAAGTACGGCAATATTAAGCAGGGCAAAGCACATTCTTGATGGTAAAGCACTACATACTCTGTATTGCACATTGATTGCACCTTACTTGACTTATGGTGCTGAAGTATGGGGCAATAACTATGAAACTACAGTGCAACCATTATTCAACCTTCAAAAAAGAGCATTAAGAATAATTCATAATGCAGGTTATCGGGATCATACCAATCCACTATTTATTAAATCAAAGATTTTAAAACTCCATGACATGATTTCATTTAAGACTGTTCAATTGCTGTATAAAGTGAAAAATAAGTAGCTCTCAAAAAAGTACCTCTCAGAATTCAAGGATATTTTATGCAAAGAGAAGGAATATATAATTTAAGGGGTTTGTATCATTTTAAATTGCTGGCGCAAGGACGACCAGGAAATGCTTCTGTCTCCATTTGTGGCCCAAAAAAATGGAATAAGCTACCTGAGAAACTCCAACGATGTCCAAATATCAATCAGTTTAAATATTTATACAAAGAAATGGTGTTTGCCAGATATGTATCTGATGGAAAACGTTGAGTTGTGTTGTATGATGAATGTGTGTTGTGTGGGCCGCTGAAGAGGAGGTACTGCTGGCCCACCACCACCAGATGGCGCCCTGCTTGGAGTGCGGGCTCCAAGCACGAGAGGGCGTCTGAGCCGCTGGAGGTGACAGCTGTCACCTATCAACACCAGCTGTCACCCATCACCACCACTACAAAGACCGGACTGCAACTCCACCTCCTCGCCGAGAAATCTTCTACCATACAGGTAATCTTCTCTGCTGTGATTATTGTTGTCCAAGACATTGTTCTGTGTGCAGCCGTATTCCTGTGGACTCTGTCAGAGGCTGGATTGGCGGACAGTGAGAGGACGACGTTCTTCGCCTCTCACTCCATCCAGGAAAGAGACCAACAGGAGCTGCACGGGTGAAATTGTTGCTGGAGGTGGAGGTTCTCCCTCCTCATTGTGTACAGACTGTAGGATTCTGAGTGTGCGAACTCACACTCATCCAGAACTGTTTCTGTTTTCTGCCAGCAGTACCGGGTCTGACTGCTGAAGACAGTGGCCACCTGGGGCGCAGGGCTTGGCGGCTCCGGTGTTCTTCAGGTCCGTTGGTGGTGAGACCTGTGTGGGATCTGGCTCTTCTCGCACCAGACGTCTCCTATCTTCGAGCCTGCCACACGTCACCTTTTTGTCGGATTGATATAGCGCATATTTGTATCTGTCTGTACCTTCACAACATTAAATTGTTACTTTTTGGTTATTCCATTGTCCCTTCATTAACGCCCCCTGTTGTGGGTCCGTGTCACGACACATCCCCAACAGGATTTCTCGGCAGCGTCATGGATCCCGAGGGGCGTCAACTCGAGCCTGAACGGCCAATGGAAGAGCAAGGTGCACAGGCGCCAGCAGGAGGCGTGTTAGGGGAGCTGCAGCAAATACTGACCGCTTTCACTGCTCGGTTGGATCTGGTCACAGAGCAGAACGTTATCCTCAATCGGAGGATGGAGGCTCTCACCGCCAGGGTGGAGGCGTGCGATCAAGGCACTACTGCAGCACCTCCTCCTGCTGGTCCTTTGTCAGACACAAACGTTCCACTGGTCGTCCAACGACCCCCCCCCCCACCATCCCCTGAAGCATACATAAGCCCTCCGGAGCCGTACGGAGGTTGTGTCGAGACGTGCGCGGACTTTCTAATGCAGTGCTCGCTCGTCTTTGCACAGCGTCCCGTCATGTACGCGTCAGACGCTAGCCGGGTGGCTTATGTCATTAATTTGCTTCGAGGAGAGGCACGCGCCTGGGCTACGGCGCTCTGGGAGCAGAACTCACGGCTCCTAACGTCATACGCTGGGTTTGTAAGGGAGTTCAAACAGGTTTTTGATCATCCCAACAGAGGTGAGACCGCTTCAAGCGTGCTACTGTCAATGCGACAGGGGCACCAGAGTGCAGCCGAGTATGCAGTCGACTTCCACATCGCGGCTGCGAGGTCCGGCTGGAATACCGTTGTACTCCACGCCGCCTTCATAAACGGGCTGTCTCCGGTCCTGAAGGACCACCTGCTGGCTAAGGAGGAACCGTGGGATTTTGACGGGCTTGTCGACCTGGTTATACGCTTAGACAACCGGTTAGAGGAACACCGTCGGGAGCAGGGCGGGGGGCGTGACCGGGCACGGGCTGTCCTTCTTCCTTCCGGGTCCGAAAGGGTGCCGTCGTCCCCACGCTCCACAGCCAGAGGGCCCCGTGTGGCTACAGCTCCCCCTGCTGACGAAGCTATGGACACGAGCAGGGCCAAAATAAAATCAAAGGACAGACAAAGGAGGCAGGCCCGCGGGGAGTGTTTTTTCTGTGGGTCTAGTGGTCACATACAGAAGAACTGTCCCAAACGGTCAAACTACAATGCCCGTCCTTAGAAACTGGGCTAAGGGTGGGCCATAACACGCATGCGGGGGAACCCCGAAAATCAGCACGAATCCCAGTCACAATCCTTTGTGAGGATTTAACCCTTCACGCCCCAGGACTTATAGACATGGGGTCAGAAGGGAATCTGCTGGACAGCAGATGGGCAAAGGAAGTAGGGCTCCCTCTGGTGGCTCTGCCTTCCCCTGTGAAGGTACGAGCACTAGATGGCACTCTTCTTCCATTAATCACACACCAGACACAGCCAGTGACTTTGGTGGTATCACAGGGAGGCGATAGTGTTTTTTGTAACACCTTCTACCTCCCGAGTGATTTTGGGTTTTCCATGGGTGTTGAAACACAATCCCCGGATTGATTGGCCGTCTGGGGTTGTGACGCAGTGGAGCGAAACCTGCCACCGGGAGTGTTTAGGATCCTCGGTTCCACCCGGTGAGATAGCTAAGGAGGAGGTCAAAGTCCCCCCCAATCTGACGGCGGTGCCATGTGAGTACCACGATCTTGCTGACGTCTTCAGCAAAGATCTGGCACTCGCCCTTCCCCCGCACCGACCGTACGATTGTGCCATCGATTTGATTCCGGGCGCTGAGTACCCATCCAGCAGGCTGTACAACCTCTCACGTCCGGAACGCGAATCAATGGAGACCTACATCCGGGACTCATTAGCTGCCGGGGCTGATCCGGAACTCCACCTCCCCGATAGGTGCAGGTTTCTTTTTTGTGGGTAAGGAGGACGGCGGACTCCGTCCATGCATCGATTACAGAGGGCTGAACGAGATCACGGTTCGCAACCGATACCCGTTACCTCTGTTGGATTCAGTGTTCACGCCCCTGCATGGAGCCCAAATATTCACTAAACTTGATCTTAGGAATGCGTACCACCTGGTTCGGATCCGGAAGGGAGACGAGTGGAAGACGGCATTTAACACCCCCTTAGGTCACTTTGAGTACCTGGTCATGCCGTTCGGCCTCACAAATGCCCCTGCAACGTTCCAAGCATTGGTTAATGACGTCTTGCGGGACTTCCTGCACCGGTTTGTCTTCGTGTATCTAGACGACATCCTCATCTTTTCTCCGGACCCTGAGACTCATGTCAAGCATGTACGTCAGGTCCTACAGCGGTTGTTGGAGAACCGGCTGTTTGTGAAGGGCAAGAAGTTTGAGTTCCACCACACCTCTTTGTCCTTCCTGGGAGTCATAATCTCCTCCAACTCCGTCGCCCCTGATCCGGCCAAGGTTGCGGCGGTGAGAGATTGGCCCCACCCAACAAGCCGTAGGAAGCTGCAACAGTTCCTCGGTTTTGCGAACTTCTACAGGAGGTTCATTAAGGGCTACAGTCAGGTAGTTAGCCCCCTGACAGCCCTGACCTCCACAAAAGTCCCCTTCACCTGGTTGGATCGGTGCGAAGCCGCGTTTAAGGAGTTGAAACGCCGGCTCTCGACTGCACCAGTTCTGGTGCAGCCCGATCCTACTCGCCAGTTCACAGTGGAAGTGGATGCCTCTGACTCAGGGATAGGAGCCGTGCTGTCCCAGAGCGGGGAGTCCGATAAGGTCCTCCACCCTTGTGCCTATTTTTCCTGCAGGTTGACCCCGGCTGAGAGGAATTATGACGTCAGCAATCGGGAACTCTTGGCGGTGAAGGAGGCTCTTGAGGAGTGGAGACACCTGTTGGAGGGAGCGACGGTGCCCTTCACGGTTTTCACGGACCATCGGAACCTGGAGTACATCCGGACCGCCAAGCGGTTGAACCCCAGGCAAGCCCACTGGTCACTGTTCTTCGGGCGCTTTGACTTCCAGATTACATACCGCCCCGGGACCAAGAACCAACGGTCGGATGCACTGTCCCGGGTGCATGAAGAGGAAGCCAAGGCCGAGCTGTCAGACCCCCCAGAGACCATCATCCCTGAGTCCACTGTCGTGGCCACTCTCACCTGGGACGTGGAGAAGACCGTCCGGGAGGCCCTGACATGGAACCCGGACCCGGGAACCAGCCCGAAGAACAAGATGTACGTCCCACCAGAGGCCAGAGCTGCGGTTTTGGACTTCTGCCATGGGTCCAAACTCTCCTGTCATCCCGGAGTGCGCAGGACCATGGCAGTAGTCCAGCAGCGCTTCTGGTGGGCGTCTATGGAAGCCGACGTCCGGGACTACGTCCAGGCCTGCACCACCTGTGCCAGGGGCAAGGCGGACCACAAGAGGACCTCAGGACTCCTCCGAACCCCTACCGGTGCCTCATCGCCCCTGGTCCCACATCGGCCTGGACTTTGTCACGGGCCTCCCGCCGTCCCAGGGCCACACCACCATCTTAACGATAGTGGACCGGTTCTCCAAGGCAGCCCACTTCGTGGCCCTCCCGAAGCTCCCTACGGCCCAGGAGACAGCAGACCTCCTGGTCCACCACATGGTGCGTCTGCATGGGATACCAGCGGACATCGTCTCAGACCGTGGCCCTCAGTTCTCCTCTCAGGTCTGGAGGAGTTTTTGCAAGGAACTGGGGGCCACCGTGAGTCTCTCGTCCGGGTATCACCCTCAGACGAACGGACAGGCAGAGCGGGCCAACCAGGAGCTGGAGCAGGCCCTCCGTTGCGTTACCTCCGCACACCCGACGGCCTGGAGCACCCATCTGGCCTGGATCGAGTACGCCCACAACAGCCAAGTGTCGTCTGCCACCGGCCTCTCCCCGTTTGAGGTGTGTTTGGGGTACCAGCCCCCATTGTTTCTGCTTGTGGAGGGAGAGGTCGGTGTGCCCTCGGTCCAGGCCTACCTCAGGAGGTGCCGCCGGGTGTGGCGGACCGCCCGTTCTGCCCTGTTGAAGGCCCGGACGAGGGCCAAGGCCCATGCAGACCGCCGGCGTTCCCCGGCCCCTGCATACCAGCCTGGGCAGGAGGTATGGTTGTCGACAAAGGACATCCCGCTCCATGTGGACTCCCATAAACTGAAGGACAGGTTCATCGGACCCTTTCCCATCACCAAGGTCCTCAGCCCGGCCGCAGTGAAGCTACGACTTCCAGCTTCACTGCGGATCCATCCTGTTTTTCATGTGTCGCGAATCAAGCCATACCACACCTCACCGCTCTGCACCCCTGGACCTGCACCACCTCCTGCCCGGATCATCGACGGGGAGCCGGCGTGGACCGTGCGTCGGCTTCTGGACGTCCATCGCAAGGGTCGGGGCTTCCAGTATCTGGTGGACTGGGAGGGGTATGGCCCCAAGGAACGCTCCTGGGTGAAAAGGAGCTTCCTCCTGGCCGACTTCTATGCCCGGCACCCGGATAAACCTGGTCGGGCGCCAGGAGGCGCCCGTTGAGGGGGGGATCCTGTTGTGTGGGCCGCTGAAGAGGAGGTACTGCTGGCCCACCACCACCAGATGGCGCCCTGCTTGGAGTGCGGGCTCCAAGCACGAGAGGGCGTCGGAGCCGCTGGAGGTGACAGCTGTCACCTATCAACACCAGCTGTCACCCATCACCACCACTACAAAGACCGGACTGCAACTCCACCTCCTCGCCGAGAAATCTTCTACCATACAGGTAATCTTCTCTGCTGTGATTATTGTTGTCCAAGACATTGTTCTGTGTGCAGCCGTGTTCCTGTGGACTCTGTCGGAGGCTGGATTGGCGGACAGTGAGAGGACGACGTTCTTCGCCTCTCACTCCATCCAGGAAAGAGACCAACAGGAGCTGCACGGGTGAAATTGTTGCTGGAGGTGGAGGTTCTCCCTCCTCATTGTGTACAGACTGTGGGATTACTGAGTGTGCGAACTCACACTCATCCAGAACTGTTTCTGCTTTCTGCCAGCAGTACCGGGTCTGACTGCTGAAGACAGTGGCCAGCTGGGGCGCAGGGCTTGGCGGCTCCGGTGTTCTTCAGGTCCGTTGGTGGTGAGACCTGTGTGGGATCTGGCTCTTCTCGCACCAGACGTCTCCTATCTTCGAGCCTGCCACACGTCACCTTTTTGTTGGATTGATATAGCGCATATTTGTATCTGTCTGTATTACGGTGTGCACCTTCACAACATTAAATTGTTACTTTTTGGTTATTCCATTGTCCCTTCATTAACGCCCCCTGTTGTGGGTCCGTGTCACGACACTTCCCCAACAATGTGCTTCATTTAAATTCTTACTATTGAATGTACTGGGGTAACTAGAATGAAATAGGAGCTGTTATGAAATACTCACTTCCCTCAGCGGTAGTTATGAGCTACCACTGTTCAGACTTTGTTGGAAATGAACATGTATGAACTGGCATCCAGCCTGGGTTGATTGGACTGTACGTGTGGGTGTAGACATTGATAAGCGTTGCTTCTGCCTACACCTTTTGGGCACCATGTTTATTGTTTTCTTGTTGTTTCTTTCCTGTAACTTTTGTTTAATTTTTTTTATTATTTTTTTTGTAGTGATTTTGTGGTCTGTAAATGAGTGTTTGTTTGTTTGTTTTTACATTGGTGCCTAATAAATTCAAATTCAAAGGAAAAAACTGCTGCCAATCAAACGGTGAATAAGCTACTCTGTGGGGTTCGTATGTTTGTAAATCTGATTGTGATGAAATCAGTGCCTCACCAGCCATCAACCTCACTGCACGTCACTGCTGATGTACACATCACTATGATAACAATATTGAATAAGGCAAAGTATATTCTAGATGGTAAATCACTACATACTTTGTATTGTGCATTGATTGCACCTTATTTGACATACTGTGCTAAAGTTTGGGGTAATAACTATAAAACTACTTTACAAACATTATTCATCCTTCCAAAAAGAGCATTAAGAATAATTCATAATTCAGGGTTTCGGGATCATACCAATCCATTGTTTATTAAATCAAAGATATTAAAACTTTATGATATGATTTCATTTAAGACTGTTCAGTTGATGCATAAAGCAAGAAATAAACAATTACCTTTCAGAATTCAAGAATATTTTATGCTGAGAAAAGGAATGTATAATTTAAGGGGTATGTTTTATTTTAAAATTGCGGGCGCTAGGACAACTAGGAGGTGCTTCTGTGTCTCCATTTGTGGCCCAAAAAAATGGAATAATTTACCGGAGAAACTTAAGCAATGTCCAGATATTAACCGGTTCAAACATTTATACAGACAAATGGTATTTTCTAGATATGTAACAGTTTAATATGCTTGAGTTGTGTTATATGAAGAACCGTCGTCTTTTTTTTGCTGTTGTTGTTTTTTGTGAGTTGTCTGGAGAAATATTTGACTTCTTTTATCTGTAACTATGTGCTGCTGTCTTCAGATTGTGATGGATATAAATGTCTATGAACAGGCATATATGCCTGTTTGATTTTATACAGGAGAGTAGGCATGGATAAGCATTGCTTCTGCCTACGCCTTTAGGCACCATGTATTTGGTTTATTTTCTTATATTTCTTTTTGTCTTTGACTTTTCTGTTATGAGTTTGGTCATTTGTATATGAGCGAATTTCTGTTATGCATGGGTGTATAATAATAAATCATAAATCAAATCATAACTTCTTGTTTTCACACTATTGACAATGTCCCAGCATCACCATTATGTGTCCCAGTGGACTGATGGCTATAGAAACGTGCGTACGCACGCTAGTCGTGATTTTTGCGTGGTGCACTGCACATTTACAGGGTCATTTCACTTTTGATACATCTGAATGTTAGCGTGGAGACAAACCTATGCCATGTTTTTGTTCCTATGCACGCTTTGTACATGAGGCCCCTGCTCTGTTTTCAATACATCAGGGATGACAATGGGCAAAGAAAAAACTCTGAAAATCAGCGGGGCTCAGGGGTCACCGTAGGCCCCCAGCAGGGCCCAACGGCAGTGTCCCTGGTGGGGCATACAGGTTTTGAGCATTTTAGAGGCATTTCGGGGCCCACTAGAGATTCCTAATTTCATGAATTTCCATTTTATATTTTTTGTATGTTGGGATATGTGGAAACCTACTGTAATAACAGAATCTGTCTATGTAGACCTTGTATCGGTGATACCTGCCTCGTGCTATAGCATATGTACTTACTATAAATGTCATAGCATTGGACAGATATCACTGAAATTGCCAAAACTATTCTTTACGTGTCTTTCCTTAGGGCCCTGTCCCACTGAGGACAGGATTAATTGCGCATGAATCGAGTACACAAATTATGGGCGTTCGTTGTCATCCGCAACAAAAATGGCCAAAAATGACAAATGTCCCAGTATGAATTACGGATATATTAATAATATATAGCGAATATATGATGAACAATCATGGTTATATAACGCATGTAATGAGGAAACTGATCCGACACATTGAGATTATTACGGCACTATTACGGGTGTATTATGATGCATCACGCACGTGTTTGCGCGTGCACGACATCTGCATTGCGGTCATAAAATAAGTGCACTCGCTCCTTTCGGCATCACTATTCACACCAACAATACAGCCTCTGAAGCATTTGCTGGACTTGGACAAGTTGATCACAGAGTTAATGTTCATGTTGTCATGCGAGGGTTAACTGTTCATGAGTTTGGGGAGTGGGAGGGAGGAATCCGCTCGGGTGTGATACGGTGTTTTTTTTTTTTTTTTTGAGAGTGTCACAGATAACAGACTTAAGCGTGATTTGTGGCTAAACAGCAACTCTTCCTTTTGTTGGTGTTAAATAAAAGTCCTGGAGGAGACCCGATTGCAGCAGCTACGTCTTTGTGGATCTACACAGCCGGACCGGCACTGACTGGCAGGTATGTCGCTTTCTGCCACATATAGTACTTTGGGTTTACGTGACGTGTTTGTTATGCATTCACAGATTGTCCACAAATCAGATGTAATAAAAACGCTTTATTCGTGGCTAATTTGTATGCATTCGCTACAACATATTTTAGTTTGTGATGTGGACATGATGGGCACGCAATATATCTGTTTTACACACTGTCCTAGTCCGCTGCCAAGCCGCAAATCCCTGTCAGTTGCGGATATCAGTGGTTAACAGCAGATATACAGCGCATAGAGTGAGTATGTATTGTGTATGAATGGAGTATGTAAGGCGGATGTTATCCGCATCAAGATTTTTGAACAGCTCAAAAATCCTGGCTGCGGACATGCGTGCCTCTGTGGATGAGCATGGACGTGTTCGGATGACGACCGACTCATACAGGCATGTTACACGGATATTGCGGATGTTTGGCGAATATGGGCCAATTTTGTGCGCAATCCATACGCAAATCCTCCTAAACGCCAGTGGGACAGGGCCCTTAACTTGCAATAAGCTCTAAAATATACTGGAACTTCACGCAAGTATGTGTACATCATTTAAAGAGACTAAACCCTATCAAAACATCATTTGTGGTATAAAACAGTGACTTTATTAATATTTCCATGTGAAATGCATGCTTACAAATTACTGCCATAATAAATTATGAAATCACACCATGTGAGTTTGTACCTTGACTACCTAAGTCAGTCACTAGGAAAACCCCACAGGCATATACACTGTATACAGTATAGTATCATTAAAAAGCACACATCCTGTGCACCGGCTGCATCGCAGTCTATGAATTCACCAAAATAAAAATAAAAAATAATAAAACTGATGCAGGCCAATTTTGGCATGCAGGCATTTTGTCATTTTCAAATGGTTTATCTATTAAAGAGTAAAAACTGAAGGAATTCAATTGTAAGGCCTGAAAGAAATTTCTGTAGGATTATTTTAGCCATAAGGTCAAGTGAGATGGGGAAGTGTTAGCTTTTTAAATACTTGAAAGACACTGCTATGGTAGTACTGCTATAACGGACTGATGCAGCAGGTGGCAATAATGTAACCACAATAAGGATGCTCGCTGCCATTGTACGCCACAAAAGAAGAAGGGTTTGTTTTGTTTTCTCCACACAGTCACGTTTTTAGAAAAAGCATGTTTTGTGTCAAAATAAAGCAAAAAAAAAAAAAAAATAATACGTACAACTACAATTCCAATGAGCAAATATTTGCACAAAAACAATAAAGTTTATCAGTTTAAACATTAAATATGTTGTCTTTGTGGTGTATTTAATTGAACATAGGTTGAAGAGGATTTGCAAATCATAGTATTCTGTTTTTATTTACATTTCACACAACATTCCAACTCCATTGGAATTGGGGTTTTGTGTATATATATATATATAAGTTTGCAGTTTTATATGATGAAATAAACGGAACATGGAAACAAATTTTGACAAAAATCCGTATGCAAATGCTGGTTTTTGCAGCACTGAATTGCACTTCAGTACATGCACAGTATAAATAACTGCACCACACTTAAAAATTTCATTGATTGTAAACACATTTTAATTGCATGAATAGAATTTTTGGACACGCACTTGAACACTAGATGTCGCTGACCAGTACAACTGCTGTGGGCTTTGGAGCTCGCTGTGCCTCTTCCACGCTTTGGACCCAGGCAGATTAGTTCATTTAATATTAATTTGGTGACATGTTTCTTCATCTTGCAGTGTTCTTCCAAGGTTTTGTTGATAAAATCCAAACATAGCGTGCAGAAGGCTTTACCAGGGAGCTCAACCTTGCGGACAAATTCACAGAGTCTTGCCTTTGTCCCGTCCACCTCCTGCTCCAATCATGTACACTGAAACCTTTTTTTTTTTTTTTACACCACTATCGATATCTTTAATGCGATCTTCGTCCTATCACTCCATAATTTTGGTCATGTTGAAGACTTAGCTCGACAGCTCAAACTTGCAGAAACTCAAAATGTCCATGTCTGGGTACTTTCAGTGACTTTAAATATTACAGAGATTCTGATTGGCTGAAAGTTCACTGTTGTAGAATAAGTAACCAATGACATTGTGCATTTTAGCTTGCAGTTTCGGCAGTACTATTGTGGTTCCCATGCATATGAGGAAAGATTTAACTCGCACGGATGACCCTGCTGCACCATCTCCCAAAAATGTTTCTCAATAGATTTACACTGATCTCAGAAATGGCCCAGAAACCCAGAAAAACTCAGAAATCCGCAGAAAATTCTCATCTCTGATACATGGAATGCACACCTCTGCATCTCAGGCACAATCCAATTGTCTTATCCAAGAACACAGACAGGTAGTGACTGGGAAGTGACATTTAACCAACTATTAGGTGTTAGGTTTTATACAATCTCTGATAGAACCCCACAATGCAGACAGGAAGAGGCAGGTGGTATGTGCAAAAACCAGGAGATGTATTGTCCAAACAACAGTCAAAAACTACAAACACTGACAAAAAGAGAGATGTGAGGAAAAAGGGTCCAAAAACACACAAAACAGAGTCTAAACTGATCTACAAGGAAATGAAACAAGAAATGCTTGGAATGATATAGCAGCAAAGTCAAACTCTGAATACTCACTAGAAGCAGGAAGCAACGTGAAACACAGTGGCGGCTGGTGAAAAACAGTCTTGGTGGGGCTGCTGTGCCTTGCCTTGTCCAGAACAGGCATTCAAGTGAACAGTTGGAAAATTACTACAATTCCACAATAATCATTTCATGTCCTTCTCAAAATCAGCAGTTTTACAGATAAAGTTAACATTTACAGTTATATTAGGCCCCATTTCTGCTTTGGAAAGGAACAGTATCAAATACAACACTCACGTTCTTGAGCAAAGAACATTTCACCATTTGACACCAATTACACACATAGTACACCAAACTGTACTGCACTGCCATTATCTACAGACAAACAGATCCTGGGGTTCACAATGACACCCCCTTAACAAAATAGAAAATATCACCAAATTTACACTCTTTCAAAATATGGAAAAATTCTTCAATTGACAAAAGAACATTATGTACATACGACAATGTTCACACCACCTTCCAAGAGAGAGAGAGAGAGAGAGAGAGAGAGAGAGAGAGAAAATGTTTGTGTGTGAGAGTGAGAGAGAGAGAGTGTGTGTGTGTGTGTGTGTGTGTGTGTGTGTGTGTGTGTGTGTGTGTGTGTGTGTGTGTGTGTGTGTGTGTGTGTGTGTGTGTGAGAGAGAGAGAGAGAGCAAGAGAAAATTAAGGTAATATTTTGCATGAACATTACTGAGTTGAATGGAGTCAAACTAAAGAAGCTTGAAAAACTTAAATAACTTGACTAATAACACCAAAACCTTTAAATTAAATTGGTTAAAATTAATTAACAGTGTAGAGGACAAAGCAAATTAAGTATACAAAACCACTTAATTAAATGCGTTGCTAAACTTGGGTTTGTCTTACTATAAGTGTCTTGTGTGTACTCAGTGGCTGAGTTAGAATTTCTTTAAAAAACATGCAAATTGCTATTTTAGGGTTTTGTTTTTAAACTGAGCAAATAATTTGTTTTAGAGTGTGGAATACGCCAAAGAATATTTCACTTCTGTGAACTGATCCTCATAACGTGTAAAGTGAAATCAAAATACCAGCATGGCTGCAGCTTTGAACACTGTTACAAACAGCCCCGGCCTCCCCTATTACCATTATAACTGGTCCGCTGTCTCAATAAAGATCACAGCTTTGACCCCCTAAAACAAACAAAAAACATCACTCATTCGTTTTATCTTAAATTTTCACCCTCGTTTCCACACCAGGAGCAACATTCGGGAATAAATCCGAGCAGCTCGTCAGCTCACCTGAGCTGAAGTGGATCCAGAGGAGTCAGTCCGCAGCTGGCAGAGGTGGATTCGCTCCTTTCCACCCTGCAGTAAAGAGCGCAGATCAGCAGCCTCCGTGACGTGTGCGCACTGACAGTGTGAATGAAGCCTGACACGGTTTATAACGAGTCAGACAAACGTCTCTCCTCCAACCGGGATGTGCAATTGTCATTAAACCACGAGAAAGATCTGATGTGCGCACCTCCATGTGCCTCCAAAAGGATCCCCGCCAAACTTTGGTGTCATTGATTTGATTAGTTTTGTCCCGTTTTAAACCTCCCAAGAGTTCTTCAACTTACTCCAGCAAAACACACGGAGACAAAATAAAAATAAATAAATATAACCCAAACGTCATTGTCACCATCATCTCTTCCTGACTGACTGACAGCAGCAGCTGCAGCGTCACGTGTATCACTGACTGTAATCTAACGTTCCCGCATTTTTGTAGCAAGGGCTAAAATTCCGGCGCCCCAAAGCCATTAATTTTGGCAATGTTGATTTGCCAAATATTTATTAATTTTCCCTAGCAACTACATACAACTGGTTATTTTGCTGCACTTCAAGGGCGCTTGAATAAGCGCCCAAGATGAGGAATGATACGTTTTCTGCTTCTGTCGGTGGAAATGCACGGCTGAATGAGAGTCAGTTGGAGGAAGTGTTGTTTTAATCATTCATATTACATGTAGGCACATACTATTAAGTAAAACTGACATTGATAATACTTTTTAAATATATATATATTATGACTTTTCCCCTCCACATCTATGGGCCAGCCGCCACTGGAACAGCTGGCGGTGTGGCAAAAGAACTGATGAGGAAATAAGACAGGTGTGTGCCAAAGTCAAAGGTGACGAACAAATAGGAAGGTGGCAAAAACCCAATGGTACGGGAGGTGAGAAAAGGAAGAAAAACATAATAATTAAAGCCTCAAGAAAGATGTCAAAAATACTACAGAACCAAAATATATAAATCCAAGTACACAAAAGGACAACCACGGAACTCAAAGGTAAAAACTCAAAGGTGTAACAAGTGTAACATAAGAGAAAACTCACAAGAAGAACAAACACATATAAAGAGGCAATCAGATAAAGTACAAAAACCAAAGACTAAGTTAAGAACTCTAACAGAAAAGCAACGTGGACCTCAGCATAGAAATATAAAAGCTACCGTAGAAAAACTAACATGACGATTGTAGCAAATCTGGCTTCGACTGACACCAAATAACATATATTCATGTTTTTTCAACCAAAGCCTGAGGTGGTCAACTGAGGAGAGACTGTTGTTTCACCTTCTGACTTGGAAATTCCTGGTTCCAGTTGGCGATATCGCTGAAGCCCTCCTTTCAGCTGTCCAGGGTCTCTAAAATTTAAAGCTCTTCAAAGGTGTCCCTGAACTATACTTATCGGTGAAATTCCTTTATATTTGCCTCACATCAAGCCAGAGAAACTTTCCAGATCAGCGAGAATATCTCTTCCAAGATAAGAGACCATAAATTCCATAGCTTTGCCAACCAGTTTATCCTACAGGTCTCAGTGAAGAACACAACCACTTTGTGTCACAGAGAACATTATTTTATCTGCATATGAAAGTCTAATGTCTTCTTGTGGGTTTATTCAAGCAAAATGCTTTGCATATATTCAATTCAGTCTGACGTGTTCCTGTTATAACATGGCGCATGTCAAACGTGATTTTTGAATTATCAATAATTTGATAGTGAAATATTCTATTTTAATCAGTGGTTTGTTTAGGATGTGTTTAAGTAACTTCAATAATCTTATATTTAGTTAAAAAGGAGCTCAATAAAAATTTATGTCAATATATTTAATGTCTTTAAGTATTTGAATTTCCTCTGACTCTTTTGCATATAAAGTGTTCTGAAGTTAAATTCCACACACCCGAATGGGTGAAGTTTTAATGAAGTAAGTCCCCTTTAAAAGTTTCAGAACGGAGCTCCTCTTCCCTTCTGGCTCTCGCCCTTTCTCTCTCTCTCGCTCTCTCCTCTTCTGCCTGCCTCTTTTCTCTCTCTCTTTTTTTTGCAAACAATTTTCTTTTGTGGCTAACAAGGCCCCAAACGGCCTAGACTCATGTAGCTAAAAGCTACCATGTGGTTCTTTGTTCATTCTTTTGTAACTTTTGATAACAAATAACCAGCCTGATAACTCTTTCTGAGGCTTGTCGAGTTGTTAATTTTATAAGGTAACTTCCTAGCGGAACTTTTCAGAATGAGAGTGGATTTATAGAAAAGCGTCTCTCTCCTTTTTTGTAATTTACGACGCCGCTCTCAAAACTTTAACTTTTTCTAAATTCACAAAGAGTTTTAATCCGATTCCACAAAATTCTGTTGTCAATGGATGCAAAGTGGCTTTAAAAATATTCATTTAATAATTTTAACAATTGGCTTAAAAATTCATCACTGAATTCATATCAGATTTATTTACTTAATTCCAGAAGCTTTATTTCACTGCTTGCTTTCAACGTCTCATGAGTAACAAATGTGTCCAGAATAAAATTATTTAATCACTGTTCATATACTCAAAATACCAGTAAACTGTTCATTTTTCTTGTATATGTGTAAATAAAATGTAAATATTCCTGTTGTGTGTTATGTGGGCCGCTGAAGAGGAGGTACTGCTGGCCCACCACCACCAGAGGGCGCCCTGCTTGGAGTGCGGGCTCCAAGTACGAGAGGGCGCCAGACCCAGAGGAAGTGACAGCTGTCACTCATCGCACCAGCTGTCACTCATCTACACCAATACATAAGCCGGACTGCAACTCCACCTCCCCGCCGAGAAATCGACTACCAAGTGGTAATTTCTCTGCTGACTGACACTTTGTGTGTATAACCTGAACTTCTGTTTGCAGCCGTTTTCCTGGAGTGTTGCCTTGTCTGAGGTATTGGCGTTTGGTGTGACAGCGACGGCTTCGTCTCACACCCCAACCCAGATAAGTGGTTAAACCAGGAGCTGCACGAGTGTGTGATTGGAGGTGGAGGTTCTCCCTCCTAACTGTGTACAGACAGTGGACTACTGAGTGTGCAGACTCACACTCATTCATCTTGTCTCTGCTTTCTGCCAGCAGTACCAGGGTCAACAGCCGAAGACAGAGGCCACCTGGGGACGCGGGACTTGGCGGCTCCGGTGTTCTTCAGACCGTTGGTGGTGGAAGCCGTGTGGGACGCGGCTTCTCTCTCGTCGGGGGTCTTCTATCTTCGAGCCTGCCCACACGTCACCTGGTGTTAATTGACTTTACAAATTTTGTGTGTTTAGTTGTGTGTTGTCACAACATTAAATTGTTACTTTTTGGCTTATTCATTGTCCGTTCTTTAGCGCCCCCTGTTGTGGGTCCGTGCTACGACACCTTCACAACATTGTGGTTCTTATTGTGTTCAGGTGGAAACAATGTTAGTCAGTCGTATCATAGAAGTTACAATTTTCAGATTTGAGATTGATTAATGATTTGAGACTGATTAATTAATAATGTTTAAATTAAAGTTCCTAGTCTTTAAAAAGTAGGTGGTGCCCTGAGGTAATTATCATTGTAATTAAATATTGATATACTAATGTGGTGTGACTTAACCTTGGTCCCTACAGGAGGATCTTTCAATATTAAAGATTACTAAATCTTAATATTCAAATTCCTTACATCTCTGGTCCACCCATTTGATCCAAATAATTATTAAATCTTAAAATTGTTAATTATGCTGGTGACCCATTGATGAGGTCGAGTTCAATTTAATCCAATTTTGGATTTTAATAATTATACTTGCTACAGCTTGCGTCACCGTGTGTGGCCAAAGTTTAAAGTTAACAACTGCAAATGATTATTTTTCACTTTTCACTACAGTATTTATGGTGCGCCCGGGTGCAGCAAAGTTTAACCACTACTACACTGCAAAGCACTGCTAACTGTTAATTACATTATTTAAATTTGTTACAAGATGAACACATTAAAAGGGACAAACAATAATCAAACTACAAAAAGAAATGAACACTAACCAAAAACTAAATTAAGAAACACAAGCACAAAATCAATGTGGAACTCAAGAGAGAGCAGAGTGCAAACCAGGAGGCCAAAGGAAAAACATAACACAGAGAACTCGGATAACAGAGACAGTTGAGAGACAAACCTGAGACACTGACAGAGGATGAACCACACTGAGGACACACCTGGATGCCAGGACATGACAAGGGACATGATACGGAACACTAGACAGACATGAACGCAGGATTGGGAGTGCTCACTCTCTCTCTCTCTCTCACACACACACAATTACGTGTGTGCATTTTTGGTGCTCCATGTATAATTTTAATCCTGTGGTGATTTCATTAAATGGGAACATGTGTTTTCTAAAGATGTATGTTTTACAAACATTCTGCACCAGAAAATGACCAGTTCAATAAAATCACTGAAAGCCCAGTGTTGCCATGACATTCACCCCCACAGTGAATGTATGTAAATATCTGACTACACCTGCACACAGAAATCAGTGCTAAAGTTCAATCTCTAAACAGGAACTAACGTGATAATAGACTATTTTACTCATCATACAAGTGCACACACACCAATAACATAAAATATTTTTTACAGAGAGCTGAGAAACTGAGAAAATGGGGTAGTTGGCTTTCAGGTTTTTGGCAACTGGGTTAATTCCTCCCAAATCTGCCTCTGAACACCTGGCACAGATTGATATTGTTGCTGCTCTTCACAGCATGCTTTAATTCGTATCCTAAAGCGATTACGACTCAACAATCACCATCACACTGGATATTCAGCTGACTTTCTCCACTCTGCACCACTCAACTGCTTACAGATTGTTTTTTGATGTGCTGCTGGTGGCAGATGGCTCATATTTCTGCTATTGTATGAAAATTCTGAATTATATAATAGACTTGGATGTCAGTGACACTGGCCTACTGGTGGCATAAAGGAAACGGGAGAAACCCAAATTTTGTCATCTTCAGTAACTCCTCAAGCTCCTCTAAGAGGATCTAAATATACTCACACAGTATGTGAACGCAACACTGCTTCATAAGCTGCTTGAAGCACTCTCATTGACAATTTGTTCGCCTTCGGCAGCTGTCACTGAGACGGGCACTGTGGTGGGAACTGACAATGGGAACTGCCTTTGCAAAGCTACATATAATTCTCCCATTTAGCTCTGATGGCTATTTAAGAATCAGCTTTTGCTTTCTGTTCCCATTATACTGAAATGAATTACTAAATTAAAACTGAATGAACTTCATCCACACAGACACACACACTTTGATTTGTAAAATGTGTAATAATGCATAATATCAAAGCAATGTGATTTTTTTTTTTTTTTTTTTTTTGAGCACTGAAGTTATTGTACTTGGCCCCACAAATCTTAGAAACATGGTGTCTAACCAGATCCTTACTCTGGATGGCATTACCCTGACCTCTAGTAATACTGTGAGAAATCTTGGAGTCATTTTTGATCAGGATATGTCCTTCAATGCGCATATTAAACAAATATGTAGGACTGCTTTTTTGCATTTGTGCAATATCTCTAAATTAGAAAGGTCTTGTCTCAGAGTGATGCTGAAAAATTAATTCATGCATTTATTTCCTCTAGGCTGGACTATTGTAATTCATTATTATCAGGTTGTCCTAAAAGTTCCCTGAAAAGCCTTCAGTTAATTCAAAATGCTGCAGCTAGAGTACTAACGGGGACTAGAAGGAGAGAGCATATCTCACCCATATTGGCCTCTCTTCATTGGCTTCCTGTTAATTCTAGAAAAGAATTTAAAATTCTTCTTCTTACTTATAAGGTTTTGAATAATCAGGTCCCATCTTATCTTAGGGACCTCATAGTACCATATCACCCCAATAGAGCGCTTCGCTCTCAGACTGCAGGCTTACTTGTAGTTCCTAGGGTTTGTAAGAGTAGAATGGGAGGCAGAGCCTTCAGCTTTCAGGCTCCACTCCTGTGGAACCAGCTCCCAATTCAGATCAGGGAGACAGACACCCTCTCTAATTTAAAGATTAGGCTTAAAACTTTCCTTTTTGCTAAAGCTTATAGTTAGGGCTGGATCAGGTGACCCTGAACCATCCCTTAGTTATGCTGCTATAGACTTAGACTGCTGGGGGGTTCCCATGATGCACTGAGTGTTTCTTTCTCTTTTTGCTCTGTATGCAGCACTCTGCATTTAATCATTAGTGATTGATCTCTGCTCCCCTCCACAGCATGTCTTTTTCCTGGTTCTCTCCCTCAGCCCCAACCAGTCCCAGCAGAAGACTGCCCCTCCCTGAGCCTGGTTCTGCTGGAGGTTTCTTCCTGTTAAAAGGGAGTTTTTCCTTCCCACTGTCGCCAAGTGCTTGCTCACAGGGGGTCGTTTTGACCGTTGGGGTTTTTACATAATTATTGTATGGCCTTGCCTTACAATATAAAGCACCTTGGGGCAACTGTTTGTTGTGATTTGGCGCTATATAAATAAAATTGATTTGATTTGATTTGATGTTCTGCACCTACAAAATTATAAAGGGAGGAAATGACAGTGAAACAGCAATATACATTATTATTATTCAGATGGATAGACTGACTGAGAATCCCCCTGAGACAGTGACATAACACAACCTATTTCATGGATTTGCTCCGTAGCATTATTGACTCCAAAATTTAAAGGAGGCCATATTCTGAAAATAGTTTTAATCTACTATTTAAGATTTCAATATGGATGGGGGTTCATGACAACCATATTCATAATCCCGCAATGCTACACACATTCATTAATGTTCTGCACCCACTTACTCCAATCAAGGGTTATGGTGGGGCTGGAGCCTATCCTAAAAGTCATAGGGCGTGAGGTGAGGTGCACTCTGGATAGGACGCCAGTCTATCGCAGGGTCACATATAGACAGACAAACACATTCACACACACACATGGCCAATTTAGAGTCACCAATTCACCTAACCTACATGTCTTTGGAAGTGGGAACTAGCCAGAGCATAAGGAGGAAACCCACCTGAACACAAGGAGAACATGCAAACTCCACACAGAAAGGACAAGGTGAGAAGAGTTCTCACAACCTTCTGCTGTGAGGCAACAGTGTTAACCACGAAGCCACTGTGTCACCCTATACATGCATGCAAGCATTCCCCATTACATATAAGCAAAATTCCAGCCTGTGCCATGTCTTTTTCGATTTCCGTGTATGTCGTCTACAGGTTTCGCTGTGTGGTGAGGATCAGACATGCAGCTGGCTCAAAATGGTTTTTCCTGTCTGTCACTGTAGCACTTCCCCAGCAGCACTGCCTCAGCCCACTCAGTGTGACTTCTGCTTCACAGACACAGAAGTCTTTGCAAATGTAAGGATGTAAAAAAAAAAAATCACATTTATACTAGAAACCTACAATCTGGTACAACTACGCATACAGTTGTATGCAAAGGTTTGGGCACCCCTGATGATTTCCATGATTTCCCTTTATAAATCATTGGTTGTCTGATCAGAAATTTCAGTTAAATATATCATACAGCAGATGAACACACTGATATTTGAGAAGTGAAATGAAGTTTCTAGTATTTACAAAAAGTATGCAATAATTATTTAAACAAAATTAGGCAGGTGCATAAATTTGGGCACCCTTGTCATTTTATTGATTTGAATACATTTAGCACAAATTATTGGAACACAAAATTGGTTTGGTAAGCTCATTGACCTTTGACCTCCTTACACAGGTGAATCCAATCATGAGAAAGGGTATTTAAGGTGGCCATTTACAAATGTTTCCCCTCTTTGCAGCTCTTCTAATGAGTGGCAACATGGCATCCTCTAAACAACTCTCAAATCACCTGAAAACAAAGATTGTTCAACATCATGGATTAGGGGAAGGATAAAAAAGCTATCTCAGAGATGTCAGCTGTCAGTTTCCACTGTGAGGAACATAGTGAGGAAATGGAAGACCACAGGCACAGTACTAGTTAAGGCCCGAAGTGGCAGGCCAAGAAAAATCTCAGATAAGCTGAAGCAACGGATGGTGAGAACAGTCAAAGTCAACCCACAGACCTGCTCCAAAGACCTACAACATGATCTTGCTGCAGATGGTGTCTCTGTGCATCGTACAACTATACAGCGCACTTTGCACAAAGAGATTCTGTAGTGCAGAGGAAGACTTTTCTGCATACACACCACAAACAGAGTTGCTTGATGTATGCTAAAGCACATTTGGACAAGCCAGCTTCATTTTGGAATAAGGTGCTGTGGACTGATGACACTAAAATTGAGTTATTTGGACATAACATGGAGCTGTTTGCATGTCAGAAAAAGAACACAGCATTCTAAGAAAAACACTTGCTACCTACAGTAAAATGTGGAGGTGGTTCCATCATGCTGTGGGGCTGTGTGGCCAGTGCAGGTACTAGGAATCTTGTTAAAGTTGAGGGTCATGTTGGGGAAAGTGTAGGAGCACGGACCCACAACAGGGGGCGAAAATGAACGGACAATGGATAAAGCCAAATACAACACTTTACTGTTGTGAAAATGCACAACAACAACAACAGATTACAGTAGTGAGTCAAATACAAGATGTCATGTGGGCAGGCTCGAAGATAGGAGACATCAGTCCGAAGTCGAACCGGAACCACACGATTTCCTCCGCCACCGAACCCCGGGAATACTGGAGCCGCCAAGTCCCGAACTCCCAGGTGGCCACTGCCTCCGCGTGTCGGATCTGGTACTGCTGGCGAGGAGCAAACACAGTTAGAAGTGGGTGCGTGTGCACCCAGCAATACGTACGGTGGAAAACCACCTCCTCCTCTCGTCGAATAAAGAGTTCACAAAAAACACTCAAGCAACAAAGGGTTATTATCTCACAACCAGCTGAGGTACGTTACCTTCAAGGTAGAACGATATCTCGGCAAAGAGGTGGAGATGTCGTCTGGCTGATATACCAATGCTGATCCTGTTGAGTGGTGACAGCTGTCAAGGATGATGAGCGTCAGCTGTCACCCTGGCTGCTCCTGTTAGGCGGCAGCGCCCTCTGGTGCCTGGAGCCCGCACTCCAGGCAGGGCGCCCTCTGGTGGTGGTGGGCCAGCAGTACCTCCTCTTCAGCGGCCCACACAACAGGTCACATGGATTCCAGTCAATATCAGCAGATTCTTGAGAACAATGTTCAAGAACAAAGTTGAAGTTGCATCAGAGCTGGATCTTTCAACAAGACAATGACCCTAAACACTGCTCAAAATCTACTAAGGCATTCATGCCGAGGAACAAGTACAACGTTCTGGAATGGCCATCTCAGCCCCCAGACCTGAATATTATTGAAAATCTGTGGTGTGATTTTAAGCAGGCTGTCCATGCTCGGAAATCAACAAACCTGAGATGTTCTGTAAAGAAGAATGGTCCAAAATAACTTCAACCAGAATCCAGACTCTCAGTGGAAGCTATAGGAAGTGCTTAGAGGCTGTTATTTCTGCAAAAGGAGGATCTATTAAATATTGATGTATTTTTTGGTTGGGGTGCCCAAATTTATGCACCTGCCTAATTTTGTTTAAAGAATTATTGCACACTTTCTGTAAATCCTACAAACTTCATTTCACTTCTCAAATATCACTGTGTTTGTCTGCTATATGATATTTAACTGAAATTGCTGATCCAAACAACCAATGATTTATAAAGAAAAATCATGGAAATTATCAGGGGTGCCCAAACCTTTACATACAACTGTATGTGTGATTTGTATTTGTTCTCAGATAAGCAGGCTGCACTGAATGTGTGACGAGCAGCAATCAAACACACTGCAGTGCATTGTGAAATAAACACCTTTCATTATGCAGCCTGTGGCATATGTTGAATCATTCCTCCAGTATTGCTTTGTGTTCCATTTTATTTATTTATTTGACAGCCAGGTAGTATGAGGTCAGAAACGTGCCACCATGACAAAGCACAAGCCAGATGGGAAGAGACTAACCTCCGGTCAGAAAGAGCACCGCAATAAACACAGATGGTACCTACTGTGAATAATAAAACTTCAAGTTTGGAAAGTTTCCTAGAGAGCCATGGATGTGCCAGTGGATTGTGCATAATGAATATTCCTTATTTTTAGGCACAAAGTAGCATTTGGCTGAGATCTAATTTATGGTGACCTATAGGGGCCACAGCACTTCAACATTAAGACAACACTAAAAAAAACAAAAAAAAAAAACAGATATGAAAAACAAATGCAATAAAAAAGAACACAAATATAATCTACAACACATATAACAATTTAATTTGATAATATGTCTGCTGCAAATTCACACAATGAACTCAAAAAGCTAGTCACACTGCAAAGCTTCACAACACAAAATGATGTTTTGGCCTGGAGGGCTTTTGGTAACTTGCCTGCTTGACAAAGTCAAGTAAGTTTTCAATAACTTGCCTGCTTGACAAAGTCAAGTAAGTTTTCAATTTATTTAATTTATTGATCATTTTACTCTTAAGCTAGCTTCATTTTAAGGTGCTGTTATTTTACTTGCAGTGCACTGAACAGTAGTCAGTTGAACAGCAAAGTCATTTGGCAGAAACCTCTTTTTTGTGTTGTTGATACTTCTGTTGTTTTGTGATGGTTTGCAATATATTGGGGACACGCTGGAGGGACTACATCTCTCGGCTGGCTTGGGAACGCCTTGGGGTTCCCCCGGAGGAGCTGGAGGAGGTGTGTGTAGATCGGGAGGTCTGGGCGGCTTTGCTTGAGCTGCTGCCCCCGCGACCTGACTCCGGATAAAGCGGACGAAAATGGATGGATGGTTTTGCGTGCACTCTCACAATTTGCAGCAGACACATTATCAAACAAGAGAAAACAGATTTCTGACGTCCGCCAATCCGGATCTGAATCACCTCCAAAATTCAGTGGAGTCTTCTATACCCTAATATCTATCTGTGGTGTAAATTTAGTGAGAATCCGTGAAGTAGTTTTGACGTAATCCTTCGAAGCCTATACAACCCCTGGCAAAAATTATGGAATCAGCGGCCTCGGAGGATGTTCATTCAGTTGTTTAATTTTGTAGAAAAAAAGCAGATCACAGACATAACACAAAACTAAAGTCATTTCAAATGGCAACTTTCTGGCTTTAAGAAACACTATAAGAAATCAAGAAAAAAAGATTGTGGCAGTCAGTAACTGTTACTTTTTTAGACCAAGCAGAGGAAAAAAATATGGAATCACTCAATTCTGAGGAAAAAATTATAGAATCACCCTGTAAATTTTCATCCCCAAAACTAACACCTGCATCAAATCACATTTGCTCGTTGATATTGACCCTATGTGTCTTTTTGCAAGGAATGTTTTCACAGTTTTTGCTCTATGGCAAGATGCATTATCACCTTGAAAAATGATTTCATCATCCCCAAACATCCTTTCAATTGTCCAAAATATCAACGTAAACTTGTGCATTTATTGATGATGTAATGACAGCCATCTCCCCAGTGCCTTTACCTGACATGCAGCCCCATATCATCAATGACTGTGGAAATTTACATGTTCTCTTCAGGCAGTCATCTTTATAAATCCCATTGGAACGGCACCAAACAAAAGTTCCAGCATCATCACCTTGCCCAATGCAGATTCGAGATTCATCACTGAATATGACTTTCATCCAGTCATCCACAGTCCACGATTGCTTTTCCTTAGCCCATTGTAACCTTGTTTTTTTCTGTTTAGGTGTTAATGATGGCTTTCGTTTAGCTTTTCTGTATGTAAATCCCATTTCCTTTAGGCGGTTTCTTACAGTTCGGTGACAGACGTTGACTCCAGTTTCCTCCCATTCATTCCTCATTTGTTTTGTTGTGCATTTTTCGATTTTTGAGACATATTGCTTTAAGTTTTCTGTCTTGACGCTTTGATGTCTTCCTTGGTCTACCAGTATGTTTGCCTTTAACAACCTTCCCATGTTGTTTGTATTTGGTCCAGAGTTTAGACACAGCTGACTGAACAACCAACATCTTTTGCAACATTGCGTGATGATTTACCCTCTTTTAAGAGTTTGATAATCCTCTCCTTTGTTTCAATTGACATCTCTCGTGTTGGAGCCATGATTTATGTCAGTCCACTTGGTGCAATAGCTCTCCAAGGTGTGATCACTCCTTTTTAGATGCAGACTAACGAGCAGATCTGATTTGATGCAGGTGTTAGTTTTGGGGATGAAAATTTACAGGGTGATTCCATAATTTATTCCTCAGAATTGAGTGATTCCATATTTTTTTCCTCTGCTTGGTCTAAAAAAGTAACCGTTACTGACTGCCACAATCTTTTTTTCTTGATTTCTTATAGTGTTTCTTAAAGCCAGAAAGTTGCCATTTGAAATGACTTTAGTTTTGTGTCATGTCTGTGATCTGCTTTTTTTCTACAAAATTAAACAACTGAATGAACATCCTCTGAGGCCAGTGATTCCATAATTTTTGCCAGGGGTTGTATAATGTGAAACGATCCAGAATCTGGATGCGGATCCGGATCACCTCCAAAATTTAATGGAGTCTTCCATGGCCTAATGTGTATGTGTGGTACAAACTTGGTAAGAATCAGTGCAGTATAGTTTTGATGTAATCCTGCTCAAAGTAATCCTTCAAAGCCTATATAAAGTGAAACTTGATCTAGAATCCGGATCCAGATCACCTCAAAAATTTAATGGAGTCTTCCTTTGCCTAATATCTATCTGTGGTGAAACTTTCATACAGTATTTTTGACAAAATTTTGTGGACAGACAAATAAATAAATAAATGTACATGATTTTATTACATCCTTGGTGGACGTAATTAAAGTGCTGCAGGTTATGTTTGTGTTCTATATTTCAAAGATGTTTTTGATGCTTCTACCTGTTGTTAATACAGGTGTTTTTTTTTTTTGTTTGTTTGTTTGTTTTTTGAGTATTTGAAGAGGTTCTGAGTTGTCTTTTTTGTGTTGTGGCTTCTCAACCACCATAGTAATTGTTCAAATTATTCATTGGAAATTTGATGCCCCCCCCTCCTTATTTCAATGCACATTGCTGACTAAAATTGTTGTCCACATTAAAAGAAAAGTATTTTCTTTCCAAATCATAAAAGGTTACATTAGTACTTCACAATGGCACAAGTTAAAAGTTAAAAGAGTTTTAAAAAATCAGTACAATTTCACTTCAACCTCGTCTTGCACTTCATGTTTCCATCCAATATCAAAGTAATGAAAGGATTTAAAAATTAATTTAAAGACTGCAAAATGTTATACTAGGGGAGCTACGACCATTACCTTTGCACACACCCCCCCCCCCCCCCCCCGGACTAAACCAAACCAACCTTTTTAGGTTCCTTAGATGACCCCAAAACACAATCAGTATGTTCTCAAAAATAAAAACTGGCCTCAAGCCAGTTATCCAAGATGGTGCCTAAGATGGCCACCAAAATAGGATTTTTCACTAACACCTTTGAACAACATATAGACAACTTAAATATCACAGAGATTCAATGGGAAGACCACTGCAGGCCATAGCAAACTCATTTGTGCCTAACCTAAATTCATTCATGGGTTTAGGATTCAATATGGCGTCCAAAATGGCTGCCAATAGATCCTCATCATTAAAATACATAGTAGGAAGTTGTTTATATGTTGTTTAAAGGTGTTTTAGTGAAAAAACCCTATTTTGGTGGCCATCTTCCATTATTAATTTAGGGATTTTTGCACATGGTGCGACTTCTGTATCAGTGACAATAAATTTGATTCCTGCACACAAACACAGGAAACACAGCTTTCAGTGCAAATGAGAAGGATGTTCTTAACTACACTGGGAAGTGATGAAGAAAATTTTCATAAGGAAGAATAAAGCAAACACAGCTAAAACATGAGGCAAATGTATACCAAACATGAATGTGGAGAAAACAAAAAACTAATCAAGGTCACTTTGTCATGTTCTCTAACACTTCTGCAGTCACACTCAAAACCCCAAATTCAATGGAGTCAAGCCACTGCAGACCACACGCATCAAATTAAAAATCAGAGATTCAATTCATGGGTTGAAACTAAATGACAAGATGCACATATGAGTGAGTACTGGCAGAATGTAAAAGACTGATTTAAAATAAAGAAGCTGTTATTGCACAACCACAAAAAGACTTGAAGATACAAACCTGAAGTCACAAAGAGATGAAACACCTGAAAAAAAAAGACCACTACCAAAACATCAGGAGCCTCATTTCTAAACAATGTGTACACACAAAACCCATGCATACACCTGGTTTTAAATGTGCATAAGGGAAGAAAGTGCAGTAAGAATATTCATACTTGATGCATATTTCAGACCATGTGTACACACGGGGTGTCAACCCGTGCAAAGCAACGGACCCCAACAGCGTCTCCGGACGGGTGCTGAAAGACTGTGCAGACCAGCTTGCTAGGATTTTCACCAAAATCTTCAACCAGTCCCTGCCACAGTCTGCTGTTACGTCATGCCTGAAGACCTCCACCATAATCCCCCTACCCAAGAAATCCCCCATAACCAGCCTCAATGACTACCGGCCTGTTGCACTCACACTGGTGGTGATGAAGTGTTTTGAAAAACTGGTTCAAAGTCACATTGTATCATTCACAACCCCCACTCAAGACCCATTCCAATTTGCGTAGAAGGTCAACAGTTCAACAGAGGATGCCGTGACCACTGCCCTCCATATCACGGCGACCCACCTGGAGCAACAGGGTAACTACGCCCATCTTCTCTTGGTGGATTATAGTTCAGCATTCAAGACCATCCTCCCCCATGGCCTCGTGAGGAAACTGCTGAACCTCGGTCTACCTTATTCCACATGTGTTTGGATTAAGGACTTTCTGTCAGATCGCTCTCAGAGAGTCAGGACTGGCCCCCACATATCCACAGCCCTCACACTCAGCACCAGTTCCCCTCAAGGCTGTGTGCTGAGTCTGCTGCTCTTCACCCTCTACACCTCTGACTGCACTCCTATCCTCACCAGCAACACCTTCATTAAGTATGCAGAGGCTGTATCACTGGAAGAGATGAGTCAGCCTACAGAGATGAGGTGGTACAGTTGATGGTGTGGTGTAGAGAAAATAACCAGCTCCTGAACACATCCAAAACCAAGGAGCTAATCATAGACTTCAGGAGAAACAAAACAGAGTTGTAGCTCATTATCACTGGGAACCTGTTTGGAAAGGGTCAGGGACTTCCGTTTCCTGGGAGTCCACATAGATGAGAAACTGACCTGGGACAGGAACACCACATACTTGGTAAAGAAGGCACAGTAAAGACTCCACTTTCTGAGAATCCTCAGGAAAAATAACATAAACCAGAGATTGCTCATGTTTTTTACCGCTCTACCATGGAGAGCATCCTCACATACTGCCTCTGTACACGGTTTGCCAGCTGCATGGGGGCAAACAGCAAAGAGCTTCAGAGGGTTACCAAAATGGCAGAGATCATTGGGTGCCCACTAGCCACACTGGGGGACCTTCATGGCTCTTACTGTCTAGAGCAGAGGTGTGCAATCATGTGCCATGATGGGCACATGATTTTCTCTGCTTTCCTGTTGATCTACTGCTGATGAATTATACCTTAGGTGTAGTTTTTCTGGGAGGCTGATTCTGCTCTTTTTTTCTGTCTGAGGTATGGCTAGGATAGAATAGAGTCTTTATTGTCATTGTACTTATTGTACAGTGAAATCTTGATGCAGAATTGGGAGCCGGATCACCTCCAAAATTCAATAGAGTCTTTCATGGCCTAATATCTTTCTGTGGTGCAAATTTGATGAGACTCCGTGAAGTCTCATCACGGAGACTAATTATTGTATGGCCTTGCCTTGCAATGTGGAGCGCCTTGGGGCAACTGTTTGTTGTGATTTGGCGCTATACAAGAAAAAAGTTGATTGATTGATTGATTGAAGTAGTGTTGACAGTTAGACACAATCCGACCACTAGGAGCAGTGGGCAGCTACAGTCCTGCGCCAGGGGACCAACTCCAAATGTTGAGACTGTGCTTTGGTCAAGTGCAGAGAAAGGAGCAGGCCCTAAATAAGCATGTTGTTTTGATTGTGGGAGGAAACCGGAGTGCTCGGATGAAACCCACGCAGACACAGAGAGAACATGCAAACTCCACACAGAAAGGGCGGGAAGCAATCCCACGACCTTCTTGCTGTGAAGCACCAGTGCTACCCACTAAGCCACCGTGTCGGATAGCGGGACGACTACTGAAAACGGTGCCGGACTCACAGACTGCACACTGGAGTCTGCATTTGGAATGGACATTGCCGCGGCAACAGGCCCACTGATGGCATGAGGACTGCTGGATGACCCCTGCCTGTGGCATAACCGCCACACTCTCACGAGCGCCACTAACTTAGCTTATGGCAAGCTAAAAGTGGACGCTCTCATTTTGGCCAAACTTTGAGCCAGTTTCTGGGTATTCTGTGTTAGTACACACCCGCAGCCGACATGCTTGATGAATTCCTGCACAAAAAGTAGTTCCCAGATAATTCTGATATATTCCTGAGATAATGAGTATATCTCATCTAAATCAATTCTAAAATTTACCAGTAATAAAATTAGAAAGATAACTGAAGTTTTAAGAGTGGCCGTAATAAATATTTAAGAAACTTAAAGTTTATGAGCACCTTCACCTGTTATTGTTCAGGCACAACGTAAACATTGACACGATAGAGTTTGATGCGGAAGAGTTCAGAAAGATACGATTGTAATGTTTTGATTACCATTTACAGTTGCCGATGAAAGACTTGTGTGTTAACTTCGTGTTAAAGTCAGAACAAGAAGCTGCACTGAAAGAGATCTGTCTGGGAAGAGACACATTCTGTGTGTTGTTGCTCTGAGAGCAGCACGCTGAGCAGGGTGGCGAAAGTAGCCCGTTGAGCTCAACCTGTGGGCACAAGCTATCCCACAGTTCCATAATAGCAGATATGTCAGTCCAATGAGAGCTGTACTGTGAGCAGGGTGGCAGGGTTGCTCTAGGGGTTGGTAAGGTTAGACCTTGCTTGTGTGAAGCACTTTGAGGCAGCTTTGTTGTGATTTGGCGCTATATAAACTAAATAAACTGAATCAAATTAAATTGAAACACATGCAGGGGAGCAAACCCAATGGACAAACCTACACACACACAAGCCACAGACATGACAGAGACCCACACAGATGACAGACAGTGGAAGGACACATATACACACATATAAGACACAAACCACGGGAACATGCAACACACACACGCATACGTAAAAGGCACAGAGACAAATACATGCACAGAACTAATGACAGGGCATACCCCATCAGTTTCATTCTTGACGCCAAACAAGGCCAACTAAACAGCTTTTTAAGGTAAATTATGAAGGTAAAACCAAAAGTAGTCAAAAACGGGCAACTATATCCTTGACCCCATAGGGTTAAACTAAGATGTTAGAAAAAAGATCACCCATGTACAGTTGCCATGGAGGGGAAAACTATCTATTGGGAAGAAAAAAGTTATTTGTACCAGGCTGTAAACACATTTGTTTCTGCTCTGAAGCTGGACATTTTCACATGGATCTGTTCATGTTTGGTGCCAGCCTCAAGCAGCAAGTCAAGAACCTGCAACTTTTTCTTCTTCTGGGTGGGCTTCATTTGAGACCATCACAACTTACTGCTTGGTGTTTCCACCTCCATTCATGGCTAAAGATGGGAGTGGAAAGCACAATGTCACAATGACAGATTTATAAAGGAGAATCATGTTTATGTTGGGAAAGTGAAGTACACGGACCCATGACAGGGGGCGTAAATGAACGGCCAATAGGAAGTCCGAATAAATAACAATTTATTCTGCAAATGTGCACAACAACCAAATATGCTTTTAGTCTGTCAATCAATCTACACAAAAGATGACGCGTGGGCAGGCCCGAGGGTAGGATACGCCTATCCAGAGAAGAGCCGGGACCCACGAGGTTCCACCGCCAACGGAGACCTGCAACACACCGGAGCCGTCAAGTCCTGAGTCCCCAGGTGGCCACTGCTTCAGCTGTCAGATCCGGTACTGCTGGCAGGAACAGACACAGGTTAAAGGTGGGTGTGTGTACACCCAGCAAACAGTCAGCAAAAAGTACAGTTCCTCTCCTGAGGGAAAAATCCACCACTCCCAGAAAGCAGGAATACTGAAAACGTGCAGTACCAACAGTAACACTGTGAGATAAGGAAAGTGAGGAGTGGAAACGCCAGCTCCTCCAAACTTCCACAAACCCAGCTCCAAGCTGCAAGTATACCAGAGGTTACGACTGCAAAGGTCACTAGCAATAAATGTGCGAACGGCACAAAGCGGCTGAGTAGGTTTACCTGACGGGTAAGCTGATAACTCGGCAGAGTTATGGTGTCTCTTCCAGGCTTTTATGGGTGTGGTATGATGAATGGTGATGATTGACAGCTGTCAGTGCAGGTGCTCCTGGTGCTCCTGAGAGGCGACTGCGCCCTCTGGTGCCTGAAACCCGACGACAGGCAGGTCACCCTCTGGTGGTGAGCCAGCAGTACCTCCTCTTCGGGCGGCCCACACAACAGTTTATATACTACAGCATTGAAATTACTTTGGAACAAGATTAAGGCCAAGGCTTTGAATGACTTCTTGGACTTGAAGAATGTTAAACGTACTAATAGAATTGCTTACTCACTGACATTTATGTGTCCAGGACCTCAGCTTGTATGGTTGAGAAACTCTTGGGAGGTTAAACAAGGAAAAAAAATTAATAAATACCAATAAAAATCTCATAAGGTTGTTGCTTAGTTTTATTCTACATTTCAACTACTGAGATCTTTTCAATGTTATTTTATGTTAACACCAATTAATTGATTACCAAAATAATTTCATAATTGATTCTTCATTGCTGCTCTACCGCATACTATAAAGACATGCTGTCTATCTTTCAAAATGTATAACACTCACGGAGAGCTTGTATTTTTGCATTTGTTATAACTTTGATACACTGATATTCTTTTTACTAATTCAACTTACCTCCCTCACTCGACTTTCCATATCAGCAAGTTATAAGATAAATTACTCCTTTAGGGATGGATTTACTTGACTTGTGAAAGTTCCCTTGTGAAATGTCTCACTAGCTGAATGTCAGAAGAAAGTAAGAAATAATTTAATTGGAGAAGAGTATGAGGTCATTTACTTTTCCCTCTGCTTGTAACTTTTTGTCTTTGCCAGTACCAAATTATTTTGTGAACACTTGCCACATTAATTACATCTTCAAAAAGTCTTTAGAGCTATGAAGCTGTGGTGTAGAGATGTATGGTGCTGATGAATACAGATCCCAGATACCAAGGAGACAATAGAGAAGAATGTGGCTCACAACGTGCGATTCACATTGCAATAGCATTCAGATGAAAGAACCAGAGCTCCCAGACCAGAAATGAAAAGAATAGCATGATTCAAGGAGAATACCAGACATTAGAACACTTACAGAAAGTGTGAAAAAGACCTATAACTGAGAAAAAGCTGGGGACTGAGAAAGATGCCATGCACTGAACAAAAGAATGGACAGACACCTACAGGAAAGAAAAGATTCAAGATTCAAACAACTTTATTGATCCCTAAAAGGGTCATTCATATCACACCCAATTACCTCAGGAAGGTGTGCGTCATGTGTGCAAATGAGTTTGCATCAGTCTGTCTGTGTGTGCATAAAGTCTGGAGTTGCCTTGACAACAGCAAGCTGTAGGATAGGCCATAAGGGCAGATAAGAGTGGAGCCAAATGCTTCACCAAGGCCGCTGAATCCTTCTGGAGGAAAAACAAGTGGGCCATTTTGAGCTTCGGTAGCTGATAAGGCTGCCATGTTTTGGGTTTGGCAGAGAAACACAGAAATTCCATTTGCGGCTCTTCTGACCATTGTAATCCAATTTAGGAATATTCCCTGGTCTCCAACCTCTTCCTTTGCAAGGCAGATATTTGCTCCGAGATGTTTTCCAATTTGCGTTTGAGTTGAAAAGTTAACATAGTCTGAGATTGTACTGCCATTCCCACCTCGTTACTCTTGACGGACAGTTGTGGGGTTGTGGTTCTGGTAGCAGCCATCTTGCCAATTTTCCAGTAGGTCAGGGCAGCACATAACGCAACCAGCATCAGCCCTCCTACCATAAAAGCAAATAAGAATAAATCTTCGACATCTTCCATGGAGAGTGGTGCCAAGCACGCAACGCGCCATTTGTCCCAGGCATCGAGAACATAGCCCGCAGGATTATTAGTTTAGTTTATTAGATTATTTAAGGGACAATGTACAGCATCATTAAGCTCTATGAGACAGAGATGAGTTGCACCAGATTATAGCTAATTTCCATCTGCAGTCCCTGGGTACATCAAATAAATTAACAACGAAATTGCACAATATTCTAAAGTTCCTCTGCCACAATAAATCACTTTCACAGGCAAACAAAGTCAGACCATATCACAGTCAGTCACAATCAGATCATAACACATACATTCATCTACCACAGAACAATTCACCATTCTCTACACAATACTAATCAATTTCATTTCTACTAGTATTTACAACATAGCTTAAGTTACTTTAAAATCCACGCCCCCTAGAGGCTTTACTATTACACACCTAAATCACAAAACAAAATTGATTGTATGTAAGAAAATATGGAAATAACATTGAACAATTTCTTACACAGATGAAAAAAAACAGACTCAGAGTCAATACTGATAGGTTCCCTCTGGGCACGCATGGTCCCCCAGCCCTAATTTCCTTGTTGAAAAAATGGTGTCAGTAGTGTTGAGAGACCAGTTGATCAATTCCATGGTTATTCCAAATATAGCTTGGAGAATTCATAGTCATTCAAAGGCATTTGAGAAATAACAGAGCATCTAAAAGCAAAATGATACCCCTCAGCTTTGATCTTGTTACTAACTTCAAACCTGAGAAAAAGAACAGTCACTTCCTCAAAAAACAAACAACAACAACATGCACCTGAAGGCATCTAGATGCACAGGGGAGGCTCCAATAGACCTTGGGTACACTGGTCCTAAGGGGCAACTGGTCTGAATGTCTTTATATTATTTGATGGTGTATATTACAATCCCAAACTGATTTTAAAGTTCATCCTAATCCTAACCCTAACACCTAACCTTAACCCAAACCCTTACCCTAACCAGGACTAATGGACCCTAGGACTAGTGGGAAGTTCCCGATGCACACAGGAAGAACAAAAAAAAGAAGCTTAAAATATGCTGTATGGATACCAAAAAATGGCTTCCGATAGGCAAAACATGCTTCCAAAGAGTGGCTGCAGTATGATTATAATCATATGAGATGTAATATTTATGGGACCATCACCCATCGCTCTTTGACAAATTCAAGGTAACACTCTCTTGAAATTAGTGTTTGCAACCAGCTACAAGAGTTAGCATGTGTAGCATTGGTGAAATAAATTGCCTTACTACATAACCTGACTGTGTCATGAACCACTGCTTTGTAGCACCTTGCTAGGACACAAAGTAGAGTCGGGAACAGCTAGCTGCAGTGTAATGCTATCATTGGTATTAAAAATGAAAGCTAGCCAAAGAAAGAAGTCACAGATTGGTCTTTGATATGACGAGATTAAAGTGCGTATCCCTAGAATATAAAATGTCAAATGAGGTGACCATTCTAAATAAATAAAGGATTACAAAATATGGATGTATTGTGTTTTATTTTTGGTGCCATATGCACTAAGAAATTAAGTCATAAACATGAGGAATTTAGCCTGTATTTCACCTGCTGCTGATAAATGCTCAGAAACAAGGTGTAAGGAATGTGGACTCTGATGACATCATATACAGTCAAGTCCCTTCCCTCTATTGAAATGAATGGTGTTGTGAAAGTGTAGGAACACGGACCCACAACAGGGGGGCGCAAATGAACGGACAATGGAGGAAGTCAAATAACAACACTTTACTGTTATGAATAAGCACAACAAACACAGCAGATTACAATAGTAGACAAAGAAGTCAATTCACAAAATGTGTCACGTGGGCAGGCTCGAAGATAAGAGACGTCTGTCCAAAGCAGAACCGGAACCACACGATTTCCTCTGCCACCGAGCCCCGGGAATACTGGAGCCGCCAAGTCCCGAACTCCCAGGTGGCCACTGCCTCCGCTTGTCGGATCTGGTACTGCTGGCGAGGAACAAAAACAGTTAAATGTGGGTGCGTTTGCACCCAGCAACACGTATGGTGGGAAAACCACCTCCACCTCTCGTCGGAAGAAATGTCTGCTATCCAACGCACAAAGTAACAAAGTATTAATGTCAGGAAGACAACACAGTCGGCTGAGTACTTTACCTCCTTGGTAGAGCGATATCTCGGCAAAGAGGTGGAGATGTCGTCTTGCTGATATACCACTGAAGATCAGATGATTGGTGACAGCTGTCGTAGGTGATAAGTGACAGCTGTCACCCCGGCTGCTCCTGTGAGGCGGCAGCGCCCTCTGGTGCCTGGAGCCCGCACTCCAGGCAGGGCGCCCTCTGGTGGTGGTGGGCCAGCAGTACCTCCTCTTCAGCGGCCCACACAACAGAATGGGGGAAAAAAAGACATTTTTGACAGTGTGAAATCAGTGTTTTTATGTGTGTGTAATTTTGTTTGTTTGTTTATTTATTTCAAGCAGGTTAATACAAAAGAAAAATGATATATATATATATATATATATCCAGTACATATGCAATTAATTTATCATTTAGCTCAAAAAGGAGTGGGAAGAAGAAAACTTATTAAATCCCACCCCCATCATTCATTTTAACACACACACACACACACACACACAAAAATAATAATCACAATGCCTTCCTTGTCAGATCAACTGAAAACAAAAATTAAAAAACAAAACAAAACACAGCAATTTATACATATTCAGGATTATTTTTAACAACAAGAGGTAGATACTAGCAATGGTAAGGACAAAAATACCAAAATGGTAACTATATGATATAGCACACACCAGCAATGGTAAGAAATGGCACAGGTAGAGGAAAGCACATACCAACAATTATAAGGAATCGTAAGGTACAGCACAACACTGATAAAGAACAGTACATTAAATTCTATTCTTTCTGTATACAGACCAAGCCGCATTTTTATATGAGGACTTAAATTTGTGAATGCTTCGGCAGAGCCTCTGCTGTAAATCCAGAGCATTCCACAATTTCACCCCACAAACTGTCACACAAAAACTTTTTCGAATAGTTCTAACATTAGGCAGAACAAAATCACCATAGCCTCTCAAATTATGAATGTTCTCTCTAAGAGCAAAACATTTTTGCAAGTTGTTCGGTAATTGATTATTAAAAGCTTTAAAGAGCAAGATGAGTGTATTATATTTTACAAGGTCATACAATTTTAATAACTTGGACTGAATAAAGAAATCATGAGTATGTTCTAAGTAGCTAACTTTGTGAATGATTCGCACTGCCCTTTTTTGCAGTAAAAATAATGGATTTAATGAGCATTTGAAATTGTTGCCCCATACTTCAACACAGTATGTAAGGTAGGAGAGCACCAAGGAACAGTATAACATACGCAGTGTGTCATGATCAAGACATTGTTTAACTTTATTTGTAATTGAGAGGCTCTTGGCAATTTTGTTTTTTATATGACTGATGTGAACTTTCCACGATAATTTACTATACATAATTACACCTAGGAATTTATTCTCAAATACATTTTCAATTTGTACACCATTAATAATAACTTGAAAGTATGAATTGCTTTTGTGATTACCAAAAGTCATTACTTTTGTTTTGATTAGATTTAAAATTAATTTGTTTGTATCCATCCATTTTTTTAGTTTATTCATTTCCACATTCACCGTATCCATAAGCTCATTGTAATCTGAGCTACTATAAAAAATATTGGTGTCATCAGCAAAGAGAATAAATTTTAATGACTGTGATACATTAAATATATCATTTATATACAGATTGAACAGGATTGGACCTAATACTGACCCCTGGGGGACACCACAGGTAATGCTAAGATGTTCAGATGAATAGTCACCCATCTTCACAAACTGTACTCTTCCAGTCAGGTAGTTTCTGATCCAGTTCCAAGCTAACTCTCTGATCCCGTAATTCTCTAATTTGCTTATTAAAATAGAGTGATTGATTGTGTCAAACGCTTTTTTTTTAAATCGATAAAGATACCAACAGCAAGCTTATTTTGATCCAGTACATTTGTTATGCCTTCTACTGTGTTAACTATTGCCATAGAGGTGGTTCTATTTGACCTAAAGCCATACTGGCTTTCATTTATTAATTGATGTTTGTTAATGAAGCTTACAAGTCTAGCGGAGAATAATTTTTCCATAATTTTTGAGAACTGAGGCAGCAGTGAGATTGGTCTGTAATTGGTGAAACTGTGTTTATTCCCACTTTTGAATAATGGTAATACTTTTGCTATTGTCATTTTACTTGGGAAACAACCGGACTGGAATGACAAGTTGCAAACATGGGTGAAAGGAGTTACAATATAATCAACAACGTATTTAACAAGTGACATATCAATGCCATGACAATCAGTGGAATATTTGCTTGTACAATTGAGAACTATCCTTTTGATTTCTTGTTCATTGGTTGGGGAGAGAAACATTGAGTGAGTATTCTTAATCATTGTTACATTAAATTGACTTTTGGGTTGGTCTGGAATCTCAGCAGAAAACTCTGGACCAACATTCACAAAGAACTTGTTAAATTTGTTAACTATATTGATCATGCAGTGATTGTCACCACTGATGTTATCAAAATGATTGGGATATTCTGATTTTGTTGATCCCTGTTTAATAATATCATTCAATATGTCCCATGTTTTCTTTATGTTTGATTTATTATCAAATAGTTTTTGTTTAAAATACAGCTGTTAAGCAGTTCTAATTACACTCAACAAAAATATAAACGCAACACTTTTGGTTTTGCTCCCATTTTGTATGAGATGAACTCAAAGATCTAAAACGTTTTCCACATACACAATACAGGTGTGCCTTAGACTGCCTTTTATTGTGGGCAGTCTAAGGCACACCTGTGCACTAATCATGGTGTCTAATCAGCATCTTGATATGGCACACCTGTGAGGTGGGATGGATTATCTCAGCAAAGGAGAAGTGCTCACTATCACAGGTTTCGACTGGTTTGTGAACAATATTTGAGGGAAATGGTGATATTGTGTATGTGGAAAAAGTTTTAGATCTTTGAGTTCATCTCATACAAAATGGGAGCAAAACCAAAAGTGTTGCGTTTATATTTTTGTTGAGTGTATATCAGTTAAATTATTTTAGTAAATTTTATATATTTTTGTTGAGTGTATATCAGTTAATTTATTTTTGTAAATTTTATATCTTTGTTCCGCAACTTTAGTTCTAAGCTTAAACATTTTGTACAGATATTGCTTTTTTTTTTTTTTTACATGCATTCAATATGCCTTTTGTAAGCCAAGGACTATTTATAGATTTTTTCTTTATACAATATTCTTTAACTGGACAATAATTATTATACAGGGAAACAAACGTATGCAGGAAATTGTCATATGCTGTATCAACATCTGTTTCAGAAATGACTGGGCTCCAATCCTGTTCTTTCAAACTGTTGATAAAAGCATTAATGGTTTCATCAGTTCTTATTCGTTTGTAAGTAATTTTCCTTTCCTCATAACTTTTCTTTAATTCGCAGTCACACAGAGTAAACACGGGCAAGTGATCTGTGATGTCACATATTATTAAACCACTTGTTGCTGGAACACCCATAATATTGGTAAAAATATTATCTATTAATGTAGCACTGTGTGAGGTTATCCTGCTTGGTTTGGTTATTGTAGGGAAAAGAGACAAACTATACGTTGTATCAGAAAAATCTTCTATTGCTTTCAGTTTGGTAGGATTCAGCAAGTCAATATTGAAATCACCGCAAATGAATAACAGTTTTTGGTTAAAAGAAGAAAACCTTTCTTCCATAATTGCAGTGAAAGTTTCAATATTTGAGCCAGGTGATCCATACACACAACTTACAGTCATATTTTTCCTTTTCCCATTACAGATTTCAATGGTAATACATTCCATAATCCCCTCTATTGTGAAAGAAAAATTTGATAAAGTTGTAAAATGTACAGATTTGTGGATAAAAAGTGCTACCCCACCTCCTGATTTGCTTACTCTATTCATACATTTTAGCTCATAATCATCAAGACAAAATGGCATATCTCTATCATTGTTAATCCAGGTTTCTGTAATTGCAATAACACTAAATGGAAAATTAAATTTAAGCAAAAACTCTTTGATAGAGCTGAAATTGCTATACATACTTCTGCTGTTAAAGTGTATTATGGACATTTTCCCCTCAGTTTATATTATTAAACTGATCTTGTGTAAAATAGTTACAGTCACCAACCAAGGTAGAAAGACAATTATTATCAGGGTCTATCTCAGGCTGATCAAGTATACTGCACTCCATGTAATTAAACGTTTCCAGTTCCATTTGTTTGTGTTGGAGAATAGTCTGTAATATACACAAATCCTTGCTGTTTGGTGATGAAGGCATATTTGGAGTTGTCATGTTATTCAAAAAGTCTCAGGACAATGTTAGTTTTGTATTACCTTATCAGAACCATTAGTCAGATGTATTTGTTGAAATCCTCCATCTTCCTCACCACCAACACTCTGGCTTCCTCAGGGCTCCCGTCCAGTTTTATCAGAATCAGAATCAGAAGAAGTTTATTGCCATTGCCAGTGAACAGGATTCACAGACTAGGAATTTGCTTCGGTACAATGGTGCAACATTAAGAAGAGATAAAATGCTAGGATAAAATAGAACTTATGTGTCAAAATAAGATAAAATATAAGATAAAAAAAGAAATATGAAATATGAAAGGCTGTGTGCAACAGAAAAACAGAGAAACAGAAAAAACAGTGCAGTGGGAGGAGTGCAATTAAAAACCAAAGTACATTGTCTAAAGTGACCCGTGATAAAATGATAAAGTGACAGAGTTAAGCTTAAGGTGACTGAGTTATGAGGAGTTCATGAGTCTAACGGCAGAGAGGAAGAAACTGTTCTTATGGCGGGATGTTCTGGTCCGGATGGACCGTAGCCTCCTGCCCGAGGGGAGTGGTTTGAATAGACCGTGTGCAGGGTGAGAAGGGTCAGCTGTGATCCGACCTGCTCGGCCCAGAGTCCTGGAGGCGTGCAGGTCGCGGAGAGATGGAAGGCTACAGCCGATCACCTTCTCAGTAGAGGCCACAATGCGATTCAGTCTGTGTCTGTCCCTGGCTGTGGCCCCGGCGTACCACACCATGATGGAGGAGCAGAGGATGGACTCGATGATGGCCGTGTAGAACTGCACCATCAGCTGGACAGGCAGTTTGGCCTTCTTCAGCTGCCGCAGGAAGTACATCCTCTGCTGGGCCTTCTTGATGAGGGAGCTGATGGTTGACTCCCACTTGAGGTCCTGGGTGATGGTGGTGCCGAGGAAGCGGTGACAGACCACAGTGGTGATGGGGCTGTTGGTGAGGGTGAGGGAGGGCGGGGGGGCTGTGGCTTTCCTGAAGTCCACGATCATCTCCACTGTTTTCTGGGTGTTGAGCTCCAAGTTGTTGCTGCTGCACCAGGTCACCAGCCGGTCCACCTCCCTCCTGTAGGCAGACTCATCCCCATCCGAAATGAGTCAGATGAGGGTGGTGTCGTCCGCAAACTTGATGAGCTTTACAGAGTCGTGGCTGGAGGTGCAGCAGTTAGTGTAGAGGGAGAAGAGCAGAGGGGAAAGGACACAGCCCTGTGGAGATCCTGTGCTGAGAGCCCGAGTGTTCGAGACATTTTTTCCCAGCCTCACATGCTGACTCCGGTCCGTCAGGAAGTCTGTGATCCACCTGCAGGTGGAGTTGGGCATGTGGAGCAGAGAAAGCTTGTCCTGGAGCAAAGCTGGAAGGATGGTGTTGAATGCAGAGCTGAAGTCCACAAACAGGATCCTAGCGTAGGTTTCTGGGGAGTCCAGGTGCTGCAGGATGGAGTGCAGGGCCAGGTTTATGGCGTCATCTACAGACCTGTTGGCTCTGTAGGCAAACTGCAGGGGGTCCAGGAGGGGGTCGGTGATGGACTTCAGGTGGGATAAAACCAGGCGTTCGAAGGTCTTCATGACTACAGACATGAGAGCCACAGGCCTGTAGTCATTAAGTCCAGTAACGCGTGGTTTCTTGGGGACTGGAACTATGATTGAGGACTTGAAACAGACTGGAACATGGCATGACTCCAGGGAGGTGTTGAAGATCCCCGTGAAGACTGGGGCCAGCTCATCAGCACACAGTCTGGGCCCGGGGCCTTACGTGGATTCAGCCTTTTGAAATGTCTCCTCATGTCCTCCTCTTGGACCGAGAGGGCAACAGGGGGAGTGGGGAGGGCAGCAGTGAGAGGGGGAGGTCCAGAGTGTTTGAATATCCAGTTGTGTGGAGGGTGGGGAGGTGTGAGTCCTGTCTTCAAAGCGTAAATAGAAGACGTTCAGGTCGTTGGCCAGCTTCAGGTCGTCAATAGAACAAGGTTTATGAAGATCTTACAGTTGGAAACCCACGTGTGTTGTATCTTTTTAAGTTTTTTGAGTTGTCTAGCCTTTCTAGCAATATCATTGTGTTCATTGATGAAGACATTAGTTCCTTTCAGTTTGCGACCTTGTTTTAACAGTGCGACTTTGTTTTTCCGATTGGCAAACCTCAAAATGACAGCTGCCGGTCTCTCGTTGTTCCTGGATGGCAGCGGGTGACAGGCTTCGATGTGCGCCAGGTCCATCTCTATCCCCTTCTCCTGGAGGAACGATGCCACCTGTTGCTCCACTGACCGCGACTCTTCCTCGCTGGGCAGTCCGCTAATAGTGTCGGCAGCCACCGCTCGTGCATATGAGCGTGGCTTGATTTTAATCCCAGTGATGATCAGGTCATTCATGCGAGTATATTGTTCTAACTCGTCCACACGCCGCTCCAAATCCTCAATGCGCCGATCCTTCTCAGCGCTCTGAATATGTAGCAAGTTCACCTGTTCCAGCAGAGACAGAAGCTTGGTTTGTTGTTCTCTGACAGCAGTCATTTCCCCGGTCAAAAAGTCGAGGGAAGCTTTTATGTCCTCTAACTCCTCCGGTGACGGGCCCTTTTTTGTGGCATTTTGACATGTAGCCACGAAAAAGTACCACAAGAAACAAAGCACCAAAGTCACTTTTTTGCTCGGTAATATCGGTCGATAGTAGCTAGCTAGCAGCTAGTTGGCAGCTAGGCTGCTAAATCGGCTCCGTGTAGCAAGCAACCAGTCCATGAAATTATTCTGAAAACCAGACTTTACCGGGCTCAGCGTCCACTCAAGTGATGTGAAGGTGGGCATCAGTTGGCAGTGCACACTGACGAGCATACAATGTGCACCGGACAGTCACAGATCATTTAGCATGATCACCAAACGGAGCGCCCCCGTCTGACAGGAAGTGACAGTAATTTGACGGTGAATATGTCAAAATGGTTAAAACGTGTATTTTGCAAGGATGCGGTCACATGACTAGTGTTGCTTTTTAGGTAGACAAATTTTCCAAAGATAATATTTTAGAATAGAATAGAATAGAATCCTTTTTATTGTCATTATACACAAGGTACAATGAAATTAAAAGACAACTCCCGTAGTGCAAAGGTGTAAAAGCAAATATAAAAAGACAAATAAGAATATGTACATGTATTTACAAAGGAGCCAGTGGGTGTATATAAATAGGTGTATATAAATAGACTGTACTATTCATTGCATTCACCTTTATAAAAAATAAATGCAATGAATGGTGCAGACTGTAGGCTAATGTGCATTCAATACTCGTATTGCACTTGGGTAGAATGTTGTTGAGTCTGGATGTGTGGGCCTTGATGGACCGGTACCTCTTTCCTGAGGGCAGCAGTGAGAACAGGCTGTGCCCAGGGTGTGAACCATCGAAGCTGATGCTTCTGGCCCTGCGCAGACATCTGGTGTTATAGATGTCTGACAGAGAGGACAGCTGCGCTCCTATGATGTTCTGTGCTGACTTCCAGGTCTGTAATCATTCAGACTGCTGACCGACTGTCTCTTGGGGATGGGCACGATAGTGGCAGATTTTAGGCAGCTTGGGACTGTGCAGGCAGCCAGCGAGAGGTTAAAAATGGTAGTAAAAACCTCTGCCAGCTGGTCTGCACAGCCCCTCAATACCCTCCCCTGGACACCATCGGGACCAGCAGCCTTCGACGGGTTCACACCCCGGAGCACCCTCCTGACCTCTTCCGTGCTCTCAGTGAGGGCCAGATCGTCAGCGGGTGGCAGCATGGGGACACTCTCTTCCTCACTAACTTCAAATCTAGCAAAGAACCGATTTAGCTCCTCCGCTAGGCTTGTGCTGGTGTTGGTGGTGGTGGCATTAGAAGAGGAAGTGTTCAAGTTGACAAGGTCACAAATGCCCTGCCAGACACGTCGGGGGTTCCCCTCCATGAAGCGCCCCTCGATCTTCTTAGCATATGCTGCCTTTGCCCGTTTTATGCCTCTTTTCAGGTTGGATCTGGCTGAGCTGTACAATTCCATGTTCCCAGGCCTGAAAACAGAGTCCCGGTCTCTCAGCAGCTATTTGACCTCATTGTTCATCCACTGTTTCTTATTTGGATAATGTCTAACCCTCTTCTCCACCATGACATTATCCATGCATGTTTTAATATAAAACAGTACAGTGGATGTGTAGTCCGTGAGGTCCTCCTGTGCGAAGATGTCCCAGTTGGTAGTTTGGAAGCAGTCCTGGAGCTGTGGAATGGCATCTTCAGGCCAGATCCGAACAGATCTCACCTCAGGCAGAGTTCTTTGTATGAGAGGCCTGAATGCTGGGGTGAGGAACAGGGACAGATGGTCTGATTGTCCGAGATGGGGGAGGGGGGAGACTTTATATGCATCTTTGATGTTACTGTAAGCCTTATCCAGCACGTTATGGCCTCTCGTTACACATGTAATGTGCTGGTAAAACTTAGGGAGCACAGATCTTAGGTCAACATGGTTGAAGTCTCCGGTCACAATGAAAATGCCATCCGGGTGGGTGCACTGTTGTTTGCTAATAGCTGTTAGCAGGGTCTTTAATGCTACGTTAGCATCAGCACTCGGTGGTACGTACACAGCCGTTACCATAATGACCACGTGCTCTCGGACCAAATAAAACGGACGCCATCTGAGTGTCATAATCTCCAAATCAGGGGAACAGTGTGTCTCAGTCACTGTAGCATTTGTACACCACCTGTTGTTCTGTGTCTCGATGGTGACCGACAGCTCATCAAATTTGTTGTTCAGTGACTTGGCGTTCGTGAGGAAGATGCTGGGTAATGCTGGTCTGTGCGGGTCTCTCCGTAGCCTAGCCTGGACACCGGCTCGGCAGCCCCTCTTCCTACGCCGCCTCCTCCTTTGTTTGGCCCAGGTAAGCTCCAAGCTGCTTGCTGGTCGTGCGATCTCCGGTAGAAAGTTACGGTTAAAACTCCATTTGGAGTCCGCCTCACCATAACACATACCAATCCAGAGTAGCTCCTCTCTGCTGTACTTTGTAGAACACATAATTTAGTAAGGTTAAAGGTAGAGGTAAAGGAAAAAAAAGTCAAAAGTAGGTCCAAAGCACTAGAGAGTTGTCAGGCTGCTGCACTCCTGTGCGCCACCATGAGGAGAGTGGGGAGGATTTGAGGAGAAGAGTGAGAGGATTTTTTTATAGTGCATTTCGTACAAACAGAAGTGAAGTCCAGGACATCATGAGAATGGTCTTCAAAATAAGATGGATGTAATCATGGATTTTATCCTTTCCTTTCATATAACCAGGAGAAAATTCCTAACAAAGCATGTTTCCTCTCCCAAAAGCATGAAACTGGCCATGTTTGTGGTTTGGGCCGCGGCGTCACATTGCACCAAGCTAAGCTAATCTAAGTTAAGATGGTACGTGCGGGACACTGGCAAGACTTGCTGAAGAAGCCGCTTCTGTAATCATGGAGTCAGACAGAAAGGCAACGATGAGTTCCCACTGTTAACAGGATAGTCGGAATGTGGACCAGCTCCCAGCCCTTTGAGTTATTGGATAAGCGGAGTTAAAGCAATGGTTACGCTAAGCGTTACTGGGATCCCCAATGTCAGCAACACCGGCACGTCTGGAGAAGGCTGATGGTGGGATGTTGTTTTTCTGTGGATAAAAAAACAGCGCCATACAGCGGAACAATAATTCTACATGGCTCTATGTGTGAACACTGCAGGAGTGAGATCAGAGACACCACTTTGGTAAGTAACTATTTCATGATATTCTCTCAGGGATGTTTTGGTTCTATTATTTTGGGGTGTGAGGGGGTGGTTTCAATCCTTTGATTGCCACTGTGCTTGCTCATGGTGTTGTAAGGTCTTGACCTTAGTGTTGGTGTATAACACTTGATGACTTCTGTTGTAATTTGGTGCTGTACACATAACTGGAATGATAAATATTCAAGACATGGTTCAGTGATAAAAAACAGTGTTTCTAGTACAGCAGAAATGATAGTATTAAAAAAAATTCTGACATTTTAGAATACTTGACTGCTGCTTTGTCTCTGCCACAGGCTTTTAAGATTATATCTCCATTTCATTCTGCTGCAATTCGGACAGAGAAGATAATCTACTATTTAATTAAAAAAGCATTATCTTGAGAGCTCAACCATTTATTTACATTTTTTAAACATATGCGCTTCTGTACATAATCTGATGTTCTCTAAATAAAAATGTACAAGTTTGTTTCATGATATGGATTAATTTCGCAGTGACAAATTAAATACTTTTTACCCCTGTAATTGCCACACCATACCAACTTTATTTATAAAGCACCTTAAAACAGCCAGTACTGACACAAGGTGCTATAAACTACAAACATAATACAAGTTTAAACATAATAAAATAAAAAGAACCACTAAAATACAATTTTAAAAAAATTAAACTAAGCTTCACTGGTGACAAAAGCCAAGGGAAAAAACATACATTTTAAAATGAACTTTAAAAATGACGAAAGAGGATGCCTCCCTAACACTCAGAGGGAAGCTGTTCCACATTTTGGGAGCAACAACCGAAAAAGCCCTGTCCACCCTGAGTTTTCTCTTCAACCTAGGCACTTGCAGGAGCAACTGGTCAGCTGACCTAAAAGACTGACTACTGTTATGTGTCGGACGCGGTCGGAGCACCGACCCAGCGTTTGACAGGACCCAGAATAAAATAAGCAGAGCACGGTTCAAAAGGCAACAGAATTTAATACACATAATAGTGAGTGGAGTGATAAACAACCCAAAAAGTCCGCGGTCTGGTGAGGACCCAGGGACCCCGCCGACACCCCCCAGGCGGCCGCGACAAACCGAGTCTGCGAAGGAAGAAATCATGAGGTGAGTCCAACACTCTCCACACAGAGAGACACAGCTCAAAGGTGCACACAATCAGCAAACACTTCCTGGCTTTAATATAACTCAGCTTCTCACCTTGCAGGCGCGGAACAACTCAGTTCAAACCTCCACTGCAGCAGAAGCTGATTAGGCGATTAGCATAGCGTAACAGCTCAATATAACAAGGTGTGAGGGACACCAAATCCACTGTCATTACTTCATGAAAGTCACCAAAACCAAATTACCTCAGGAAGTGTGCTGAAGAGCGTGAGACCTCACCCAATCCTCCTTCACAGACTGTGGCGTCAAACCTGGAGCGGTCTCTGCGTCCGTAATGGTAAGATTGTTCTCCTGACGTCCATCTCACACGTCTGCTCACAAGGTCGAGTCTCTGGCAATCACACACTGTGCATTCAAGGTTTAAGTGCAGCAAGCTCTGATCAAGACAGATACACCACAGCTATGAGTCCTGATGACCTGCACGTGATAACAAGCCTCAGGTGTTCAGGGTGAGGTCCTAATACTCAGCCACACGTCAGCCACTCAGTTCTGAACGCATACCACCTGGTGGGAGAAACAGAAAACAAAAACAAAGCCAGCCAAACACCCCAGCCCACAACAACTACGTAGGTACATAAGGCTGAAGAAGCCCAAAGAGGTACAATGGAGCTAGACCATGGAGGGACTTAAAACAAACATAAGAATTTTAAAATGAACCCTAAAATGAACCAGCAATCAGTAAAGTGCGGCCAGGACAGGAGTCATATGCTCCCTCCTCCGAGCCCCTACCAAAAGCTGCGCTGCAGCATTCTGGACTAACTGTAGACAGGAGGGACGTGCCTGATTTACTCCCACAAAGAGTGAATTGCAGTAATCCAGAAGAGATGACACAAAAGCATGAATAACCAACTCAAAATGTTGCCTGGAAAGAAAAGGTTTCACTGTTGCCAAATGCCTCAAATGATAAAAACCAGATTTCACCACTGTTGCTGCACAGCATCTCTGTCCAAGAGGTGATATACAAGGTCTGTCAATAAAATATAGGTCCTTTTTATTTTTTTCAAAAACTATATGGATTTCATTCATATGTTTTTACGTCAGACATGCTTGAACCCTCGTACGCATGTGTGAGTTTTTCCACGCCTGTCGGTGACGTCATTCGCCTGTGAGCACTCCTTGTGGGAGGAGTCGTCCAGCCCCTCGTCGGAATTCCTTTGTCTGAGAAGTTGCTGAGAGACTGGCGCTTTGTTTGATCAAAATTTTTTCTAAACCTGTGAGACACATCGAAGTGGACACGGTTGAAAAATTAAGCTGGTTTTCAGTGAAAATTTTAATGGCTGATGAGAGATTTTGAGGTGATACTGTCGCTTTAAGGACTTCCCACGGTGTGAGACGTCGCGCAGCGCTCTCAGGCGCCATCGTCAGCCTGTTTCAAGCTGAAAACCTCCACATTTCAGGCTCTATTGATCCAGGACGTCGTGAGAGAACAGAGAAGTTTCAGAAGAAGTCGGTTTCAGCATTTTATCCGGATATTCCACTGTTAAAGGAGATTTTTTTTTTAATGAAAGACGTGCGGACGGATTGCAGCGTCGGCCATTCCGCCACTGGAAAAACATTTCTGTTGGAAGCCTTAAGGACAAGTTGGAACATGTCCAGCTGTTAAACAATTTCTCATATACTCACTCCACTGAAAGCCATCAAAAGCCGCCTGGATTTTACAAATGGTTATCAACACGGACGACTCCTCCCACAAGGAGTGCTCACAGGCGAATGACGTCACCGACAGGCGTGGAAAAACTCACGCATGTGTAGCCCATGTGGTCTTTATGTTATGTCAATTTCACCAAAATTCTGTTTTATTTGTGAGTATTAATGGGATTGTGTGTAAGTTTATTTTGACAGTTTTTACTTAGAGGCTTTTATTTTGACGGTGTTGCTACTTCCTGGGGATTCGCGCGCTTCTCCTCAGTTGCTGGGAAGAGAGCAGAGGGGAGGTAAGCTGCAGGAATACTCTCGTGCTTCAAGTTGTTTGACTAAGTTCATTTTGATTGTATTTTTATGTTGTTAATAATCTATAAGACCTTCGTCAATGTGTACGTTAGTGATAAGTGTGTGGAATAGCGTTTTTTATGTTTAAATACGGCACTTGAAAAAAGTAATGTTAGCCAGTGGATTTAAGCTAGCAGCATGGTCTCACTTTCGTCTGTGGCACTTTCTTCGTATTTTTCTACAGACTTGTGTGAACCTGTGAGACTGGAGTGGCTGTATCTGCATATGTTGTGTTTCACACAGGTATGTTGATAAATGTATTTTTTTTGTATCAACGAAAATTTGTATAAGATGTGTTTTTGCACACGATTAGTTTATTTTGTAAAAATATCTAAAAATTGCCATGATCAGGGGAGTTTATTTGTTCTAAGTGTAAAGCTATATGATCACATTATTAAAATATCATAATTTGTAATACCGTAACACAGTCAGTTGCTGGGAAGAGAGCAGAGGGGAGACTTGTGTGAACCTGTGAGACTGGAGTGGCTGTATTTGCATATGTTATGTTTCACACAGTAAATCTCCTGACTGGCAAACCCCCTGTGTGAGGCTCAGTTCGTCCATCTACACAACACAGATATTTCCCAGCTGGTCAGCATAGACAGGCTGGGCTACACATGCGCACGAGGGTTCAAGCATGTCTGACGTAAAAACACATGAATGAAATCCATATAGTTTTTGAAAAAAATAAAAAGGACCTATACTTTATTTATAGCCCTCGTACAAAATCAGAAAAACAAAATACTTCAAACAGAACATGTGGGGTGCTCCACAGTTTATTGCTGGGGGCTTAGAAGTAAAGTTACTCCGCAAAACACATTGTGATCAGCTGGATAAATACATCAACCATGAGCCCACCCAAACAGAAATGCTCGAGTTTTCAAGTCGGTCAAACATTATATATAATCATCAGTATTGTCAAAATTAGCACTAAGCACTGTGACGGTATCTGAATCCATAGTGAGCAGGAGATCATTTGCCACTTTAGCAAGTGTTCTTTCCATGGAGTGAAAAGTTCCAAGTGCTGATTAAAATTATTCAAAGAGATTATTATTGGCCAGATAAGCAAAAACCTGCTGTGAAACTACTTTTGGAAGACTTTTTGAAAAGAAAGGTAAATTTGAGAACAATCTATAATTACCCAGTAAACTAGGATCAAGTTTAAGAAGATGTTTAATCACTGCAGATTTAAAACATACAGAAACTGTGCCATTGTAAAAGTGCAGGGATATTCAGCACAGATACTTCAACAACTGAACTGGCAGTGGATCAAAGACAGTAGTAGTGTTTTTGGCATCATCAACAATTTTTGACAGCATACCAAGTGGAACAGGATTAAAATCACAAAATATCATTTAAAATACCATTTCTCCCAGGCGTCGAGAACATACCCGCAGCATAGGGTCCATCTGGGCACACAGGGTCCCCCAGCCCTAATTTCCTTGTTGAAAAAATGGTGTCAATAGCATTGAGAGACCAGCTGATCAATTCCATGGTTATTCCAAATATAGCTTGGAGAATTCACAGTCATTCAAAGGCATTTGAGAAATAATGGAGCATCTAAAAGCAAAATGATACCCCTCAGCTGAGCTTGTTACTAATTTCAAACCTGAGAAAAAGAACAGTCACTTCCTGAAGGCACCTAGATGCACAGGGGAGGCTCCACTAGACCTTGGGTACACTGGTCCTAAGGGGCCACTAGTCCGAATGTCTTTATATTATTTGATAGTGTATATTACAATCCCAAACTGATTTTAAAGTTCACCCTAATCTTAACCCTAACACCTAACCTTAACCCAAACCCTTACCCTAACCAGGACTACTGGGCTAGTGGGAAGTTCCCGATGAACACGGGAAGAACAAAAAAAGAAACTTGAAATACGCTGTATGGGTACCAAAAATGGATCTATAATTACCCAGTAAACTATGATCAAGTTTAAGAAGATGATTAATCACTGCAGATTTAAAACATACAGAAAGTGTGCCATTGTAAAAGTGCAGGGATATTCAGCACAGATACGTCAACAACTGAACTGGCAGTGGATCAAAGACAGTAGTAGTGTTTTGGCATCATCAACAAATTTTGACAGCATAAGTGGGACAGTATCAAATCACAAAATATCAATGTCCTGTCAGAATTAATGCCCAACCTAGGGTCATTCAGACTGACTAAAGTTTGCTGAGATATTTTTTTTACCTCATATCATAGTTTCTTGTCCTTATACAACCCCAATTCCAATGAAGTTGGGACGTTGTGTGAAATGCAAATGAAAACAGAATACAATGATTTGCAAATCCTCTTCAACCTATATTCAATTGAATACACCACAAAGACAAGATAAAGCTGGGACAGTGGTAAGACAAGATAAATGTTGTGTGGGCCGCCAGAAGAGGAGGTACTGCTGGCCCACCACCAGTGGGCGCCCTGCCTGAAGTGCGGGCTTCAGGCACGAGAGGGCGCTGCCGCCACGGACACAGCCGGGGGTGACAGCTGTCACTCATTATCTCTTGACAGCTGTCACCCATCTACTCTACATCATCTCACTCCATAAAGACCAGACGTCATCTCCACCTCGTTGCCGAGATATCGTACTTCAATGGAGGTAACTTTCTCTGCCTGTAGTAATTGATTCTAAGAGCTATTGTTTTGCAGCTGTCAACCAGAGGACCGGCATGGGTCGCGACTGTTTCGTCCTACGTCCGTCAGATAAGTGGTTAAACAGTCGCTGCACGACTGTGTGTTAGAGGTGGAGGTGGCATTCCCACCGTAGTTGTTACAGGGTGTACACACACCCACACTTGACTGTCTTTGTTCTTCGCCAGCAGTACCAGATCCGACAGTCGGGGACGGTGATCACCTGGGAATTCGGGACTTGGCGGCTCCAGTATTCACCAGGTTCGGTGGCGGCGGAAATCGTGTGGTTCCGGCTCTTCTCAGGACAGACGTCTTCTATCCTCGAGCCTGCCCACACGTCACCTTTGTGGATTGACTGTTATCATATTCTGAGATTGTCTGTGTATTCGTTGAGCACCTTCACAACATTAAATTGTTACTTTTTGGCTCATCTATTGACCGTTCATTTGCGCCCCCTGTTGTGGGTCCGTGTCACTACACTTTCACAACAATAAAGCTGGGACAGTGGTATGTTTACCACTGTGTTACATCACCTTTCCTTCTAACAACACTCAATAAGCATTTCGGAACTGAGGACAATAACTGTTGAAGCTTTGTAGATGGAATTCTTTCCCATCCCCAAAAGGCTCAACTGCATGAAAAAATAGTCCAACAGTTTAAGAACAATGTTTCTCGATGTTCAATTGCAAAGAATTTAGGGATTCCATAATCTACAGTCCATAATATAATCAGAAGATTCAGAGAATCTGGAGAACTTTCTACACATAAGCGGCAAGGCCAAAAACCAACACTGAATGCCCGTGACCTTCGATCCCTCAGTTGGCACTGCATTAAACACCGACATCACTGTGTAAAGCATCTTACCGCATGGGCTCAGGAACACTTCAGAAAACCATTGTTAGTTAACACAGTTCGTCGCTACATCTACACGTCCAAGTTAAAGCTCTACCATGCAAAGCGACAGCCATACATCAACAACATCCAGAAATGCCCCTCTGCTTGGGCCATGCTTCCGACACACTTGACAATACAAATATAGAGGAAATTCTGGGAGTCCATGCTGGTGTACAGGATGGGAGGCTTGCATACTTTTTGTCTTTTCTTTCTATTTGCACCTGCACAAATGACTTATCAGTCCAATGCGCGAGTGGCAATCTCTGCTGCATTTTTTTGTACTGTGATGCCTGCTGAGGCTGCCACTGTTGCTCCTTCCTCCTTCCTCGTTGCTCAGCAAGGCCTTGCTTCCTCTCCTGCTCAGCCCTCTGTGCACCTGTTCTGACAGTGACATATGAACAAAAAATGTTTCCAGGAACACTTACACTCCAGATCATTTTTGGGTCACAGGCTTAAATGTTCATTTTGAATAAAATAAGACATGTTCAGGTCTGAAGAGGCTGTGCAATGAAACTATTAATCAGTTGAAAGAACAGGTTGGTAGTCTGCAAAATGTCCTCATTTCCGTGTTCTTAAAAATGGAATTTTGGAGACAGATTCTTAAAATTGACTTTTTGTGATAGTCACAGCCCTGTAAGGTGTAATGACTTTAGATGACAAGTGGTTAAATTGAAGGCAGATGCAGTGAAAGAAAGAGACAAATGGAGAGAGGGGTATTGAGTTTTATTATGGGTACTGCAGATATATCTGAAGAAGCTGTGACTCATTCTGTTGTTCGATAATTACTGCGAGCACATCTCCATGCAGTCATTGGTCAGTGGCACACAGTCTCATTCCTCACTTTCCTGCCTTATTTCCACTCAAGGTTCCTGCAACATTCACTTGCAAATGTCTCTCTTTTGTGCTTGCTTTCTCTGATTTGTCTTTCTGGCTGTTTTCACCTCACAGACAAGCATCGTTTCACAAAGAATAATTATGATACTGGAATCCCAGCAACAATATCTGAGTGGAAAGTGGATTTACTATGGGAAGTGTTCAAAAGAGCAGACCCACATCCCGTGTGTGTGTGTGTGTGTGTGTGGGGGGGGGGGGGGGGGGGGTGTCATAGCCTCATTTCATTTTAAAGGGGAGCTCTGGAATTGCTCTACCTAAACCTTATTTTTGGATATATGCAGTTCAGCTTCTAACATGGGACAAATGATTAGAATTTGTCCAGTATCGAGTGGACCAATGCAGTAATTCATGAATTGATGGTCGCTGAGGGGCTCGTTCTTATTCGAAGCAGAAAAACAAATGTCTCATCGACAATAGACTTCTAATGAGTTAATGTGTGTGCCACTGCCAAAACAGGAGGTGAACTTAAGATGCTAACTGTATAATCCGTTGTTTTAAGAGAAAAAGTGTTGTTAAATGTTTCATTACAGAAAAAATCTTAAATACCTTGATGATCTGTTTCTAGAATAAAATTTACTTCCTTTGCTCAACTGAGCCAAAACTTTGGTATCCCTAACACATTTTTTAGGTTCCTACAGGTGAGGCATGATGTCCAAAATTTAACACCAAACCTTCCCCACAAACCTCAAAGTTGCCCAGTGGATGTAAATAGACTGCAATTATATAGCGCTTTTCCATCTGCATCAGATACTCAAAGTGCTTTACAATTATGCCTCACATTCACTCATTCACACAAACATACTCACACACCGATGTCAGGGTGCTGCCATGCAAGGCGCTCACTACACACCGGGAGCAACTAGGGGATTAAGGACCTTGCCCAATGGCCCTTAGTGATTTTCTGGGCAGGATTTGAACTGAGGATCCTCTGGTCTCAAGCCCAACGCTTAACCACGAGATCATCACCTCCCCAACTTGTACATGTACTTCTCTCTAGCAATCCAACATCCAAAGGTATTATGTCCAAACTTTCCAACCTCATTTTTAAGATGTTCTGCCCTCCTTTGGCTGCTATTAGAACTGCTCAGGAGCAGGATCTCAATTCTATTTTTACAGACAATACGTGGGAATTAGTCCTGAAAAATGTACACTCCTCTTCTATCTGCACTAGACATGCTCTTTTACAATTAAAAAGTAGTTCAGCGTATTCATATCTCTAAAACTAAGCTAGCTCCTATATATCCTGATGTTGACCCCACCTGTGATTAATGTAAAATCACTCCTGGCTCGCTTCTACATATGTGCTGGTCCTGTCCTACTTTACCTAAATACTGGGCATCTTATTTTCAAACTATTTCAGAAATAGTTGACCATCAAATTGTACCAAACCCTCCAACTGCTATCTTTGCATATTCCCAGACTGTGATCTACCAAAAGCAAAAGTCAGCGTCTTAGCTTTTTTCTCTTTGCTGGCTTGTCGAGTTATTTTACTAAGGTGGCGGGATCCCACTCCTCCTTCTTTTTCGCACTGGATCAGAGACACAATGAACTGCCTAAATCTAGAGAAAGTCTGTCTCACTACTCGAGGAGCAGAAAATAGATTTAACAGTCTGGCACCCCTTCCTGACTTTCTTCAAGAAACCCACGAGTGGCTTCCGGATTTTTTTTTCTCTCTCTCTTCTCCACATATAGTGGGGCGGCATAGCAAAACAATTGTTCATTTTGTGATAAAAGCATGGAATTTGGCACACATATTCTAAATTAACTAAGCTTTATTTTCAGATATGAAACCATCCTGGAGCTGCCCTCTAATCAGCTACAGGGGTCAATAAAGAATTACACAGGGGTCAAAATTTAAAAATGCTCCAATCATGTTGAAAACAATACCACATTATTTATCCAATCATAACAATTCTAAAAAGTTATAGTTTGGACTAGCTATGACTGAATGTTTGTGAGAGATTGGCCCCAACCAACAAGCCGTAGGAAGCTGCAACAGTTCCTCGGCTTTGCAAATTTCTACAGGAGGTTCATTAAGGGCTACAGTCAGGTAGTTAGCCCCCTGACAGCCCTGACCTCTCCAAAAGTCCCCTTCACCTGGTCGGATCGGTGCGAAGCTGCGTTCAAGGAGTTGAAACGCCGGTTCTCGTCTGCACCTGTTCTGGTGCAGCCCGACCCTAGCCGCCAGTTTGTGGTTGAAGTGGACGCCTCTGACTCAGGGATAGGAGCCGTGCTATCCCAGAGCGGAGAGACCGATAAGGTTCTTCACCCGTGTGCCTACTTTTCTCGCAGGTTGACCCCAGCTGAACGGAACTATGACGTTGGCAATCGAGAACTCCTTGCGGTGAAAGAGGCTCTTGAGGAGTGGAGACACCTGTTGGAGGGAGCGTCTGTGCCTTTCACGGTTTTCACTGACCATCGGAATCTGGAGTATATCAGGACCGCCAAGCGGCTGAACCCCAGGCAAGCCCGCTGGTCACTGTTCTTCGGGCGTTTTGACTTCCGAATCACCTACTGCCCCGGGACCAAGAACCAGAGATCGGATGCATTGTCCCGGGTGCATGAAGACGAAGTCAAGACTGAGCTGTCGGATCCACCGGAGCCCATCATTCCGGAGTCCACTATCGTGGCCACCCTCACCTGGGACGTGGAGAAGACCATCCAGGAGGCCCTGGCACGGAGCCCGGACCCCGGAACAGGGCAGAAGAACAAGCTCTACGTCCCACCAGAGGTAAGAGCTGCTGTCTTGGATTTCTGTCACGGTTCTAAGCTCTCCTGTCATCCGGGGGTGCGAAGGACTGTGGCAGTGGTCCGGCAGCGCTTCTGGTGGGTGTCCCTGGAGGCCGACGTCCGGGAATATATCCAGGCCTGCACCACCTGTGCCAGGGGCAAGGCAGACCATCAGAAGGCACAGGGACTTCTTCAGCCACTTCCTGTGCCTCATCGCCCCTGGTCCCACATCGGTCTGGATTTTGTCACGGGCCTCCCGCCGTCCCAGGGCATGACGACCATCTTCACGATAGTGGACCGGTTCTCCAAGGCGGCCCACTTCGTGGCCCTCCCGAAGCTCCCCACGGCCCAGGAGACTGCAGACCTCCTGGTCCACCACGTCGTCCGTCTGCATGGGATACCTACCGACATCGTCTCTGATCATGGTCCCCAGTTCTCCTCACACGTCTGGAGGAGCTTCTGCCGGGAACTGGGGGCCACTGTGAGCCTCTCGTCCGGGTATCACCCGCAGACCAATGGACAAGCAGAACGGGCCAATCAGGAATTGGAGCAAGCCCTGCGCTGTGTGACGTCCGCACACCCGACGGCCTGGAGTGAACATCTGGCCTGGATCGAGTATGCGCATAACAGCCAGGTGTCCTCTGCCACTGGCCTCTCCCCATTTGAGGTGTGTTTGGGGTATCAGCCCCCATTGTTTCCCGTGGTGGAGGGAGAGGTCGGTGTGCCCTCGGTCCAGGCCCACCTGCGGAAGTGCCGTCGGGTGTGGCGCTCCACCCGTTCTGCCTTGTTGAAGGCCCGGACAAGGGCGAAGACCCATGCAGACCGCCGGCGATCCCCGGCCCCTGCTTACCAGCCCGGGCAGGAGGTGTGGCTATCCACGGAGGACATCCCCCTCCAGGTGGACTCCCCGAAACTCAAGGACAGGTATATTGGACCATACAAAATCCTCAAAATCCTCAGTCCTGCCGCAGTGAAGCTCCAACTCCCGGCTTCACTGCGGATCCACCCGGTCTTTCATGTGTCAAGGATCAAACCTCACCACACCTCACCCCTCTGTGCTCCCGGACTGGCACCGCCTCCTGCCCGGATCATCGACGGGGAGCCGGCTTGGACGGTGCGCCGGCTCCTGGACGTCCGTCGGATGGGCCGGGGGTTCCAGTATTTGGTGGACTGGGAGGGGGATGGACCCGAAGAACGCTCCTGGGTGAAGAGGAGCTTCATCCTGGATCCGGCCCTCCTGGCCAATTTCTACTCAGGAGGCGCCCGTTGAGGGGGGGGTCCTGTTGTGTGGGCCGCCAGAAGAGGAGGTACTGCTGGCCCACCACCAGAGGGTGCCCTGTCTGAAGTGTGGGCTTCAGGCACAAGAGGGCGCTGCCGCCACGGACACAGCCGGGGGTGACAGCTGTCACTCATTATCTCTTGACAGCTGTCACCCATCTACACTACATCATCTCACTCCATAAAGACCGGACGTCATCTCCACCTCGTTGCCGAGATATCATCTACCTGTGAAGGTAATTTCTCTGCTGTATTCAACTTTGACAAATAGTCTGAACTCTTTTTGCAGCCGTTTTCCTGTGGTGTTCCTTATCTGCTGGATTGGCGTTTGGTGTGAACAGCGACGGCTTCGCTTCACACCCAAACCAGATAAGTGGTTTAACAGGAGCTGCACGAGTGTGTGATTATTGGTGGAGGTGACTGTCCACCCTCTGACTGTTTTTGTTACTGGGTGTGCACACACCCACATCTCACTGTTTGTGCTCCTCGCCAGCAGTACCAGATCCGACAGTCGGGGACGGTGATCACCTGGGAATTCGGGACTTGGCGGCTCCAGTATTCACCAGGTTCTGTGGCGGTGGAAATCGTGTGGTCCCGGCTCTTCTCAGGACAGACGTCTTCTATCCTCGAGCCTGCCCACACGTCACCTTCGTGTATTGACTGCTATCAGATTCTGTGATTGTCTGTATAATCGTTGTGCACATTCACAACATTAAATTGTTACCTTTTGGCTCATCTATTGACCGTTCATTTGCACCCCCTGTTGTGGGTCCGTGTCACTACACTTTCCCCAACAATGTTCTGGAGTTATGGGGTAAAAACGGCAAAAAGGGGGACAAAGATCAGTTTCAGTTTGTACAGGGGTCAAAAGTTAAAGTTGCTCCAATCCTGGTAAAAAGTGATGCAAATTAGTGGTTGAAATAAAAGGATTAATAAATGGAATAGTTTTGACTGTGTTGAATGCTTGGTCTCCAAACTAAAGTTCAAACTAGATCGACGTCCATTGGATTCTATGACGTATGGCATATGCTACCCTGTAACATGAAACTAAGCATGACAGATGGTGCAAACTATTCCTTTTTAAAATGCTATTAACTCAACCAATAATTTGCATCATTTTCTTACCAAAATTAGAGCAACTTTAACTTTTGACCCCTGTACAAACTAAAACTGATCTTTGTCACCATTTTTGCTGTTTTTACTCAATAACTCCAGAACATTCAGTCATAGATAGTGAGATGTGCAGTTAGAATGACTGACTCATTCAAGGTGGAGGTGGGATTACACCAAGTATCATCTCTGAGTCCTTTCTTGTTTGCAGTGGTGATGGACAGGTTGACTGAGATCAGACAGGAGTTTCCATGGATTACAATGTTTGCAGATGACATTGTGATCTGTAGCGAGGGTACCGAACAGATTGAGTCTCTCCTGGAAATGTGGAGATACACTCTGGCGAGAAGGGGAATGAAAGTCAATAGGCACAAGACTGAGTACACTTGAGGGAGATTTTCCTTAGCACTGTCACTAATGAGCTTGCTCAGGATTGTGTAAGGTTATACCTTACTTTTGTGTAGTGCCTTGGGGTGACTTATGTTGTGATTTTTTGCTATAAAAACAAACTGAACTGCCCCATAGCCTTATTTTTTTTTTTAGCTGTTTAGCCTGTGATGGTTTTTGCTTTCAGAGTGAACACTGGACCAATTAAAATATTTTTTGCCCTATGAGTGAAAAGCACTGAATGGGCTTGCACAAAGAAAACACAAATGGACCCACTTTGGGCAAGCTCCTGTAAGTTCTGCACCAGTGTCGCCTTTTTTGACCACCAACAGCGCACTCAGCTTACCCACAGGAAATCAAGAATAGCTCACTGTGGGCACACCCCTGTTGGCCGCAGGCAGCCGTTTTGACAAACTTTGTGTTGCATTTCTCTCTGTCTGAGTTGTTTTTCTGGCAGACTTGCTTTTCTGCACATTTTTTGCTGTTTGTCAAAATCCAATCCCTCTACCCCCAAATTCACCTGACAGAGTGCGATTGATTTGTTTTCATGGCTGCCAATGCAAGTCCTGCATTTTTGCCCACAGTAGTCCCACGTGAGCCTGAGGCAGGCTGGTGTGATGGAAATACTACTTACTTACAGTAGTGTTCAGAATAATAGTAGTGCTATGTGACTAAAAAGATTAATCCAGGTTTTGAGTATATTTCTTATTGTTACATGGGAAACAAGGTACCAGTAGATTCAGTAGAGTCTCAGAAATCCAACAAGCCCAAGCATTCATGATATGCACACTCTTAAGGCTATGAAATTGGGCTATTAGTAAAAAAAAAAAGTAGAAAAGGGGGTGTTCACAATAATAGTAGCATCTGCTGTTGATGCTACAAACTCAAAACTATTATGTTCAAACTGCTTTTTTAGCAATCCTGTGAATCACTAAACTAGTATTTAGTTGTATAACCACAGTTTTTCATGATTTCTTCACATCTGCGAGGCATTAATTTTGTTGGGTTGGAACCAAGATTTTGCTTGTTTACTAGTGTGCTTGGGGTCATTGTCTTGTTGAAACAACCATTTCAAGGGCATGTCCTCTTCAGCATAAGGCAACATGACCTCTTCAAGTATTTTGACATATCCAAACTGATCCATGATACCTGGTATGTGATATATAGGTCCAACACCATAGTAGGAGAAACATGCCCATATCATGATGCTTGCACCACCATGCTTCACTGTCTTCACTGTGAACTGTGGCTTGAATTCAGAGTTTGGCGGTCGTCTCACAAACTGTCTGTGGCCCTTGGACCCAAAAAGAACAATTTTACTCTCATCAGTCCACAAAATATTCCTCCATTTCTCTTTAGGCCAGTTGATGTGTTCTTTGGCAAATTGTAACCTCTTCTGCACATGTCTTTTATTTAACAGAGGGACTTTGTGGGCGATTCTTGCAAATAAATTAGCTTCACACAGGTGTCTTCTAACTGTCACAGCACTTACAGGTAACTCCAGACTGTCTTTGATCATCCTGGAGCTGATCAATGGGTGAGCCTTTGCCATTATAATTATTCTTCTATCCATTTTGATGGTTGTTTTCCATTTTCTTCCACGCGTCTGTTTTTTTTTTTTTTTTTTTTTTGTCCATTTTAAAGCATTGGAGATCATTGTAGATGAACAGCCTATAATGTTTTGCACCTGCGTATAGGTTTTCCCCTCTCCAATCAACTTTTTATTCAAACTACACTGTTCTTCTGAACAATGTCTTGAACGTCCCATTTTCCTCAGGCTTTCAAAGAGAAAAGCATGTTCAACAGGTGCTGGCTTCATCCTTAAATAGGGGACACCTGATTCACACCTGTTTATTCCACAAAACTGACGAACTCACTGACTGAATGCCACACTACTATTATTGTGAACACCCCCTTTTCTACTTTTTTTTTTACTAATAGCTAATAGCGCTTGCATCAGCCAAGCTTGAAGCTTCGTGCGTATGCGTGAGTTTTTTCACGCCTGTCGGTTGCGTCATTCGCCTGTGAGCATGCTTTGAGTGACCAGTGGTCCACACCCCTCGTCGGATTTTTATTGTGAGGAAAATGTCTGAACAATTTGGAGCTTTGCTGCATCAAATTTTTCCAGAAACTGTGAGAGACAGCCAGGTGGAAACCATTGGGAAGATTCAGACGGCTTTCAGGGACAATTCTATGGGGATCACACAGATTAAGGAGTGTTACAACTGGTTTAAAGATGGTGCACAATGGCGGAGGGCGCCCCGCGCTCCAAGCGGCGATCGACAGGCTGAAACGACCAGATCATTTCCAAACTGAACGCTGTGTTGATCCCGGACTTCGTCTGACTACTACAGAAATGGCAGAAGAGGTGGACATACCACTTTTTCAGCACATTCCACTGTTACAGGAGTTTTTGTCATGAAAAGACGTGCGGAGGAATTCGCGCGTTGGGACGGAGCCGCTCATCGCGCGGGACAAAAAGCAACGCCGTGATGAAGCCTCACAGGACATGTTGTGGCATGTTCAGTTCGTCCACAATTTCTCGGATAGTCACACGACTGAAAAGCCACCGAAAGCCGTCTGAATATTCCGAATGGTGCAAGAGCTGGGCATGTTACAACATGTCCTGTGAGACCAACACGGAGGTGCTTTTGTACCGCACCATTAGCGGCTCCGTGGCGAATTCCTCCGCTCCTCATTTTTAATAAGAAATTCTACATCTGAGTGAGTACAAGCACACAAGACAAGCATTTAATGATGATGGTCTAGTGGTTAAGCATTGGGCTTCAGACCAGAGGAGCTTCAGTTCAAAACCCAGCCAGACCAGAAAATCACAAGCCCCTAGTTGCCTCCCGGTGTGTAGTGAACGCCTTGCATGGCAGCACCCTGACATCGAGGTGAGTGTGTGTGTATCTGAATGGGTAAATGTGAGGCATCACTGTAAAGTGTTTTGAGCTTCTGACGCAGATGGAAAAGTGCTATATAAATGCAGTCCATTTACCATTTAATGAACCTGTCCACTATGAGGTGCTTCTCAAATTAAAATACAGACAGGCAGCACTGACTGTTGATCAGGAGTAGTGGTGTAACAGATAATAGCTGATCCATGATTTGTATGAGCTGCCATCCATTGCTCAGCATGCATGTGAGCCACAAATTAACTGAAAAGTTTACATAAGTGACATGGTGACTTGTTTTTAAAGTAATAACCGCATTAATTTCAATGCAATCACAGTAAAATCACAGTGAGTTGAGGTTAAAGCAGCTGCGTCATGAACACAGGACTTAAAAACAGCCTGGGAGGGAATAAGAGTTGCAGCAGACGGCCTTCTGACGACTCAGACTGCACTGCGACCCGCCTCAAATGATTTGTGTACAACTGCGTACACATTAACCCCCGAATGCAGTACAAATGTAGGTGGAACACATTAGGATAACCCAGAGAGTGGTCAGAATGCAGTGAGAATATGACAAATGCACTTACGAGGTCTGTTAGAAAAGTATCAGACCTTTTTATTTTTTTAAAAAACCTGATGGATTTGAATCACGTGTGCTTGCATGTGATGCCCATAGGATCGTCACCGAAAGTCGTCTGAATAATCCAAATGGTTTCCACCTGGCTGTCGCCCAGTTTCTGGAAAAATTTGATGCAGTCGCGCTGCTCCAGTCGTTCCGTCATTTCCTTGCAAAGAAAAAATGCTGAGAGACGACACCCATCCTCACACAAAGGCTGCTTACAAGCAAATGACGCAATCGACAGGCGTGAAAAAATTCACGCACGCGCACGAAGGTTCAATGTTGGCTCATGCAAGCACATGTGATTCAAATCCATAAGGTTTTTGAAAAAAATAAAAAGGTCGGATACTTTTCTAACAGACCTCGTACATTGGCGTATGAGTGAGGTCTGATTGTGGGTGAAGGAAATATAATCCAGCAGCACTCAAGGTGTGCTCGTGGTGCGTCCAGACATAGTCATTCGGCCAGGATCCAAAATGGCTGATCATTTCGAACTGCCCCTCGAACACGATCAGAATACTTTGAATGACGCTTTCATGGCGTACGAATATTTAGATTGCGGTCAGACTGCACTCTGGATATTTTTTCACCTCAACTACACCTTTAATGTTTTGCACATGTGCAAAACAATCGGAGGAGCCACAGGAATCTGCCTCACTCTTTAGACTGCTCTCTGAATGCTGTTCGACATCCTCGAATGCACCTTGACACTTCCGGAATGTGGGCCGAACTTTCATCCGGACAGCATTCGGCGTCATTTGGCCTCTAATGTGATGGGGATACAAAGTTCAAACTTTGAAGGGGCACTCTTTGAGTGCGTGTTTGCCTCTTTACCTAAATCCCACTTTCAAGGATATGCATTGCAGAAGAACATTGTCTAGAATGCGAAAATGGTGCATGAACATCATTATTGCCCGCAAGCATGATGGTGCACACAGTTTGATGAAAAAACACATTGGATACGTACCATGTGACATTTGGAAAGTTGGGACATTTACAGGGCTGTGAAATGAAAATTGTTAAATCCAAGGAAAATTTGCAGGGGCTCTGTGGTGCGCAGCCCCCCAGGAGTTGGGATCTAGGGACCCACGGGGCCCCAGAAACTAAACAAATTTTGTATCTAATGACACATTTTAAGCATCTCCAGGCAGAAAAATCTCAAAAGAAGTGCATATTTAAGTGATCATTGAATCACCTCATGACTGATTTTTATCTGTTATACAGATCAGCGCCCTGCTTTTAGTAGTAACCCAGTCTCACGGATTGTCATGATTCAGCAGCACGAAATATGCATTAATCTATTGGGTCAATCATATTGTCACGAAAAAGTGCCAAATTTTCATCATGGCAGCAATAATTCATTCTGTGATGGCTGCATGTAATTAAAAGTGCAGCAGGGGGTCGGGGTGGTTATGGTTAGGGTTAGGGGAGGGAGTAGGGTTAGGTTATGGTTAAGGTTAGGGTTGGGGGTAGGAGTAGGGCCAGTAATAGTAAGTTTAAAAAAACCCTGTCACAAAAATTTGAATAATTTTGTGACAGGAGCACGAAAAAAAACATGAGGCTGGGCTGCTTTTAGTGTGTGGTTGTTTTTGCACATGTCAAGGTGTGCTAAAGTCTTGTTAAAACAAAACATTAGCACACCTTGGTGCGTCCAGATAATCCCTTAAGCCACCGTCCCACTTAGCACAAATGAGGCTGAATCAGGCCTAATGGGGAAAAAAGTCAAATTTCGAGGTACCTTTTAACCTGTCCCTGTAACGTATATCCACTGCATCCCACCCACATGTGGTCAAGGTATTGGGTACACATGTTGATGTGTGTCATCAACTCATTACCCCATCCCCGTAGAGATGGTGCCTGCTCCCAGACTACCAATAACCAGCAAAAATCTATTTAAGCATAAAAATTCAAAAAGAAAAAATAATATAGCACCTTCAACTGCACCACAGACTAAAACAGTTAAATGTGGTCTATTAAACATTAGGTCTCTCTCTTCTAAGTCCCTGTTGGTAAATGATATAATAATTGATCAATATATATATAATTGATCAATATATATATATATATATCAAAAAAATTTTTATATAGCGCCAAATCACAACAAACAGTTGCCCCAAGGCGCTTTATATTGTAAGGCAAGGCCATACAATAATTATGTAAAACCCCAACGGTCAAAACGACCCCCTGTGAGCAAGCACTTGGCTACAGTGGGAAGGAAAAACTCCCTTTTAACAGGAAGAAACCTCCAGCAGAACCAGGCTCAGGGAGGGGCAGTCTTCTGCTGGGACTGGTTGGGGCTGAGGGAGAGAACCAGGAAAAAGACATGCTGTGGAGGGGAGCAGAGATCGATCACTAATGATTAAATGCAGAGTGGTGCATACAGAGCAAAAAGAGAAAGAAACAGTGCATCATGGGAACCCCCCAGCAGTCTACGTCTATAGCAGCATAACTAAGGGATGGTTCAGGGTCACCTGATCCAGCCCTAACTATAAGCTTTAGCAAAAAGGAAAGTTTTAAGCCTAATCTTAAAAGTAGAGAGGGTGTCTGTCTCCCTGATCTGAATTGGGAGCTGGTTCCACAGGAGAGGAGCCTGAAAGCTGAAGGCTCTGCCTCCCATTCTACTCTTACAAACCCTAGGAACTACAAGTAAGCCTGCAGTCTGAGAGCGAAGCGCTCTATTGGGGTGATATGGTACTACGAGGTCCCTAAGATAAGATGGGACCTGATTATTCAAAACCTTATAAGTAAGAAGAAGAATTTTAAATTCTATTCTAGAATTAACAGGAAGCCAGTGAAGAGAGGCCAATATGGGTGAGATATGCTCTCTCCTTCTAGTCCCCGTCAGTACTCTAGCTGCAGCATTTTGAATTAACTGAAGGCTTTTTAGGGAACTTTTAGGACAACCTGATAATAATGAATTACAATAGTCCAGCCTAGAGGAAATAAATGCATGAATTAGTTTTTCAGCATCACTCTGAGACAAGACCTTTCTGATTTTAGAGATATTGCGTAAATGCAAAAAAGCAGTCCTACATATTTGTTTAATATGCGGCTTTGAATGACATATCCTGATCAAAAATGACTCCAAGATTTCTCACAGTATTACTAGAGGTCAGGGTAATGCCATCCAGAGTAAGGATCTGGTTAGACACCATGTTTCTAAGATTTGTGGGGCCAAGTACAATAACTTCAGTTTTATCTGAGTTTAAAAGCAGGAAATTAGAGGTCATCCATGTCTTTATGTCTGTAAGACAATCCTGCAGTTTAGCTAATTGGTGTGTGTCCTCTGGCTTAATGGATAGATAAAGCTGGGTATCATCTGCGTAACAATGAAAATTTAAGCAATACCGTCTAATAATACTGCCTAAGGGAAGCATGTATAAAGTGAATAAAATTGGTCCTAGCACAGAACCTTGTGGAACTCCATAATTAACTTTAGTCTGTGAAGAAGATTCCCCATTTACATGAACAAATTGTAATCTATTAGACAAATATGATTCAAACCACCGCAGCGCAGTGCCTTTAATACCTATGGCATGCTCTAATCTCTGTAATAAAATTTTATGGTCAACAGTATCAAAAGCAGCACTGAGGTCTAACAGAACAAGCACAGAGATGAGTCCACTGTCCGAGGCCATAAGAAGATCATTTGTAACCTTCACTAATGCTGTTTCTGTACTATGATGAATTCTAAAACCTGACTGAAACTCTTCAAATAGAACATTCCTCTGCAGATGATCAGTTAGCTGTTTTACAACTACCCTTTCAAGAATTTTTGAGAGAAAAGGAAGGTTGGAGATTGGCCTATAATTAGCTAAGATAGCTGGGTCAAGTGATGGCTTTTTAAGTAATGGTTTAATTACTGCCACCTTAAAAGCCTGTGGTACATAGCCAACTAACAAAGATAGATTGATCATATTTAAGATCGAAGCATTAAATAATGGTAGGGCTTCCTTGAGCAGCCTGGTAGGAATGGGGTCTAACAAACATGTTGATGGTTTGGATGAAGTAACTAATGAAAATAACTCAGACAGAACAATCGGAGAGAAAGAGTCTAACCAAATACCGGCATCACTGAAAGCAGCCAAAGATAACGATACGTCTTTGGGATGGTTATGAGTAATTTTTTCTCTAATAGTTAAAATTTTGTTAGCAAAGAAAGTCATGAAGTCATTACTAGTTAAAGTTAATGGAATACTCAGCTCAATAGAGCTCTGACTCTTTGTCAGCCTGGCTACAGTGCTGAAAAGAAACCTGGGGTTGTTCTTATTTTCTTCAATTAGTGATGAGTAGAAAGGTGTCCTAGCTTTACGGAGGGCTTTTTTATAGAGCAACAGACTCTTTTTCCAGGCTAAGTGAAGATCTTCTAAATTAGTGAGACGCCATTTCCTCTCCAACTTACGGGTTATCTGCTTTAAGCTACGAGTTTGTGAGTTATACCATGGAGTCAGACACTTCTGATTTAAAGCTCTCTTTTTCAGAGGAGCTACAGCATCCAAAGTTGTCTTCAATGAGGATGTAAAACTATTGACGAGATACTCTATCTCCCTTACAGAGTTTAGGTAGCTACTCTGCACTGTGTTGGTATATGGCATTAGAGAACATAAAGAAGGAATCATATCCTTAAACCTAGTTACAGCGCTTTCTGAAAGACTTCTAGTGTAATGAAACTTATTCCCCACTGCTGGGTAGTCCATCAGAGTAAATGTAAATGTTATTAAGAAATGATCAGACAGAAGGGAGTTTTCAGGGAATACTGTTAAGTCTTCTATTTCCATACCATAAGTCAGAACAAGATCTAAGATATGATTAAAGTGGTGGGTGGACTCATTTACTTTTGAGCAAAGGCAATAGAGTCTAATAATAGATTAAATGCAGTGTTGAGGCTGTCATTCTCAGCATCTGTGTGGATGTTAAAATCGGCCACTATAATTATCTTATCTGAGCTAAGCACTAAGTCAGACAAAAGGTCTGAAAATTCACAGAGAAACTCACAGTAACGACCATGTGGACGATAGATAATAACAAATAAAACTGGTTTTTGGGACTTCCAATTTGGATGGACAAGACTAAGAGACAAGCTTTCAAATGAATTAAAGCTCTGTCTGGGTTTTTGATTAATTAATAAGCTGGAATGGAAGATTGCTGCTAATCCTCCGCCCCGGCCCGTGCTACGAGCATTCTGACAGTTAGTGTGACTCGGGGGTGTTGACTCATTTAAACTAACATATTCATCCTGCTGTAACCAGGTTTCTGTAAGGCAGAATAAATCAATATGTTGATCAATTATTATATCATTTACTAACAGGGACTTAGAAGAGAGAGACCTAATGTTTAACAGACCACATGTTGTGAAAGTGTTGGAACACGGACCCACAACAGGGGGCGCAATGAACGGACAATGGAGAAAGTAAATAACAAGTTTTACTGTTGTGAAAATGCACAACCAATACAACAATTGACAATTTGGGTTTACACCGAATTCCACTGGTGTCGTGTGGGCAGGCTCGAAGGTAGGAGACGTCCGTCCAAGTCGAGCCGGAACCACCCAGATTTCCCCTGCCACCGAACCCTGGAAATACTGGAACCGCCAAGTCCCGAATTCCCAGGTGGCCACTGCCTCCGCTCGTCGGATCCGGTACTGCTGGCAAGAGAACAAACACACAGGTGTGGATGCGGCTGCACCCAGTACACAGAGAGGGAAGAAGCTGACTCCACCTCACGTCAATACTGCAGAAAGGTGAGTACTTCTCCAAGCAATTTAGCTCACAATAATCAGCTGTCCTGCAAAGGTTTAACAAATCTTTTAGCCAGTTAATCAGAATATTAATGCAGAGAACGTTACCTTTAACGTAAGGCGATATCTCGGCACTGAGGTGGAGACGCCGTCCTCCTGATATACCTCTGTGCTGAGTGGAACAGCTGAGTCTGGTGATGGGTGACAGCTGTCACCCAGGCTACTCCCATTAGGCGGCAGCGCCCTCTGGTGCCTGGAGCCCGCACTCCAGGCAGGGCGCCCTCTGGTGGTGGTGGGCCAGCAGTACCTCCTCTTCAGCGGCCCACACAACAGGACCCCCCCCTCAACGGGCGCCTCCTGGCGCACGACCGGGCTTGTCCGGATGGCGACGGTAGAAGTCGGCCAGGAGGGCCGGGTCCAGGATGAAGCCCTTCTTCACCCAGGAGCGCTCCTCGGGTCCGTACCCCTCCCAGTCCACCAGATACTGAAAACCCCGGCCCATCCGAAGGACATCAAGGAGCCGGCGGACTGTCCAAGCCGGTGCTCCGTCGATGATCCGGGCAGGAGGCGGCGCCGGACCCGGGGTGCAGAGGGGTGAGGTGTGAAGAGGCTTGATCCGGGAAACATGAAAAACTGGATGGATCCGCAGTGAGGCCGGAAGCTGGAGCCTCACTGCGGCGGGGTTGATGACCTTGAGGATCTTATAAGGTCCGATGTACCGTTCTTGTAGTTTTGGTGAGTCAACCTGTAGAGGAATGTCCTTGGTGGACAACCAGACCTCCTGCCCAGGACGATACTTGGGGGCCGGGGCTCGCCGCCGGTCTGCATGTTTCTTCGCCCTCGTCCGGGCCTGCAACAAGGCAGAGCGGGCGGCCCGCCACACCCGACGGCACTTCCGTAGGTGGGCCTGGACCGAGGGCACACCGACCTCTCCCTCAACCACCGGAAACAAGGGGGGCTGATACCCCAAGCACACCTCAAACGGGGAGAGGCCGGTGGCTGATGACACTTGGCTGTTGTGGGCGTACTCGATCCAGGCCAGGTGGGTACTCCAGGCCGTCGGGTGCGCGGCTGTCACACAGCGAAGTGTCTGCTCCAGCTCCTGATTCGCCCGCTCTGCCTGCCCGTTGGTCTGGGGGTGGTACCCAGACGAGAGGCTGACCGTGGCCCCCAGTTCCCGGCAGAAGCTCCTCCAGACATGTGAGGTGAACTGGGGACCGCGATCGGAGACGATGTCTGATGGTATGCCATGCAGACGGACGACGTGGTGGACCAGGAGGTCCGCTGTCTCCTGGGCCGTTGGGAGCTTCGGGAGGGCCACGAAGTGGGCCGCCTTGGAGAAACGGTCCACTATCGTGAAGACGACGGTGTTTCCCTGGGACGGCGGGAGACCCGTGACGAAGTCCAGACCGATGTGGGACCAGGGGCGATGAGGCACGGGCAGTGGCTGTAGCTGCCCTGAGGTCTTTCTGTGATCGGCCTTGCCCCTGGCGCAGGTGGTACAGGCCTGGACGTAGTCCCGGACGTCGGCCTCCAGGATTGCCCACCAGAAGCGTTGCCGGACGAATGTCACGGTCCTTCGCACCCCTGGGTGACAGGAGAGCTTAGAACCATGACAGAAGTCCAGGACTGCAGCCCTAGCCTCTGGTGGGACGTATAGTTTGTCCTTTGGTCCGTTTCCGGGGTCCGGGACACGGGTCAGGGCCTCCCGGACGGTCTTCTCCACGTCCCAGGTGAGGGCGGCCACGATAGCGGACTCCGGGATGATGGGATCCGGGGGATCCGACGGTTCCGTTTTGACTTTGTCTTCGTGCACCCGGGACAATGCATCCGACCTCTGATTCTTGGTCCCGGGACGGTAGGTAATCCGGAAGTCAAAACGGCCAAAGAACAGTGACCAGCGGGCTTGCCTGGGGTTCAGTCGCTTGGCGGTCCTGATGTACTCCAGGTTCCGATGGTCAGTGAAAACCGTGAATGGCACGGCTGTTCCCTCCAACAGATGTCTCCACTCTTCGAGGGCCTCTTTCACAGCAAGGAGTTCCCGATTGCCGACGTCATAGTTCCGTTCAGCGGGGGTCAACCTGCGAGAAAAATAGGCACACGGGTGAAGGACCTTATCGGTCTTCCCGCTCTGGGAGAGCACCGCTCCTATCCCTGAGTCCGAGGCATCCACTTCAACCACTAACTGGCGGCTAGGATCGGGCTGCACCAGAACTGGTGCAGACGAGAAGCGCCGTTTCAACTCCTTGAACGCGGCTTCGCACCGATCCGACCAGGTGAAGGGAACTTTTGGTGAGGTCAGGGCTGTCAGGGGGCTAACTACCTGACTATAGCCCTTAATGAACCTCCTATAGAAATTAGCAAAACCGAGGAACTGTTGCAGCTTCCTACGGCTTGTGGGTTGGGGCCAATCTCTCACCGCCGCAACCTTGGCCGGATCAGGGGCGACGGAGTTAGAGGAGATGATAAACCCCAAGAAGGACAAAGAAGTGCGGTGGAATTCACACTTCTCGCCCTTCACAAACAGACGGTTCTCCAACAACCGCTGCAGAACCTGACGGACATGCCGGACATGAGTCTCAGGATCCGGGGAAAAGATGAGTATATCATCCAGATACACGAAGACGAACCGGTGCAGGAAGTCCCGCAGGACATCGTTTACCAACGCTTGGAAGGTCGCGGGAGCATTAGTGAGACCGAACGGCATGACCAGGTAATCAAAATGGCCCAACGGGGTGTTAAATGCCGTCTTCCATTCGTCTCCCTTCCGGATCCGAACCAAATGATACGCATTCCTAAGATCAAGTTTGGTGAAGATATTGGCTCCATGTAAGGGGGTGAACACCGAATCCAACAGGGGCAACGGGTATCGATTGCGAACCGTGATTTCGTTCAACCCCCTATAATCAATGCATGGACGAAGCCCGCCATCCTTTTTACCCACAAAAAAGAAACCAGCACCCATCGGAGAGGTGGAATTCCGGATCAACCCGGCAGCTAATGAGTCCCGGATGTAGGTCTCCATTGATTCACGCTCCGGCCGTGAGAGGTTGTACAGCCTACTGGACGGAAACTCACTGCCTGGAACCAAATCAATGGCACAATCATACGGGCGGTGGGGAGGAAGCGTGAGAGCCAGATCCTTGCTGAACACGTCAGCGAGGTCATGGTACTCCGCCGGCACCGCCTTCAGATTGGGCGGGACTCGGACCTCCTCCTTAGCTTGGGAGCCGGGAGGAACCGAGGAACCTAGACACTCCCGATGGCAGGTTTCGCTCCACTGAACCACTACCCCGGACGGCCAATCGATCCGGGGATTGTGCTTTAGCATCCATGGAAACCCCAAAACCACATGGGAGGTGGCCTGAGTCACAAAGAACTCGATCACCTCCCGGTGGTTACCTGACACCACCAGAGTTACTGGAGGTGTCTTATGTGTGATTGGTGGGAGTAGGGAGCCATCTAGCACCCGAACCTGCACAGGCGAGGTAAGAGCCACCAGAGGGAGCCCTATCTCCCTGGCCCATCTACTGTCAAGCAGATTCCCCTCAGAGCCCGTGTCCACCAGTGCTGGGGCCTTCAGGGTCGAATCCTCAAACAGGATCGTGACTGGGAGTCGTGTAGCAATGTGGGTGTGTCCCACGTGAATATTTTGGCCCACCCCTGGCCCAGTCTCTAGGGGCGGGCGTTGGAGTTTAACCGCTCGGGGCAGTCGTTTGCGAGATGCTCACTCGAGCCACAAACATAACAGGCTCCGTGGGCCCGCCTCCTTTGTGCTCCAGGTGCCCTAAATGTTGCCCTGCTTGTGTCCATAGCTTCGTCAGCAGGGGGAGCCATAGGCGCACGGAGCGCAGGAACAGAGGAGCGTGGGGAGGGCGGAGCTCGATCGGACCCGGAAGGGAGAGGGACGACGCGTGCCTGGCCACGCCCTTCGCCTCGTTCCCGACGGCGTTCTTCTAACCGGTTGTCGAGTCGTATAACTAGATCGATGAGCCCATCTAAATCCCGCGGTTCGTCCTTAGCCACCAGGTGCTCTTTTAGGACCAGTGACAGTCCGTTTACAAAGGCAGCGCGGAGGGCAGTGCTATTCCAGCCAGATCTCGCCGCCGCGATGCGGAAGGCGACTGCATAGGCAGCTGCGCTCCGACGCCCCTGTCTTATTGACAGTAGTGCGGTTGAAGCGGACTCTCCTCTATTGGGATGATCGAACACCGTTCTGAGCTCCCGTACAAACCCATCGTATGTGTGAAGGAGCCGTGAGTTCTGCTCCCAGAGCGCTGTAGCCCAAGCGCGTGCCTCCCCGCGAAGCAGATTTATCACATAAGCTACTTTGCTAGCATCAGTCGCGTACATCACGGGACGCTGTGCGAAGACGAGCGAACACTGCATCAGAAAGTCCGCGCACGTCTCCACACAGCCTCCGTACGGCTCTGGAGGGCTTATGTATGCTTCTGGGGACGGAGGAAGGGACCGTTGAACGACCAGTGGAACGTCACTTTCGCGCGCAGGGTCCTCGGGAGGGAGAGCCGCAGCGGCGCCCGAAGGGCGCGCCTCCACTTGTGCAGCGAGAGCCTCCACCCTGCGGTTCAGGAGAACGTGCTGCTCGGTCATTAAGTCGATCCGAGAGGTGAAAGCGGTGAGAATCCGCTGCAACTCACCGATTACCCCTCCCGAAGCCTCCGCCGCGCCTTGGTCTTCCATTGGCCGTTCAACAGCCGGTTGACGCCCCTCGGGGTCCATGACGCTGGCCGAGATATCCTGTTGTGAAAGTGTTGGAACACGGACCCACAACAGGGGGCGCAATGAACGGACAATGGAGAAAGTAAATAACAAGTTTTACTGTTGTGAAAATGCACAACCAATACAACAATTGACAATTTGGGTTTACACCGAATTCCACTGGTGTCGTGTGGGCAGGCTCGAAGGTAGGAGACGTCCGTCCAAGTCGAGCCGGAACCACCCAGATTTCCCCTGCCACCGAACCCTGGAAATACTGGAACCGCCAAGTCCCGAATTCCCAGGTGGCCACTGCCTCCGCTCGTCGGATCCGGTACTGCTGGCAAGAGAACAAACACACAGGTGTGGATGCGGCTGCACCCAGTACACAGAGAGGGAAGAAGCTGACTCCACCTCATGTCAATACTGCAGAAAGGTGAGTACTTCTCCAAGCAATTTAGCTCACAATAATCAGCTGTCCTGCAAAGGTTTAACAAATCTTTTAGCCAGTTAATCAGAATATTAATGCAGAGAACGTTGCCTTTAACGTAAGGCGATATCTCGGCAATGAGGTGGAGACGCCGTCCTCCTGATATACCTCTGTGCTGAGTGGAACAGCTGAGTCTGGTGATGGGTGACAGCTGTCACCCAGGCTACTCCCATTAGGCGGCAGCGCCCTCTGGTGCCTGGAGCCCGCACTCCAGGCAGGGCGCCCTCTGGTGGTGGTGGGCCAGCAGTACCTCCTCTTCAGCGGCCCACACAACACCACATTTAACTGTTTTAGTCTGTGGTGCAGTTGAAGGTGCTATATTATTTTTTCATTTTGAATTTTTATGCTTAAATAGATTTTTGCTGGTTATTGGTAGTCTGGGAGCAGGCACCGTCTCTACGGGGATGGGGTAATGAGGGGATGGCAGGGGGAGAGAAGCTGCAGAGAGGTGTGTAAGACTACAACTCTGCTTCCTGGTCCCAACCCTGGATAGTCACGGTTTGGAGGATTTAAGAAAATTGGCCAGATTTCTAGAAATGAGAGCTGCTCCATCCAAAGTGGGATGGATGCCGTCTCTCCTAACAAGACCAGGTTTTCCCCAGAAGCTTTGCCAATTAACTATGAAGCCCACCTCATTTTTTGGACACCACTCAGACAGCCAGCAATTCAAGGAGAACATGCGGCTAAACATGTCACTCCCGGTCCGATTGGGGAGGGGCCCAGAGAAAACTACAGAGTCCGACATTGTTTTTGCAAAGTTACACACCGATTTAATGTTAATTTTAGTGACCTCCGATTGGCGTAACCGGGTGTCATTACTGCCGACGTGAATTACAATCTTACCAAATTTACGCTTAGCCTTAGCCAGCAGTTTCAAATTTCCTTCAATGTCGCCTGCTCTGGCCCCCGGAAGACAATTGACTATGGTTGCTGGTGTCGCTAACTTCACATTTCTCAAAACAGAGTCGCCATTAACCAGAGTTTGATCCTCGGCGGGTGTGTCGTCGAGTGGGGAAAAACGGTTAGAGATGTGAACGGGTTGGCGGTGTACACGGGGCTTCTGTTTAGGGCTACGCTTCCTCCTCACAGTCACCCAGTCGGCCTGCTTTCCCGGCTGCTCGGGATCTGCCAGGGGGGAACTAACGGCGGCTAAGCTACCTTGGTCCGCACCGACTACAGGGGCCTAGCTAGCTGTAGAATTTTCCACGGTGCGGAGCCGAGTCTCCAATTCGCCCAGCCTGGCCTCCAAAGCTACGAATAAGCTACACTTATTACAAGTACCATTACTGCTAAAGGAGGCCGAGGAATAACTAAACATTTCACACCCAGAGCAGAAAAGTGCGGGAGAGACAGGAGAAGCCGCCATGCTAAATCGGCTAAGAGCTAGTAGCTACGCTAAGCTAGCGGATTCCTAAAAACACGCAAAGTGAATAATGTGTAAATAATTTAGAGGTGATTCAGCAGAAGGAGTGCTTTAGTTAAGGCACGTAACAACATATTGAATATGACAACATATTTCTCGTAACAAGCATTGAAGCTATAGCTGCAGTGTTGCACACCTCTTTGGCACCATAAATGATATTATGCCTCTTGTTCACAGTTCGCAAACCTGATTTGACAACTATGCTCTTGAAGCTGCTTTTGTGTGTGATTAGCAGTGGTGTGCACAGTTCTGATAACCCAATAACCGATAATTATCGAAGATAATGTTTTCATTATCGGATTATCTTTTCAGATAACTTTGAAAACCATTATCAGAGTAATTATAAATTTAAATTTTTGTCCCATAATTTTTAGACCATTAATGTGGTAAACAAAGCTGAACAGCTACAAACATTTATAAAATTTAAAATCAGTTGAGCACCTACCTGTTAAATGTTTTGTAGCAGATGTGTAGTTCTACCCTCTGCAAACAGAGGAGAGCTACTTCTAGAAGAAACCACTCTATCCTCCACAAGCAAAGGAGAACTGGTCATAAAAAAGAAGAAAAAAAAATAGTTTCTTTTAACCCCATACTGATATGCAGGCAATATCACCCAAGTCATCCAGAGGCATACATTTTTAACTTATGGTTCAAATTTTAACCAAACTAATTTCGGACAAGTTATTTAAATTAACGTCACGTCTGAAGTTTAATAAAGTGAAAATATCAGATATATGTTTTAGTTTTACAGTAATGCGTTCATTTTTAAGGTTTTAGTGTAGACATGCTGTGCCCAGTGCATTAAGGGTATGATAGGGTAATCTCAGTACGTTCACGACAGGAGAAATGCATTTGAGACACTCTGATCAGCCTCCACAGACAACAGCATTAAACTCTAGTGCCTAAAACTCTCGTGAATATATTCTCTGGGTTTATAGACGCTGTTACTGTTAAAGATTTTGTATATATGTTATCACTGTTAAACATTTGTACATTTGTCTTCTTTCTCATGAGAACGGTGTTGTGCTGTTTTGCACTTCACCCTGAGAATGTACGTGTTATTCAACCTTGTTTTAGATTTGTCTTCTTTCTCATAAGAACGGTGTTGTGCTGTTTTGCTCTTCACCCTGAGAACGTACGTGTTATTCAACCTTGTTTTAGCTTTGTCTTCTTTCTCATGAGAACGGTGTTGTGCTGTTTTGCACCTGTCTTAACGCAATCCTGAGAATTCAATTTTGTTTTAGCACTCTGGGGTCAATCTGAGCTGGGAATGAAGGGCTGGATGTACTTATTATTATAATATAACTTTGTTTTCGCAGCCTCTAACGACTGGGAGTAAGAGAACGTTTTGACTGTTGTGATGTGGTGCTTAGTGTGAAGGAGTGTGAAGGACAGGACACTTCAGGCAGATGCAGAACAGCTGATAACTGCAACAGACGAACGAGATGTGCTGACCTGTGTAAAAGAAAGTGTTCTTCCTTACAGCTGCACTTATTGACGTATGCGTTTATGTTACGGGAAGAAACTTGTCTTGCGTCATCACCCCCACCCTTAGGACAAGTTTTTTGTTTATGTGATGAGGGCGTCTCTTAATAAAAAGAGCGGAAAAGCAGGCCAGACTTTAGTGTAGCCTTGGTGTACAGCCTGACTGCACTCCGCGCGTAAAATTTGACTTTCTGTCTCACTGGTGTTTCTTGACTCTGTTTGTCTTGTTAAAGGTTTTAAAAATGTTTGGAGGAGAAAATACCCAACATTGACTGGGGGCTCGTCCGGGATCTCAACAACACCGGAGGTGTCCGGCGGAGGTCGTCAAGTCCAGACGTAAATCCTTGGCCAAGGTCCGATCGATCGATTGATCGTGTCTGCAATTGTCGACCACCGTTGGCATCGTCTGGTTGACGAGATTTTCCCGAAGAAGACAGACAGGAAGTCGAGTCAGTGAGTAAAATTTCTTTGTAAACAGTACTGAGTGAGTGGTGATCAGATCGCATAAAACAGTTAAATTCCGCAAGCGATGATACAGAATCGTCTGTTAATGCAAAGCAGTTAAACTCTGTAAGGAGGGTGCGGACTCCTCTGTTTATATACGCGTACCGGTAGGGGATAAAAGTGATCACATAAAACAGTTAAACTCCGTAAGCGATGATACAGAATCGTCTGTTAATGAAACACAGTTAAACTCTGTAAGGAGGGCGGACTCCTCTACGGTTGTGAGGGACGCACGTAGTTAAATTCCGGAAGGAGGATACGGACTCCTCTGTTTTAATACGTAAAGGAAATCCCGGGTAGAAATACGTGCACTGTGAAAAAGCAGTTAAATTTGGCAGGGACGGCGGAGTCCCCTAATGCAGGACATTAGTTAAATTTCACGGGAGGGCGAGCTCCCCTGGCATAAGAATACGCGTACGATTATTAAAAGTGTTTCTATGTGTACATAGTGTTTTGTGTAAGTGTAAATAACTGTGTGAAAGTGTAATACTTTGGACAACGTTAGTGACAACCGTGCGTGTGGAAGCAGAGGCAAGTGATTCCGCTTCCTACGGGGAGGTGAAAGGAATCAACCACACGACGGCAAATTAATTGTCACGTCCAAAGAAAGTGTGAAAACTTCAGATTTAGAACATCCTAGGTGTGCCCCCGTCTGAAGTCCAAATTATAACAAGGGATAAAAAATATAATAAAAATGGGGGGTAAGACGTCTAAAAATAAGGAAAATTTATCAACTGACGACTGGAAATTTATGGAAGCAAAAAATCCAAAAGCAACAAAGAAATTGGAGACCTGGATAAATAAACATGACTTTGACGGACGACTGAACCTGATCAGCATACAAAAGCTGAAGAAGGAGTTAGAACGGGAACATAAAGGTGATGAGAAAAAGATGCAGAAAGTAGGGGCAGATTTAGTGGCATTTTGGGAGGAAGAATCAGAGAACAGACAGAAGGGAGCAGAGAAGCGACAATTAGAGAAAGCAAGGAAAAAGAAAGCTGTAGGTAAGGCAGAAGAAGATGTGATAATTCAGCACAGAGAGCCAGAACAGCCTCAACAATCACCGCCGGCTGGATCGTCGGTGACAAAGAGACCTTTATCTCCTCTACCAGAGGATGACGATGTACCGCCACCACAGTATGATTTGGCAGTAAAACCTAAGGTAAAAAGAGAAAAACCAGAAAAACCACAAACACGCAGTCAAGCGAAAGTGCCTACAGCCCCTCCCATGGTGGAACATAGTGATCAGGGAGGTGCCTATCCTATGATAGAAGTACCAAATCCTCGTGCAGGAACAGCAGGACAGCTATCAACCATGCTCGTTTATCGGACATGGAATGCTGATGATATCAAAGCAGCAGTCGACATGATACCATCGCCACATGTCGATATCGAGGGCTTTATGCAGGATATAGAAAACATTAGAACATCTTACCACCTTAATGGACCTGAAGTCCAACAGGTGTGGATGAAAGCATGTGGCCCTAAATGGAGTCAGGTACGCGGAGACTGGAATCCTGCAGATCAACAAGGCGTACCACTGACACATGATGATCTAGTCTTAGAAACAAGAGTGGAAGCTATGATTACACGTGCAAAAGGAGTGTTAGGACCAAAGATAAATTATACTGAAATTACCAGGACAACTCAGAAAGAAGGAGAGCCATGGACAGAGTTTAGATGCAGATTTGAGAATGTATTTAGGGTCCATAGTGGCATATTGCCAGGAACACCTGTGTATGAACAACAATTGAAAAACGCTCTGATCCAACATTCCAATAAGGATATAAAAGCTTGGATACAGAAACGTTGGATTGGATTGCCTACAGGCACATTGGAAGAAACACATACACACTGCTGTCATGCAGAAGAAGTCTTAAAGCAGAAAAAGACAAGAAACAGCGACAAAGGAGTGTATGTAGCACATGGAGATGATGAAATATATTACCAGCAGGGTAACTTAAGACAGCAGAAGCAGTGCAAACGCCCCAAAAAGCCATGGCAAAATAGACAAGGTGGACAGCCACAACATCAAGGACCCTGGCAACCACAACAGCAGCACAGACAGGGAGGGCCACCACATGGTCCCCTGATTTGTTGGAACTGTGGAAGAGAGGGACATATGTATAGAAATTGTCCGAATCCACCTACTGAGGGAGCAGCAGGGAGAATTCCACAACGGAATAATCCTCCGCAGCCACAGTATCCACAATGACTAGAATCCATAATCCATGATTCCACATCAGATAGGCAGTCTGATTGTGATATGGATCTGTGTGCCTTGCTGGGAAATCCGGTACCAAAACCAGAAGTGACTTTGTTGGTAAATGGACGACCAGTGACATTCCTTTGTGATACAGGAGCATGTAGAACCACATGTAATGACAACATACCTGTCCATCAATTAAGCAACAAAATCTTTAGGGTTCGCTCTGCAAATGGACAAACATCAGACGTCCCTATCACCAAACCCATAACGTTGACAGATCCATTTGGCCTGACGTGTACTTTGTCAGTGTTGAGCATGCCACAATGTCCAGTTAACCTCCTAGGACGAGACGGATTGACTGCATTGGGCTTGTCCATAATTGTGGAACAAGGGAAATTAGTTGTTGAACGCACAGGAGGCGTTAACATGGTAAGAGAAGAAAGCGATGACCCCACATTCCACTATTACTATACATTTGACATTTCAGAAGAAGATGCTGCAGGATGGGGTAAAGATGTCGTCTTGCAAGCGACAGCCCTACTAAAAAATCCTGAACAACAGATGTCACCACCTGACCTGCATGTCACAATGTGGCATAAAGATCCTCCAGGTCCGGATGGTGACTATGAAACCAAATTGAAAAATGTTTCACCTGTGAAGCTGACAATAACCGATTTGATTCATGATGGCAACTCAACAGCTGTCATAACAGTAACAGGCGCCACTGAAGATGTATCAAAATTGAGATTCACAGGTATGCCATTACATATGTCACTTTGTAAGCCATATTTGACAGAATGGCAAGAATTGGGACTGACAGTCATAACAGCTTTGTCAGCCTCTGATTGGAGTAGAGTTGGACCACGAACGGAGTTCAGTCCATCAACCAAGTTGTATAAAGTGCCAGTTAATGTCTCATTGGTGCTGACAGCTGGAACACACATTGATGTGTCCACTTCACAATCCTGAGTGTTTCAGTTGAGTCCTGAAGAAGATGCTCTTCTCTCTTCAGTACCGTCAGGATTGTGGACAACAGGTCCTTCAGACGTAGGACTGATTAAAAATGCACAACCTGTAGTTATAAGGCCAAAAACAGAATACAGACCATGTGTAAGACAGTATCCATTGAAACCTGATGCAATTGACGGAATCAGGCCAGTAATAGAGGATTTATTAACAGCAGGAGTAATAGTGCCATGTCCAGATTCACCATGTAACACACCCATATTTCCTGTAAAAAAGGCTCCGCCCTCAGTGGGGTGGAGAATGATTCAAGATCTGCAGGCAGTAAATGCTGCTGTGATACGGCGACCATGTGTCCCAGATCCACACACCTTGTTAAATTCGCTGAGACCAAATTCTAATAGTTTCTCAGTAATTGACATAAGTAATGCATTTTTCTCTGTGCCAGTACATCCAGATAGTCAATTCTGGTTTGCTTTTACCTTTAAAGGACAACGATATACATTCACCAGATTACCGCAGGGTTACGCAGAGAGCCCAACTATTTATTCTCAAGTCATGTCAGCATGTTTAGCCAATTTCGTTCCACCGGCAATTTTGCACGCTCCAAAACCACAAACCAAAAAGCAGATGATGTCATTTCTTGGATTGACAAATTACTGCAGGGCATGGATTCCTTGCTATGCAGAGTTGACTAGTCCACTTTCTGATTTGATGTACAAAGATGATATTTCAATGTCAACCGTGTTGGAATGGAACAAAGATGCTGAGGAAGCCTTTGTAAAAGTAAAACAAACATTAGTGTCATCCACAGTTTTGGCACTACCAGATTATAGTAAACCATTCATTCAAACAGTTGATTGTAAGAATAAGTTCATGACTAGTGTTTTGGTTCAAGTGTATGGCTCAAAATTGAGGCCAGTTGCCTACTACTCATCTAAATTGGATGCAGTAGCAAGTGCTTTACCACCATGCGTACAGGCTGTTGTTGCAGCCTCTATGGCTGTTCAAAGTAGCAGTAATGTTGTTCTATTCCATCAGCTGACATTGAAAGTTCCACATGCAGTCTCTGCACTTCTGTTGCAGACAAACATGAGCCTTTTGTCCCCAGCAAGACATCTTTCGTGCATGTCCTTGCTATTATCACAACCACACCTTACGGTAGAGCGATGTACAACATTGAATCCCTCCACATTGATACCTTTACCTGAGGATGGTGAGCCGCACAATTGTCTTGATGTAGCAACAGTCTGTACGAAAGCACGCCCAGACCTCCGGGACACACCCATCCCAAACAGTACAATCGTGTATGTGGATGGTTCTTCCACTAAAAATGCTTATGGACAAACGCAATCTGGATATGCTGTCGTCACAAATTCAGAAGTATTAGATTCTGCTTCATTGCCATCGTCATTTTCAGCACAAGCAGCTGAATTAGTTGCTTTAACTGCAGCTTGCTATGTGTTTCAAGGTACGGCCGTATCAATTTATACAGACAGCCAGTACGCTTTCAGCACAGTGCATGTGTTTGCAAAACTGTGGGAGGAGCGTGGAATGGTGACATCATCTGGAAAGCCAGTGACTCATGCCACTCTCCTAACTGCCCTACTGCAAGCTGTGAAGTTGCCTCAACAAATTGCTATATGCAAATGTGCGGCTCACACCAAAGGCTCTGACAGTGTTTCAAAAGGAAATGATTTTGCTGACAGAGCAGCAAAAGAGGCAGCAGCAGCTTCTTCTATTTTTGTTGTACAGGAAACTACTCCAGATTTGCATTTAGGTCATACACTGCTTGCTGACATGCAACAGCAGGCAACTGACAGAGAAAAACAGATGTGGATAGCTAAAGGAGCTACGTATGCAAATGACTTGTACGTATGACCACAAAAGAAACCCATATTGCCAAAAAATATGTTTAAATGGGCAGCTATTGTGAGCCATGGCGTGACGCATGTCTCATCAGGGGGTATGATATCGCAATTGCAATCTATTTTTTGTCTTTATGGGTTCGATGCATATGCAAAACAGCATTGTAGAGCATGCATGATATGTGCAAAACACAACTCACAAGGCAATTTGAGACCCCAAAGAGGTAAATTTCCAACACCACAATATCCCTTTCAAGTGATTCATATGGATTATATACAGCTGAGTAAACATGAAGGGAAGGAATTTTGTTTAGTCATAATTGATGCCTTCTCAAAATGGGTAGAATTGTTCCCTACAAAACATGCAGATTCACTTACAGTGGCTAAAGCATTATGCAAAGACATCATCCCACGATTTGGAATACCAGAAACAGTCTATTCAGATAATGGAGCGCATTTTGTTAATACAATAGTGCAATACGTAGGAGAAGCGCTACAGGTTAATCTCAAAAATCATTGTGCTTATCATCCACAAAGCGCCGGATTAGTGGAAAGGATGAATGGAACAGTAAAAAACAGACTTAGAAAGACAATGGAGGAAACAGGCAGACCATGGACGCATTGTGTAGATTTGGTAAAAATGTATATAAACATAACTAGTACCATGGGGTTGACACCGTATGAAACATTGTTTGGCAGAAAATACCGATTGCCATATTATGGCCAAATTTGGGATGTACCTGAGGAAGCCAATTTGGCGGATTACATGAGAAAAATGTTAGACGGACAACGAGGGAGAGTTCCAAACACTGATGATCCCATTTCTCCACAGGAGGACCCTAAAGTGGTACCTGGAGACTGGGTGTTAATAAGAAGCATCAAGAGAAAACACTGGCATTCACCTAAATGGGAAGGGCCCTATCAAGTACTACTCACAACACCCACAGCTTTGAAAATTGGGGAAAGAAGTACATGGATTCATTTAACTCACTGTAAGAAAGTCATTTCTGCAGACACAGACAAACAGTAAGAACAGTAGGACAAGACTAGTAATAGTGTGTGAGCTTGGTGTTAAGATCCAGGTTAGACACGAAAGCTAGCAGAAGACATTAAGAAGCCACTGTTCTGAACATAGGTGTGCTGTAGTGTGCAGAAATGGCGAAAGAAAAAAATAAAAAGAACGAGGGTTTCTGGACCCCACGGACAGTCCTTGTTATGCTACTTTTCTTTTTTGAATTGGGATTATTATTAAAAGCCATGAGCACGGGACATGATAATAAGGATCACATCCGCAGATTGCAGAGACCGAAAAAAAGCAACGAAGACCCCAGTCCGATAATAAATGCCACAGTACATAGCTGTGATGGGAATAATGCCTACCGATTTGGTGTACAAGCCTGCATTCCTAGAAATACTTCTGTGATCATCTCTGTACCATATAGTGCTCTTACCCATGGAATGCCGGATGGTGACAGAGGGACTAATTACGGAAATAGTTTCTCATGGTATATGACCAACGATCAACAAGATAGGAGATGGGAAACGTTGGTAGCCGATGAATGGAGTAGATGGACACCAAGATGGGCACAAACCGAGTGGGCTAAGTACCAGAGTCAAATTCTCAAAATGTATCAAACAGATGATAAGCTGTCTATAGTGGTGAATACCACAGAAAAAGGAACCATATTCCCACCTGATATAGAGGGAGACTGTTGGTTGTTCCTCCTTTGGGTATACAAACAAGGAAAAGATCCGTATTTCCATTTCTTCCTCTGTGAAACAGATAGAGTACAGCAACCAATATTGACCGAATTAAGTACGTCAAAGGGGGTGTCCATACAAGCAAAGGGGGTGTCCGTACAAGGCACAAAAGACATGAAGGCAGATGACTGGTTCCTAGTAACTACAGGAATTAGTGGACAAAATAACAATTGGCTTTTAATGGCAGAACAAGCAGGACTAGCAGCAAAGAAGGACTGTGTTGTATGTATGGGACCCAGACCTATATTACAGGTAATACCGGCAGCATTACCCAAAGACTGTCTACTGACTGCTATGACACAGACATACATTGCGGCAAACAACAATTGTTCTAAGTGGGACAAGATCTATCCAGTGACCAAATTGACTAAGATTAAACCTTTATTCTCAAGCAAAGTTGGGCATGCTAACCATACATGTGTACACTTGACAGGGACAAGTAAGACTTTGGGTAGCTTAAACCACACCGCCTGGTGTAAGAATGTGGTCCATAGTACTCCCACATTCAAACCTGTCGGGAGGAGTGACGTATGGTGGTGGTGTGGGGATAACAGAATCTTTGACAGACTGCCACGAAATGTGTCAGGTTATTGTGCATTAATATCATTATTGTTACCAGTTGAAGCCATACCCATGACCCCTGAAGATGTTACGACATATGCAGCCTCTCTTATTCCTGAAGATTGGCAGAAAGGCATAGCCAGACATAGAGTAAAAAGAGATTGGAAAGGAGTGGGAAATCCAACATATATTGACGCAATAGGAGTCCCCAGGGGAGTGCCTGACGAGTATAAACTGGTTGATCAAATAGCAGCTGGATTCGAATCTTCCATCTGTTGGTGGTGTTCAATTAATAAAAACGTGGACAGAATAAACTACATCCACTACAATGTACAGAAATTAGGAAATTGGACTGAGGAAGGATTTAAGGCTGTCCATTCACAGTTAGAAGCCACGTCCCTTATGGCCTTCCAGAATCGTATTGCTCTGATTATGTTGTTGGCAGAGAAAGGAGGTGTTTGTGCCATGTTCGGAGAACAATGCTGCACATTCATTCCCAACAACACGGCTGCAGACGTCAGTCTCACTCAAGCCATTGACGGGCTGAGGACGTTGAACAGGAAGATGAAAGAGCACAGTGGAGTAAACACCGAAGGCTGGGATTGGTGGCTGGAAGGGATGGGAAAATGGAGGTCTTTGATTTCTTCACTATTAGTGTCTATAGCAGTATTTGCTGCAATTCTAACATTGTGTGGATGTTGTTGTATTCCATGTCTCCGAGGCCTTGTAAATAGAATGATAACCACAGCAATAAGTCCAGGACCAGGAGGGGGTCCGGCATCATATCCACTTCTGGGGACAGACGACGACGACGAGGACGATGGCTCTCCTGACCTGTACCCAGACCAATGGAAGTATGATGACCCAGACACCGATGATGGTGACAATGATGACATCACCTCTGGGGTGTAAGCCTATAGAGAGAACATACCATGATGAACCTCTTAGTGAAAATCTCAAAAAGAAGTGCTAAGCTGAGTGATGCCTACTGTATGTTTAACAGGCGATAAACAGGAGGGGAATGTTAAAGATTTTGTATATATGTTATCACTGTTAAACATTTGTACATTTGTCTTCTTTCTCATGAGAACGGTGTTGTGCTGTTTTGCACTTCACCCTGAGAATGTACGTGTTATTCAACCTTGTTTTAGATTTGTCTTCTTTCTCATAAGAACGGTGTTGTGCTGTTTTGCTCTTCACCCTGAGAACGTACGTGTTATTCAACCTTGTTTTAGCTTTGTCTTCTTTCTCATGAGAACGGTGTTGTGCTGTTTTGCACCTGTCTTAACGCAATCCTGAGAATTCAATTTTGTTTTAGCACTCTGGGGTCAATCTGAGCTGGGAATGAAGGGCTGGATGTACTTATTATTATAATATAACTTTGTTTTCGCAGCCTCTAACGACTGGGAGTAAGAGAACGTTTTGACTGTTGTGATGTGGTGCTTAGTGTGAAGGAGTGTGAAGGACAGGACACTTCAGGCAGATGCAGAACAGCTGATAACTGCAACAGACGAACGAGATGTGCTGACCTGTGTAAAAGAAAGTGTTCTTCCTTACAGCTGCACTTATTGACGTATGCGTTTATGTTACGGGAAGAAACTTGTCTTGCGTCATCACCCCCACCCTTAGGACAAGTTTTTTGTTTATGTGATGAGGGCGTCTCTTAATAAAAAGAGCGGAAAAGCAGGCCAGACTTTAGTGTAGCCTTGGTGTACAGCCTGACTGCACTCCGCGCGTAAAATTTGACTTTCTGTCTCACTGGTGTTTCTTGACTCTGTTTGTCTTGTTAAAGGTTTTAAAAATGTTTGGAGGAGAAAATACCCAACAGTTACTGTGTTTGCGTTTATTAAATTCCACGCATCTTAAACGTAGCAGACACAGATGATGTGGAATTTTGTTTTGGCACGTTTTCATAGTCTCTACTGCCATCTACTGGCCAGTAGTATTCATCCAGAATCTGGGCAAACACTGTATGATATTATGATATTTTCAACCACTGTACTCGGTTCCAGCTCAAACTGTACGACAGAACCGCACGGTGTAAAAGTTCACAGCGCACGATTTATATTCTCACACACATTGTACGTTCAAAAACCACACGTCAGACTCGTGTTTCCAGAAGCAAAACGTAAACAGAAGCTTTTTTTTCCAAACGTAATTTACATTTCTTATTTTTTACAAAAACCCACGATGGGAGACAACAAATTAAAAAAAACAAAAAAAACATTGCAAGACAGGTCTGTGGTGTTTGCACATGCACAGTGTGAGAGGTTGGATGCTTGTAGCGCTTGAGCAGTGGGATACCCTCACGACGGCCGACCAGAATATGAAACAGTTTTGATTTTCATTACCATATGATTGGCGATCAGGAGGTGGTTGTGAGATGTTAAATGCAGCCCGTTACTCCATGTATACTAAACGATGCAGGATGTGCGATTAACCTGAAACTCAGTGTGATCCAAAAAATTCTTGCACGAATGAAAAATCAGCTGAAAAAGGGCCAAAACTCGCACTGGCACCAGCAGATCATGGCAGTGTTCTGTTTATTTTGACACTGGTTATATCAGACGGTTATCCAATTACAACTTGGCTTTTTTTTTTTGTTTTTGAAAATGCCTTTTTTTACAAAAAAAAATGGTATATTTTACAAAAGCACATTTATCTGTAAACACCAACACTCGACACACCTCACATTAACGTGTTGGTTTACATAATGAATGAGTCAACCAATCAGTGTTACCAGAGGCACATTTTACCCAGAATCTTTTGCCATCTGTCTGTATTTGTTACAAAACTTTAGAATTAGTGCATTATTCAACATTAAAAGATATATGTTATATTTTAACTTTGTACAAATGACAGAATTGACATTAATGGAGTTACAGTGGTCCCTCGTTTATCGCGGGAGTTACGTTCTAAAAATAACCCGCAATAGGCAAAATCCGCGAAGTAGTCAGCGTTATTTTTTACATTATAGACGTTTTAAGGCTGTAAAACCCCTCACTACACACTTTATACACTTTTCTCAAACAGGCATTAACATTTTCTCACTTTTCTCTCGTGTGTAAACACTCTCAAAGTTCAAACCTTAGTAGAAAAATAAGACCAACCTGTTTTCAGGCCCAAACATTTGTTTGAGAAATAAAAATAGAACTTTTTCCTATAAATAATTATCATCGTTTTTAGAACTAACAAATTTAATTTTAACGAGCAACCTTTGAGGTTGGACACATAAGAAATTATTAATAGTGACTGACCAGTATTTCACAGTTCCTCTGATCACGCCTCTTCGTCCTGGCGCTGCTCTGCTGTTGCGTCTTTTTCCACTGAGTGACAACTCCGTGCAGGTGTCTTTACTGAGTGAAGAACACAGTTATGGGTAGTTGTTGATGCTCTTTTTTCTTCTGGGCGAGAAGATTCTTATAAACAGACACGCAGAACACAATGCGCGTGCTCTCCCTTTGCGGTGCCGTGACCGGCCTGCTTGATGAGGACGCAGAACACAATGCGCTGAAAAAAAAAAAAAAAAAGCATGCAAAATTGGACTAAAACAATCCGCGAAACTGTGAGGCCGCGAAAGGTGAACCGCGTTATAGCAAGGGACCACTGTATTCTATCAGCATTCATTTTATTTATACACCAAGCCATAACTCAGCACTGCTTTATTTTCCAAGACCTCCGTCTGACAGCAGCGCTGTGATTGAGTAAAGAGTTGAGCTTCGTGGCTCCTCTCAGCTGCTTCCATGCTGGAAGCCATGTAGTAAATAGGAGCTTTCAGCAGGGGGCAGGATGCACAAAGACAGAAGTGCTGACTCATTGTTTGGGTCTGTCGTCGCCTTTGATGCTACCAGAAGTGATCGTGATGTTAAAACTCAAAATCAGCTTGTTAGTAGTTGCAAGTGTACCAGAGACAATACTGGAATTTATCGGTTATCTGTAACTTCCAATACATTTTTGGGTGGTTTATCGGTTTAACTTTATAAAAGATAACTTTTCAGTTATCTGATTATCTGTTGTTGAAGTTCATTTTTTGGTTATCTGTGCCCACCACTGGTGATTACTGGAGTCAAACTTGTGAGTGAATGAGCGACTATTGCATAATCCATCAATACAGAACATGCTGATTGTAAGAAAAGCACAATGTGATACAGTAAATATGAGCTCAGATTTAGATTCGACACCCCAATATTACCATAAATCATGAACTCACCCCATCTGCTCAAAGTGATGTTAATCAATGAAATCACCAGCTGGAGTCAGTGGCTGCAAAGAAAACCTGCACTCTCTTGGCCCTTTCTGCAACACTTTGGACACAGCTGGCTTAGACTGCAGCCAAACTGCACTTCGACCAGTGTTTGAGCTTTTTCCACCTGGAACGCACCTCAAGAGTTGGGTGCATGTGTTTTACATTCGGGCTGGGCACTCAAATGAGCCCGATTGTTTGGAATACACTCAGATAGCTGTCAGAGGTTTTCAAATGCGCCTCGACTTTGCCTGAATGGAGGTCGAATTCTCATTCATTTGGCATTCGGGCTCATTTAGCCTTGAGTGTGATGGGGGTATTAATGGTGTCACGGCAGGCAGGACAATGTTATGGGCCTCATAGAAATGCAAGGGAAGACCAAAATATGTCAAAGTTTAATGGATTTTTTTTTCATGAACATCTTGAAAAGGAGAAGTTCTCACGAACACAGACTTAGACAGATTTGTGAACAATATTTGAGAGAAATAAGTCTTTTGTGTATATGAAAAATGTTTTCGTCTTTGAGTTCAGCTCATGTAAAATGGAATAACAAAAGTGTTATGTTCAGTGTAAATTGGACCTTTGGTGATGTTGATGATCTTGGCAGGAGAACAAATACCTCTGCAAATACCTCATGACTCCACAGGCTCTTCCCAGATGTTTCTCAACATCCTAAAACAGGTATACAGGGTAGGCCAATAAAATGTTACCACTTTTGTAATCCAAAGAAGAGGAGCGTGGACTGAACATGTCTTCAATTACTGAACTGTGCGGAAAACAAGAGACAAAGTGGGAAACCTTTGGTATCAAATGTTAATTTGATGCTTCGGTTACAAGTCTGTAAATAAAATTTTTGAATAAGTTCTCATTTCAAAAACTTGTGTACGATCAAAAAGTGGTAACATTTTATTGGCCCACCCTATACATAGTGGAGTCAAGGAAGTCATCAAAAGCTTGGATTTTAGTGTTGACCCAGGACCATCACAAACCCAGATGTCCAATTCCTCACTCAGCTTCTCAAATGCTACACACAGGGTATCCAGTGATTCCAGAAAGAGTACATCATTGTCAACGTGAGTTAATCTTTCCTCACTGAGAAAAGCACCCTGTTCCATGGACTCCACAATCTCACCAAACACCCAGTTGATGCAAGCACTGACTACTGTAAGAGGTACAACCTATCCCAAAAGAAGATCAGAATTCACTGGGAACAAATCACAGATTCTGTCTCCACATTTCACAGTGTCTCTGTATAGGGTGGCTATAATGTCCAGCACCTTATTGAGGATCCTATGAATTGTTAAGATGTTCCACAAATCACAAGTCACAAATCCAGCCAATATTCATACATGCATTCCGAAAATACCTGCCAGACTCCTCTGATCTGGGATCATGCTTACCTGTCTAAAATGTTCTTTGCAACTCTCAACTGTGGATTTGTGATTTGATTTTGCAAATTCAAACCCCTTACAAAACAGCAGATACTATAATGCATTAATTGTTTTACAATTCAGATACTACTGATGCAAGATGCTGAAAAATCAAGAAAGCTGAAGGCAATGTGAAGTTACTGTATTACTCCAGTTTGATACAAGGCATTATGAGATAACTGGTGATCATTTTGTAGGTGCAGTTTGAATTAAGCAACACTGGCTACAATCCCCTGTAGAGAGAATCTGAAGGAGAGAGCTTTGCCTGCCTCATAAATTGTTAGCAAAAGGTACAACAAAGGTGAAGGCTGAAATGTGTGTGAAGCAGAGTACAAGGCAACTTTTAAAAGGAAGGTGATTACAGTAAAACTCGCCTAAACTGTCAATGTATAAACTGGATATTCGCACTTACTAGACAAAAACAAAAGTCCTGGTGCTTTTGTATGGATTTCCATGTAATAAACACCTTATATGACAGATTTATATATGGTGTTTATGAACGCAATGCATTTTCATTAAAAACCCTCGCATATATCGAGGGTTTATGTCCAATGTCCAATCAACTGAATTTACCCCAGGTTGACTCCAATTAAGCTGAAGAAACATTTCAAGGATGCTCTGTATATACATAGACAGAGCAGTCTGGATGTGCCCAGTAACAGAGGTAAGAAATTAAAGTTCAGCACTGACACTGGCCAATTTGAGGAAAGTGGATACCGTATTTCCGTGATTAAAAGCCCGTCCATTTATGCTACAGCATGGTTGCTTTGAGCTGAGCAACCATGCTGCTGATTCCCTCGGCTGGCTGCTGTTTTCAGAGCTGCCCACTTCGGTGTCAGAGGTGAAAGACACTGTCCAATTTTCACTTTGAGCACAGAGAGAAGTAACCCAATATAGTTAAAAGAGTTTTCTGCATGACATCCCATGGCAGACGTGGTGATATACCAATTAGGCAGACTCTGTCAAACCCAAATAAACTATTTTTTTTTACCACTTTTTATGCGGTCAGGGGTTAAAGATAAATTGTACGGCAGGCCGATTGCTTCAAGAAGTATTTTCAATTACTTAATGAACAAGTGTTTCTCATACGGTGCACTAGAATGTATTCACAGCGCTTCGCTTTTTCCTCATTTTGTTATGTTACAGCCTTATTCCAAAATGGAGTAAATTCATTTTTCCACTCAAAATTATAATCACAGCACCTCATAATGACAACATGAAACAAGTTTTTTTAATTTTGAAAATTTATTAAAAAGAAAAAAAACCTAGAAACCACAGGTCCATAAGTATTCACACCCTTTGCTCAATACTTTGTTGATGCATCTTTGGCAGCAATTACAGCCTCAATTCTTCTTGAATATGATGCCACAAGCTTGGTGCACCTATTTTTGGGCACTTTTGCCCATTCCTCTTTGCAGGACCTCTCAAGCTCCATCAGGTTGGATGGGGAGCATCACTGCTCACATATTTTTTGAGATCTCTCCAGAGAAAACAGAGTTGTCCTGAAGCCACTCCCTTGATATCTTGGCTGTGAGCTTAGGGTCATTGTCCTGCTGAAAGACGAACTGTCGCCCAGTCTGAGGTCAAGAGTGCTCTGGAGCATGTTTTCATCCAGGATGCCTCTGTACATTGCTGCATTCATCTTTCCCTCAAGCCTGACTAGTCTCCCAGTTCCTGCTGCTGAAAAACATTCCCACACCATGATGCTGCCACCACCATGCTTCACTGTAGGGATGGTGCCTGGTTTCCTACAAACATGGTGCCTGGCATTCACACCAAAGAGTTCAATCTTTGTCTCATCAGACTAGAGAATTTTGTTTCTTATGGTCTGAGAGTCCTTCAGGTGCATTTTGGCAAACTCCAGGTGGGCTGCCATGTTCCTTTTACTAAGGAGTGGCTTCCGTTGGGCCATTCTACCATACAGGCCTGATTGGTGAATTGTTGCAGAGATGATTGTCCTTCTGGAAGGTTCTCCTCTCTACAGAGGAATGCTGAAACTCTGACAGAGTCACCATCGGGTTCTTGGTCACCTCCCTGACTAAGGCCATTCTCCCCCGATCACTCAGTTTTGACAGGCAGCCAGCTCTAGGAAGAGTCCTGGTGGATCTGAACCTCTTCCATTTATGGATGATGGAGGCTACTGTGCTCACTGGGACCTTCAAAGCAGCAGAAATGTTTCTGTACCCTTCCCCAGATTTGTGCCTCAAGACAATCCTGTCTTGGAGGTCTACAGACAATTCCTTTGACTTCATGCATGGTTTGTGCTCTGACATGCACTGTCAACTGTGGGACCTTATATGTAGACAGGTGTGTGTCTTTCCAAATCATGTCCAATCAACTGTATTTACCCAAGGTGGACTCCAATTAAGCTGCAGAAACATTTCAAGGATGATCAATGGAACAGGATGCACCTGAGCTCAATTTTGAGCTTCATGGCAAAGGCTGTGAATACTTATGTACATGTGATTTCTTAGTTTTTTATTTTTAATAAATTTGCAAAAATCCCAAAAAACCTTTTTCACATTGTCATTATACAGTAGGATGTGTATAGTTTTTAGGTAAAATTTTTGAGGGAAAAGAAAAATGAATTTCATCCATGTTGGAATAAGGCTGTATGTAGCATAACAAGTGGAAAAAGTGCAGCGCTGGGAATGCTTTCTGGATGCACTGAATTTCACAAAAATATCACTCAGTATTTAAGAATGCTGCTTATCTCTGCCAACGAAGTTGGAGGAGGTTATGTTTTAGTGTGTTTGTTTGTCTGTGAACAGCCTGGACCCACAATTTTTCATTTTCCATTATATCATTTTTAGTGAAGATTCATATCCTGATAGGCAAGAAGTGATTCAATTTTCAAGGTCAAAGGCCAAAGTCAGGAAAAGTCTTGGTAAATTGGAAAAATCCCTGTTTTAACATTGAATGAATTTTAAAAAATTCATAACTCTGTCAAAAGAGATTAAATGTCTTTCATATTTGAATGGATTATGTAGGATGGTATCATTCATCGAATGACAAAGTTTGATCTGGATCTGATCCAGTTTACAGATTTTGTGGCCATTTAAATTTGACATTGAAAACCCCATTTAATGTGTACTAGTGCGTTGCCTGTGGGTATCCACAGGCTCTAGATTGGGTAGTGTTTATAAAATAGGTAGCTGACATCTTTCAAGGGTGGTAATAAATTGTGCAAAGTTTCTATAATGAGTTGGAAAGGTGTGTGATTTCAGAACCTTAGACTGTTGGGGTTTGCTCTGACTTCACATTTTTGAGTTGTCCCTGTGTCCTTCGTATGAGTCTCTGTCACCTGTCCTCTCTCCCCGTGTTCAGTGGGTGTATGTGTGAGGATTTAATGATACAATAATTGATCAACATATTGATTTATTCTGCCTTACAGAAACCTGGTTACAGCAGGATGAATATGTTAGTTTAAATCAATCAATCAATTTTTTTATATAGCGCCAAATCACAACAAACAGTTGCCCCAAGGCGCTTTATATTGTAAGGCAAGGCCATACAATAATTATGTAAAACCCCAACGGTCAAAACGACCCCCTGTGAGCAAGCACTTGGCTACAGTGGGAAGGAAAAACTCCCTTTTAACAGGAAGAAACCTCCAGCAGAACTAGGCTCAGGGAGGGGCAGTCTTCTGCTGGGACTGGTTGGGGCTGAGGGAGAGAACCAGGAAAAAGACATGCTGTGGAGGGGAGCAGAGATCGATCACTAATGATTAAATGCAGAGTGGTGCATAGAGCAAAAAGAGAAAGAAACAGTGCATCATGGGAACCCCCCAGCAGTCTACGTCTATAGCAGCATAACTAAGGGATGGTTCAGGGTCACCTGATCCAGCCCTAACTATAAGCTTTAGCAAAAAGGAAAGTTTTAAGCCTAATCTTAAAAGTAGAGAGGGTGTCTGTCTCCCTGATCTGAATTGGGAGCTGGTTCCACAGGAGAGGAGCCTGAAAGCTGAAGGCTCTGCCTCCCATTCTACTCTTAAAAACCCTAGGAACTACAAGTAAGCCTGCAGTCTGAGAGCGAAGCGCTCTATTGGGGTGATATGGTACTACGAGGTCCCTAAGATAAGATGGGACCTGATTATTCAAAACCTTATAAGTAAGAAGAAGAATTTTAAATTCTATTCTAGAATTAACAGGAAGCCAATGAAGTGAGGCCAATATGGGTGAGATATGCTCTCTCCTTCTAGTCCCCGTCAGTACTCTAGCTGCAGCATTTTGAATTAACTGAAGGCTTTTTAGGGAACTTTTAGGACAACCTGATAATAATGAATTACAATAGTCCAGCCTAGAGGAAATAAATGCATGAATTAGTTTTTCAGCATCACTCTGAGACAAGACCTTTCTGATTTTAGAGATATTGCGTAAATGCAAAAAAGCAGTCCTACATATTTGTTTAATATGCGCTTTGAATGACATATCCTGATCAAAAATGACTCCAAGATTTCTCACAGTATTACTAGAGGTCAGGGTAATGCCATCCAGAGTAAGGATCTGGTTAGACACCATGTTTCTAAGATTTGTGGGGCCAAGTACAATAACTTCAGTTTTATCTGAGTTTAAAAGCAGGAAATTAGAGGTCATCCATGTCTTTATGTCTGTAAGACAATCCTGCAGTTTAGCTAATTGGTGTGTGTCCTCTGGCTTCATGGATAGATAAAGCTGGGTATCATCTGCGTAACAATGAAAATTTAAGCAATACCGTCTAATAATACTGCCTAAGGGAAGCATGTATAAAGTGAATAAAATTGGTCCTAGCACAGAACCTTGTGGAACTCCATAATTAACTTTAGTCTGTGAAGAAGATTCCCCATTTACATGAACAAATTGTAATCTATTAGACAAATATGATTCAAACCACCGCAGCGCAGTGCCTTTAATACCTATGGCATGCTCTAATCTCTGTAATAAAATTTTATGGTCAACAGTATCAAAAGCAGCACTGAGGTCTAACAGAACAAGCACAGAGATGAGTCCACTGTCCGAGGCCATAAGAAGATCATTTGTAACCTTCACTAATGCTGTTTCTGTACTATGATGAATTCTAAAACCTGACTGAAACTCTTCAAATAGACCATTCCTCTGCAGATGATCAGTTAGCTGTTTTACAACTACCCTTTCAAGAATTTTTGAGAGAAAAGGAAGGTTGGAGATTGGCCTATAATTAGCTAAGATAGCTGGGTCAAGTGATGGCTTTTTAAGTAATGGTTTAATTACTGCCACCTTAAAAGCCTGTGGTACATAGCCAACTAACAAAGATAGATTGATCATATTTAAGATCGAAGCATTAAATAATGGTAGGGCTTCCTTGAGCAGCCTGGTAGGAATGGGGTCTAATAAACATGTTGATGGTTTGGATGAAGTAACTAATGAAAATAACTCAGACAGAACAATCGGAGAGAAAGAGTCTAACCAAATACCGGCATCACTGAAAGCAGCCAAAGATAACGATACGTCTTTGGGATGGTTATGAGTAATTTTTTCTCTAATAGTTAAAATTTTGTTAGCAAAGAAAGTCATGAAGTCATTACTAGTTAAAGTTAATGGAATACTCAGCTCAATAGAGCTCTGACTCTTTGTCAGCCTGGCTACAGTGCTGAAAAGAAACCTGGGGTTGTTCTTATTTTCTTCAATTAGTGATGAGTAGAAAGATGTCCTAGCTTTACGGAGGGCTTTTTTATAGAGCAACAGACTCTTTTTCCAGGCTAAGTGAAGATCTTCTAAATTAGTGAGACACCATTTCCTCTCCAACTTACGGGTTATCTGCTTTAAGCTACGAGTTTGCGAGTTATACCACGGAGTCAGACACTTCTGATTTAAAGCTCTCTTTTTCAGAGGAGCTACAGCATCCAAAGTTGTCTTCAATGAGGATGTAAAACTATTGACGAGATACTCTATCTCCCTTACAGAGTTTAGGTAGCTACTCTGCACTGTGTTGGTATATGGCATTAGAGAACATAAAGAAGGAATCATATCCTTAAACCTAGTTACAGTGCTTTCTGAAAGACTTCTAGTGTAATGAAACTTATTCCCTACTGCTGGGTAGTCCATCAGAGTAAATGTAAATGTTATTAAGAAATGATCAGACAGAAGGGAGTTTTCAGGGAATACTGTTAAGTCTTCTATTTCCATACCATAAGTCAGAACAAGATCTAAGATATGATTAAAGTGGTGGGTGGACTCATTTACTTTTTGAGCAAAGCCAATAGAGTCTAATAATAGATTAAATGCAGTGTTGAGGCTGTCATTCTCAGCATCTGTGTGGATGTTAAAATCGCCCACTATAATTATCTTATCTGAGCTAAGCACTAAGTCAGACAAAAGGTCTGAAAATTCACAGAGAAACTCACAGTAACGACCAGGTGGACGATAGATAATAACAAATAAAACTGTTTTTTGGGACTTCCAATTTGGATGGACAAGACTAAGAGACAAGCTTTCAAATGAATTAAAGCTCTGTCTGGGTTTTTGATTAATTAATAAGCTGGAATGGAAGACTGCTGCTAATCCTCCGCCCCGGCCTGTGCTACGAGCATTCTGACAGTTAGTGTGACTCGGGGGTGTTGACTCATTTAAACTAACATATTCATCCTGCTGTAACCAGGTTTCTGTTAGGCAGAATAAATCAATATGTTGATCAATTATTATATCATTTACCAACAGGGACTAAGAGGAGAGAGACCTAATGTTTAATAGACCACATTTAACTGTTTTAGTCTGTGGTGCAGTTGAAGGTGCTATATTATTTTTTCTTTTTGAATTTTTATGCTTAAATAGATTTTTGCTGGTTATTGGTAGTCTAGGAGCAGGCACCGTCTCTACGGGGATGGGGTAATGAGGGTAAATGAGTCAACACCCCCGAGTCACACTAACTGCCAGAACACTCGTAGCACAGGCCGAGGCGGAGGATTAGCAGCAATCTTCCACTCCAGCTTATTAATTAATCAAAAACCCAGACAGAGTTTTAATTCATTTGAAAGCTTGACTCAGTCTTGTCCATCCAAATTGGAAGTCCCAAAAACCAGTTTTATTTGTTGTTATCTATCGTCCACCTGGTCGTTACTGTGAGTTTCTCTGTGAATTTTCGGACCTTTTGTCTGACTTAGTGCTTAGCTCAGATAAGATAATTATAGTGGGCGATTTTAACATCCACACAGATGCTGAGAATGACAGTCTCAACACTGCATTTAATCTACTGTTAGACTCGATTGGCTTTGCTCAAAATGTAAATGAGTCCACCCACCACTTTAATCATACCTTAGATCTTGTTCTGACTCATGGTATGGAAATTGAAGACTTAGCAGTATTCCCTGAAAACCCCCTTCTGTCTGATCATTTCTTAATAACATTTACATTTACTCTGATGGACTACCCAGCAGTGGGGAATAAGTTTCATTACAGTAGAAGTCTTTCAGAAAGCACTGTAACTAGGTTTAAGGATATGATTCCTTCTTTATGTTCTCCAATGCCATATACCAACACAGGGCAGAGTAGCTACCTAAACTCTGTGAGTGAGATAGATTATCTCGTCAATAGTTTTACATCCTCATTGAGGACAACTTTGGAACTCAGCCACATGGGGTGTACAGCCAGTACATTCTGAGTGCCGGTCCCAAGCCCGGATAAATGAGGAGGGTTGCGTCAGGAAGGGCATCTGGCGTAAAACAAGCCAACCCAACTATGCAGACTCAGAATCGAATTCCCATACCGGATCGGTCGCGGCCCGGGTTAACAACGTCCGCCACCGGTGCTATTGCCCAACAGGGTGCCGGTGGAAATTGGGCTACTGCTGGGCGAAGACGACGAAGAAGAGGAGGAAAACGTTGCCACTAAAACTAGAAGGGTGGAAATGAGAGTGGGGACTTTGAATGTTGGTAGTATGACTGGTAAAGGGAGAGAGCTGGCTGATATGATGGAGAGGAGAAAGGTAGACATATTGTGTGTGCAAGAGACCAAGTGGAAGGGAAGTAAGAGCAGGAGCATCGGCGGTGGGTACAAGTTGTTGTACCATGGTGAGGACAGGAAGAGAAATGGTGTTGGGGTCATTTTAAAGGAAGAGTATGTTAAAAGTGTGTTGGAGGTTAAGCGAGTGTCTGACAGGGTGATGAGTGTGAAGTTGGAAATTGAAGGGGTGATGATGAATATCATCAGTGCATATGCCCCACAGGTAGGTTGTGAGGTGAAGGAGAAAGAAGATTTCTGGAGTGTGTTAGATGAGGTGGTGGAGAGTGTGCCCAAGCATGAAAGAGTGGTGATAGGAGCAGACTTCAAAGGGCATGTTGGTGAAGGGAACAGAGGTGATGAGGAAGTAATGGGTAGTTATGGTATCAAGGATAGGAATGGGGAAGGACAGATGGTAGTTAATTTTGCAAAAAGGATGGAAATGGCTGTGGTGAATACCTACTTTAGGAAAAGGGAGGAGCACAGGGTAACATATAAGAGTGGAGGAAGGTGCACACAGGTGGACTACATTCTTTATAGGAGATGCAAGCTAAAAGAAATCACAGACTGTAAGGTGGTAGCAGGAGAGAGTGTCACTAGACAGCATAGGATGGTTGTTTGTAGGACGACTTTAGAGGTAAAGAAGAAGAGAGTGAGAGCTCAACAAAGGATCAGATGGTGGAAGCTGAAGGAGGAAGACTGTTGTGTGAAATTTAGCGAGCAGGTGAGAGAAGCACTAGTTGGAGGGGAAGCAATTTTGGACAACTGGAAAAGTACTGCAGATGTGGTGAGGGAGACAGCTAGGGCAGTACTGGGTATGACATCTGGACAGTGGAAGGAAGACAAGGAGACTTGGTGGTGGAATGAAGAGGTCCAGGAAAGCATAAGGAGAAAGAGGTTGGCGAAAACGTTTTGGGATAGTCGGAGAGATGAAGAAAGTAGACAGGAGTACAAGGAGATGCGGCGTAAGGCGAGAAGAGAAGTGGCAAAAGCAAAGGAAAAGGAGGGAATATTTTGAAGAGTTGATGACTAAAGAAAATGAGCGAGAGAAAAGGCTGGATGATGTAGTGAGAGTAAATCAGGAAGTAAAAGAGATTAGCAAGGAAGAAGTGAGGGCTGCTATGAAGAGGATGAAGAGTGGAAAGGCAGTTGGTCCAGATGACATTCCAATGGAGGCATGGAAATGTCTAGGAGAGATGGCAGTAGAGTTTCTATCCAGATTGTTTAATAAAATCTTGGAAAGTGAGAGGATGCCTGAGGAGTGGAGACGAAGTGTGCTGGTTCCTATTTTCAAGAACAAGGGTGATGTGCAGAGCTGAAGTAACAACAGAGGCATAAAGCTGATCAGCCACAGCATGAAGTTATGGGAAAGAGTAGTAGAAGCTAGGCTTAGAAAACAGGTGAAGATCTGTGAGCAGCAATATGGTTTCATGCCGAGAAAGAGCACTACAGATGCAATGTTTGCTCTGAGAATACTGTTGAAAAAGTACAGAGAAGGACAGAAAGAGTTACATTGTGTGTTTGTGGACTTAGAAAAAGCTTATGATAGGGTGCCAAGAGAAGAGTTGTGGCATTGCATGAGGAAGTCTGGAGTCGCAGAGAAGTACACTCAACAAAAATATAAACGCAACACTTTTGGTTTTGCTCCCATTTTGTATGAGATGAACTCAAAGATCTAAAACTTTTTCCACATACACAATATCACCATTTCCCTCAAATATTGTTCACAAACCAGTCTAAATCTGTGATAGTGAGCACTTCTCCTTTGCTGAGATAATCCATCCCACCTCACAGGTGTGCCATATCAAGATGCTGATTAGACACCATGATTAGTGCACAGGTGTGCCTTAGACTGCCCATAATAAAAGGCCACTCTGAAAGGTGCAGTTTCGTCACACAGCACAATGCCATAGATGTCGCAAGATTTGAGGGAGCGTGCAATTGGCATGCTGACAGCAGGAATGTCAACCAGAGCTGTTGCTCGTATATTGAATGTTCATTTCTCTACCATAAGCCATCTCCAAAGGCGTTTCAGAGAATTTGGCAGTACATCCGACCAGCCTCACAACCGCAGACCACGTGTAACCACACCAGCCCAGGACCTCCACATCCAGTATGTCACCTCCAAGATCGTCTGAGACCAGCCACTCGGACAGCTGCTGAAACAATCGGTTTGCATAACCAAAGAATTTCTGCACAAACTGTCAGAAACCGTCTCAGGGAAGCTCATCTGCATGCTCGTCGTCCTCATCGGGGTCTCGACCTGACTCCAGTTCGTCGTCGTAACCAACTTGAGTGGGCAAATGCTCACATTCGCTGGCGTTTGGCACGTTGGAGAGGTGTTCTCTTCACGGATGAATCCTGGTTCACACTGTCCAGGGCAGATGGCAGACAGCATGTGTGGCGTCGTGTGGGTGAGCGGTTTTCTGATGTCAATGTTGTGGATCGAGTGGCCCATGGTGGCGGTGGGGTTATGGTATGGGCAGGCGTCTGTTATGGACGAAGAACACAGGTGCATATTATTGATGGCATTTTGAATGCACAGAGATAACGTGACGAGATCCTGAGACCCATTGTTGTGCCATACCTCATGTTGCAGCAGGATAATGCACGGCCCCATGTTGCAAGGATCTGTACACAGTTCTTGGAAGCTGAAAATGTCCCAGTTCTTGCATGGCCGGCATACTCACCGGACATGTCACCCATTGAGCATGTTTGGGATGCTCTGGACCGGCGTATATGACAGTGTGTACCAGTTCCTGCCAATATCCAGCAACTTCGCACAGCCATTGAAGAGGAGTGGACCAACATTCCACAGGCCACAATTGACAACCTGATCAACTCTATGGGAAGGAGATGTGTTGCACTGCATGAGGCAAATGGTGGTCACACCAGATACTGACTGGTATCCCCCCTAATAAAACAAAACTGCACCTTTCAGAGTGGCCTTTTATTGTGGACAGTCTAAGGCACACCTGTGCACTAATCATGGTGTCTAATCAGCATCTTGGTATGGCACACCTGTGAGGTGGGATGGATTATCTCAGCAAAGGAGAAGTGCTCACTATCACAGATTTAGACTGGTTTGTGAACAATATTTGAGGGAAATGGTGATATTGTGTATGTGGAAAAACGTTTTAGATCTTTGAGTTCATCTCATACAAAATGGGAGCAAAACCAAAAGTGTTGGCGTTTATATTTTTGTGATGTATGTTAGGGTAGTGCAGGACATGTACAAGAATAGTGTGACGGCGGTGAGATGCGCAGTCGGAATGACAGACTCATTCAAGGTGGAGGTGGGATTACACCAAGGATCAGCTCTGAGTCCTTTCTTGTTTGCAGTGGTGATGGACAGGTTGACAGATGAGATCAGACAGGAGTCCCCATGGACTATGATGTTTGCAGATGACATTGTGATCTGTAGTGAGAGTAGAGAGCAAGTTGAGTCTAGTCTGGAGAAGTGGAGATATGCTTTGGAGAGAAGGGGAATGAAAGTCAGTAGAAGCAAGACTGAGTACATGTGTGTGAATGAGAGGGAGCCCAGTGGAACAGTGCAGTTACAAGGAGTAGAAGTGGTGAAAGTAGATGAGTTTAAATATTTGGGGTCAACTGTTCAAAGTAATGGAGAGTGTGGTAGAGAGGTGAAGAAGAGAGTGCAGGCAGAGTGGAGTGGGTGGAGAAAGGTGGCAGGAGTGATTTGTGACCGAAGAATATCAGCAAGAGTGAAGGGGAAAGTTTACAAAACAGTAGTGAGACCAGCTATGTTGTATGGTTTAGAGACAGTGGCACTAACAAAAAGACAGGAGGCAGAGCTGGAGGTGGCAGAGCTGAAGATGTTGAGATTCTCTTTGGGAGTGACAAGAATGGACAAGATTAGGAATGAACATATCAGAGGGACAGCTCAGGTGGGACGGTTTGGAGGCAGACAGCTCAGGTGGGACGGTTTGGAGGCAAAGTCAGAGAGGCGAGATTGAGATGGTTTGGACATGTGCAGAGGAGGGACCCAGGGTATATAGGGAGAAGGATGCTGAGGATGGAGCCACCAGGCAGGAGGAGAAGAGGGAGACCAAAGAGGAGGTTCATGGATGTGCTGAGAGAGGACATGCAGGTGGTTGGTGTGACAGAGGAAGATACAGAGGACAGGGTGAGATGGAAACGATTGATCTGCTGTGGCGACCACTAACGGGAACAGCCGAAAGACAAAGAAGAAGATTGAGGACAACTTTGGATGCTGTAGCTCCTCTGAAAAAGAAAGCCTTAAATCAGAAGTGCCTGACTCCGTGGTATAACTCACAAACTCGCAGCTTAAAGCAGATAACCCGTAAGTTGGACAGGAAATGGCGTCTCACTAATTTAGATCTTCACTTAGCCTGGAAAAAGAGTCTGCTGCTCTATAAAAAAGCCCTCCGTAAAGCTAGGACATCTTACTACTCATCACTTATTGAAGAAAATAAGAACAACCCCAGGTTTCTTTTCAGCACTGTAGCCAGGCTGACAAAGAGTCAGAGCTCTATTGAGCCGAGTATTCCTTTAACTTTAACTAGTAATGACTTTATGACTTTCTTTGCTAATAAAATTTTAACTATTAGAGAAAAAATTATTCATAACCATCCCAAAGACATATCGTTATCTTTGGCTGCTTTCAGTGATGCCGGTATTTGGTTAGACGCTTTCTCTCCGATTGTTTTCATTAGTTACTTCCTCCAAACCATCAACATGTCTATTAGACCCCATTCCTACCAGGCTGTTCAAGGAAGCCCTACCATTAATTAATGCTTTGATCTTAAATATGATCAATCTATCTTTATTAGTTGGCTATGTACCACAGGCTTTTAAGGTGGCAGTAATTAAACCATTACCTAAAAAGCCATCACTTGACCCAGCTATCTTTGCTAATTATAGGCCAATCTCCAACCTTCCTTTTCTCTCAAATATTCTTGAAAGGGTAGTTGTAAAACAGCTAACTGATCATCTGCAGAGGAATGGTCTATTTGAAGAGTTTCAGTCAGGTTTTAGAATTCATCATAGTACAGAAACAGCATTAGTGAAGGTTACAAATGATCTTCTTTTGGCCTCAGACAAGGGACTCATCTCTGTGCTGTTCTGTAGACCTCAGTGCTGCTTTTGATACGTTGACCATAAAATTTTATTACAGAGATTAGAGCATGCCATAGGTAATTAAAGGCACTGCGCTGTGGTGGTTTGAATCACATTTATCTAATAGATTACAATTTGTTCATGTAAATGGGGAATCTTCTTCACAGACTAAGGTTAATTATGGAGTTCCACAAGGTTCTGTGCTAGGACCAATTTTATTCAGTTTATACATGCTTCCCTTAGGCAGTATTATTAGACAGCATTGCTTAAATTTTCATTGTTACGCAGATGATACCCAGCTTTATCTATCCATGAAGCCAGAGGACACACACCAATTAGCTAAACTGCAGGATTGTCTTACAGACATAAAGACATGGATGACCTCTAATTTCCTGCTTTTAAACTCAGATAAAGCTGAAGTTATTGTAATTGGCCCCACAAATCTTAGAAACATGGTGTCTAACCAGATCCTTACTCTGGATGGCATTACCCTAACCTCTAGTAATACTGTGAGAAATCTTGGAGTCATTTTTGATCAGGATATGTCCTTCAATGCGCATATTAAGCAAATATGTAGGACTGCTTTTTTGCATTTGCGCAATATCTCTAAAATTAGAAAGGTCTTGTCTCAGAGTGATGCTGAAAAACTAATTCATGCATTTATTTCCTCTAAGCTGGACTATTGTAATTCAATATTATCAGGTTGTCCAAAAAGTTCCCTGAAAAGCCTTCAGTTAATTAAAAATGCTGCAGCTAGAGTACTGACGGGGACTAGAAGGAGAGAGCATATTTCACCCATGTTGGCCTCTCTTCATTGGCTTCCTGTTAATTCTAGAATAGAATTTAAAATTCTTCTTCTTACTTATAAGGTTTTGAATAATCAGGTCCCATCTTATCTTAGGGACCTCATAGTACCATATCACCCCAATAGAGCGCTTCGCTCTCAGACTGCAGGCTTACTTGTAGTTCCTAGGGTTTTTTAAGAGTAGAATGGGAGGCAGAGCCTTCAGTTTTCAGGCTCCTCTCCTGTGGAACCAGCTCCCAATTCAGATCAGGGAGACAGACACCCTCTCTACTTTTAAGATTAGGCTTAAAACTTTCCTTTTTGCTAAAGCTTATAGTTAGGGCTGGATCAGGTGACCCTGAACCATCCCTTAGTTATGCTGCTATAGACTTAGACTGCTGGGGGGGTTCCCATGATGCACTGAGTGTTTCTTTCTCTTTTTGCTCTGTATGCACCACTCTGCATTTAATCATTAGTGATTGATCTCTGCTCCCCTCCACAGCATGTCTTTTTCCTGGTTCTCTCCCTCAGCCCCAACCAGTCCCAGCAGAAGACTGCCCCTCCCTGAGCCTGGTTCTGCTGGAGGTTTCTTCCTGTTAAAAGGGAGTTTTTCCTTCCCACTGTCGCCAAGTGCTTGCTCACAGGGGGTCGTTTTGACCGTTGGGGTTTTTCCGTAATTATTGTAGGGCTTTGCCTTACAATATAAAGCGCCTTGGGGCAACTGTTTGTTGTGATTTGGCGCTATATAAATAAAATTGATTTGATTTGATTTGTGTGTCATGTGTTCCCTGTTTCGTGTCCAAGCCCGTATGCACCTGTCTCCCCGCATGTATGCATAGGTGCGGTTCTGTCTGTAAGTTTAGGTTTGTGTCACTTGTCTGTCGTGTGTCATGTGGATGTGTGCATCTGTCCCCCCTTTGTCACTCTGTTGTCTGCGTTTCCATGGTGTGAGTGAGTGGGAATGTGCACGTGTGCACTTTGTTCTTTTGTTGTTTGTGTGTGTGTGTATGGGTGCGTCTTCCTGTTTCTCGGCCGCATGCAGTTGTCATGGTCACACCTGACAGCTGTGCGCGGCATTTGACAGCTTCTCATTGTCAAAGGGCCCCGTCCTATGTGATCTTGTATTTCTCTGTTGTTCTTTGTGTGGTTTATTTCTGCCAAGCGTTCTATCGATTATTCTGGTGATTAATTGAGTAATCGGATAAAAAGTACTTTTGCGTTTTTAAACATCAATATTCTAGGTCTCTCCCTAAGAAACGGCACCATGTTGTTGTGCAAAAGTGTTGACATTTTGCTGAAATGGCGATGGGATGTAGCTCTCTGTTTTGTTTTGTTTTCTCCAACTTGTAAAATTTAACCATTTTTATTTTTTTTTTTAATAAATGTTGATGGACTGACTCCCTGCATGATTTTTTATCCCTCTTTCTCTTCAATTCAGCAGATGCATTACAGCTGGAGGTTGAACATGCAAGCCTCGTAGTCAGTTTTTTTTTATTATTATTTTATTTAAGTTACCGTGTTTGTGAAGCATTGTGTGTTGCCCAAAAAAGTTAAAATTAAAAAGCCAAACACTCAGTGCGAGTCTGAGGGAAACAGAGAAGAAAAAGTGGACTTCTGCTGTTTGCCAATGTAGCCGGGGACAGAGCTGTGACTCGCCCGGTCTGACAGCCCCTCACACCGGGTAGAGAGAGACAACAGCCAACCGCCAGGTCAATAGTCCCTCCCCACGTAGAGCAGACTGTGTGTTTTTTTAAAAACAGACAAACACACCGCTTCACATTAAATGCGCAGTAAGTCTATTTCAGATGTGTCGTGTTGGAAAGTGGTATCTATTGTTGCTAATTTGATTAGCTGTTATGCTCGTCTTCTTCTGTTTTTTTTGGGGGGGGCGTTGTGGCGCCACACACAGGCCTGGCATATGTACTACAACGTTAAATAAAGTTTCGAGGGACAGAATTTGACGCAAACATTTTTTGTAATCGAAATATTCGAGTTACTCAACTAATCGTTTCAGTCCTATTGTGGTATTTCTGTGTGGTATTTCTGTTCCTTTCCCAGTGTTCACCACTGTGCCAGTTTCTGTGTAAGTGTTTATTTCATCGTCACTTTTGACAGTTGTTTTTGTTGTTGGTTTCACTTTACCCATCACTGCCTTTTTGGATTTTTGTCACTCGGGATTGTGGATCACTGTTGTATTCTGCATCCCGGGGTCCAACCTTGACTCTCTGTGGCTCTAATCTTAACATTAGATGTTAGACCTCAACAGTTTTTAGAACTCAACCCTTTTATTTTCCATTAATTAACTATTTTTTTTAATGCTAATTTACCATCTAACACACATTTTTTAGGTTCCTACAGGTGAGGCATGATACCCAAAATTTAACACCAAACCTTCCCCACAAACTTCAAAGTTGCCCAGCGGATGTAAATGGACTGTATTTATATAGCGCTTTTCCATCTGCATCAGACACTCAAAGCCCTTTACATATCAATGCCTCACATTCACACTGATGTCAGGCTGCTCCCATGCAAGGCGCCCACTACACACCGGGAGAAACGAAGGGATTAAGGATCCTCTGGTCTCAAGCCCAATGCTTAACCACTAGACCATCACCTCCCCACCTCCTTTTTATCATTTGATTTTTAAATGCACCACAATGGAAATAAGTGTTTTCACTTTCTTGTGCCACTTTCTTATGGACTTACATTGAATTCATGAAATAAAGTCACGCACGCAGGCACATACTCACACTTTCAATATATAGATGATTTACTGCCCCCTGCTGGATTGGTGTGTGAGTCCAGAATGTAAACATCAATGTCAGTTGTTCAGTGTTGTTAGCTAAGGACTAAAAAATATTAGTCCTATCAATATTTGGTTTTGGCGCTGCTCATCTTTAACCCAAAATACGAGGTCTATTAGAAAAGTATCCGACCTTATTATTTTTTCAAAAACCATATGGATTTGAATCACGTGTGATTACATCAGACATGCTTGAACCCTCGTGGGCATGCGAGAGTTTTTTCACGCCTGTCGGTTACGTCATTCGCCTGTGGGCAGTCTTTGAGTGAGGAGTCGTCCACACGCTCGTCGATTTTTTTCATTGTTTAGGAATGGCTCAGAGACTGTTGCTTTGTTTGATAAAATTTTTTTCAAAACTGTAAGGCACAACTGAGTGGACACCATTCAATAAATTCAGCTGGTTTTCGGTAAAAATTTTAACGGCTGATGAGAGATTTTGGTCTGGTAGTGTCGCTTTAAGGACGGTCCACGGCGCCTGACGGCGATCTGCGCTTCGAGGCGGCAGCGTCTCGCCGTTTCAAGTTGAAAACTTCCACATTTCAGGCTCTGTTGACGCAGTAAGTCGTCAGAGAACAGAGAACTTTCAGAAGTCGGCATGAGGAGTTTATTCTGAGATTTTTGTCTCTTCTGCATTCTGCAAGCAAGTGCTTTTGATAAACAGAGACTGTGGTGGAAATTAAAAGCACGACACCTTTCACCTATGGTATCAGGAGTGTTGTGAAAGTGTAGTGACACGGACCCACAACAGGGGGCGCAAATGAACGGCCAATAGATGAGCCAAAAAGTAACAATTTAATGTTGTGAAATGTGCACAACGAACATACAGACAATCTCAGAATATAATTACAGTCAATCCACAAAGGTGACGTGTGGGCAGGCTCGAGGATAGAAGACGTCTGTCCTGAGAAGAGCCGGAACCACACGATTTCCGCTGCCACAGAACCTGGTGAATACTGGAGCCGCCAAGTCCCGAATTCCCAGGTGATCACCGTCCCCGACTGTCGGATCTGGTACTGCTGGCGAGAACAAAGACAGTCAAGTGTGGGTGTGTGTACACCCAGTAACAACAACGGTGGGAATGCCACCTCCACCTCTCACTCAATACGTTTCAGCGATCCCTCAGAGGAAAAAGAGTGCCGTCTTGCACAGCCTCCACAAAAAGGACCGGTACTCCTGCAAACACTCACAATAAACTGATTTACAAAATACCACAAAAAGGCTGAGGATATTACCTCTAATGAAGTACGATATCTCGGCGATGAGGTGGAGATGACGTCTGGGTTTTATGGAGTGCGATGATGTAGAATGTGTGACAGCTGTGAGGAATTAATGAGTGACAGCTGTCACTCCCGGCTGTGTCCGTGGCGGCAGCGCCCTCTCATGCCTGAAGCCCGCACTTCAGGCAGGGCGCCCTTTGGTGGTGGGCCAGCAGTACCTCCTCTTCTGGCGGCCCACACAACAAGGAGCATGACACTTAAGTAATTCAGGGTAACAGCAACATAAAACTTAACTGACTAAACCAAATTAACTACAAAACACAATAAATCAATAACACTAACAACATGTTAAACCAGCATGAACCACAACAACAACATTTAAAACCCCAAAACCCTGAACTCCCATGGTGCATTGCAGCACAATGTCCATTGATTACTAGTTTGCTAAAATTGCTAATTTCTCCAAAAATATTTGTCCTCTCAACTTTCTGTTTTATCAGCGTTCATCCTTGACCCCAAAATATATAAGCATACCAAACGGCAAATGTTAGCTCTCCCTGGCTTCGCTGTGATCAAAGCCATACACACACGCACCTCATTGTCACTCATTTGTGACAATGAGGTACAAACTGGTACTCTTATGAAAAGCCACTTCTAACAAGACTATGTCCTTGAAAATTTTTTCCAAGGTAAAAATTTGTGGAATTGGAAACTCGTGTTGGTGGAGGTTTGTGCTCTATGAGTGCGGTGCTCTAGTTGATTTTTACAATCAATTTCTTAATATTTCAGGTCATGGGAGAGGTGCTGTTGTTTGTCTTAGAATGCCCTAAGCATACAGAATGAATTCACTCACACTGGATGCCTGAATAAATACGAATAATAAGAGATTCTCTGCACAGAATGAGTTGAGAAAAATTCAGCATTCAATCCTGAGAGGTAACCATGGTCACAGCTAAGCCACAATACCACAGCCATGGGTCCTGCCAGTTGCACTAATAATTCACCCACCTAATTTATTCCCATCACCATCTCCTCTCATTACAGGAGCTGTCAATCCTCACCTGTCCAGTGCCCATCGTCTGCACCAATTGCTGCAGAAACACTTTACCAAGATATCAATATGAATATTAAAATATTACTTAAGAACCAAATGCACTGAGTTTATTACAGCTACAAATAAGCTCATGTGCTGATGTGAGTCACTTAGTTGGTTTCCAGGAAAACTGAAAATAAGCACATTTTACAAGATAAGGTAAGAATAATAACCATTCAATATGGAGGCAGATCTATAGATTATAAAAAAATCAGCAAAAAGAAAGCAAAAGTCATTTATATACAGTTTCACATTACAAGATAGGCACTTTTACTTTACCTTTCAAAACAGGAATTACTCTTAATCAGAAGTGAGAAACCCCAGCTTCAATGAGTAAAAGCTCCTACCATGTAAGAGGGGTGACTGAGATGTTTTGAGCACATCCAGAAAAAAGTAGGGCGTGGTTCGCCATCTTTTGCATTCTGAGAAAGCAACCTTCCTCAGCCAGGCACCCAGTGACTCAAAACTTCACACATTCTCGAGAAAGGTTTGTCCTTATAAGGTCTTTAATAACCAAATGATCTTCTTATGGCCTCAGACACTGGACTCATCTCTGTGCTCGTCCTGTTAGACCTCAGTGCAGGTTTTGATACTGTTGACCATAAAATTTTATTACAGAGATTAGAGCATGCCATAGGTATTAAAGGCACTGCGCTGCAGTGGTTTGAATCATATTTATCTAATAGATTACAATTTGTTCATGTAAATGGGGAGTCTTCTTCATGGACTAAGGTTAATTATGGAGTTCCACAAGATTCTGTGCTAGGACTGATTTTATTCACTTTATACACGCTTCCCTTAGGCAGTATTATTATAGAAAGCATTGCTTAAATTTTCATTGTTACTCAGATGATACCCAGTTTTATCTATCCATGAAGCCAGAGGACACACACCAATTGGTTAAACTGCAGGAATGTCTTTCAGACATAAAGACATGGATGACCTCTAATTTCCTGCTTTTAAATTCAGATAAAACTGAAGTTATTGTACTTGGCCCCACAAATCCTAGAAACATGGTGTCTAACCAGATCCTTACTCTGGATGGCATTACTCTGACCTCCAGTAATACTCTGAGAAATCTTGGAGTCATTTTGATCAGGATATGTCCTTCAATGCGCATATTAAGCAAATATGTAGGACTGCTTTTTTGCATTTGCGTAATATCTCTAAAATTAGAGAGGTCTTGTCTCAGAGTGATGCTGAAAAGATAATTCATGCATTTATTTCTTCTAGGCTGGACTATTGTAATTCATTATTATCAGGTTGTCCTAAAAGTTCCCTGAAAAGCCTTCAGTTAATTCAAAATGCTGCGGCTAGAGTACTGACAGGGACTAGAAGGAGAGAGCATATTTCACCCATATTGGCTTCTCTTCATTGGCTCCCTGTTAATTCCAGAATAGAATTTAAAATTCTTCTTCTTACTTATAAGGTTTTGAATAATCAGGTCCCATCTTATCTTAGGGACCTCATAGTACCATATCACCCCAATAGAGCACTTCGCTCTCAGACTGCAGGCTTACTTGTAGTTCCTAGGGTTTGTAAGAGTAGAATGGGAGGCAGAGCCTTCAGCTTTCAGGCTCCTCTCCTGTGGAACTAGCTCCCAATTCGGATTAGGGAGACAGACACCCTCTCTACTTTTAAGATTAAGCTTAAAATTTTCCTTTTTGAAAAAGCTTATAGTTAGGGCTGGATCAGGTGACCCTGAACTATCCCTTAGTTATGCTGCTATAGACATAGACTGCCGGGGGGTTCCCATGATGCACCCAGTGTTTCTTTTTATTCACCTCTTTTTGCTCTGTATGCATCACTCTGCTTTTAATCATTGGTGATTGATCTCTGCTCTCTTCCACAGCGTGTCTATTTCCTGATTCTCTCCCCTCAGCCCCAACCAGTCCCAGCAGAAGACTGCCCCTCCCTGAGCCTGGTTCTGCTGGAGGTTTCTTCCTGTTAAAAGGGAGTTTTCCTTCCCACTCGGCTTCGCCTCGTTGAATGTTATGTTCCAGCTTTCACCTCATGAAATATTCGTACCATTGAACTCATAAACATTCATTATTTTTATACTAAGACACTCAAAGCTGAATTTGGTCAGACTCATGTTTTTCAGTGATAGGAATACATGATGGAAAAAATGAACATTCAGCAAATTATTTTTCAGTCAGTGCAAGTTTTTAAACAATTACAGATTTACGGAACTCCTAATTGGGTGATTCTTAGACTACGGGCACTTATTATGTCCTTTGATCATATTGTATGAAAAACAGAAAAAAAGGGGAAATTTCACACTTTTATAGTTATCTTTACAATGAAAGTGTGTTAAGAAATTTGTTCTAGTAGTCTATGATGACTTTTTCACCTTTTTTCAGCATCATTATATGCAAATATTGCCGTTTTGTGCTTGTCCCTCACCCAGACTTTTGATCTTCAATGATAAAAATGAATGGTAAAGAAACGTTTTTTCTGATGTTTTAAAATAACTCTGAATAACATATCAGTAAAATAATCAAAACATAATTGGGGTATTCAATGTCATACAACTGTTGTGATTTTTTTTTAAACAAAATGTAGTTGTCCCACACTATTGCCGTTGTTAAGGATTTTATATATATATATATATATGTTATCACTGTTAAACATTTGTACCTTCGTCTTCTTTCTTATGAAAACGGTGTTGTGCTGTTTGCACTTCACCCTGAGAATGTATGTGTTATTCAACCTTGTTTTAGCTTTGTCTTCTTTCTCATGAGAACGGTGTTGTGCTGTTTTGCACCTGTCTTAACCAAGCCTGAGAATTCAATTTGTTTTAGCACTCTGGGGTCAATCTGAACTGGGAATGAAGGACTGGATGTACTTATTGTTATAACATAACTTTGTTTTCGTAGCCGCTAACGACTGGGAGTAAAAGAACTGAAGGTTGAATTTTGACTGATTGTGATGCTTAGTGTTCCAGGCAGATGCAAAACAGCTGATAACTGCAACAGACGAACGAGATGTGCTGACCTGAAGTGTTCTTCCTTACAGCTGCACTTGACGTATGCGTTTATGTTATGGGAAGAAACTTGTCTTGCGTCATTACCCCCACCCTTAGGACAAGTTTCTTGTTTATGTGATGAGGGCGTCTCTTAATAAAAAGAGCGGAAAAGCAGGCCAGACTTTAGTGTAGCCTTGGTGTACAGCCTGGCCGCACTCCGCGCGTAATATTTGACTTTCTGTCTCACTGGTGTTTCTTGACTCTGTTTGTCTTGTTAAAGGTTTTAAAAATGTTTGGAGGAGAAAATACCCAACATTGACTGGGGGCTCGTCCGGGAGCTCAACAATACCGGAGGTGTCCAGCGGAGGTCGTCAAGTCCAGACGTAAATCCTTGGCCAAGGTCCGATCGATTGATCGTGTCTGCATTTGTCGACCACCGTTGGCATCGTCTGGTTGACGAGATTTTCCCGAAGAAGACAGACAGGAAGTCGAGTCAGTGAGTAGAATTTCTTTGTAAATAGTACTGAGTGAGTGGTGATCAGATCACATAAACAGTTAAATTCCGCAAGCGATGATACAGAATCGTCTGTTAATGCAAAGCAGTTAAACTCTGTAAGGAGGGTGCGGACTCCTCTGTTTATATACGCGTACCGGTAGGGGATAAAAGTGATCACATAAAACAGTTAAACTCCGTAAGCGATGGCGTGGAATCGTCTGTTAATGCAAAGCAGTTAAACTCCGCGAGGAGGGCGGACTCCTCTACGGTTGCGAGGGACGCAAGTAGTTAAATTCCGGAAGGAGGATACGGACTCCTCTGTTTTAATACGTAAAGGAAATCCCGGGTAGAAAAATGTGCACTGTAAAAAGTAGTTAAATTTGGCAGGGACGGCGGAGTCCCCTAATGCAGGACATTAGTTAAATTTCACGGGAGGGCGAGCTCCCCTGACATAAGAATGCGCGTACGATTATTAGGAGTGTTTCTATGTGTAAATAGTGTTTTGTGTAAGTGTAAATAACTGTGTGAAAGTGTAATACTTTGGACAACGTTAGTGACAACCGTGCGTGTGGAAGCAGAGGCAAGTGATTCCGCTTCCTACGGGGAGGTGAAAGGAATCAACCACACGACGGCAAATTAATTGTCACGTCCAAAGAAAGTGTGAAAACTTCAGATTTAGAACACCCTAGGTGTGCCCCCGTCTGAAGTCCAAATTATAACAAGGGATAATAAAAATGGGGGGTAAGACGTCTATAAATAAGGAAAATTTATCAACTGACGACTGGAAATTTATGGAAGCAAAAAAAAATCCAAAAACAACAAAAAATTGGAGACCTGGATTAATAAACATGACTTTGACGGACGACTGAACCTGATCAGTATACAGAAGCTAAAGAAGGAGTTAGAACAGCAACATAAAGGTGATGAGAAAAAGATGCAGAAAGTAGGGGCAGATTTAGTGGCATTTTGGGAGGAGGAAGCAGAGAACAGACAGAAGGGAGCAGAGAAGCAACGATTAGAGAAAGCAAGGAAAAAGAAAGTTGTAGGTAAGGCAGAAGAAGATGTGATAATTCAGCACAGAGAACCAGAACAACCTCAGCAACCACCGCCGGCTGGATCGTCGGTGACAACAACACCTTTATCTCCTCTACCAGAGGATGACGATGTACCGCCACCACAGTATGATTTAGCAGTAAAACCTAAGGTAAAAAGTGAAAAACCAGAAAAACCACAAACACGCAGTCAAGCGAAAGTGCCCACAGCCCCTCCCATGGTGGAACACAGTGACCAGGGAGGTGCCTATCCTATGATAGAAGTACCAAATCCTCGTGCAGGAACAGCAGGATATCGATCAACCATGCTCGTATATCGAACATGGAATGCTGATGATATCAAAGCAGCAGTCGACATGATACCATCGCCACATGTCGATATTGAGAGATTTATGCAGGATATAGAAAACATTAGAAGTTCTTACCACCTTAGTGGACCTGAAGTCCAACAGGTGTGGATGAAAGCATGTGGCCCTAAATGGAGTCAGGTACGCGGAGACTGGAATCCTGCAGACCAGGATGGCGTACCATTGCCACATGATGATCCAGTCTTGAAAACAAGAGTGGAAGCTATGATTACACGGGCAAAAGGTGTGTTAGGACCAAAGATAAATTATACTGAAATTACCAGGACAACTCAGAAAGAAGGAGAACCATGGATAGAGTTTAGATGCAGATTTGAGAGTGTATTTAGAGTCCATAGTGGCATATTGCCAGGAACACCAGTGTATGAAAACAAATTGAAAAATGTTTCACCTGTGAAGCTGACAATGACCGATTTGATTCATGATGGCAACTCAACAGCTGTCATAACAGTAACAGGTGCCACTGAAGATGTTTTAAAATTGAGATTCACAGGTATGCCATTACATGTGTCACTTTGTAAGCCATATTTGACAGAATGGCAAGAATTGGGACTGACAGTCATAACAGCTTTGTCAGCCACTGATTGGAGCAGAGTTGGACCACGAACGGAGTTCAGTCCATCAACTAAATTGTATAAAGTGCCAGTTAATGTCTCATTGGTGCTGACAGCTGGAACACACATTGATGTGTCCACTTCACAATCCTGAGTGTTTCAGTTGAGTCCTGAAGAGGATGATCTTCTCTCTTCTGTACCATCAGGATTGTGGACAACAGGTCCTTCAGACGTAGGACTGATAAAAAATGCACAACCTGTAGTTATAAGAACAAAAACAGAATACAGACCATGTGTAAGACAGTATCCATTGAAACCTGATGCAATTGAAGGAATCAGGCCAGTAATAGAGAATTTATTAACAGCAGGAGTAATAGCGCCATGTCCAGATTCACCATGTAACACACCCATATTTCCTGTAAAAAAAGGCTCCGCCCTCAGTGGGGTGGAGAATGATTCAAGATCTGCAGGCAGTAAATGCTGCTGTAGTAAAAAGAGCTCCATGTGTACCAGATCCGCACACACTGTTAAGCTCATTGAGATTAAATTCTAGTTGTTTTTCTGTAATAGATATCAGTAATGCATTTTTTTTTTTTTCCGTACCAGTACACCCAGATAGTCAATTCTGGTTTACTTTTACCTTTAAAGGACAACGATATACATTCACCAGATTACCGCAGGGTTACGCAGAGAGTCCAACTATTTATTCTCAAGTCATGTCAGCATGCTTAGCCAATTTTGTTCCACCGGCAGATAGCCAACTATTAGTGTATGTTGATGACATTTTGATTGCCTCTGACACACGAGAAAACTGCATAACTGACACAGTAGCATTATTATGTTTCTTATTTGATAATGGCCACAAAGTGAGTAAAAACAAAGTTCAGTTGTGTAGGGATAAAGTAAAATATTTAGGACATGAATTATCAGCCACAGGGCGCACGATCCTGTCTGACAGGAAGGAAGCAATTTTGCACGCTCCAAAACCACAAACCAAAAAGCAGATGATGTCATTTTTTGGACTGACTAATTACTGCAGGGCATGGATTCCCTGTTATGCAGAATTGACTAGTCCACTTTCTGATTTGATGTACAAGGATGATATTTCAATGTCAACCGTGTTGGAATGGAACAAAGATGCTGAGGAAGCTTTTGTAAAAGTAAAACAAACATTAGTGTCATCCACAGTTTTGGCACTACCAGATTATAGTAAACCATTCATTCAAACAGCTGATTGTAAGAATGAGTCCATGACTAGTGTTTTGGTTCAAGTGTATGGCTCAAAATTAAGGCCAGTTGCCTACTACTCATCTAAATTGGATGCAGTAGCAAGTGCTTTACCACCATGCGTACAGGCTGTTGTTGCAGCCTCTATGGCTGTTCAAAGTAGCAGTAATGTTCTATTCCATCAGTTGACACTGAAAGTTCCACATGCAGTTTCTGCACTTCTGTTGCAGACAAACATGAGCCTTTTGTCCCCAGCAAGACATCTTTCGTGTATGTCCTTGCTATTATCACAACCACACCTTACGGTAGAGCGCTGTACAACATTGAATCCATCCACATTGATACCCTTACCTGAGGATGGTGAGCCGCACAATTGTCTTGATGTAGCTACGGTCTGTACGAAAGCACGCCCAGACCTCCAGGACACACCCATCCCAAACAGTACAATTGTGTATGTGGATGGTTCTTCCACTAAAAACGCTTATGGACAAACACAATCTGGAAATGCTGTTGTCACAAATTCAGAAGTATTGGATTCTGCTTCATTGCCATCCTCATTTTCAGCACAAGCAGCTGAATTAGTTGCTTTAACTGCAGCTTGCTATCTGTTTAAAGGTACGGCTGTATCAATTTATACAGACAGCCAGTACGCTTTCAACACAGTGCATGTGTTTGCAAAACTGTGGGAGGAGCGTGGAATGGTGACATCATCTGGAAAGCCAGTGACTCATGCCACTCTCCTAACTGCCCTACTGCAAGCTGTGAAGTTGCCTCAACAAATTGCTATATGCAAATGTGCGGCTCACACCAAAGGCTCTGACAGTGTTTCAAAAGGAAATGACGTTGCTGACAAAACCGCAAAGGCGGCAACAGCTCTTTCTATTTTTCTCCTATATGACACCCCTCCGGATATGACCACAAAAGAAACCCATATTGCCAAAAAATATGTTTAAATGGGCAGCTATTATGAGCCATGGCGTGACGCATGTCTCATCAGGGGGTATGATATCGCAATTGCAATCTATTTTTTGTCTTTATGGGTTCGATGCATATGCAAAACAGCATTGTAGAGCATGCATGATATGTGCAAAACACAACTCACAAGGCAATTTGAGACCCCAAAGAGGCAAATTTCCAACACCACAATATCCCTTTCAAGTGATTCATATGGATTATATACAGCTGAGTAAACATGAAGGGAAGGAATGTTGTTTAGTCATAATTGATGCCTTCTCAAAATGGGTAGAATTGTTCCCTACAAAACATGCAGGTGCACTTACAGTGGCTAAGGCATTGTGCAAAGACATCATTCCATGGTTTGGAATACCAGAAACAGTCTATTCAGATAATGGAGCGCATTTTGTTAATACAATAGTGCAATACGTAGGAGAAGCGCTACAGGTCAATCTCAAAAATCATTGTGCTTATCAACCACACAGTGCCGGATTAGTGGAAAGGACAAAGGGCACATAAAAGGGCGCAATAAAAATAAGATTAAGGAAATGTATAGAAGAGACAAAACAAACCTGGATTGAATGTTGGACCTAGTAAAATTGTATATGAGAATAACACCAACACCATCAGGGTTAACACCATTTGAGATACTTTATGGACGACCATATCGTCTACCAATTTTGACATGGATACTAAAACAGCAGATGAGGAACAAACATTAGCAAATTTTATGAAAAAGACATTAACACAGAAAGAGATAACTTAAACACATTTACTGCCGAATAATTTTGATCTTCCACAGGACGGCCTTCCGGTAGTCTAGCCAGGAGACTGGGTGTTCATCAGAGTCCAGTCCTCGTTGGGAAGGTCTATACCGAGTGCTGTTAACAACACCAACTGCAGTAAAGATAGCGGAGAGATCAACGTGGATACATCACTGTAAGATACAGCGTGTGTTGGCGGCCTCCACAGTGTAAGGGGAAGTCTGGCTACAAAGGGAGTCTATTTAATTAGCAATAGATTGTCTCAATGCCAGTGAAGCAGGGAGATCCTTGCACTATTAGGTGAGGTGGTTAACAACACTGTATCCTAGCAATCATGACTGAACTACAGCAGACCCCGGAGCGGCGTGCTCAGCGCCGCCGCTGCCGGACTGTTGGTAGGGCAGCCGGTTGCGTTGTGATCTTAGTGTGTTTCGTGCTCCTCGGATTCCTGGCCTGGTGGTTGACCCAAGAATTGCAGCTCACTGTGGACCGAGCCAGAGAACAACGCAAGCAACGTCAGAAGAGGTTTATTCATAATGTGAACGAGACAGATGGACACCCTCATATATACCATACTAATATGTGGTACAGATATGTTCATTTATTGGCTATGGAATTCGTTACTAATTGTTATGTTTGTTCGCAAATACCTATATCCTCAACACACCCAGCTCTGACAGCTAAACCGTACCCTGCTAGGGTGACAGAATGTCTTATCATACGGATACATAATCAAACTGTATTTCGGGGGCAGCAGTTCTCAGCAAATCTGATAAGATGTAACACCACTTGCCTCAGTGCAACCACTTATATGATAGGGATTTCAACAGAGGACGTACAAGCGTGCCCAAGTGCTGCTCCATTGACTAGACTGAAGAGAAACGCAAAAATATCATCACGTTAAATTGTCATCACAACGGCCATTCCCAATTTGCTTTTACGGGACAGGGAATAAAAATGTAGGTAAAATTAAGAAACGTCTGTGTACCCAAACGTATGTTTTATCAAATAATTTAAGCCTAACCAAAACATAATATGTGGATGGTACTTATCTTCATCACATTGGATGGGGATGTAATTATACAGGCTCCTGTCCATGGGGAACGGATGAATCATGTGCTTATGTTAGTAAGTTTTTGCTACCACCTGTAAATGGTACTCCGGTGTATGATGACATCTATTGGCTTTATGGCTCCAGACTGTACATGAGTCTCCCACCAAATTGGGGTGGTGTGTGTGCACCTACCCAGGTGACTGACCATACATATGTGGTAGGACCTCCACAGAGAAGAATGGCAGCACCAGACGGAGGAGATTGATATACCCAGATGTGTTACCACATAATCACATGTGGGGCTCGGATGTACTAAAGGACCAAAAAAATTGTGGTCTGTAGGAGATAAAATAGCACATTCATTGTTCCCCTGGATAGGAGTGGGAAAAAAAAAATTCATTAATGATTGAAACTCTGAATTATTGATTGGGTCTGTTCATGAATGTAACTAAAAAAATAGTAGCAGCTCAAAACACTGAAATAGATGCTTTACGTACCATGGTGATGCAAAATCGTATGGTTTTAGACTTGCTTACTGGTTCACAGGGAGGAGTTTGTGTTCTGCTGAACACAACATGCTGTACTTTCATCCCAGACTCCATTCATTCAGTGGATATGCAGGACGCATTGGAAGAGCTGAATAAACTTCGTGATGCAATGCATAAAGACACCCTAGCCGTGAACCGGTGGAATCCCTGGTCCTGGTTGACTTCAGGACCATGTTGGCAGTTACTATTGAAAATGGTGACACCAGTTATTATAGTCCTAATTCTGATTGGACTTTGCATGTGTTGTGTGATCCCTTATATCAAAACAATGGTTGGCAAAATGGTGTCAAATACATTTGTACAGTGTAATCTGGCCTTCCAACAAACTATCAAGCATTGAAACAGTCAGACCTTAGTGGAGAAAACTGTAATGACTGTACTGAGAATTATGATGATATTGAAAAGCTCACAACTCCAGTTCAAGCTTGAACTGTTGACGTGATGAGTTAACACACTCTTAGCCTATGAAGCTTTAGCTGAAAAAGTAATAAGACAAGTGGTGTAGTCGAATAATACCAGTCGGTAGGAGTGATGTATGGTGGTGGTGTGGGGATAACAGAATCTTTGACAGACTGCCACGGAATGTGTCAGGTTATTGTGCATTAATATCATTATTGTTACCCATGACCCCTGAAGACGTTACGACATATGCAGCCTCTCTTATTCCTGAGGATTGGCAGAAAGGCATAGCCAGACATAGAGTAAAAAGAGATTGGAAAGGAGTAGGAAATCCAACATATATTGACGCAATAGGAGTCCCCAGAGGAGTGCCTGACGAGTATAAACTGGTTGATCAAATAGCAGCTGGATTCGAATCTTCCATCTGTTGGTGGTGTTTAATTAATAAAAACGTGGACAGAATAGATTAAGTTAATAAACTAACTAACTAAGCTGGGTGATGCCTACTGTATGTTTAACAGGTGATAAACAGGTGGGAAATGTTAAGGATTTTATATATATATATATATATATATGTTATCACTGTTAAACATTTGTACCTTCGTCTTCTTTCTTATGAAAACGGTGTTGTGCTGTTTGCACTTCACCCTGAGAATGTATGTGTTATTCAACCTTGTTTTAGCTTTGTCTTCTTTCTCATGAGAACGGTGTTGTGCTGTTTTGCACCTGTCTTAACCAAGCCTGAGAATTCAATTTGTTTTAGCACTCTGGGGTCAATCTGAACTGGGAATGAAGGACTGGATGTACTTATTGTTATAACATAACTTTGTTTTCGTAGCCGCTAACGACTGGGAGTAAAAGAACTGAAGGTTGAATTTTGACTGATTGTGATGCTTAGTGTTCCAGGCAGATGCAAAACAGCTGATAACTGCAACAGACGAACGAGATGTGCTGACCTGAAGTGTTCTTCCTTACAGCTGCACTTGACGTATGCGTTTATGTTATGGGAAGAAACTTGTCTTGCGTCATTACCCCCACCCTTAGGACAAGTTTCTTGTTTATGTGATGAGGGCGTCTCTTAATAAAAAGAGCGGAAAAGCAGGCCAGACTTTAGTGTAGCCTTGGTGTACAGCCTGGCCGCACTCCGCGCGTAATATTTGACTTTCTGTCTCACTGGTGTTTCTTGACTCTGTTTGTCTTGTTAAAGGTTTTAAAAATGTTTGGAGGAGAAAATACCCAACAGCCGTAATTTCCACCACAACACTGTAATGTCCCTTTAAACAGTTTGTATGAAAGATTGTTTGGGTAGTTTCTATGGAGATAAACAGTGACATCAGAGCACATGTATATAGCGCCAAATCACAACAAACAGTTGCCCCAAGGCACTTTATATTGTAAGGCAATAGTGTGGTGGAAATTACATTTACAAGGCCAATAGTGCCCGTAGTTAAAGAATCACCCAATTAACTTCCAACAGTATAAAACAAAATAAAACCATTTAAAATATAGAAAAATAAAATTCCAGTACAAGTGCAAATATCCTTTTATAATGTAAATGAAGTCCAAGACATCAGTGTCTTGGAAATGTTCATGTGTTCATCCTCTGACTCGTTTGAAGAAGACTAGATGTACATAAATGTGATGGTTTATATGTGCTATACTAAAGGGTACACTTACTTATTCACACCAGCATTTTGGCTTTTAAATTTTTATTCATGATACAGACATTGCTTTTCACTGAGTTTAAGGGACATCATTTTAGAATTTTTAGATAAATGCCTGTTTTTTTTTTTAAGTCAATAAAAAATTGGAACATATAAAAGCTCAAGGGTGCACTAAACTTTTCACGGCACTATATTTTAATCACCTGTATAATATTACTCATTTATTGATCCAATATGAACTGTGTGGGCTTGTAAAAGGTTGTGTTTATGTGTGTATACTGTATAGTGTGTTTTTGACCATGTTTATATTAATCATGAATCCACCCTGTTTATGAAATTAGACAAATAATATTAATAATATCATATTATTTTTGGCCATGAAATGCGGAAATTCACTGCACCTTCCCATACAGCCTAACCTATCTATTAAAAAAATAAATTTTTATACAGACCATAGTATCTGCTCCTGGAGTTGCTTCGTGGAAAACAAAACCGGTCAAATGTTGCCCGGGTGTTATTGGCCATCACGTTCCTTGCGTGTTCATCACTAGAGGCATGCTGTTTGACTCTGGATAATCCACCATGGGCTGTTGAAAAAGTTTGCTGGCAGAAGGTGCAGTTTGCCTTGTAAACATTATCATGCACCTTTTCAAGCCATACTTTTTTCCCGATGCATATTTTAGTTTCCAAATACAGGACAATGTTCTTTTTCAAGGGACATTTGGCAACCCTACTTCGGAGGACCCTGGGTATCACTGGAATGACTTTGTGTAAAACAAATGGTTCCTTAAGGGGACTAAGATCACTCAGATTGTGAGGGAGTGCCAGCATCAACATTTTGGTCATGTGTTGTTCTTCTCTGTGCATGATCCAGCACATAGTTGCCTCTGTGTCGAGGACCCCAGCGATTGAAGAAGGTCAATTAGATGCCCACATTTCACTTTGCTGCAGCATATAATTATTTGCTTTTGAGAGGTAGGAAGGACCGGTAGTCTGCTCAGCTTGTTGCCATCCAGGACCAAAGGTGGTTCTGTGGTGTCATGAATGAAGTGACATGAGACACTCCCAGACTTGACTAAACTTACAAATAAATGGACATTGTTTTCTAAAGATGTGGCAGGTGACCATCAAGTCTTAGTTACAGGTGAAGATTTCAAATGCAACTCCAGATAAAGTCAAAATGTGGTGGGGAGATATGCAGCAAGGTGAAGCTCAGACTGAAAAATGTTCCTGTTAGCTGGCCAAGCAAAGATTCCCCTTTGGCTGACTTGGTAAAGCATTGGCCTTGTAAGTAATCAACAAAGGCATGTGATTTCAAATGTTTTTTACATCAATGTAAGACAGGGCATTTTTTGAGCCTCGGCAGAGACATGCCTTCTAATGAGTGGCCCCAGTTAAATCTAACCCAGTTAACTGAAAGAAGAGGGTGAGGATTATGTGATTGGCCTAGTTCTCTATTTGTAGACAACCAAAACTCAGAAAGTGCTTTACAGATTATCACCATGAAAATGATAGTTTTTATGCCAGTCTGTATGATGGTTTATTTGTTAGCAGATTTCTGCAAAAAGATATGAACAAATTTCATTATGATTTGGCAGAGAGGTATGCCTTAGTTCTGAAAAAGTTATTTAGATTTTAAGGTGAATGTGTATTTAGGATTTCAGCATTTTTGTTAATATTCTATAATGTCTCACGCTGATGGAAATGCTATTTGTACAAGGTGCCTAGAGACAATAAGTGTAGAGTTTGAAGTCAGTGTGTGAACTGTGCACACGATTATTCATGATGAACTGAACATGCGGAAGTTTTGTGCAAAGTTCATCCCAAGGGTGCTCAGTGACGAACAGAAGGAAAGACGTGTTAGCGTCAGCAGGGAGATGGTCGAGACAGTTCCTCACCCTCCCTAGAGTCCAGACCTTGCTTCCCTGTGACTTTTGGTTGTTCCCCAAGCTCAAGGAAAACCTTAGAGGCAGTCGATTTGAAACCACTGAGGCGATGAAAGAGGCTGTGACAAGGGTCGTGGACACGTTCACATCAGAGGACTTCCAGGGGCCTTCCAGAAGTTGTTGGAAAGATACCGTGCATTGCATCTGGAGGGGAGTACTTTGAAGGGGAACTAGAGTTTCATGCTTGTCCGAGGAAAAAAGTGTCCCTACGAAAAAAGTCTCAAAACTTATTGAAGGCACCTCGTACTTATGAGCAAGGCTTTGGACCAGTTCAAAATGAGAAACTTTTTTTTTTTTATGTTCCAGAACAGAATCACTATTTTAAAATAATGGTAACCTGTTAATAACATTTTTTTTTTTAATTCTTGCAAAGGTTTCTATTTACAATAACCCAGTAAAGCTCACTTCCTGTCATTTGTCCTGTTGTTGTTGTTGGCGGGACAAAGCACTGTGTTCTGTGTTTCACACTGAGAAATACACCCAGAGCAGACAAACATGGAACATTAAAAATGCTGAGTTTATTCGCAATATTATGCTTTTTGATTGTTTGTTTGTCATGGTGGATCATTTATGGAATTTATTTTAAAGTTGACCGATGCCTGAATGGAGCGCTGTGACGAGGGACTTCTTTTAAAAACGCGGTGTTTTTTCAGTAATTTCCACATTAAGGAATTAAAGTATTTCCCAGACTTTGTCTTCCAAAACAAGGGCACCTTATCGTCAGGCTGTGATGATGAATCTGACTGAAACAACATAACAGGTCATGTTAAGACTTCATATTTGCTAAGTGTGTGAATGGTTTTAATATTTTAAACAGCCGTGACTGTATAAATAATCACATGAAGAGGGGAGCTTTACCTTTAGCTGCTGGTTAGTTCATTTGGTCTGACAGCAACACAGCACTGTCTCTTTGAAAAATACACAAACACACTGTTTCACTTTAAATACACAATAAGTCTGTTTCAGATGATCAGCGTGTAACTGACCCAGCTCTTTAATGAAACTGTCCCAAATACAGGGCTGTAGAAGCAATACTTGAAATACAAACAATTTATTAAGATCTTATATAAAGTCAGACACAGCTGTGCTCTCAATGAACTTAGCTCTTGCAGGAACTGGTTCAAGAGCAACGAACACAAGTACAGCGGTTTTTTTATAGAATGCAGGAGTCTCCTCCCCGTTACAATGGGTGGATCTATTCTCACAACCAGTTTCTTTTGGCTTCACAGCGACAGAGGGGCAGTCTACCCATACCGCGTGAATGGGACGTGACCTATAGTGGTGTTTGAGTCAGGCCATGTACCTAAACTGCTTCAAATTGGAACACATAAAAACAGGACATTGCAGTTGATAGTTCATCCTATTTTTCAGTATCCACCCTGTTGATTCGTCGCAATCATATCCTGTTGTTGTGTCTTCTCATATATACTCAACAAAAATATAAACGCAACACTTTTGGTTTTGCTCCCATTTTGTACGAGATGAACTCAAAGATCTAAAACTTTTTCCACATACACAATATCATCATTTCCCTCAAATATTGTTCACAAACCAGTCTAAATCTGTGATAGTGAGCACTTCTCCTTTGCTGAGATAATCCATCCCACCTCACAGGTGTGCCATATCAAGATGCTGATTAGACACCATGATTGGTGCACACGTGTGCCTTAGACTGTCCACAATAAAAGACCACTCTGAAAGGTGCAGTTTTGTTTTATTGGGGGGGATACCAGTCAGTATCTGGTGTGACCACCATTTGCCTCATGCAGTGCAACACATCTCCTTCGCATAGAGTTGATCAGGTTGTCAATTGTGGCCTGTGGAATGTTGGTCCACTCCTCTTCAATGGCTGTGCGAAGTTGCTGGATACTGGCAGGAACTGGTACACGCTGTCGTATACGCCGGTCCAGAGCATCCAAAACATGCTCAATGGGTGACATGTCCGGTGAGTATGCCGGCCATGCAAGAACTGGGACATTTTCAGCTTCCAAGAATTGTGTACAGATTCTTGCAACATGGGGCCGTGCATTATCCTGCTGCAACATGAGGTGATGTTCTTGGATGTATGGCACAACAATGGGCCTCAGGATCTCGTCACGGTATCTCTGTGCATTCAAAATGCCATCAATAAAATGCACCTGTGTTCTTCATCCATAACAGACGCCTGCCCATACCATAACCCCACCGCCACCATGGGCCACTCGATCCACAACATTGACATCAGAAAACCACTCACCCACACAACGCCACACACACTGTCTGCCATCTGCCCTGGACAGTGTGAACCGGGATTCATCCGTGAAGAGAACACCTCTCCAACGTGCCAAACGCCAGCGAATGCGAGCATTTGCCCACTCAAGTTGGTTACGACGACGAACTGGAGTCAGGTCGAGACCTCGATGAGGATGACGAGCATGCAGATGAGCTTCCCTGAGACGGCTTCTGACAGTTTGTGCAGAAATTCTTTGGTTATGCAAACCGATTGTTTCAGCAGCTGTCCGAGTGGCTGGTCTCAGACGATCTTGGAGGTGAACATGCTGGATGTGGAGGTCCTGGGCTGGTGTGGTTACACGTGGTCTGCGGTTGTGAGGCTGGTTGGATGTACTGCCAAATTTTCTGAAACGCCTTTGGAGACGGCTTTTGGTAGAGAAATGAACATTCAATACACGAGCAACAGCTCTGGTTGACATTCCTGCTGTCAGCATGCCAATTGCACGCTCCCTCAAATCTTGCGACATCTGTGGCATTGTGCTGTGTGATAAAACTGCACCTTTCAGAGTGGCCTTTTATTGTGGGCAGTCTAAGGCACACCTGTGCACTAATCATGGTGTCTAATCAGCATCTTGGTATGGCACACCTGTGAGGTGGGATGGATTATCTCAGCAAAGGAGAAGTGCTCACTATCACCGATTTAGACTGGTTTGTGAACAATATTTGAGGGAAATGGTGATATTGTGTATGTGGAAAAAGTTTTAGATCTTTGAGTTCATCTCATACAAAATGGAAGCAAAACCAAAAGTGTTGCGTTTATATTTTTGTTGAGTGCTGACAGTTATAAGAATTAAGTCCTGATAGCGGTGTACACACTGTTCCTGAGAAATGGGAACTTAAACTTAACAAGAGCACAGTGACACATTAACAGGCGCAAACTGTCTTTCTCTTAAAAAAGGCTTTATTGCACTCAGTGTCCCACTTCTGATGCCTGCTACAGAACACTGCATTGTCGTCTTCTCCGTATTTTTGTGCGAGCGTTACAGCACCACACAGTGTTTTCAGTGTCCCACAACTGACAATGGAACCAGTTCGAGAACTAATATATTTTTTTGTTCTAACCAGTTCGGGAACATCAATTTTGGGGTGAAAGCCAAAACCGTAAACGTTAAAATAATGTTTCTGTTTTGAACGAAGCAGTTGGGAAAAAATTCTGGTTCAAAGCCCTGTTTATGAGAGAGGGCATCCCTGTGGCATTTCAGCACAAATAAAAAAGGGTCATATCCTTTTCTCTGAATACAGCCATTTATTTTTAAATACGAGGTCTGTCAATAAAGTAATGGTCCTTTTTATTTTTTTCAAAAACTATATGGATTTCATTCATATGTTTTTACGTCAGACATGCTTGAACCCTCGTGCGCATGCGTGAGTTTTTCCACGCCTGTCGGTTACGTCATTCGCCTGTGAGCATGCCTTGGGAAGGAGTGGTCCCGCCCCCTCGTCGGATTTTCATTGTCTGGAAATGGCGGAATGAAAAGGACTTTTTTCCATCAGAATTTTTTCAGAAGCTGTTAGAGACTGGCACCTGGAAACCATTCGAAAAAATTTATCTGGCTTTCAGTGAAAATTTTACGGGCTTCACAGAGAATGTCTGTTACTACAGCTTTAAGGACCCCTTTAAGGACGCTTGGCGCGCCGCGCTCCGAGCGCGACGACGCAGCACAAGCCACCGGACCATTTCTAAACGGATGGCTCTGTGGAGAGCTGGACATGTCCAAACTTGTCCTCTGACACGCCGAAACGGAGGTGTTCCTTTGTCTCACTTCCAAAGCTAATCGGTCTTTACGCGCGAAGCCTCCGCACGGCTTTCCATGACAAAATCTCTTGTTAAAAGTGAAATCTGCCGGAAAATGGCTGATGTCCAGCTCTTGTGATAACCAGAGAAAGAGCACACTACAGTCTCGTATCCACAGAGCCATCCGTTTAGAAATGGTCCGGTGGCTTGTGCCGCGTCGTCGCAGCTCGGAGCGCCGAGCGTCCTTAACGGGGTCCTTAAAGCTGTAGTAACAGTCCTTATTCTCTGTGAAGCCCGTAAAATTTTCACCGAAAGTCAGATAAATTTTTCGAATGGTTTCCAGGTGCCAGTCTCTAACAGCTTCTGAAAAAATTCTGATGGAAAAAAGTCCTTTTCATTCCGTCATTTCCAGACAATGAAAATCCGACGAGGGGCGGGACCACACCTTCCCAAGGCGTGCTCACAGGCGAATGACGTCACCGACAGGCGTGGAAAAACTCACGCATGCGCACAAGGGTTCAAGCATGTCTGACGTAAAAACATATGAATGAAATCCATATAGTTTTTGAAAAAAATAAAAAGGACCGTTACTTTGTCATCTTTGAATCATATTTGTCTAATAGATTACAATTTGTTCATGTAAATGGGGAATCTTCTTCACAGACTAAAGTTAATTATGGAGTTCCACAAGGTTCTGTGCTAGGACCAATTTTATTCACTTTATATATGCTTCCCTTAGGCAGTATTATTAGACGGTATTGCTTAAATTTTCATTGTTACGCAGATGATACCCAGCTTTATCTATCCATGAAGCCAGAGGACACACACCAATTAGCTAAACTGCAGGATTGTCTTACAGACATAAAGACATGGATGACCTCTAATTTCCTGCTTTTAAACTCAGATAAAACTGAAGTTATTGTACTTGGCCCCACAAATCTTAGAAACATGGTGTCTAACCAGATCCTTACCCTGGATGGCATTACCCTGACCTCTAGTAATACTGTGAGAAATCTTGGAGTCATTTTTGATCAGGATATGTCATTCAAAGCGCATATTAAACAAATATTTTTTTGCATTTACGCAATATCTCTAAAATCAGAAAGGTCTTGTCTCAGAGTGATGCTGAAAAACTAATTCATGCATTTATTTCCTCTAGGCTGGACTATTGTAATTCATTATTATCAGGTTGTCCTAAAAGTTCCCTAAAAAGCCTTCAGTTAATTCAAAATGCTGCAGCTAGAGTACTGACGGGGACTAGAAGGAGAGAGCATATCTCACCCATATTGGCCTCTCTTCATTGGCTTCCTGTTAATTCTAGAATAGAATTTAAAATTATTCTTCTTACTTATAAGGTTTTGAATAATCAGGTCCCATCTTATCTTAGGGACCTCGTAGTACCATATCACCCCAATAGAGCGCTTCGCTCTCAGACTGCAGGCTTACTTGTAGTTCCTAGGGTTTGTAAGAGTAGAATGGGAGGCAGAGCCTTCAGCTTTCAGGCTCCTCTCCTGTGGAACCAGCTCCCAATTCAGATCAGGGAGACAGACACCCTCTCTACTTTTAAGATTAGGCTTAAAACTTTCCTTTTGCTAAAGCTTATAGTTAGGGCTGGATCAGGTGACCCTGAACCATCCCTTAGTTATGCTGCTATAGACGTAGACTGCTGGGGGGTTCCCATGATGCACTGTTTCTTTCTCTTTTTGCTCTGTATGCACCACTCTGCATTTAATCATTAGTGATCGATCTCTGCTCCCCTCCACAGCATGTCTTTTTCCTGGTTCTCTCCCTCAGCCCCAACCAGTCCCAGCAGAAGACTGCCCCTCCCTGAGCCTGGTTCTGCTGGAGGTTTCTTCCTGTTAAAAGGGAGTTTTTCCTTCCCACTGTAGCCAAGTGCTTGCTCACAGGGGGTCGTTTTGACCGTTGGGGTTTTACATAATTATTGTATGGCCTTGCCTTACAATATAAAGCGCCTTGGGGCAACTGTTTGTTGTGATTTGGCGCTATATAAAAAAATTGATTGATTGATTGATTGACTTTATTGACAGACCTCGTATGTTTGAGGCCCTACATTCCGTTGTGGCTTATTTTGCCACCATGAAGGAAACAAATAAATAAATGAATAAAACAACGAAGAAGAAAATGATCCCATGAGGATCATAATACATGTTTGAAACATATGACTTGAATTCACATGACCACAATGCAATCTGAAGCATTTCGCCAATGATTATTGTCTTCATTGCGGAACAAAATATGTTTGTTTTTTTGTTTGTTTTTAATCTTCAGGGTCCAGACATACACAGAACAGGCTGTTCTCAACAGGTCAGACCGAACTGTATCTGTGGCTTTGTCAAAATAGAGCATCTGCAGGATTTTTATTTAGAAAAAACAAATAAATAAAAATGACACATTAAAAATACCTTTCCGTAAAGGGTTGACAAGTAGACTTGTGAAGAACATACACACATTCCTTTTTGTCCATGCATTCATTTCTACAGCGAGGAAGTAGTTCTTGATGAGTAGCAGAGATCAGCCGTTCACTGTTTCCGCACTACACACAAAAGTCATCCACAGATCACTGGAGAACAGGGCACCAACACGGGTAAACAAGCTTCAGATGGAGAAGAAGTCCTGGGGGGATCGCTGTCTGAGCACCTGCTCCTACTTTGATAAATAGCAGAGAAACCAGAACAGCCGGAGCTGTAGATAATGGGGGGGAGAAGAGGCAGCTCACGGTGAGTTTGGAGCTCTACCACTCATCCATGACAATCAGTAGGGTGTCTGATTAAATAAGAAAATGAATGGAGCTTAAAATCAGATCTTTGACTATTCTGAATGCTTTCCGATTGGCTGCACTGAGGAGCCAATGACATTTTAGTGTAACCAAGCACAGAAGGAAAGTACTCAAAGCTGCTAACCATACTATGTATAAGCAGCAGTAGGATGTAGTGCCACTCAGTAAATCATAAACAGTGTATTTACCTACATTCACGTGCACTCTTCTAACAGGGTGGACCTGCAATCTGCTCTCACAGAAGAACTTTTTAACCATCACTTCTTGGCTTACACTTTATTATAGTGTTTGTGTTTTCAGGAGCCTTCGTCAACTTGGGTCTGAGTGTCAACATGATCTGCATAACTGGAGGTGGGGTTGGATTTCTAATTTTGCCAAAATTTTCCTCTTCAATTCTATTAAGATGGAAGCTATGACGAAATGTAACTGTGGGCTGCTCACTGTTCAATAATGTTTTATTTAACCATGCTGGCCGGGTGCACATGATACAGGATTACGCATTAAAATCTAAATACAGCCTGAAGGTGTGCACTTTATAATGCATGCAGCAGTTAAAACAAGAGCAATCCGAGATTTTTGACATCCGCCAATCCGGATCCAGATCACCTCCAAATTCAGTGGAGTCTTCCATGTCCTAATATATGTGGTGAAAATTACATAAAAATCCATGCGGTACACTGGAAAAACTGTCCCTCTCAAAATAAGCCAAATAATCCAAAATCTAGCCAAATTGTCTTGTATGAAGCAAAAAAATCTGTCAGTGGGGTAAGAAAAATTTACTTGGTTAGACTACTCAAAATGAGCAAAATGTCGAGGGACTGAATTATCAAAATGTGCCTTAAAACTAGACAGAATTCTTATTTGAAGTTTAGCCTCTGTCTTAAAATAAGGAAAACAATCTTGTTCCTTTGCTTGGATGATTTGTCTTTCCTTGTTACTGGTTAAACACAGCTTGATATGAGCTGGAAAAAAAAAGTTATTAAGAAAAAGTAAGATACATTTTCCCAAAATAAGACATTTTTTTGTTCTGTAAAAATGCTTGACAAGATTATTTTTTCTATTTAGACAAAAATTAAGTCAAATTTTCTTTAAACAAGTCTTTTTTTACTTTCTTAGATATCGGTTTTTACAGTGTAGTTTTGACATAATCCTGCTAACAGACAGACAAATAAATAAAAAATGCTAATAATTTATTACGTCCTTGGTGGACATAATTACACAGCTAGAAGTTGCAGTTGGGGAGCACACAGGTTTGCTGGAATCATAGCGGCAATGGGACCATGCTGGAAACAAGTGCTCACACGTTTTGCACGCTGACTTTCTGGTCCACAAATAAAATCAATCAATTAATCACTAGCAAAGAATTAGTGGCTCCAGCAACTAACACAGGAGGTGTTTTATGTAGAATACAACCCTTGTGACATCATCTGACAGTTCACAGAGGGAATAATTATAAATGTTCTCTTTCAGGATTTAATGAAATATAAAGCAGTTTTCCACCATGAAGCTATGATGTGGACAATATTTTATCACTGATGTGACAAACTGGAAAATATCTTCCTGTTGGTACAACCCCAATTCCAATGAAGTTGGGACGTTGTGTGAAATGTAAATAAAAACAGAATACAATGATTTGCAAATCCTCTTCAACCTATATTCAGTTGAATACACCACAAATATATTTAATGATCAAACTGAGTTTTTTGTTTTTGTGCAAATATTTGCTCATTTTGAAATGGATGCCTGCAACACATTTCAAAAAAGCTGGGACAGTGGCAACAAGAGATGCTAAAGTTGATGAATACTCAAAGAACACCTGTTTGGAACATTCCACAGGTGGACAGGTTAATTGGAAACAGGTGAGTGTCATGACTGGTTATAAAACGAGCATCCCCAAAAGGCTCAGCCATTTACAAGCAAAGATCGGGTGATGATCACCACTTTGTGAACAACTGTGTGAAAAAATAGTCCAACACTTTAAGAACAATGTTTCTCAATGTTCAATTGCAAGGAATATAGGGATTCCATCATCTACAGTCCATAATATAAACAGAAGATTCAGAGAATCTGGGGAATTTTCTACATGTAGGCGGCAAGGCCGAAAACCAACATTGAATGCTCGTGACCTTCAATCCTTCAGGAGGCACTGCATTCAAAACCGACATCATTGTGAAAAGGATCTTCAGAAAGGAACACTTCAGAAAAATCACTGTCAGTTAACACAGTTCATCGCTACATCTACAAGTGCTAGTTAAAACTCTACCATGCAAAGTGAAAGCCATACATCAATGACATCCAGAAACACCGCCGCCTTCTCTGGGCCAGAACTCATATGAAACGGACAGACGCAAAGTGGATCAGTGTGCTGTGGTCTGATGAGTCCACATTTCAAATTGTTTTTGGAAATCATGGACATTCTGCACAAAAAAGGAAAAAGACCATCCAGATTGTTACCAGCGCAAAGTTCAAAAGCCAGCATTTGTGATGGTATGGGGGTGTGTTAGTGCCCATGGCATGGGCAACTTACACATCTGTGATGGCACCATCAATGCTGAAAGGTACATCCAGGTTTTGGAGCAACACATGCTGCCATCCAAGCAACGTCTTTTTCAGGGATGTCCCTGCTTATTTCAACAAGACAATGCCAAGCCACATTCTGTACATGTTACAACAGTGTGGCTTCGTAATTAAAGAGTGCAAGTACTAGACTGGCCTGCCTGCACTCCAGACATGTCGGCCATTGAAAATGTGTGGCGCATTATGAAGCACAAAATACAACAATGGAGACCCTGGACTGTTGGACAACTGAAGCTGTACATCAAGCAAGAATGGGAAAGAATTCCACCTGCAAAGCTTCAACAGTTATGGCGCTTTTCTACTTCACAAAAGTAGCACTACTCGGCACTACTTGGCTTGACTCTACTTGGTTTTTTTGCTTTTCCACTAGGGTTAGTACCTGGTACCGGGTGCTTTTTTTAGTACCTGCTCAGGAGCGGATCCAAGCGAGCCGAGCCGATACTAAACTGTGATGTCAATAGGCTGCCGGCCACTGATTGGTCAGAGAATGTCGTCACTGGACGAGTCATGAGCGCGCCGTCCAAGACGAAAATCAAAACCCGCCATTTTTAAATAGTCACAGCGGCGTTACAGCGACCGTCGTTTTCTTTCATTTCACGGCATTTTGGTTTTTTTTTACTCGCACAAAACCACACCGTGGTCTGTGGATGAGTTGCGGACGTATGTGTTTGGTGGATGAAGCGATCCGAAATGAGAAAATCTCCCAGTCTTTGGCCGCGCCCGGCTCACCGGACATTACAGCAACTCAGAGAACAGCTGAAAAAGCTTGAAAGTGATTACAGGACCACAATGACCGGAGTAGGTCGGACCGTAACGGCTGGAAACGGTTCGACCGCAGGAATACTGTTTACGGACACCGACCAGCGAGCAACGGGAGGCAGGATGACTGCAACTCGGCTTTGTTAGAAGCGACGGCTGGTAAGTGTTTTTGTGACTGTAGTCTGCTTGAAAGCACCGTTTAACGTTACTTATCCCATTGGTGGGAAGCACACTTTAACAAACTAAGATTGTGAGTCTAAACTTGTGTTAAAGTAACATTGTTGTCTCATGTACGCGGACACAGTGAGCTAGCTGACTGCTAACTAGCGAGCTAGCTAACTCCGTGCTCCGCTTTAAAGTATTAACTTCTGACAGAAAAGCACCTAAAGTCAGCAAGACAACAAACATGTACAATTGACTCATTTAGTGCCATTACTGTGATGTGTTTTTTTTTTTTGACATGTCGCCATTTTGTGTTTTTGTTGAAGAATGCAGTTCCATAAGCGAGGAGGGTTCAAACACCAGCTTCAACATCTGTGTCAACATCCAGCACCACACAGCAACGTGTCATCACAGGTAAGAATAACGTGTCTCACATCACCTTAACTCTCCCAAATATGATATATACAGGGTGACACCCCCCCCCCCCCCCTCACAAGAAACAAAAACCCAGAACCCATAAATATTGTAATAAATCCCACAAAGGTCCAGCAAATTTTGGTGGACCTTCCCAAAGTTTCAGTTATCTTGGTTGCTTTGCAAAAAAGTCATGTTCTTTCATTTGCTTTCCCATTTCTATCTTTATTATTGTCCAGGCAAGTGAAAAGGGAGCCTGTTCCAGCAAGCGAATCTCAACATCTTGAGTGATGTTGAGGCTGAAGCTGAACTGGGCCCAGTGTGATTGACACATCCGACTGATCCTTGAGGAAGCAACGGTGGTGGAAGCTGCATTTAATCAGGCATATCTTGGCGTGCTGGGCGACCTTGTGCTGGGCATGTGACCTGCGCCCCCCAACCCAAACTACAGACACATGAAACTTTTGTGTAGTTTGTGTTGCTTTTTTTTTGTATTAGCTCTTTTTTGTTGCAGTAAACAATTTGACTCATGTGACTGTATCATAATTTGTCATTTCATGCTGAGTCAACAGTAAAAAAAACATTTTGTCATTGATGTTTTGGTGCACTGATGGTTCATTTCTAAGCATTCTTAATTTGGGTTTTGCCGCTCCAGAAGACACTGCACACTACACCTGGCTGAATCTTTACACAGATGCTGGAATAACCATGTCTAAACTGAGATTTTACCAAATGGTATTTAACATAAACAAAAAGGTTTAGTCCCTTCAGTGAAGGCACCATTACATCAAGGAATTTTGAACAACCAGTTTTACTGTCTGTTACATTTACATTTATGACCCCATTAAATGTAAAACTTATTTTACTACTGGATTATGCTTAAACAGCTTTTCAAACTGTTAGCCTTTAAATCAGTAAGCCTTGGTAACTTTCACAAATCAAACTGATGTTACACAAACGTGGAGACATTTTAGCAAAAAGTACAAATTTATTCAAAATTCATAGTGAAACATAACATGATGATGATGACAAAGGTGTCCCATTCCATGGCATGAACCTTTGCAGCAGTGACTCTGAGAAAACCATCTGAAACACACACAACATACATATTTTAATTAGTGCTGTCAGGTTATTAAAAAAATAATGTAATTGATTACAGGGTTTGTGATTAGTTAATCTAAATGAATCATTTAATTGCAGGTATATTAAAAAACTCAGATCTGTGTGCCTGGGGCATTTAATAATCAGGTAAAGGATCAGGGTTATTTTTGTTACATATCAAGGAGTTATTAAACAAGCTGTAAATTGATCTTAAATTGGGAGAACTGTCTAAGTGTAATTTGGATGGGTTAAATGCAGGCAAATTTCATTGTGTAAAAAAGCTGTATTATAAAGAATGTCTATAAAAACAGAATTGTGGGAGTTTGGAGGCTGATTCTTTCTGCACAATGACTCCTTTATAATTGTCTTATTAGATTTCATATTATAAATTTGTCCATTGAACATTAAAATCTGGATGAAAAACAAATGTTTTTAATGTGTTTTAAGCCTGTTCGACTTCAGTGACGATGTTAATTAACGGTCATTAAAACCGAATTTTGTGTGTGAACGTCAGTAAACGCACTAACTCCCACATTTGAGATTTAACAATAAGTTATCAAAGCAAGTTACTTTGGTAAAAAAAAGTATTGACATTAACACGTTTATTGCTCTCAGAAACGCATCTTTATTCACAGATCAAGTCACTGACATCAAAACAAAATGGAGCAATGTGTGACTGAAGGCGTGTATTGTAATTAATCTAAATTAACGCTTTATTTTGACAGCCACAATTTTAATAGTTAATAGCGACAGCCTGCAGTTATTACTTATTCACGAGCTACTTAGGAAGCTAACGATTAGCTTACCGTCATGCTTTGTCTCTTGATCTCTTTAGCAGCTTGTATCTTCTCGTCTTCATCTTCATATTGTTGTATGAATTCCCAAAGTCTTCTGTACTTCTCAAGCGTGTTTTGTTTCACCGCCAGCAACTTTCTCTTAAAAACTCACAGCAGTAAACACACGGAGTACACCATTGTTTATGTTTGTGTCACGAATAAAACGACATCACCGCAGTTTGCTCTGCTGACCCCGCCCACATTGAAGAGGTACTATTTGCAGTAGAAAAGGACGCGCTTGGAACCAAACCAAGTAGAGCGGAGTAGAGTAGAGCCGAGTAGTGCTGGAGCTTTGTAGTAGAAAAGTGCCTTTAGTGTCCTCAGTTCCCAAACGCTTATTGAGTGTTGTTAGAAGGAAAGGTGATGTAACACAGTGGTAAACATACCACTGTCCCAGCTTTTTTGAAACGTGTTGCAGGCATCCATTTCAAAATGAGCAAATATTTGCACAAAAACAACAAAGTTTATCAGTTTGAACATTAAATATCTTGTCTTTGTGGTGTATTCAACTGAATATAGGTTGAAGAGGATTTGCTAATCATTGTATTCTGTTTTTATTTACATTTTTCACAACGTCCCAACTTCACTGGAATGGGGGTTGTACTTTATGCTTCAGAACATGCCATTACTGAGTCTGGATGACGACTGGGACCGTCCTCCCAGGTAATAAAACAAACAAGATTTCTCCTTCCGACTGCAGTTTTATCAAAGTCTGTTGCTCAAAGTTGCTGCCATTCTTGCTCTTGTCTTGAGGATGTGTTTTTGTTGTCCACAGTAATATTTCAGCAGTGATAACTTTCAGTTTTCTGTGATAACTTAAAGTCTGATTGTACCTGCTGTACAATCAGACTTTCAGTTAACAGGTGTATTTGTTCCTCTTTATCAGTCTTGACAAAATCCAGAGAGTAAAGATAAATTGTTTGTGTGCAAGTTTCTGCACTTTAGTTTTTCTTTTTATCTTTTCACTTTGTGTTCCAAACATGAGATAAATCAGCCTGTCTGCAATAGAAGCACACTGTGAAAGGTCCGTCATGATGACTTGACGCCGAGCGGAATGGAAGCTCCTCCTATTTGATGACGCACCGGGGCGAATTTTCGCAGCGAAAGTCCACCCAAGCAGAGCAACACACCGGGCGAAGGAGGCGTGTCCTTCGCCACGCGACCCCCCACGAATTTGTAGCGTCTTATTGCGCCCGGTGTGAACACGGCATAACAAAACATGTTTTCTCTCCAAAAAGCGTGGAACGGGCCGTGTCTGCGGGTTGTGCTGCCACATCATGCCATGCTAAGCTAAGCTGCTACATGCAAGACACTGGCAAGTGTCACTGAGGAAGCCACATCTATGATCATGGAGTTCAACAGAACGTGACAGCGAGTGACTACTGTTAACAGGAGAGACGTGACATGGATGAGCTTCCAGCAGTTTGTGTTATTAGCCAAGCTGAGCGCTGTTTTTCTGTGGACAAAAGACAGCACCACACAGTGGAACAATAAGGCCCCATAAAAACAACAACAAAAATATGAATTTATCATCCTTGACATCAGAAAAAAGTGGTTGAGGGCGGGTGGATTTTTTTTTTCTTCATAGGAACAGGTACATACAATGTCATTTCAAATCTGAAAAATGACATATATAGCACCTGCATACCAACTGAGAAGCTAAAAATATCAGATATTTTCTAAAATAAATCTTGTTTCCATGTTGAATACAGTCAGTGTACTGCACACTAGTAGCGTGATAAACATGCATACTGTGTGTGAGTGACACAGAGTGTGGTTGTCAATGACAGTCTTTGGCCATAGCATATTCACCACCTAGTGGACATGCCGATTCTTGTACCAGCTGTACCCACGTCAATGAAATTTGCCAAAATAAAAAAAATTGATAAAGGCTGATTTTGGCATGCAGGCAGGGATGATAAACTAATGTTTATTTATGAGGCCTAATTGTACATGGCTCTGTCTGTGAACACAGCAGGAGTGAAATCAGCGACATCACTTCCACGGTATGTAATTATTATACAGTCTTATTGAGACATATGCAATGTTTTTATTTGTTTTTTTGAATATACTGTGGGTTACACAGAGGCGGAGATGGGGATACAAGAATTTTACTTGAAAGTCAAATTAAAGCCATATCACCAGGCAAAAAGCATCCCGGATTGACTGTGTGTACCGATGTAAGTCCTGAAGTGGACTGTAACTGGACACAGGTGGACTGACTTTCAGCAGCAGTTAGACCTTGATGATGATGATGAAAACTGTTTATTTCGAACATTTGATACAACAACAATTACAAGATAGATCAGTAAAGACAACAAAAAAGTTCCTACTGTGTACCCAACATGTCCGAAAAGGGGTAGGGTGAAGCATCAGCTTATTCCTTATACCTTACTTATGCGTTGCACCTGAGGCAGCTTTGTTGTGATTTGGCACTATGTAAATAAAATGAAATCAAATTAAATTATTTCCTACTGCTTTTTACTCTTTATTTATTTTGTCTTTTATCTGTTTTATTGCCTGTTGTAATTTTATTGTTATTTTTAATTCATTTATTGTTGTGTGGGCTGCCAGAAGAGGAGGTACTGCTGGCCCAACACCAGAGGGCGCCCTGACTGAAGGCGGGCTTCAGGCACCAGAGGGCGCAGTCGCCCACCAGGAGCCCGGAGCTGACAGCTGTCACCCATCATTCATCATCACCATCCTCCATAAAAGTGACATCACATCCCTGCCGAGAAATCAGCTTACCCGACAGGTAATCTCTCAGCCGTTTCTGTGCCATACGCACGTATCTGATTCTGAACTCTTTGCAGTCGTAACCTTCTGTTAACTTACAGCTTGGAGCTGGTTAGTGGGAATTTGGAGGAGTTGGCGTTTCCACTCCTAAATTTCTTAAGTATTACAGTAGGCACTGCACGTACTGTTTTCCTGCTACCTGGGAGTGGAGGACTTTTCCCTCAGGAAGGAACTGTGAGTTTGCTGACTGTTGCTAGGTGTTCACACACCCACATAACCTGTTTGTGCTTCCTGCCAGCAGTACCCGATCCGACAGCTGGAGGCAGTGGCCACCTGGGGACTCAGGACTTGGCGGCTCCAGTGTGTTGCAGGTCTCCGTTGGCAGTGGAAATCGTGTGGGGCCCTGCTCTTCTCTGGACAGGCGTCTCCTATCCTCGAGCCTGCCCACACGTCACCTGTTATTTAATTGACTGTTACCTAAAAGTAGTATCTGTATTCCGTTGTGCACATTTTCACAACATTAAATTGTTATCTTCTGGCATTTTCATTGTCCGTTCATTTACGCCCCCTGTTGTGGGTCCGTGTCACTACACTTTCCCAACATTTATTTATGATTGGGGTAACTTGGTGCCCATTTTTTAATTATGTACAGCACTTTGGTCGACTGCTGTTGTTTTGAACATGCTTTAGAAATAAAGGTTGAGTTGAGTTGAGCTCCAAGTCCATGACTGATGTTACGTCATGATCATGGATAAATATAGCAATCAATCTGTTGTGCATTTTTCAGATGCACTCTGGCTTATTTTACTTTTATCAGCTTTATCAGTGCCCGCACAAGTTAAAGAGTTGAAAGAAATTATTTGTAATCTGTTTATATATATATATATATATATATATATATATATATATATATATATATATATATATATATATATATATAGTGGTGGGCACAGTTCCAATAATCCGATAACAGATAATTATCGAAGATAACGTTTTCATTATCGGATTATCTTTTAAGACCATCATCGGACTAATTATCTTCCGATGATTATGTCCGATAACTTTTAAACCGATAAACAAAATAAACAAAGCTAAACAGCGACAAGCATTTTTAAAATGTTAAACCTCGTGTCAGACCTCGTGTATATATATATATATATATATATATATATATATATATATAAATAAAAGTATCGGGCCTTTTTATTTTTTTCAAAAACCATATGGATTTGAATCACGTGTGATTGCATCAGCCAAGCTTGAACCTTCGTGCGCATGCGTGAGTTTTTTCACGCCTGTCGGTTGCGTCATTTGCCTGTGAGCAGGCTTTGTGTGAGCACTGGTCCACCCTTTCGTCGTTTTTTTTATTGCGAATAAATCTCTGAACGATTTGGAGCTTTGCTGCATCAATTTTTTTCCAGAAACTGTGAGAGACCTCCAGGTGGACACCGTTCGGAAAATTAATATGGCTTTCAGGGACGATTTTATGGGGATTACACAGATTAAGGAGTGATCCAGCCGGTTTAAAGACTGCCCACAACTGCTGAGAGCGCGCCGTGCTCCGAGCGCCGATCGACAGACTCAAACCCCGCTGAAACAACCAGATCATTTCCAACGTGAAGGCTTTGTTGATCCGGGACGTCGTCTGACTTTCACAAAAAGGCAGAAGGCGTGGACATCAAGACTTTTTCGGCACATTCCACTGTTACAGGAGTTTTTTTCATCGAAAGAAAAGCAGAGGAACGCGCCACGGAGCCGTTCATTACGCGGCACAAAACCACCTCCATGTTGGTCTCACAGGACGGCTTTGAGATGGCTTTCAGGCGGCTTCCGGTTGCTTTTCAGTCGTGTGATTATGTGCGCCATGCAGCTCCACCGTGACGCACGGAACTCCGCTCCTCTTTCCATGACAAAAACTCCTGTAACAGTGGAATGTGCCGTTCATTTCTAAACTGGACGCTGTCTTGATCCAGTATGTCGTCTGACTAGCACAGGAATTGCGGAAGACATGGACATCAGCAGTTTTTCGGCACATTGAGACAGACGTGCGGAGGAGTTCCGTGCGTCGCGGTGGAGCCGCATGACGCAAAGCAACGCCGTGATGAAGCCTCACAGGACATGTTGGGGCATGTCCAGCTCATGCTCAATTTCTCGGATAATCCCACGACTGAAAAGCAACCGACAGCCGCCTGAAATCCACCTGAAAGCCGTCCTGTGAGACCAACATGGAGGTGGTTTTGTGCAGCGTAATGAACGGCTCCGTGGAGCGTCCCTCCGCTTTTCTTTCCATGAAAAAAAAAACTCCTCCTAACAGTAGAATGTGCCGAAAACGTGCTGATATCCACGCCTTCTGCCTTTTTGTGAAAGTCAGACGACGTCCCGGATCAACAAAGCCTTCACGTTGGAAATGATCTGGCTGTTTCAGCGGGGTTTGAGTCTGTTGAGCAGCGCGCTCTCAGCAGCTGTGGGCGGTCTTTAAACCGGCTGGATCACTCCTTAATCTGTGTAATCCCCATAAAATCGTCCCTGAAAGCCATATTAATTTTCCGAACGGTGTCCAGCTGGAGGTCTCTCACAGTTTCTGGAAAAAAACTGATGCAGCAAAGCTCCAAATCGTTCAGACATTTATTCGCAATAAAAAAAACGACGAGAGGGGTGGACCACTGCTCACACAAAGCCTGCTCACAGGCGAATGACGCAACCGACAGGCGTGAAAAAACTCACGCATGCGCAAGAAGGTTCAAGCTTGGCTGATGCAATCACACGTGATTCAAATCCATATGGTTTTTGAAAAAAATAAAAAGGTCCAATACTTTTCTAACAGACCTCGTATATATATATATATATATATATATATATATATATATATATATATATATATATATATATATATATATATATATATATATATATATATATGGGTGCTGGACATAAAAATGACATCTGTGTTGGTTGAAAAGTAGCAATGATGTGCTGCACAATGTGCTGCTTTACTGCGGGAGGAACATAAGGCTTGTTTTGTTATGGATGTTCAGTGGTAAATGGACTGCATTTATATAGCGCTTTTCGATCTGCATCAGACACTAAAAGTGCTTTACAATTATGCCTTACATTCACCCATTCACATAAACACACTCGCACACCAATGTCAGGGTGCTGCAATACAAGGTGCTCACTACACACCGGGAGCAACTTGGGGATTAAGGACCTTGCTCAAGGGCCCTTAGTGATTTTCCGGTCAGGCTGGGGTTTGAACCGAGGATCCTCTGGTCTCAAGACCATCACCTCCCATGAATGCATGAATATGTTAAGTTGCTGTTGGCTCATTAATGCACAAAGGGATATCCAGGGATAAACTATTTTTGAAATAAGTGTATAATTCTTTCCAAGCACCATATTCACAGGCTTCACTTTGAGTAACCTTTTTAATATATATAATAATTCTCACATGGTCTTACTGGTGGAGGAACACAGCAGCAATTTTATTACAATATGCTCTGCAGTACTGAAAATGGTTCAGGCATGGGATGTTAGACACAGCACTGCTACGCCGCATGGAGCAGTGAAAACTCTTCCAGTATAGGCAGAACATTCATTTTCTGTTATGTGCTACTGGGGGCCACGAAAAGAAATGTTTTTATTCCAGTGGCCAAATACTGCTGTGTCTTGGCAGATTTCACACGTTCTTTCAGATGAACATGTATTTGTTCATTATTTTTATTGTTGATGCAGAACACATCGCTTTGTGCTTTGCATGTAAATGTTAGCCTCCAGCATTTACGTGCAAAGGACAGTGCAATAACAGCTTGCAGAGGTGATACAGACCGTCAAGATCGGCTCATGCCCACAGCCAGCAATCAGTTCATCAGGTGCTATTTAGGCACGTGGGAGCAGGAAGGTTTTCAGATACATCAAGTCCAGGAAGAAAGCCTGGTTCATACCCGATCTGGCAAAGAGAGGAGGACCTGGCCTGGAGAGGCAGACTGTTTCCATGTTACCACTGAAAAGCAACAGCACAAGTGAAAGAGAAAAAAGAGGACACAATCTGGAGAAGCCAGTTTATCCAAAGAAATTGTGCGTGTGAACCAGTGAGAGCGTTCACAGAATAATAATTATGAATTATTATCATGTACAGTGAATGTGAACAGCGGCTATCAAACCGATAGCACTGTGTGCTATTGTATGCATGCCGCTGCAAATCTGGAACAGGCTGTTATATCCACAATAGACCTTAAAGTACAGATAATATTCCTCCCCATGGGTGACATAAATAATGTGAAATATTGTGCCCATCAGATCTGCGACACCACAGCAGCTGGCGGACAGGTGCGCATGCTGTCACACCGCTGTAATAAACAAATTATTGCTTGATCACATTTAATTCTGTCAGACATATGACATGGAACTGTTACGCCATGACAACATATGAAACATGAACCTCACCTCCAAGAGCATTTTGCAGTGCAGTGCATCAGGAGCCAGGACCACAGCCTGTGGTGGAATGCTGGAAATGACTACGCCAAAAATAAATCCAATGCGATAATCCAACCAGAAATCATGATGCATTGCGTTGTGGGAAAAAAAGAAAAATAAATTAAAGTTTGCTGGAAAGGCTGCGTCTGACGAAAAGTGGTAAAGCTCACTGCAAACTTTGAAGCAAAGGTGTCCTTTGACTCACAGCAAAGTGCATGTGCGCGCACACGCAGCAAAGTTTAGCTGGCAGTAAAACTCAGCATCAAATCTGTCATGGCTAATAGAAATGAACGGACAATGAAAGAGTCAAATATAAACACTTTACTGTTGTGAATGAGCACAACACAGAGGAATGTGAAATTTAACAGACAGTCAATCACAAGGGTGACGTGTGGGCAGGCTCGAGGATAGAAGACGTCTGTCCTGAGATGAACCGGAACCACACAATATCCTCCGCCACTGAACCCGGAGAATACTGGAGCCGCCAAGTCCCGAGTCCCCAGGTGGCCACCGTCTTCGAAGGTCGGATCTGGTACTGCTGGCAGGGAGCAGAGACAATAAGATATGGGTGTGTGCACACCCAGTAGCAACAACGGTGGGAATGCCACCTCCACCTCTAACACACACTCGTGCAGCTCCTGTCTACCCACTTATCTGGTAGAGGTGTGCAGCGGAGCCGTTGCTGGACACACCGAACGCCGGTCTCACAGACACGGAACACCACAGTAAAACGGCTGCAAAAAAGAGTTCAGACTGATACACAGTTCACTTTCAAGGCTGAGAATACTACCTGAACGGTTTGACGATATCTCGGCGATGAGGTGGAGATGACGTCCGGGTTTTATGGAGTGAGATGATGAAGCATGAATGAGTGACAGCTGTCAGGAGATAATGAGTGACAGCTGTCACCCCCCGCTGTGTCCGTGGCGGCAGCGCCCTCTCATGCCTGAAGCCCGCACTTCAGGCAGGGCGCCCTCTGGTGGTAGGCCAGCAGTACCTCCTCTTCTGGCGGCCCACACAACACAGACATTTGGACATCGGGCAGTCTGCAGCGCCTTTTATGGCCGTCTGACAGCAGTCTGTCATCTACATATGCTTTGGATGCGATCTGACAGGTGTGGACAAGGCAGTCTGTCTGCGCTCTGACAAGGCTGACCACGCCTCTTCTCCTCCCAACCGCATCCGGATTATGACCATTTTTGCCATGTCGGCCTGTTTCCTGCACATTCTGGCTATGTGTGACAGGGGCTTAAGTGCATAAGAGAGAGAACGCACTCCCAGCTGGACATGATAGTGTACATTTATTTTTGTGACTAAACAGCAGTCTATCTAGCAATCTATGGTTAAAGATCCAATAGATAGGTTCTTTAAAACTATCTAAAATACACCTAAATAACACCTCACTTGTGGAAATACAGTGGGGTAAAAAGTATTTAGTCAGCTCCTGATTGTGCAAGTTCTCCTACTTAGAAAGATGAGAGAGGTCTGTAAATTTCATCATAGATACACTTCAACTGTGAGAGACAAAATGAGAAACAAAAAAAATCCAGGAAATCACATTGAAGGATTTTTAAAGAATTTATTTGTAAATTGTGGTGGGAAATAAGTATTTGGTCAATAATAATAGTTCAACTCAATACTCTGTAACATAATCTTTGTTGGCAATGACAGAGATCAAACATTTCCTGTAAGTCTTCACCAGGTTTGCACACACTGTAGCTGGTATTTTGGCCCATTCCTCCATGCAGGTCTCCTCTAGAGCAGTGATGTTTTTGGGCTGTCGCTGGGCAACATGGACTTTCAACTCCTTCAACAAATTTTCTATGGGGTTGAGTTCTAGAGAGTGGCTTGGCCACTCCAGGACCTTGAAATACTTTTTACGGAGCCACTCCTTCGTTGCCCGAGCGGTGTGTTTGGGATCACTGTCATGCTGCAAGACCCAGCCACGTTGCATCTTCAATGCTCTCACTGATGGAAGGAGGTTTTGGCTTAAAATCTTACGATACATGGCCACGTTCATTCTTCCCTTAACACGGATCAGTCATCCTGTCCCCTTTGCAGAAAAACAGCCCCAAAGCATGATGTTTCCACCCCCATGCTTCACAGTAGATATGGTGTTCCTGGGATGCAACTCAGCATGCGTCTTCCTCCAAACACGAGTTGAGTTTTTACCAAAATGTTTCATTTTGGTTTCATCTGACCACATGATATCCTCCCAAGCCTCAACTGGATCAGCCATATGCTCTCTGGCAAACTTCAGACGGGCCTGGACATGTACTGGCTGAAGGAGGGGGCACGTCTGGCACTGCAGGATTTGAGTCCCTCTCTGCATAGTGTGTAGCCTTTGTTACTTTGGTACCAGCTCCCTGCAGGTCATTCATCAGGTCCCTCCGTATAGTTCTGGGATTTCTGTTCACTGTTCTCATGATCATTTTGACCCCACAGGATGACATCTTGCGTGGAGCCCCAGATCGAGGGAGATTATCAGTGGTCTTGTATGTCTTCCATTTTCTTACAATTGCTCCCACAGATGATTTATTCACACCAACCTGCTTTACTATTGTAGATTCACTCTTCCCCTGGTGCACATCTACAATTTTCTTCCTGGTGTGTCCTTCGACAGCTCTTTGATCTTGGCCATGGTTGAGTTTGGAGTCTGTTTGAGGCTGTGGACAGGTGTCTTTTATACAAATAGCAAGTTCAAACAGGTGCCATTAATACAGGTAACAGGTGGAGGACAGAAGAGCTTCTTAAAGAAGACGTTACAGGTCTGTGAGAGCCAGAAATCTTGCTTGTTTGTAGGTGACCAAATACTTATTATCCACCATAATTTACAAATAAATTCTTTAAAAATCCTACAATGTGATTTCCTGGATTTTTTTTTGTTTTTCTCATTTTGTCTCTCATAGTTGAAGTGTACCTATGATGAAAATTACAGACCTCTCTCATCTTTCTAAGTAGGACAACTTGCACAATCAGGAGCTGACTAAATACTTTTTTACCCCACTGTAGTTTCTCTTCTGGTACATTATGCTGAATCATTGTCAAATATCTGGATGGAATCTATGACTCAAACCTTTGTTGTATTTGCCATACGCCACCAGATGAGGGAGGGTTATACAATAAATTGATCTGATTGGTATTGACTTTATTTGTGGATCTTTGTGTTGTTTTCAGTAAGGTTATAAGAAACAAAATTGTGATAATCCCTGTTCCAAGACAGTGGGCAAAAATATTGCAAAGGAGCTCAAGGTACACTGAAGTGTTTATCACCTCTATCGTTGTCACACAAAACAAAATGACATTTCAGGCCAAAATTAAATTTTCAACCTGGTAGTTTCGAGAAAATGTATGTGTGAATCAATAGATTAAAAGTTAAAAATAAGTGGAAAGAGTAAAACACATCATCACAGACAGTTCAGAAATACATATGCATTATAGTACACACAAATTCCATTTGTTTGTTCATTTATTTAAAAGAACTGTTGCCAAGACTGTAATCCTCATTATATTACATTACATCATTGCAAGCAAGACACGTCCTCTCTGAGCTCACAGTCTGACTTGTCAAATGAGAGATGAGAAAATAATGTATTAGATGCATTAAATCAGCTGAAGAAAGCCACATTGACTTAATACAAAAAAAAAGCCAATAAAAAGATGGTCATGTTTTTTTGCTTTTAAGGGCAAGGGAATAGCTCTTATGCAAGGCTGAAATTTTAGCTTCAGTACAGGTATTTTATCAGGTATGTTTACACAAGGGTAAGAAGCAGAGGCACTGTGAGAACATTGCATAAGAAGGTCAATATGTGCTGCTGAAATTACTTTGGATTTTTTTTTTATTTTATTCCTGATGTAGAAACTAGACTGCAATAATTTTATTGATGCACACTGTTTAGCAATAAATTGTTACATGGCTGGGGGGGCCTGGCTGCCTTTTTGTTTCTGTCCTTTGTTTCTCCTTCCAGGTGGCTTGCATTTGGGACTGAGTGGCTGTGTTGCTGAGGTTATCAGGACCTCACCCTGATCACCTGCGGCTCGTCAGGACTCACAGCTGAGGTGCATCTATATGGATTGGAACATGGTGGCATTTAAGACTGGAATATACAGTGTGTATTTGCCAGAGACTCGACCTTGTGACCAGACGGGTGAGATCGTCCTCTCGGGAGCCATCTCATCATCAGTGGATGCAGAGAACGTCCAGGGTTTGATGCACGGTCTGTGAAAGAGGAGGGGGTGAGGTCTCACGCTCGTCAGCACACTTCCTGAGGTACGTTAGATTTTGTGACTAACATTTATACAGTCAGTAAATGTGGCGTCCCTCACACCTTTATTATATTGAGCTGTATGTTAGTCATGTATCGGCTTCCACTGCAGTGGAGTTTTGTGAACTGGATGTTCCATGCCTGCAGGTTGGGAAGCTGATTAGTAATCAAGCCAGGAAGTGTTTGCTGTTTGTGTACACCTTTAAGTGTTCTCTCTGTGTGTAGAGTGTGGACTCGCATAATGGTTCCTTCTTTCACAGACTCGGTTTGTTGCGGCCACCTGGGGGGTGTCGGCGGGGTCCTTGGGTCCGAACAGCTTCTGGCTCCGGACCGTTAGCGCTGCTGGGAGCGCACCACGCCAGACCGCACTTTCTTTTGTATATTTTGTATCACTGTTATGTATTAAATTCAGTTAGCCTTTGTACCGTGCTCTGCTTATTTCATACTGGGTCCTTCAAACGCTGGTCGGTTCTCCGAGCTGCGTCCGACACATAACAGTAGTCTCTGGCCAAACATCACGGACCCAGCGGTAGCAGAGACGGTAACGCGGCGGGAAGGCGGCAGCAGACGTTCAGAAGTTATCCAGATCAGTTGCGGGTGCTCTCCGCCCGGATGGTGTGTGTTTGAGACCCATTACTGAATACTGATTTGTGCTCTCTTGCAGCCGTGTTCCTGTGTTTGTGCCTTATCCGTGGGTCGTGGTGGAGTGTGACTGGCGACGGCTTCGCGTCACGCTCCGACCGGATAAGAGGTTTAAACGGGAGCTGCAAGAGTGTGTCTGTAATGGGTGCACGCGCACGGCGGAGCTCTGTGGCACGGGTCGCTGAGCTTCCTGTGTTACAGTTGTAGCCCCGTTTCCCCGGATAAAGATAACTACTGCGTCTGTTGTATCAGCTCCGGTGTTATTTAGTTGAATCACATTTTTGGTTGTGTTGCTCACAGCTGCGCACAGAAAAGCAGCTTGTTTGTTTTCTCTGTCACCAAAGGGGTTTTTTTTATTTTTAGCACTCTGGCTCCCTCTGTTGGTGACTGAGTCACATTACCGTCAAGCTCTTAAGTTGGAACAGGTGTGTTCCATTTGTTTGAGCTTGACGGTATAAATCACTTGTTTGTTTTGTGTTAGTTCATTTTGTGTGGGTGTTTTTTGAGTTGGTTTTTGTGTGGGATTTTATTTTTTGTTTTTCACTATTTAGTGTCTGGGGTTGTGACCCTGCAGTTCTGCCAAAAAACAAACAGAAAAAAAAAAAAAAAAAAAAGGACCCGAGCAACTGTATGTTAGTCTGTTAGTCTTTCTTTTTATTTCTTTCAGTTTCACCTCCCAGGGTTTGATGGGACGGTCCCCTGGGGGGTCATGGGGGGGTAATTGGGTTGTTTTTTTGTTTTTTTTCTCTTTTTTTTTTGTTGTTTTGTTTTTTGTTTTGCCCTCTCTTCTCCTCTGACTCCAGCCGGGTGAGCCGTAGAGTCGGCGTTGCTGGAGTGGTGCAGGTTGGTTATGCTGGGCGTTTCCCGGGTAACCTCTGCACCTGGGTGGGGGGGTGGGGGGGGGGGGTGTTTTCTTTTTGTTCCCTCTCTTCTCCTCTGACTCCAGCTGGGTGAGCCGTAGTGTCGGCGTTGCTGGAGTGGTGCAGTTTGGTTATGCTGGGCGTTTCCCAAGTAACCTCTGCACCTGGGGGGTGTTTTTCTCCTTTTGTTTTTTCCCCCCAGTTTCCGCCCTCAGGGTTTGACTGTGGTGTCCTCTGGGGGGGAAAGGGCTGTGGGTCCATCTAGCCATAGTCGGCCGAGGCTGGGTCCGTTGGTCATGAGGGGAGGCGTCTCCTGGGGTTGACGAGTGGTCCTCTGGGAGGCGCTGGGAGTCCCCGTGGGTGACGTTGGATCCCAGAGGGACCTCGGCTGTGGTTATTACTCCTGGAGCTGGCGGGAAGTCCTCTGGGGGGTGTTGGTCCCTACATGTCGTTTTGGGTGTTTTAGCACTTTTGTTTGTAAGCTTAAGTTTGGGGTTTTTCTTTTCTCCTCTTCCCGGGGTTTGATGGGACGGTCCCCTGGGGAGGGGGGATGTTTTGGTTGTTTGTGTTTGTCTTTTTTGTTTTATGACTAAAGACCGAACATGGTTGGATAAAGGCTGACTGCACAGGTTTAAGAACTCCTGGCCACACCTGTGCTAAGGGACTGACTGAAACAAAGGCAAGGATGCAGCCAGAGGAGAGGACATCAACCATTCTGTTGGAAGACAAATGCAGATGCAGTTTCCAGCCATGGTCCCTGGAGGGGGGTGTTTCTCCTGGGCCAGGTTTGTGTGGTCGCCGGGAGGCTTCCCGTGAGGGTGGGGTACTGTTATATGGCTGGGGGGGCCTGGCTGCCTTTTTGTTTCTGTCCTTTGTTTCTCCTTCCAGGTGGCTTGCATTTGGGACTGAGTGGCTGTGTTGCTGAGGTTATCAGGACCTCACCCTGATCACCTGCGGCTCGTCAGGACTCACAGCTGAGGTGCATCTATATGGATTGGAACATGGTGGCATTTAAGACTGGAGTATACAGTGTGTATTTGCCAGAGACTCGACCTTGTGACCAGACGGGTGAGATCGTCGTCTTGGGAGCCATCTCATCATCAGTGGATGCAGAGAACGTCCAGGGTTTGATGCACGGTCTGTGAAAGAGGAGGGGGTGAGGTCTCACGCTCGTCAGCACACTTCCTGAGGTACGTTAGATTTTGTGACTAACATTTATACACCTTTATTATATTGAGCTGTATGTTAGTCATGTATCGGCTTCCACTGCAGTGGAGTTTTGTCAACTGGATGTTCCATGCCTGCAGGTTGGGAAGCTGATTAGTAATCAAGCCAGGAAGTGTTTGCTGTTTGTGTACACCTTTAAGTGTTCTCTCTGTGTAGAGTGTGGACTCACATAATGGTTCCTTCTTTCACAGACTCGGTTTGTTGCGGCCACCTGGGGGGTGTCGGCGGGGTCCTTGGGTCCGAACAGCTCTGGCTCCGGACAGTTAGCGCTGCTGGGAGCGCACCACGCCAGACCGCACTTTCTTTTGTATATTTTGTATCACTGTTATGTATTAAATTCAGTTAGCCTTTGTACCGTGCTCTGCTTATTTCATACTGGGTCCTTCAAACGCTGGTCGGTTCTCCGAGCTGCGTCCGACACATAACATAAATGTTGGGAAAGTGTAAGTACACGGACCCACAACAGGGGGCGCAAATGAACGGACAATGGAATAGGTCAAATAACACACTTTACTGTTGTGAATATGCACAACAAGTACAACAGATTACAATAATGGACAAAGTCAAATTCACACAGGTGTCGTGTAGGCAGGCTCGAAGATAGGAGACGCCTCTCCAAAGTAGAACCGGAACCACACGGTTTCCTCCGCCACCAGACCCCGGGAATACTGGAGCCGCCAAGTCCCGAACTCCCAGGTGGCCACTGCCTCCGCGTGTCGGACCTGGTACTGCTGGCGAGGAACAAAGGACAATTAAAGGAGGGCGCGTTCGCACCCAGGAATCCGAACGGCAGGTAAGTTACCTCCACCTCTCGTTGGAAATACTCTCAGAGCAATGCACAAAAGTCACAAAGATCACTGTTAAACAGTCAGCTGAGCATGTTACCTTCTCGGTAGAAACGATATCTCGGCAAAGAGGTGGAGGCGTCGTCCTGCTGATATTCCCCTGTTGATCAGATGATGGGTAACAGCTGTTGCAGGTGATGCGTGACAGCTGTCACCCTGGCTGCTCCTGTGAGGCGGCTGCGCCCTCTCGTGCCTGAAGCCCGCACTTCAGGCAGGGCGCCCTCTGGTGGTGGGCCAGCAGTACCTCCTCTTCTGGCGGCCCACACAACAGGACCCCCCCTCAATGGGCGCCTTCTGCCCGACCAGGCTTGTCCGGGTGGCGGCGGTAGAAATCGGCCAGGAGGGCCGGGTCCAGGATGAAGCTACTCTTCACCCAGGAGCGTTCTTCGGGGCCGTACCCCTCCCAGTCCACCAAATACTGGAAGCCCCGGCCCATCCTACGGACATCCAAAAGCCGGAGTACAGTCCAAGCCGGCTCGCCATCGATGATCCGGGCAGGAGGCGGTGCCGGACCCGGAGTACAGAGGGGTGAGGTGTGATGTGGTTTTATCCGGGACACGTGAAACACAGGATGGATCCGCAGTGAGGCCGGAAGCTGAAGCCTCACCGCAGCTGGACTGATGACCTTAAGGATCTTAAATGGGCCGATGTAACGGTCCTGTAGCTTGGGGGAGTCCACCTTGAGGGGAATGTCCTTTGTGGACAACCACACCTCCTGCCCTGGCCGATACGCAGGGGCCGGGGCCCGCCGACGGTCTGCATGGGCTTTTGCCCTCGTCCGGGCCTTTAGCAAAGCAGAACGGGCAGCACGCCACACCCGACGGCACTTCCATAGGTGGGCCTGGACCAAGGGCACACCGACCTCTCCCTCAACCACCGGAAACAACGGGGGTTGATACCCCAGACATACCTCAAAAGGGGAGAGGCCGGTGGCTGAAGACACCTGGCTGTTATGAGCATACTCGATCCAGGCCAAATGGGTACTCCAGGCCGCCGGGTGCGCGGCAGTCACGCAGCGCAAAGCCTGCTCCACCTCCTGGTTTACCCGTTCTGCTTGCCCGTTGGTCTGAGGGTGGTACCCGGACGAGAGACTCACCGTGGCCCCCAGTTCCCGGCAGAAGCTCCTCCAGACTTGCGAGGAGAACTGGGGACCGCGATCGGAGACGATGTCTGTTGGAATCCCATGCAGCCGGACGACGTGGTGGACCAGGAGGTCCGCTGTCTCCTGGGCTGTTGGGAGCTTCGGGAGGGCCACGAAGTGGGCCGCCTTGGAGAACCGGTCCACTATCGTGAGGATGGTGGTGTTGCCCTGGGACGGCGGGAGGCCCGTGACAAAATCCAGGCCGATGTGGGACCAGGGGCGATGAGGCACAGGCAGCGGCTGGAGTAGGCCTGGTGCCCTGCGATGGTCAGCCTTGCCCCTGGCGCAGGTGGTGCAGGCCTGGATATAATTCCGGACGTCGGCCTCTAGGGACGCCCACCAGAAGCACTGCCGGACAACTGCCACGGTTCTTCGCACCCCTGGGTGACAGGAGAGCTTGGAGCCGTGACAGAAGTCCAGGACTGCAGCCCTAGCTTCTGGTGGGACGTATAGTTTGTTCTTCGGCCCAGTTCCGGGGTCCGGGCTTCGTGCCAGGGCCTCCCGGACGGTTCTCTCTACGTCCCAGGTGAGGGTGGCCACGATAGTGGACTCCGGGATGATGGGTTCCGGTGGATCCGACAACTCCGTTTTGACTTCGTCTTCATGCTCCCGGGGACAAGGCATCCGATTTCTGGTTTTTGGTCCCGGGACGGTAGGTGATCTGGAAGTCAAAACGGCCGAAGAACAGTGACCAGCGGGCTTGCCTGGGGTTCAGCCGCCTGGCGGTCCTGATATACTCCAGGTTCCGGTGGTCAGTGAAAACCGTGAATGGCACGGACGTTCCCTCCAACAGATGTCTCCACTCTTCAAGAGCCTCTTTCACCGCAAGGAGTTCTCGATTGCCGACGTCATAGTTCCGTTCGGCCGGGGTCAACCTGCGGGAAAAATAGGCACACGGGTGAAGGACCTTATCGGTCTTCCCACTCTGGGAAAGCACAGCTCCTATCCCTGAGTCCGAGGCGTCCACTTCAACCACTAACTGGCGACTAGGATCGGGCTGCACCAGAACGGGTGCAGACGAGAAGCGCCGTTTCAACTCCTTGAACGCGGCATCGCAACGATCCGACCAGGTGAAGGGGACTTTTGGTGAGGTCAGGGCTGTCAGGGGGCTAACTACCTGACTGTAGCCCTTAATGAACCTCCTGTAGAAATTTGCAAAGCCGAGGAACTGTTGCAGCTTCCTACGGCTAGTGGGTTGGGGCCAGTCTCTCACCGCCGCAACCTTGGCCGGATCAGGAGCGACGGAGTTGGGGGAGATGATAAACCCCAGGAAGGACAAAGATGTACGGTGAAACTCACACTTCTCGCCCTTCACAAACAGCCGGTTCTCCAACAACCGCTGCAGGACCTGACGTACATGCCGGACATGAGTCTCAGGATCCGGGGAAAAGATGAGTATATTGTCTAGATATACGAAGACGAATCGGTGCAGGAAATCCCGCAAGACATCATTAACTAATGCTTGGAACGTCGCGGGGGCGTTTGTGAGGCCGAACGGCATGACCAGGTACTCAAAGTGACCTAATGGGGTGTTGAATGCCGTCTTCCATTCGTCTCCCTTCCGGATCCGAACCAGGTGATACGCATTTCTAAGATCCAGCTTAGTAAAGATTTTGGCTCCATGCAGGGGGGTGAACACGGAATCTAATAATGGCAACGGGTATCGGTTGCGAACCATAATCTCATTCAGCCCCCTGTAATCAATACATGGACGAAGTCCGCCATCTTTCTTGCCCACAAAAAAGAAACCTGCCGCCATCGGGGAGGTGGAGTTCCGGATCAGCCCGGCAGCTAATGAGTCCCGGATGTAGGTCTCCATTGATTCGCGCTCAGGTCGTGAGAGGTTGTACAGCCTGCTGGACGGGAACTCAGCGCCTGGAACCAAATCAATGGCACAATCGTACGGACGGTGCGGGGGAAGGGTGAGTGCCAGATCCTTGCTGAAGACGTCAGCAAGATCGTGGTACTCAAGCAGCACTGCCGTCAGATTGGGAGGGACTTTGACCTCCTCCTTAGCCTGGGAACCGGGGGAACCGAGGATCCTAAACACACCCGATGGCAGGTTTCGCTCCACTGAACCACCACCCCAGACGGCCAATCGATCCGGGGATTGTGCTTTAACATCCATGGGATGCCCAAAACCACGCGGGAGGTAGAAGAGTTACAAAAACTCAATCTCCTCCCGGTGGTTTCCAGACACCACCAGAGTTACTGGTTGTGTCTTGTGTGTGAGTAAAGGGAGGAGGGTGCCATCTAGTGCCCGCACCTGCAATGGCGTAGGAAGCGCCACCAGAGGGAACCCTACCTCCTTTGCCCATCTGCTGTCTAGCAGATTCCCTTCTGACCCCGTGTCCACCAGTGCTCGGGCTTGAAGGGTTAAATCCCCGCTCAGGATTGTGACTGGGAGTCGTGTGGCAATTTGTGTGTGTCTCACTTGAATGTCTTGACCCCCCCTTAGCCCAGTCTCTAAGGGCGAGTGTTGACGTCTTGGCCGTTTGGGGCAGTCTCTCTGTGTGTGCTCTTTTGAGCTGCAGAGAAAACACTCTCCACGGATCAGCCTCCCCATTTTGGCCCTGTGCGTTTCCCTAACAACGTCAACAGGGGGAGCTGTTGCCCCACAAAGCGCTGCGGCTGTGGAGCGTGGGGAGGGCGGCCCCTTTTCGCACCCGGAAGGGAGAGGGGCGGCGCGTATCCGGTCACGTCCTTTGCCTCGCTCCCGACGGCGTTCCTCTAACTGATTGTCTAATCGTATAACGAGATCAATAAGCCCGTCTAAATCCCGCGGTTCGTCCTTGGCCACCAGGAGCTCCTTCAGGACCAACGACAGTCCGTTTACGAAGGCGGCGCGGAGGGCAGTGTTATTCCAGCCGGACCTCGCAGCCGCGATGCGGAAGTCGACTGCATAAGCAGCTGCGCTCCGGCGCCCCTGTCTCATTGACAGCAGCACGGCTGAAGCGGTCTCTCCTCTATTTGGGTGATCGAACACTGTTCTGAACTCCCTCACAAACCCATCATATGTCAGAAGGAGCCGTGAATTTTGCTCCCAAAGCGCTGTAGCCCAAGCGTGTGCCTTGCCGCGAAGCAGATTAATTACATAAGCTATCTTACTAGCATCAGTCCAATACATGACGGGACGTTGTGCGAAGACGAGCGAACACTGCATAAGAAAGTCCGCGCATGTCTCCACACAACCCCCGTACGGCTCTGGAGGGCTTATGTATGCTTCAGGGGAAGGTGGGAGGGGTCGTTGAACGACCTGTGGAACGTCACTGTTACGCACAGGGTCGACAGGAGGGAGAGCCGCAGCAGCGCCCTGAGGGCGCGCTTCCACCTGCGCGGCGAGAGCCTCCACCCTGCGGTTAAGGAGGACGTTCTGCTCGGTCATTAAATCCAACCGAGCCATGAAAGCGGTGAGGATCCGCTGCAACTCACCGATCATTCCTCCTGCGGACGCCTGTGCGCCCTGTTCTTCCATTGGCCGTTCAACAGCCGGTTGACGCCCCTCGGGATCCATGACGTTGGCCGAGATATCCTGTTGAGAAAGTGTAAGTACACGGACCCACAACAGGGGGCGCAAATGAACGGACAATGGAATAGGTCAAATAACACACTTTACTGTTGTGAATATGCACAACAAGTACAACAGATTACAATAATGGACAAAGTCAAATTCACACAGGTGTCGTGTGGGCAGGCTCGAAGATAGGAGACGCCTCTCCAAAGTAGAACCGGAACCACACGGTTTCCTCTGCCACCAGACCCCGGGAATACTGGAGCCGCCAAGTCCCGAACTCCCAGGTGGCCACTGCCTCCGCGTGTCGGACCTGGTACTGCTGGCGAGGAACAAAGGACAATTAAAGGAGGGCGCGTTCGCACCCAGGAATCCGAACGGCAGGTAAGTTACCTCCACCTCTCGTTGGAAAATACTCTCAGAGCAATGCACAAAAGTCACAAAGATCACTGTTAAACAGTCAGCTGAGCACGTTACCTTCTCGGTAGAAACGATATCTCGGCAAAGAGGTGGAGGCGTCGTCCTGCTGATATTCCCCTGTTGATCAGATGATGGGTAACAGCTGTTGCAGGTGATGCGTGACAGCTGTCACCCTGGCTGCTCCTGTGAGGCGGCTGCGCTTTCTCGTGCCTGAAGCCCGCACTTCAGGCAGGGCGCCCTCTGGTGGTGGGCCAGCAGTACCTCCTCTTCTGGCGGCCCACACAACAATAAATGTATATATTTGCTAATCTATGAGGTCAACTTTTTATAGTGATGTACTGTGATCAATAAATTGCCACACTTTTCTCATTCTCAACATTAATATGCACCATGTTAAGGTTAGAATGAATTACACAATTCAGCATCATTTTAAATCTCATGTAAAGGTACAAGCATTGGGGAGATACAACAGAGTGGATATGATTTAAACAGCATTACTCAATCACGTGAGCGGGATTCATCTGTATTTTTTCTGTGTTTGATATGTAAATGCATGATTATGGAAAGGAACGGTTTTCTTCATTCTAGTTCTGCCATCAGTATCTCTGCATGCAGCAAAAGATCCTCAGTTGGAGCCCCGCGGGGAGTGCACACTGGTGCGCATGCAAAGATGATATTTCTCAGACCGCTTTAACAACTTTCAACCTGCCAGGTTTGTTTTGTCTGTGCCGGCACGGCCGCGTTATCAGTTAGACAGGCTGTCAAGGCAGACATCAAGTCTTCACACAGTCTCCGATCAAACCTTTCTGCTGAGCTATCTGTCCTAAACGTCATGCATCAGCCCTCGGTGTTGCTGCCCACACACCCACACAATCAGTGTTTACCATCTTTCCTCCACAACAGGAAGTGCTGTACAGTAAGCAACCAATGGATGAGCTCACCCACTCACAGGATATTCAATTGCAAGTACAGACAAATCCATCTTCTGTCTACCTCTGTCATGTTTTCATGGGATTAACTTGATTTATGCAGACGTCAAAGCAAGTACTGCTTCTGTGTGCCCACCCACCCACACACACACACACACACACACACACACACACACACACACACACACACACACACACACACACACACACACACACACAACTGAGACAAAAAGTATATTCTAAAAGCAATGTTTCCCAGTAGAGTAGGTAGTTTAGTGGATAAGAAGCTGGTCCACCAATTTGTAGGCCTGGGTTCAGATCTTGTTCATGCTATCTGTTTGTGTCCTTGGACAAGACATTCTGGACTTGATTTACTAAGATCCCCTCACCAGTACTAAATTGCATGTACATTCTATAATTTTACATGTTTAATGATTGCACAAATGAATCATAGACAGCCAAGGATTGGTATGAGGATTTTACACAGAGGTTTCAAACTGATTCCAGAAAGAGCCAAGAGGATGCAGGTTTTCTTTGCAACCACCCACTCCACCAGGTGATTTCACTGATTAACTGATTCCATCTGCTCAAAGTGATGTTAATCAGTGAAATCACCTGGTAGAGTGGGTGGTTGCAAAGAAACCTGCACCTTCTTGGCCCTTTCTGGAATCAGTTTGAGACCTCTGATTTTGCATGTGTTCATGACCATAAGTGCAAAGTGAAATTCAATCAGCCACTTGCAGGTATTCACAAAATAAGACAAACATGTTTTATACGAAAATGTAATTTATTAACTGTTTCCCAAATTGAAAATTAATTTGCCTTGAAAATGGTTCATCTGTCATTTCATGGAAGTTGCATGAAGTGTGGGACTAACCTGGATTCGGCACTGTGCCCCGCACCCCGGTAACTGTTGGTTTCAAATTGATGAAGAAGCTTTACACAGCATAGGTACTGACTCCGGTTGTCTTCACGTTCATAACTGCAGAGGACATGTCATCACATAGATTTGTGTATGTTTTCAACCTCCAAGGTTTGTGTTGTCTGTGCCGGTATCACAGACCGAACGGTCCACCCCTAAAAATTAGTCCACCTTTTGCATTTTGCATCTGCACATGCATCATTTCGGACCACAGCAGCACTTCTGAGAGGGAGTCTCTTCACCCAAAGCAATCAAATGGATTAATGGGATTATTAACCATCAGATGATAAAGGTAAAACCTCTTAAATCATTCTAAAGTCAGTTTTAAGCAGAAACAAGGCCATGTTAAGCAGAAACGAGGCGAAATTCCATGACGCTTTGAAATGTCCTACGCGCAGTGAACACATCATGATGAAATAATGCTGAATTTACGAGGTCTGTGAGAAAACTATCCAACCTTTTTATTTTTTTCAAAAACTATATGGATTTGAATCATGTGCGCTTGCATCAGACAAGCTTGAACCTTCATGCACATGCATGAGTTTTTTCACGCCTGTCGGTTGCGTCATTCGCCTGTGGGCAGGCTTTGAGTGAGCACTGGTCCACCCCCCTCATCGGATTTTTATTGTCAGGGAAATGGCTGACAGGCTGCCACTTTGCTCCATGAAATTTTTTTCAGAAACTGTTAGACACAGCCAGTTGGAAACCATTCAAAAGATTCAGATGGATTTCGGTGAAAATTCTGTCGGCGTCACACAGATTAAGGAGTGTTAAAACCTTTTTAAAGACGGCCCACAGCGTCATCAGGAGAATTGTCAGGCGAGGCGTCAGTCCCATCGTTAGGAGGGACAGCTGCCCTGTCATTAGGAGGGTGCTAACTAGAGCACAATAGGTGCTAATTAGAGCAATTGTTTAGTCACTAGCCTACAGCAGTCTGCCTCTCGGTAGGCGGGGTCTGGTTAGGTTTAAAACTCCAGCTTTTGTTGGCTTCTGTTTATTCCACAAGAGTCAAGACAGAAGTCAGACTACCAGAGCAAGAATTTTAGCTGAGGAAGCTTCTGCGATTAGATGCAAAATGCGTCAAGCAACCCAGTCCAGTCGAAGATTCAAGCTTCTCTACTATGTGATTTCTTAGTTTTATTTATTTATTTATTTTAAATAAATTTGAAAAAAAAATCTAAACTTTTTTCACACTGTCATTATCATATTGGTGTAGAATTTTGAGGGGAGAAAAAATGGATTTCATCCATTTTAGAATAAGGCTGTAACATAACAAAATGTGAAAAAAGCGAAGCGCTGTGAATACTTTCCGGATGCACCATAGCTGAAATTTCAGCTCTCCTTTTTAAGAAAATCCTTCTCTGTTTCACTCCACCATAAAGCTGTATAACTGGTTATGCAACACACAAAAGCCACGGTATGCAGTTTCTCAGTCAGAGCCACAGCCGATAACTCCTTCAGAGTCAGCGCGACCTACTTGTCCTTCAGGTCATATTTCTTATTCTTCCTTTATTCATTTTATTCAGAATTCTAAACAAAGCCCCACAGTGCCTGCACACTGCTTGACAAGATGAGTTACAATGTTCATTCATGAAACACTTCTTGAACCTGCTGCTGGAAAATATACTGTTCAATGTACAGAGTGAACATCAAAATGAACACGTTTCAGCATTTTTTTTACAAAGTGTGATACCACAGGCTTTGCTTATTTTGAATTAATTCACACAAATGTCAGTGAGTAGTTCTGTAACGATGCAACCATCAAACTAAAAATAATAAATAAATAAATTGATAGATTTAATTTGTCACAAAAGGACAGTTTTTCTACTTTCATCACCACTGTAAAATGAGTCACTTTCCTATATTTTCAAACACTTCTCACAAAATAATGCAAAGAGCTCATCAAAAGAATAAAGTTCAAAATAAGAGTCTCTCAGTTAATATTTCTTCAGAAATTATAGCGTCACAAAATTGTATAAACTTGAATCTGAAAACTATCTTGACTACTTCCCTGTTTCGAAATGTCGAACATAAAGTCCTTCTTTCTGTGACTGGCTTCCTAACTTTGTGCTTTTATCTTTAATGATATGATTATAAATGTCATTGTGTGAGAACATCACATTCCCTCAGCAATGACCATCATTCTCCATGAGATGACTGGACTGAATAGTTGTGTAGATCTGTGCAGAAACACTGGCCTTTCATTGGTTCTATTTTAAAACTCCAAATAAGATTACACATTTTATACCTAATAAAGTCAAATTAAAACTGTTTTCACAAACAATAGCTCTAATTAGCACCTATTGTGCTCTCGTTAGCACCCTCCTAATGACAGGGCAGCTGTCCCTCCTAATGATGGGACGGACCCTCTCATGATGGCTCCCTTGACGACTCTGCTGATGACGTGAATGACTCATTACCATGAACAAAAGTCTGAACCTGCTTTGACCTGAGACCTCTCAGGTCAAAGCAGGCCAGCTTTTGTGACTTCTTGATTATTCTTCTCTACAAGAGTCAAGACAGAAGTCACACCACCAGATCAAGAATTTTAGCTGAGGAAGCTTCTGCGATTTGAAGCGAAACGTCCTCGCGTCAAGCAACCCAGTCCAGTCGAAGATTCAAGCTTCTCTACTATGGAAACCACCTGGACAACTGAGAGCCTACACAAAAACAGTGCAACTAATAAAAACTAAACAGCTTTTTTTTTTTTAATGTGGCGACAAAGCATGCTCTTGGCTTATCAATCCCGAGCAGAGGCAACCTCAAAACTAATTCCAGCTATAAAACGACCTAATGGTGAGATTGTTTCTGATCCTAAGAGCATTAATGAAGCATTTGCTGAATTTTACTCTAACTTGTACCGCTCGGCTTCTCCACCTAATGCCCAGAACTGGCTCCAGAATATAGAATTTCCACAAATTGATAAAAATTCTGTCAAGGGCTTAGGTGATCCGGTAACAGAGTCTGAGATCCAAGAAGCTATCAAGTCTTTGAAACTATCAAAAAGTCCTGGCCCAGACGGCTATTCTGTAGAATATTATAAAGCAAACTCTGATATTTTAGGCCCATTCTTGAAAGACTTGTACACTGAAGCCTTCTCCAAGGGTTGCCTTCCGGGCACCTTATCTGAAGCCACAATTTCTCTAATTTTAAAGAAAGACTGTAGTAGCTATAGGCCCATCTCACTCCTTAATGTTGACTTTAAAATACGTTCTAAAATTCTAGCTTCCCGTCTTCAACGTGTCCTACCTTCAATAATTTCTTTAGATCAAACAGGTTTCATGATCGGATGCCATTCTCACCATAACGCCAGGCGTCTTTTGGACATAATCCACACCCCATGCTCTTCATCTCCTGAGATCATAGTAGCCCTCGATGCAGAGAAGGCCTTTGATCGTGTGGAGTGGGCCTTCCTTTATGAAGTAATGGACAAATTTGGCTTGGACAAAAATTTTATTTCATGGGTCAGACTTTTATACGCTCTACCCATGGCCTCGGTACGGACCAATAATATCCTCTCCCAGCCCTTTGGTCTTGGGAGAGGAACGAGACAGGGCTGTCCTTTATCGCCCTTATTATTTGCTATCGCCATCGAACCTTTGGCCATTTTTTTGCGATCTGAAGAGAGAATCAGAGGAATTACTAGGTCTGGTTCTACTCATAAAGTGTCTCTTTATGCAGACGACCTGCTTCTGTACATCTCTGACCCCCTGACTTCACTTCCCATCCTTTTTAACATTTTGGATAATTATGGAACATTCTCAGGTTATAAACTAAACTATCAAAAAAGTGAACTATTCCCACTTAATTCCTTAGCCAAAGCACTACCTGAATCTTATTTTCCTTTTAAGATAACAGAATCTGGCTTTAAATATTTGGGTGTCTTTATCTCATCTTCTCTCTCTGATTTGCTAAAAATGAATTTCTTGACACTTTTAGACAGTGTAGGAAGAGATTTTCAATGTTGGTCCCTTTTGCCTTTGTCATTGGCAGGCAGAATGAACTTAATTAAAATAGCTATCCTTCCAAAATTTTTTATATCTTTTTCAACATGTTCCTATACTTCTCTCTAAATCTTTTTTTGACAGGTTGGATAAACAGATATTCCAATTCTTATGGAATGGCAGCTAGAATACCTAAATCTATTATGTTTTGCCCAAAGCTGAAGGTGGCCTTGCACTTCCCGATTTCAGAAAATATTATTGGGCTGTTAACATTCAGAAAATGTTATATTGGATGTTAAAGGATGTAGGTACACTGCCGATTTGGGTGCAAATAGAGAAAGCGTCTAGTCGTTATTCACTGTCTTCTGTACTGTGTTCCCAGCTTCCCCTTTCACTAACTGTCATCAAGGATAATCTCATTGTTAAACAGACCCTTGCCATTTGGAGACAATTCAGAAAGAACTTCGGTTTAAATTGTCCTTCTACTTTAACCCCTATATTTGGAAATTGTAACTTTATCCCTTCTGTTACAGATGTGGTCTTCAGAATTTGGTATGATAGGGACCTTTGTAAAGTTAAATATCTTTATAGGGACAATGTTTTTTATTCTTTTGCCGATCTTTCAGTCAGATTTCAACTGCCAAATTCTCACTTTTTCCGTTTTCTTCAAATAAGAGACTTCGTCAAAAAACAATTCCCCCACTACCCAAACAGACCTCCTGAAACCTGTTTTGGATAATATTTTAGGTGTAAATCCTCAACGGAAAGGCTGCATTACAGTTTTATTTCATATGATTGATGAAATTATGCCAAGATCATTTATTTCAACCAAAAGGGTATGGGAGAAGGAAATGAACCTGCCTTTATCTGAACAACAATGGGAATCAGCTTTGAAATTGATACACTCATCCTCAATCTGTGCACGCCATTCATTGATCCAGTGTAAAGTTTTTTATAGAGTACACTACACAAACACCAAACTGTCTCGGATTTATCAGTCGGTTATTGGCAAATGTAATAGATGTGGGCAGTCACCAGCTAACCACACTCTCATGTTTTGGACCTGTCCCAAACTAACCACTTCTTGGACTAATATTTTCGACACACTCAGCCAGGCGTATGGTCACACTAACCCGGTGTCTGCCATATTTGGTGTGTCGCTTGATGCCAATATTCCGAGCCCCCTGAAACGGGCTCTGTCTTTCACTACCTTGTTGGCACGGAGATTGATCCTATCTAATGGAAACTTTCCGACCCTCCTTCACATGACCACTGGTTGAGGGATGTACTTTTAAATTTAAAATTGGAAAAGATTAGATTCTCACTCAAGGGCTCCCTCAATAAATGAAAAAAAACTTGGTTTTCATTTGTATCACTGGTGGATTCATTAACAATAATTCTGGAGGCGAATATTGGATAAAAATTTTGTTTGTTAGACTGGTGATATATAATTTTGTCTTCCACTTCTAACGCTTATTTTCAATCCTTTAAAATTTATAATAACTAATATAAATATTTTTAACTGCACTGGTCACCCCCTTTATATGTGTGTGTTGTGGGTATGTGTGTGTGTGTATCTTTATGTTGCACAAGCAGGGACTGGTTCTCTGCTGTGTCTTTGTGTCTGGACCTGTTGTGTTTTGTGGGTGGATGGGTGGGTATGGGGTGTGGGTTTTGACATGTCTTTTATTATTGCAATTTGTTTCTTTTTACAATTGTCATCATTGTATGTCATACTGTTGAAAATTCAATAAAGAAAGTTGGATTAAAAATATTTAGTAATATGAATTATTTCACATTTGATAGACTGGCAGTCTGTCCAGGCTGTTGTACCCTGCCTTGAACCCAAAGACTGTTGGGATAAGCTCCAGCCCCCCCTTAAGAGGAATACACAGGTTTACAAAAGCGATGGATGGATGTGAACCTCATCACTGGAAGGGGCGGTTTAATCATACTCATTCATTCATTTTAATTTACTTTTATTTACTTTCTCAACCTGCTTCTTCCAATTAAAGGGGTGCTGGAGTCTATCTCAGCTGCCTAGGCCGATTCATTCACACTCTCACTCACACCTGTGGTCACTTTAAACTCACCAATTCGTCTAACCTGCATATCTTTCAAAATGGGAGGAAGCCACAGCACCCACAGGGAAACCACACAAACATGGGGAGAACATGCAAATGCCACACAGAAAGGAAGAACCAGGTGGGAAACAAACCCGTGACCTTCTCACTGAGGCAACAGCACTACCCACTGAGCCACTGTGCTGCTATCAATGGTACTGAAACAGAAAATAATTGTGATTCATTACAGTCCAAAGAAGTGTTAATAAGTCACATGTAGTTCCTGGGGTCCACTGGGCAGGTCCTTATGCCCAGATACCATAGTGTGAAGAGTGTTGTGTGGGCCGCCCGAAGAGGAGGTACTGCTGGCCAACACCAGAGGGCGCCCTGCCTGTAGACGGGCTTCAGGCACCAGAGGGCGCAGCTCGCCGCCAGAAGCTTCAGGAACCCTGACAGCTGTCACTCATCACCTCATCATGCCATCCATAAAGCCTGGAGAAGACACCACACCCCTGCCGAGAAATCATCTGAAGTATTCAGGTAAAACTCTCAGCCGTTTTTGTGCCTTATGCACATGTTTGATCAGCTAAGCTTACTGTTGCAACGTATTTTGCTTCTAAGCTCGGAAAGCTGTTAATCTGTGATTTTGAGTTTGTAGACGTATCCTTTGTACACTCGCAGCTTGAGGCTGAGTTTGTGGAAGTCGAGAGGAGTTGGTGTTCCCGCTCCTCACTCCTGCATTAATTAGTGTGACATTGGATTCTGCACGAACTCTGAGTTGAGAAACAGGAGGTGGAGGCGTTTTCTCCCCTTTATCAGAAGAACTCTGCTGACTGTTTACTGGGTGTGTGCTCACACACCCACTCTTGACTGTTTCTGCTTCCAGCCAGCAGTACCCGATCTGACAGCTGGAGACGGTGGCCACCTGGTGACTCGGGACTTGGCGGCTCCGGTGTGTTCCAGATCCGTTGGCGGTGGAAATCGTGTGGGTCCCGACTCCTATCTGGACAGGCGTCTCCTATCCTCGAGCCTGCCCACACGACACCAACTGTATAATTGACCGTAGTATTGAATTGTATCTGTATCCGTTGTGCACATTTCACAACATTAAAAGTGTTACTTTTTATTTCCATTGACCGTTCATTTACGCCCCCTGTTGTGGGTCAGTGTCATTACACTTTTCACAACAAAGAGGATGAGAGTCTAATACTCCTCCTGGACAGGAAGTCAGTGCATGACAGATTACCAAAGCCGGTACTCATTTACAGCTTGTTGGATGGAGACATGGCTAAATTAAACATTACTTATTATTTCTATATTTCTATCCACTGTTGCTTTGTTTTTGCTACAGGTTTTATGAAACACTTTGCAGTTTACATTGTGAAAGCACCATACAAATAAATTATTGTAACACAAATGAAGCATCTTGTACAATGACACAGACAGGTACTGTGACTAAATAGTAAATTGCCTGCATTTACTTCATTCACTTTTTCATCTGCATCAGGCGCTCAAATCAGACGCTCAAAGCACTTTACAAACCTTTAATGGTACAAAAATAAGATATCTAAACATTATTTTTCTCTGTGATTTTGCTTTTTGCAGCTACTGACATTTTCTGAAATACCACAATTCTGCTCAAAATCGTTATTTTCCAGAGAACTTTCAATATGCATCCTTATATGTCTGACACACATAAGGCTATTCTTATTCAGCCATTAGATCTATTGTAAGGGCCCCTTCACACATAGTATGGATGTGGTCGATTGCGCATTAAGCAGGAATCGTGTGCAATACGTGCAAAATCGGAGCTGCCTCTAATGCCTCGTACACCTGTTGCTACAACTATTTGCGCACACCAGCGACTGAAAGACAGAGTGTGCCCTGTGAGAGCCCATTCAATCCCTCTCGCGGCAGGCGTCGACCAGATTCCCCACACAGGGAAGGCGCTTCTCATCTGATCACAGAGTGACACCTTGGTCTGTACGTTGAATGGACAGGGGGCATGGCTGGCTGCCAACAGCAGGAGCTGTTGACAACTCTGGTCCTGGACGTCACTGCTGCAGAACACGTACCATGTTTTGACGGACACACGCATGTGTGTGCTTGCTGTCCTCACGTGGAAATACATAAAAACATATATCGCTTTTGCAACAGGCTGGAGAGCACGTACGGCACGCACACTGACAGGCTGTGCCACCTGAAACGGAGTTCATGTGTACATGCAGCAGGTGATCTGAATGTCACGTCTGTCTGACAAGACACGCGTGTCCTATGAGCGGCGCACCACAGGACTACATGACAAGGCAACAGTGTGACAAACATGCCACTTTCATTCACGTATCAGCAGAAATATGCCGTAACAAATGCCATTTGGTCAGTTGATTTCAGACATTTTTCCATATTTTGTACAGGACAGCGATGGTAGCGCAGTGGTAAAGTTTCTGGCTGGCAATCAGAGCTTTTGTAAATTGCAGGTTTGAATCCCATGGGTGGCATGTATTTTTTTTTTTCCACAGCAGCTGCACAATGTGGTTACACATGCTCCAGCTGCTCAATTTCAATTAATTTTTATTTATATAGAGCCAAATCACAACAAAGTTGCCTCAAGGTGCTTCACACAAGTAGGGTCTAACCTTACCAACCCCTTGCACTGTTGTCCAGCTGCGACGGTTTCGTTCATGTCTGCCCTCGGCTTGATGTTTTCGTGGTTCACTCATACGAGCTGTTCTGCCGTGATTCGCCCTAGTTTGTACTTATCTGTACTATGTGTGAAGGGGACCTAAGGAAAGTTGCTCCATGGGAGAACAAAAATCTGCACTGAAATCACTGCACTGAAGTCACTGTAGATCTGTCCTTGGTCTTGCCTAATAGGGCTTTTCTGATGCTCTTGCTCTCCATGGTATTCAAAAATCAACTCGAAAGATATCCAATAATGAATGAAATGAAATAATTCAACTCACATTTTGAAAAATAAAATGATAGAGTTAAAGATTGCAAGTTAAATACGTGAACCGACTGCTTCGTTTGGTCTGTAAGTGTCAATGTCAATTATGCTGAAAAGCTAGTATGATGCTGTGTGATCTGGCTGGAGAAAAAAAATATGGTATCTTGCTTATGGTACTGACAAAACATTAAGAAAATGCTGGTTATACACAGCCACATGTGACTTCCAATGATGCAAACAACATAATACATGAGAATTATGGTTATGGGAGTGGTCACACGGACACTTAGCATTGTTTATGGTCAATTAAGTGGCAAGTTTTTCTTCAAATCTTACAGACCTTCACGCATTCAGTTTGGCCACATAATGGTCTCTGATTTTGATGATAAACTCTCTCAGTGTGTGTTATTTAGGCACAAATGCACACATATGCGGTTTATGCGGTATATGCTCGTAGCCCAGGAAAGGCAACTCTAAAAACAAAATAATGCCGCAAAATTGTGTTTTCATGGACAAATGGTTAATCTGAACTCATTCCAGCATTTTTTTTAAATTACAGACACCCCCCCCCCCCCCAACAACCACCACCAAAAGGATGAAGAACAGGTTCTTTCCAGATGCTGTTCAGCTGATGAAGTGCTCCACATGGCCAAGCTGAGGCCTAAAGAACCACACCAACTGCTGTCACTTACTCACCTACAAACTGCTGCTACTTCTATTTCTACTACTGCCTCTATGCTGTTACTTTCTTTCATTCATTTTCTGTACCCCCTTTTTCCAATTAAGGGTCACAGGGGAGCTGGAGCTTATCCCAGCGGTCATTGGATGAGAAGCAGGGTACAGCGTGGACGGGTTGTCAGTCTACTCTATCGTAGGGCATGCTGTTACTTGTGAGACACACACACTTTTTTTTATTGCTGTGTTGGTTTTATAGGATTTTAAATTGCTCTCTTATATAGTTTTATTGGGGTCCTGGTGATTTTGCAGGTCTTTCTTTTATCACATTTATTAAGACATCAATTGCTACTCTTGGTCGTCATGCTGACATTTATCCACTCTATAATATCTTATTACTTAATAATGTTCTATTTTATATTTTCTTTTATTTCTTATTCATTCTGATCACGATGACTGCTTGCTGAGACTTGAGTACTTAATTTTCATGTTTTAGAATGACAGTAAAGAATCCTTGACCCTACGTGCTACAGACAGGTGTTACAGAGGTTTCACCTTGGCCTTATCCAGGTGTTGTGGCCCACTCCGGTCCTGTGTTTTCCATCCAGACATTTGGTCATCGGGCAGTCTACAACACCTTTTATGGCAGTCTGACAGCAGTTTGCGTCATCTACCTGTTGTCTACATGCATTTTGGATGCCATCATGCAGGTGTGGACAAGGTAATCTGGATGCGTACTGACACAGCTGGCCACATATCAGGAAGACCGATAACCAAAATAACACAATTCAGGGTTTGGAACAGAGCCTAAATTGACCTGTAGAGGTGGTGACCTACGTGTTAGAAATAGATGGTTGTGAGGAGAAGGTCGAATGGACAGGGAAATGTAGGTGAGAAATTTGAACGAACAGCACTCTTCTCAGTCACTCGTCCTGCGCAAGATCATTAATCCCCATGTTGGTCCCAGTGAGCAGTTAAAAGCCTTGCATGGCAGCACCCTGGCATTACTGTGTGTATATATATATATATATATTATACAAATAATGGACGCATCCATCAATTGTTATGTTCTCCACCCCCCTCCCAAATTAAGCAAACAACAAAGAGTCAAGTAAATTAGATCAATTTGTTTTGTTGGGAACAGCATATGATTGATTCAGATTACCTTCTTAGTGATTTTGGCATCCTTGGAGTTCAATATTTCCACCAGTTCCTCCTCTGTGAACTCAGCAAACCTCACTGGCAGACGATTTTCTGCTGTTGTTGACATGTTTGTTGCCATTTTTTCAACCAGCGTCTGTCAGCTAGTTCCTGACCTCCGTATGCCGCGCTCTGATTGGCTAGCTGTTGGCAGTAAGCTCTAACGCTATTGGTCAGTGGGAACCGATCCAATATAACTTCTGGTCCTAGCCTTTTTGGATCCTTTTAGATCCAACATAACTTTCTGGCGCCAAGCATGCCAAAATACAGGTAAATGATGGACAGAAAGGCTAATCTGTGATTGGCTATTGCAATCTCAGTGGAGAACACATACATACATACATATATATACATATACATACACTCAACAAAAATATAAACGCAACACTTTTGGTTTTGCTCCCATTTTGTATGAGATGAACTCAAAGATCTAAAACTTTTTCCACATACACAATATCACCATTTCCCTCAAATATTGTTCACAAACCAGTCTAAATCTGTGATAGTGAGCACTTCTCCTTTGCTGAGATAATCCATCCCACCTCACAGGTGTGCCATATCAAGATGCTGATTAGACACCATGATTAGTGCACAGGTGTGCCTTAGACTGTCCACAATAAAAGGCCACTCTGAAAGGTGCAGTTCTGTTTTATTGGGGGGGGGGGATACCAGTCAGTATCTGGTGTGACCACCATTTGCCTCATGCAGTGCAATACATCTCCTTCGCATAGAGTTGATCAGGTTGTCAATTGTGGCCTGTGGAATGTTGGTCCACTCCTCTTCAATGGCTGTGTGAAGTTGCTGGATATTGGCAGGAACTGGTACACGTCGTATACGCCGGTCCAGAGCATCCCAAACATGCTCAATGGGTGACATGTCCGGTGAGTATGCCGGCCATGGAAGAACTGGGACATTTTCAGCTTCTAAGAATTGTGTACAGATCCTTGCAACATGGGGCCGTGCATTATCCTGCTGCAACATGAGGTGATGTTCTTGGATGTATGGCACAACAATGGGCCTCAGGATCTCGTCACGGTATCTCTGTGCATTCAAAATGCCATCAATAAAATGCACCTGTGTTCTTCGTCCATAACAGATGCCTGCCCATACCATAACCCCACCGCCACCATGGGCCCCTCGATCCACAACATTGACATCAGAAAACTGCTCACCCACATGACACCACACACGCTGTCTGCCATCTGCCCTGAACAGTGTGAACCGGGATTCATCCATGAAGAGAAAACTCTCCAACGTGCCAAACACCAGTGAATGTGAGCATTTGCCCACTCAAGTCGGTTACGACGACGAACTGGATTCAGGTCGAGACCCCGATGAGGACGACGAGCATGCAGATGAGCTTCCCTGAGACGGTTTCTGACAGTTTGTTCAGAAATTCTTTGATTATGCAAACCGATTGTTTCAGCAGCTGTCTGAGTGGCTGGTCTCAGACGATCTTGGAGGTGAACATGCTGGATGTGGAGGTCCTGGGCTGGTGTGGTTACACGTGGTCTGCAGTTGTGAGGCTGGTTGGATGTACTGCCAAATTCTCTGAAACGCCTTTGGAGACGGCTTATGGTAGAGAAATGAACATTCAATACACGAGCAACAGCTCTGGTTGACATTCCTGCTGTCAACATGCCAATTGCAAGCTCCCTCAAATCTTGCGACATCTGTGGCATTGTGCTGTGTGATAAAACTGCACCTTTCAGAGTGGCCTTTTATTGTGGGCAGTCTAAGGCACACCTGTGCACTAATCATGGTGTCTAATCAGCATCTTGATATGGCACACCTGTGAGGTGGGATGGATTATCTCAGCAAAGGAGAAGTGCTCACTATCACAGATTTAGACTGGTTTGTGAACAATATTTGAGGGAAATGGTGATATTGTGTATGTGAAAAAAGTTTTAGATCTTTGAGTTCATCTCATACAAAATGGGAGCAAAACCAAAAGTGTTGCGTTTATATTTTTGTTGAGTGTGTGTATATATATATATATATATATATATACACACACGAGGTCTGTCCGTGATTTCATTCATATGTTTTTACGTCAGACATGCTTGAACCCTCGTGCGCATGCGTGAGTTTTTCCATGCCTGTCGGTGACGTCATTCGCCTGTGAGCACTCCTTGTGGGAGGAGTCGTCCAGCCCCTCGTCGGAATTCCTTTGTCTGAGAAGTTGCTGAGAGACTGGCGCTTTGTTTGATCAAATTTTTTTCTAAACCTGTGAGACACATCGAAGTGGACATGGTTCGAAAAATTAAGCTGGTTTTCAGTAAAAATTTTAACAGCTGATGAGAGATTTTGAGGTGATTCTGTCGCTTTAAGGACTTCCCACGGTGCGAGACGTCGTGCAGCGCTCTCAGGCAGCGTCATCAGCCTGTTTCAAGCTTAAAACCTCCACATTTCAGGCTCTATTGATCCAGGACGTCGTGAGAGAACAGAGAAGTTTCAGAAGAAGTCGGTTTCAGCATTTTATCCGGATATTCCACTGTTAAAGGAGATTTTTTTAATGAAAGACGTGCGGGCGGATTGCAGCGTCGGCTCGCAGCCGCCGCGACGCTCCGTCACAGGAAAAACACCTCTGCTGGAAGCCTTAAGGACAAGTTGGAACATCTCCAGCTGATAAACAACTTCTCATATACTCACTCCACTGAAAGCCATCAAAAGCCAACTGGATTTTAACAAATGGTTATCAACACGGAGGTGTTTTTCCTGTGCCGCCACGTCGCGTCGGCTGCGTCCCGACGCGCGGACCCGTCCGCACGTCTTTCATTAAAAAAATCTCCTTTAACAGTGGAATATCCGGATAAAATGCTGAAACCGACTTCTTCTGAAACGTCTCTGTTCTCTCACGACGTCCTGGATCAATAGAGCCTGAAATGTGGAGGTTTTAAGCTTGAAACAGGCTGATGACGCCGCCTGAGAGCGCAGCGCGACGTCTCGCACCGTGAAAAGTCCTTCAAGCGACAGAATCACCTCAAAATCTCTCATCAGCTGTTAAAATTTTCACTGAAAACCAGCTTAATTTTTCGAACCATGTCCACTTCGATGTGTCTCACAGGTTTAGAAAAAATTTTGATCAAACAAAGCGCCAGTCTCTCAGCAACTTCTCAGACAAAGGAATTCCGACGAGGGGCTGGACGACTCCTCCCACAAGGAGTGCTCACAGGCGAATGACGTTACCGACAGGCGTGGAAAAACTCACGCATGCGCACGAGGGTTCAAGCATGTCTGACGTAAAAACATATGAATGAAATCCATATAGTTTTTGAAAAAAATAAAAAGGACCTATACTTTACGGACAGACCTCGTATATACACACAGGCCCAACGCCAGAAAAAAAAATATTAAGGGGGCGATGAGTTTATCACAGGGCCCCCCCCCAAAAAAAGTGCACACCGGAGGGTACCTGCCTCTGAGCGTGCGTAATAAATTGGGTGCACTCCTAGAAAGCTCATGTATTTAGGCTACACTGTTGTAAGAGACTGAGTGAGTAAGAGTAAAGAGTGATATATATATACATATACACATATATATATACATATATATATATACACATATATATACATATATATATACACATATATATACATATATATATATACACATACATATATATAGATATATAGATATATATATAGATATATAGATATATATATAGATATATATATATATATATAGAGAGAGAGAGAGAGAGAGAGAGAGAGAGAGAGAGAGAGAGAGAGAGAGAGAGAGAGAGAGAGAGAGAGAGAGAGAGAGAGAGAGAGAGAGATATTAGATGCACTCAGTAACTGGTTTCAGATAAATAGATGCTTCCATTCATTAACTCATACTGTGCATCCATCTGTAAAGTATTCACAGCAACTCACTTTTTCCACATTTTGTTATGTTACAGGCTCATTCCGAAATAAAGTCCCCCCCACCCCACCAGACTTCCAGCTTTCCCTTCCACAGCCACACCAACTCATCAGGGACACAGAGGGACTCAATCCCAGCCAGGCACATGTCAGTCTGGGAGTCCCGTGCCCCTCCCCGGAGTTATCTCATTCATCCAGGAATAAAGGGGAAAATCCACATGGAAAAATGGAATACGAGGTCTGTTAGAAAAGTATCCGACCTTTTTATTTTTTGCAAAAACCATATGGATTTGAATCGCGTGTGATTGCATCAGCCAAGGTTGAACCTTCATGCGCATGCATGAGTTTTTTCATGCCTGTCGGTTGTCATTCGCCTGTGAGCAGGCTTTGAGTCAGCACTGGTCCTCCCCCCTCGTCGGATTTTCATTGTCAGGAAAATGTCTGAACGGCTGGAGCAGCGCTGCATCAAATTTTTCCAGAAACTGAGAGACAGCCAGGTGGAAACCATTCGGAAAATTCAGATGGCTTTCAGGGACGATTTTACGGGCATCACACAGATTAAGTAGTGTTATAGCCGGTTTAAAGACAGCACACAATGGCGGAGGGCACGCCGCGCTTCGAGCGGCGAACGACAGGCGGAAACGACCGTCTTTAATCCGGTTGTAATGCTCTTTAATCTGTGTGATGCCCATAAGATCTTCACCGAAAGCCATCTGAATTTTCCGAATGGTTTCCACCTGGCTGTCTCTCACAGTTTCTGAAAAAATTTTGATGCAGCAAAGCGGCAGTCGCTCAGCCATTTTCCTGACAATAAAATTTCGCCAAGGGGGCTGGACCACTCCTCCCACAAAGTGTGCTCACAGGCGAATGATGCAACCGACAGGCGTGAAGAAACTCACGCATGCACACGAAGGTTCAAGCTTGGCTGATGCAATCACACGATTCAAATAGTTTTTGCAAAAAATAAAAAGGTCGGATAGTTTTCTAACAGACCTCGTATGTGCAATGGGGGGAAAACATTTAGTTTTACCATTTATTTATTTATTTTAACAAACCCCACCTCTGCCACATATCTCCAAGTAATGTGGAGAAGCATCAGGAAGGGCATGCGGCGTAAAATGTGCCAAATCAACATGTAGATCCACCTCTGCTGAGGTGACACTGAGTGAAAACAAAGGAGCAGCTGAAGGGACTTACTATGAAAACTTACATCCACAACTGTACATCTGGATTTAGATTTGCTTGTAGAATTCGTGGCAATATGGATTTTCCTCATTAGATGCAAAGTTTTGAGGATTAGTTGATAACAATGTAATGACTAATTTAGTTAGTTTTTTTTTTTTTTTTAAATCAAACCTACAGACCCTGTGGTGACCACAACTCAAGTCATGTTTTGGAGCATGCACTGGTGCTGTGTTTTGCTGCATCCACCACACCACAGAACGGCCCTAGGTGGTGGATGGCAACCACCCAGGCAGAAACATGGTCCTTACATCTCTAAAACTACCGTCTATCTGCTGCAGCCAGGTGACACGTGGGCATCTCTTTGGCCTTCTCCCAGCCACTGGGGTTCTCAACACTCAGGCACCAATGTGCTGGATAATGCAGACAAATTTACCACATAGCCAAAATATGTAGAGTGACACTCCCTTACAATGCAAGTGACCTCATCTTAGTCTCCCTAAACAACCACTGGTTTACATATTTAAAGGCTGCCTTTAAATATGAATTTATAATTACCTCCGCCAAGGAGGTTATGTTTTCAGTCACGTTTGTTTGTTTGTTTGATTGTTTGTCTGTCTGTCAGCAGGATAACTCAAACGTTTTGAACGGATTTTGATGAAATTTTGTGGAGTGGTTGGAAATGACAAGAGGAACAAGTGATTAAATTTTAGTGGTGCACGATGCTAACATGTTAGCATGTCTATGGCATTTTCAATGTTAAAAGTTAGCATTAAGCAGTTGCAGCTGTCATCACGTTCGGGTGCATTTGTTTTTTCAAATTGTAATATTTCTTAAATGTATTTTTGTTTATATATTAATAATCTAATGATTATTATATACAATTTTAGAGAAAGAGACAAAAAGAAATAGATCACTGTTCCACAAGGGAATCTCTTTAGGGTCAGTGACCCTATGGCCTTGTTTAGAGAAGTGTTTCATAAATGTTAAAAAATCATATATTTGCAGTTTAGTTGAATAATAAATTGAACTTGGTCTCTTATTTGTTTTTGTCTATAAGCACATGCAATATATCAGTGCTCAGATGACAGTAGCTTTTGGGAAAGGTGCAAGTTGCAATAAACTGTGATGCCAAGCGCTAAGGATACATGCTGTCCAGTCACAGCAGATGAAACTTTTTTTTACTACTGAGCAAACATCATTGTTAGACTTTTTTAGGTTCAATGATTCCACAGCGTGTAGATGTTATGGCGTCAGTGATCCCATGGCCTTGGCGGAGGTTTGCACTCTCTGAGTGCTTCTAGTTTGATATGGTTTTCACATTCAACCATGTTTTTCATGCTCCCATTTCACTTTTGTACAAGTTGTGTTGTATTTTTTTAAGCCACATGCAGTACATAATGTATATAGATGTAGTTCTCTCATACCCCAACAAGGATGAGTTGACTGAAGTATGTGATCTTTTTCTAATTCTGTGAGTTACAAGATTATATGATTTAGCTTGTACATTTTTGCTGTCCAAATCCTACTGCAAGGAAAAAAATTGAAAAGTTAATTTTTGAACTTCTTAATGTGTTTATAAAAGTGAATTTTTCTTTAAACTGTGCTTTAAAGTCTTGCAGGAGCTATAAAAAAAACCTTGAATTTTCAGGACAAAATAGCCTATAGTTTGGACTACCTATGACTGAATATTAAAGCAACATAAATGGTGACAAAAATCAGTTTCTACAGGGATCAAATGTTAAAGCTATGACAGTTTTGGTAAAAAAAAAAAAAAAAAAAAATCAGATTATTGATTGAGCTAAGATCTACTGCAAAAACGGAATAGTTTGCACTGTTATTTTTTACCATGTTACTATATAACATGATATACATAACATAGCCACACAACATTATATATATATATATATATATATATATATATATATATATATATATATATATATATATATATATATATATATATATATATACATACATATATATATATACCCACACTTTTTTAACAGTAGCCGTTAAAACGCACGTGGCACTAATTGGCGCGCAGGTGCGCTGATGAGGCGGGAAAACGCCGCCGCGGCGCCGCTTCTTTCGCTTTCCACTGCAGCTCTCTTAATTTTCTTTCGGGCACTTTCGTGGTTTAATGAAATGATTATTGGGCTGTGAGCGAACATGTCCTCGGCACTCTCTAACCTGTCGAGTGCGGATGCTCTGCTGGAACAGACGCATCGCTCCGTCAAAATCAGCGTCATCATCTCTTTGGGCGTGATGGTCACTTTGGGAAATATCGCAGTTCTCCTGGTCATTTCCTCGTCCGTGGCCGGTTGGTCCAGAAACTCTCGGTACTTTCTGCTGTCCCTGACAGCCGCGGACTCTGCCTTCGGACTGCTGGTCATGCCCTTGAACCTGTGGGTGAGTTTGCTCAAAGAGCACACAGAAGGCCCGGACGCGCTGTGTCACGTGGTGGCCTTCTGTAACGGCACCGTCTACACCACCTGCATGTACACGCTGGCCTCCATCAGTCTGGAACGGTACGTGGCCGTCTTTTACCCTCTGAAGTACTCCTCGCTCATGACCAAGACAAGGACTCTGCTCCTCATCGCCTTCTCCTGGTGCGTGCCTCCTTTATTGCTGCTGCCCATCTCCTTTCCTGACGGAGTCATCGAGGTTCACTTTTCTACAGCGTCACTCGTTTGCAATCCGACCTACTCCACCAACGTGGCTTATTCTTTAAGCCTGGCGTGTCTTATATTCTTTCCTTGCTCCATAATAATGACCTTCGCCAATTTAAGAGTGTGGTGCGCTGCCAAGAGACAGAGGCTCAAATTGCGCAAATACGCCTGTGCGCAGCGCAGAAGGCGGAACATCGCGTCCAGAGTCCTCGTGCCTGTGATGGCAGCCTACTACACTTGCTGGACTCCCTGTATGGCAGCTATGATCTACAATGGTAAGAACAATTGAAAGAATGGTTAAAACCTTTTGTGCAACCTAGTATAGGCCAGTTCCTGGAATCTTGATGGGCTTGTCTAGGCTGAAGTCTTGGGCCCCCAAGGCACAGGGGCCTGAAATATTTATAAACTAAAGTATCATTAAAACAGAAATCCTGGTAGCAGCGCATGAAAGACTGTCAGTTAGGTTGTATTTTGCACCTTGTAACGTAACACAAGCAATATTTAAATTTTTATAGGATAATTTTTATGCGAGTTGTAGTCACACGTGCAGCTCGAGAATTCCCAACTTGGAATGTTTTGACTGCAAAATAAGTGCCATAAAAAGTGTTTCAACATATTATGTATAAGGCAGTTTGGCGTTTTCATGTATCCCATAATCCCTTGCGTGCCAGAGAGTTGCTGCAGTCAACATAGAGAATCCGCATGACAATTGTAAATGAATATTATACTACAAAAATGTATTTTTTTTTATGCTTTTCATCACGTTAATAAGAGACTGCTGCATGATACCCTGAAAAACTTGCAAAAACAATTATAACTGCTACGTTTAATCTGCGTGGAATTTAATAAACGCAAACTGAATTTCATATATATATATATGTATATATGTCTGTCAATAAAGTATAGGTCCTTTTTATTTTTTTCAAAAACTATATGGATTTCATTCATATGTTTTTACGTCATACATGCTTGAACCCTCGTGCGCATGCGTGAGTTTTTCCACGCCTGTCGGTGACGTCATTCGCCTGTGAGCACTCCTTGTGGGAGGAGTCGTCCAGCCCCTCATCGGAATTCCTTTGTCTGAGAAGTTGCTGAGAGACTGGCGCTTTGTTTGATCAGAATTTTTTCTAAACCTGTGAGACACATCGAAGTGGACACGGTTCGAAAAATTAAGCTGGTTTTCAGTGAAAATTTTAACGGCTGAGAGATTTTGAAGTGATACTGTCGCTTTAAGGACTTCCCATGGAGCGAGACGTCGTGCAGCGCTCTCAGGCGCCGTCGTCAGCCTGTTTCAAGCTGAAAACCTCCACATTTCGGGCTCTATTGATCCAGGACGTCGTGAGAGAACAGAAATTTCAGAAGAAGTCGGTTTCAGCATTTTATCTGGATATTCCACTGTTAAAGGAGATTTTTTTTAATGAAAGACGTGCGGACGGGTCCGCGCGTCAGGACGCAGCAGGCGCGGTGCGGTGGCACAGGAAAAACACCTCCGTGTTGTTAACCATTTGTAAAATCCAGGCGGCTTTTGATGGCTTTCAGTGGAGTGAGTATATGAGAAATTGTTTAACAGCTGGAGATGTTCCAACTTGTCCTTAAGGCTTCCAACGGAGGTGTTTTTCCTGTGGCGGAGCGTCGCAGCAGCTGTGAGCCGACGCTGCAATCCATCCGCACGTCTTGCATTAAAGAAATCTCCTTTAACAGTGGAATATCCGGATAAAATGCTGAAACCGACTTCTTCTGAAACTTCTGTTCTCTCACGACGTCCTGGATCAATAGAGCCTGAAATGTGGAGGTTTTCAGCTTGAAACAGGCTGACGACGGCGCCTGAGAGCGCTGCGCGACGTCTCGTACCGTGGGAAGTCCTTAAAGCGACAGAATCACCTCAAAATCTCTCATCAGCTGTTAAAATTTTCACCGAAAACAGCTTAATTTTTTGAACCGTGTCCACTTCAATGTGTCTCACAGGTTTAGAAAAAAGTTTGATCAAACAAAGCGCCAGTCTCTCAGCAACTTCTCAGACAAAGGAATTCCGACGAGGGGCTGGACGACTCCTCCCACAAAGAGTGCTCACAGGCGAATGACGTCACCGACAGGCGTGGAAAAACTCACGCATGCGCACGAGGGTTCAAGCATGTCTGACGTAAAAACATATGAATGAAATCCATATAGTTTTTGAAAAAAATAAAAAGGACCTATACTTTATTGACAGACCTCGTATATTAGTCTGGACCAAAGAGGACAAACAGTGTTGTAAAGAACAATAATAAAGACGTTAAAGAGCAAACTTCTCTTTCTCCCAGAACGACATGATCAGGAAGCGAGCGTAGCTCACAGTAGCTCCCATTGAAAATAACAGAGACAGCCTGTGATTCTCACGTTTACATAAAACAAACGCAATAACGTCTCTAAACTCAGAGAATATATTTATGAGAGTTTTAGGCACAATATAAAAATAGTTTTATGTTGCGATGTTAATGGTGATGTCCGTGTACAGCGTGATAAGAGCATATTAATGCAGTTCTCAATGTTACTGAGATCTCGCAGCACGGCGACCTCGCCGAGGTGTTGCGGGATTTTAAACCTGAAAAGCCTCAATGGAAAATTTTGTGGCTACCGAGACTGTTATGGTAACCTAACCATAACATTTATTTGTATTTCCTTTCATCACAAACTTTTTAAAAATGAAGTTGTATAACAAAATGGAATAAAATGCAGAAAAGAAATGACATTTAATAAAAAGCACCAGGCCTTTACCCTGTACACAGGTTTGATTATGGCTGTACCATTTTTGCTCGCTGAGCAAATTTACCTCAGAATTATCTCTTTCTAATCCAATTACATTTTTTCCACAAATCTGATTGGTTAAGCGTGTGAGATTTCAGACAGTATAATATTGGTGTAACGGTGGCAAAATATTTGACAGTTTCACAATTAGATGTATTACTCCTCACCCTGACCGGTGTTCTGACGAGATGTTATTCCTGTCCTCTGCAACTGTGCATGCGTCATATTGTTTGGATGCTGAACTGTCCATTTATGTGACGAGACGCGCAATTCGACACAACACTGGCTGCGTGCGCTGCTAACTGTTAGAGCTGTTAGTTGAAAGTCATGTACAGATGCTGCTGAAATGGGTGAATTTAAGTGACCATACGAAGTATTGTGGATTCTGATACAGAATTACCATTTCACATTTGATGGGTTTTCATGTTTGATGGATTACACTGCGTCCTAACCGCTGCTGGAGTGTTGCTGCCTCGGCTCAACGGTAAGCCTCGCCGACCGATTTACTTACAGAAAAACCATGCAAATAATCACCTTGTGTCTGATTTGTGGGCGTTCATGCTGTTAAACGGTCGCAAATAATGCATCGCTGTAAAACTCTTTTTAAAGCTCAATTTGCGACTGTAAAACCAGCATGAATGTCAGCAAATCATCAGAGACAACAGGGTTATTCCCTAATTGCACACATTTCTATAATTTGTTCAAGCCTGAATACCTCATCAAAATTTTGCTGCCAAAAGGCACAAACATTACTACTATCACACTGAAATTTATGCAAAAGATACCTCCTCTTAGCACTAATTACAGAATGGGAACCTTAAAGGCCAGTATTACTAATTGTACTTAAATTATCACGATTGCGCATTTTATGCAACACTTAGCAAAATGAAGCTCAATACTCATGCAATTTGCAAGCTATGGCAAGATATTACAATGTGTGGTATATGGCACACGCCGGACTTTACGTATAGCCTTTCTCCAAGCACGATAAACCTTTTTAATTTCATTTGATTACAAAGGAAGAATTTGGCAACCATAAAATAAAGTACAATACTTGTGAAACAACTCATTCCTGATGAGGGAGTTAGCATTTTTAAAATCAGCAAAAAACATATTAGACTGATTAAATCTGCCACATATTTGCCAGTAGTTAAATTAAAAACGTCTTCATGAAGTTCATGACCCAAGTAAGTAACTTTGTCAATTCAAGGTATTCCAACATTATTTACAAAAATAACAGGATCAGATGGTCTAACCCAGGGGTGGGCAGCGAGGGCTGAGACACTGCAGGTTTTCCTTGCAACCAGTCACCTCAGCAGGTGGGTTGCTAATGAGCTTCTCCCCTGAGCATAAACACCTGATTGTCAATTAAATCACCTGCTGAGATGATTGGTAGCAAACAAAACCTGCAGTGTTTCGTCCCTTCATGGCACATGATTGCCCACCCCTGGTCTAACCCAAGTGCCTCCATGTGATGTCATTGCCAGCAGAATTCAAACTGAAGTTACCTGATCACAACTTCCAGCTGGCAATATTTCCAGCTCAGGGGAAAAAAAGACCACTATACCACTAGCAGAATAACCACTAGCTATCTAGAAAAGACAGTGACCAAGTGTACAGCCTGCGCCATTCTGTGACTATCCTGCATTTTAAATTTTATGTGTTTTGGCTACTGGTATACAGGCTGACTTGTAAGTCTTTTCGGCTGTTCTCTCGTTTGCACTCGGGGTCACCACGGCAAATCCGAGGTGGATCTGCATGTTGAATTGGCACAGGTTTTACGCCAGATGCCCTTCCTGACGCAACTCCACATTACATGGAGAAACCTGCAGGGGAGGGATTTGAACCGGGAACCTTCTACATTAAAGCCAAGTGCCCTAACCACTTGGCCACCACCCCTACATGGAACCTTCAAAATTAGTACTAGGTTTGATTGAGAAGCTTTGAGCCTGTCCCAGAAAAAGTAGGTGTGGCTCTTTATCTTCGGCATCCTGAGAAACCAACATTTCCCAACATTGCACCCAGTGAGTCAAAGTTTCACACTTTCTTGAAATGTTGAACTTTTTCTGGGTCAGGCTCAAAACGTTTCAATCACTCCTCGTAGCTTTAAGCATAAGCCCAAAGGCTGTATGGCGGGGGGGATGGAATAATTTGTTTTCATTTGTAGCTGAGGCAACAATTCTGCCACAAGCTTTTACTACGCGTTCCTTATAAAAGCTGCGCAAATTAATTTGCATTCTTCATAAAAGATGCACAAATTACTGTATTTGTGGAGTCTGTCACACCAGTGTACAAGTTGCACTTTTTTCTTTAATTTGGAGTTTTTGTGTATTTCTGTTGACACTCATTATTGGATTTATTTTTAGTGCTTTGATTTTTGCGAAAGCCCCATATGAAATTAAATTATTTTTATTAACACATGAAGGATCGGATCTGAGCTGTTTCTTGTTTGCAGTGGTGATGAACAAGTTGATGAATGAGATCTGACAGCAAAATGTGGTCATTTTAGTTTGCCAAAAATGTCTCTTGTATACAAACATTGCAGGACCTTCCAAATTAGTAACTAGTTAAATAAATAAATAATATATACACTAGCGTGTTGCCCATGAGAATCCACAGGCTCTAGATTGGGCAGTGTTTATAACATAGGTAACTGACAATTTTGTGGTGGGGGTGGTAATATAACCCATGGCAATAATTATGGAATCACCGGCCTCGGAGGATGTTCATTCAGTTGTTTAATTTTGTAGAAAAAAAGCAGATCACAGACATGACACAAAACTAAAATCATTTCAAATGGCAACTTTCTGGCTTTAAGAAACACTACAAGAAATCAGGAAAAATAATTGTGGCAGTCAGTAACGGTTACTTTTTTTAGACCAAGCAGAGGGAAAAAAATATGGACTCACTTAATTCTGAGGAATAAATTATGGAATCATCCTGTAAATTTTCATCCCCAAAACTAACACCTGCATCAAATCAGATCTGCTCGTTAGTCTGCATCTAAAAAGGAGTGATCACACCTTGGAGAGCTGTTGCACCAAGTGGACTGACATGAATCATGGCTCCAACACAAGAGATGTCAATTGAAACAAAGGAGAGGATTATCAAACTCTTAAGAGGGTAAATCATCACGCAATGTTGCAAAAGACGTTGGTTGTTCACAGTCAGCTGTGTCTAAACTCTGGACCAAATACAAACAACATGGGAAGGTTATTAAAGGCAAACATACTGGTAGACCAAAGAAGACATCAAAGCATCAAGACAGAAAACTTAAAGCAATATGTCTCAAAAATCGAAAATGCACAACAAAACAAATGAGGAAACTGGTGTCGTCTGTGACCGAACTGTAAGAAACCGCCTAAAGGAAATGGGATTTACATACAGAAAAGCTAAACGAAAGCCATCATTAACACCTAAACAGAAAGAAACAAGGTTACAATGGGCTAAGGAAAAGCAATCATGGACTGTGGATGACTGGATGAAAGTCATATTCAGTGATGAATCTCGAATCTGCATTGGGCAAGGTGATGATGCTGGAACTTTTGTTTGGTGCCATTCCAGTGAGATTTATAAAGATGACAGCCTGAAGAGAACATGTAAATTTCCACAGTCATTGATATGGGGCTGCATGTCAGGTAAAGGCACTGGGGAGATGGCTATCATTACATCATCAATAAATGCACAAGTTTACATTGATATTTTGGACACTTTTCTTATCCCATCAATTGAAAGGATGTTTGGGGATGATGAAATCATTTTTCAAGATGATAATGCATCTTGCCATAGAGCAAAAACTGTGAAAACATTCCTTGCAAAAAGACACATAGGGTCAATGTCATGGCCTGCAAATAGTCCGGCTCTTAATCCAATTGAAAATCTTTGGAAGTTGAAGAAAATGGTCCATGAGAAGGCTCCAACCTGCAAAGCTGATCTGGCAACAGCAATCAGAGAAAGTTGGAGCCAGATTGATGAAGAGTACTGTTTGTCACTCATTAAGTCCATGCCTCAGACTGCAAGCTTTTATAAAAGCCAGAGGTGGTGCAACAAAATACTAGTGATGTGTTGGAGCGTTCTTTTGTTTTTCATGATTCCATAATTGTTTCCTCAGAATTGAGTGATTCCATATTTTTTTCCCCTCTGCTTGGTCTAAAAAAAGTAACCGTTACTGACTGCCACAATTTTTTTTTCCTGATTTCTTAGTGTTTCTTAAAGCCAGAAAGTTGCCATTTGAAATGACTTTAGTTTTGTGTCATGTCTGTGATCTGCTTTTTTTCTACAAAATTAAACAACTGAATGAACATCCTCAGAGGCCGGTGATTCCATCATTTTTGCCAGGGGTTGTAAGTTAAGCAAAGCTTGTACGAGTTGGATTGGCGTGTGAGTCCAGAATGTTTATAGAATGTTGGAACTCAACAACTTTTGAATAACTACTCAACCCTTTTATTTCCTGTTAATATGTATCTTTTTTAAAATGTTAATTTACTGTCTTAATGTATTTATAAATTGTTTAGGTTCTTATCATATACACACTTTTTATTTCTACTTCTATTTTGTCATTTGATTTTTAAATGGACCACAATGGCAATAAGTTTTTTCACTTTCTTGTCATCCATGTGTTTTTAATGTATTTACAATTATATTATGTAAGTACATTGAATTGAAAATCACTCACGCTTTTACTATAAAGATGAAAGGAATAGTGTGAGAGTCCAGAATGTAGTTAACATCCACTGTTCCATTTTTGCAGCGTTCATCCTGGACCCAAACGGCAAATGTCAGCTCTCCCCGATTTTTACGTGAGCAAAGCCATACACAGAGGCCACTTGGCTATTATATCTATATAAACTGAGAGTTATACTGAAGAAAATATTATACAAATAATGGATGGTAAGGAGTCCCAACATAGAGAAATATTGGATGAAGAAAAGTTATATTGCACGACCAATATTTCTCTATGTTGGACGACTTGCCATCCATCAATTATGTTCTCCACCCCCCTCCCAAATTAAGCAAACAACAAAATTCAAGTAAATTAGATCAATTAATTTTGTTGTGAACAGGATATGATTGATTCTGATGTGATGAATGCTTCTAAAACGTCAGTAGCGTGCTTGTCTACCTTCTTAGTGTTTTTGGCATCCTTGGAGTTCAATATTTCCACCAGTTCCTCCTCTATGAACTCGGCAAACTTCGCTGGCAGACGATTTTCTGCTGTTGTTGACATGTTAGTTGCCATTTTTTCAACCAGCGTCTGTCAGCTAGTTCCTGACCTTCGTATGCTGCGCTCTGATTGGCTAGCTGTTGGCAGTAAGCTCTAGTGCTATTGGTCAGTGGGAACCGATCCAATATAACTTTCGGTCCTAGACTTTTTGGATCCTTTTGGATCCAACATAACTTTCTGGTGCCAAGCATGCCAAAATACAGGTAAATGATGGACAGAAAGGCTAATCTGTGATTGGCTATTGCAATCTGAGTGGAGAACATAGTAAAATAGTTGACGGTTAACCCCTTTAACTAAGAATGCTAGTTTTCAGTTGTCAGATTGTGTATCAACACTGGGTGGTATGAGACGAATGCTTGCTACTATCTTGCAGCAGCAAGAAGAGTAATCAAAATTTAGTAAGGTTAGACCTTATTCAGGGCTCGAAATGGTATGTGCATGTATTATTTGAGCGGTGCACGTATTTTTATACTCCACTAGCACTGGTGCAAGTAACTTTATCCAACTTTTCAGCTATAAGCACCAGTAGAATGAACCAATAAAGGAATAAATAAGGTAAAAACAATTTCCAGTGTGTTGTCTTCGTCTTCCCTGCGTTTTATGTCTCTCACACACGAAGCGAGTTGCTGTGCTCTATTTGTTGTTCGCACGCGCACATGTAAACAAAGAAAAGGAAAAAAAACTGTCTGGCTGCGGTTCCCTCTCTCTCTCCCCCTCAAACTCTGTCATCATTGTGTTATAAGCCAGTCACCATTTGTTTTATTATACATCTGTGTAGTTAATAAAATTATCTTCAAGGACGATTAATTCACGCGCGGATGTGAAAAAGAACTGGCTGCTGGTGCGGTTCCTTTACTGAACCCGGGAGAGGTCACTTAAAATATTTCTTTTCTGGTCATGATAATTTGTGCGCACATTTTTCTTTAATTGAGCCCTCAAATTAATAAAATGTGCACGTTTTCCTTTCGTTCAAAATGAACTTCATAATATGACCTAAATTGTCATCCTCACGACGGGGAGACGCTTCGCCCTCAGCATCCTTTTTAATGTGCTTAAACTCCAGATGATGCCATGTTGGGCAGCTGGAGTTCTCTTTATGTCCTTGTGCGCCCAAACCATGATGATATACTCTGACCAGATCCATTTCTAATGGGGAAATGTATTACACTGTCTCCTGGTTTGTTGGCTAATAGTCAGCATTTATATGTCAAGACAATATTGAGTGCACGTTTTACAAATTGTGGCCACGTTTAAGTAGATTTTGTCCTTGTTTGACTCAAACGATGCTTAAAACGTGCGCAAGTCATAAAACGAGTGCACAACATGATAAAACGTGCATACATGAAGAAAAAAAAACTGTCTGTGGCTGCTGCTCTCCCCAGAGCGTAAGAGTCTGACACATCAGAGGAATTTTAAGATGGATATAAGACTGAGTTTTGGTTGTCCAAGTAATTTTTTTTGTTACTAGCACCAGTGCAAGTAAGTTTAAAAAAAAAAAAAAAAAAAAGTTTCGACCCCTGTTGTTTGTGTGAAGCATCTTGAGGCAGCTTTGTTGTGATTTGGCGCTATATAAATGAAATAAATTTAAATTATTGTAGGAGAGTCATAATTGAATGACTTGTTTGTCTGCACGCTTGATCACTAGCTTTTATAGACAACAGGCGATGTCCCTACACTGTTTTTATGGAAGTCATTTTGCATTCAAAACATTCCAATTTGCTAATTCTTACTATGTGCATGTGTAATCGGAACGCTCATTAAAAAAAAGTCTGTAGGTATTTCTCTACAGTTCTGTAAAAAAAAAAAATAAATAAATAGCCACTGCACTTTTTAAAAAAAAAAGTGTGTGTGTGTGGGGGGGTGTTCATAACATCAGACAGAAATAATTCATACCAGAAAAAAGGGGGGACGCCTGTGGTTCATTTAAAAGGAAGACTGTGTTGTTTACTCTTAGGGAGAGAGAGTCTGTAAAGCAGTGTTCAACAGAAGACATGATTATAAGAGTTTGTGTTGCCTGGCGTTGGAAGTCTACTTGTCTCCAGGGGATTGTGGGTGTGCTTTCCCTGATGGATGTCTGTGAAGACCTCATAATGTACATGGGGAGAAATGAATGAGCCACGTTACAAGTGCCAGAAAGATGAGATCTTCTGTATTTTGTTCAACACACTGACCTTGTTTGTTCAATGGAGGTTCTGTTCTCTTGAGGGTATATTTTGTAGATTCCACAAATTTTTGATGGTGGCACATTTCTGCTTGTGGCTTGAGAGAGCTGCTAAAAACAGGGAGTTGTCAGTGTCTATCGGCCCGTTTTACGTCCCTACTCAGGCCCGTATCCAGACCGGTTTGGACCAATGCAGTTGCATCAGTCATATTTTTTTACGCATCGTTCATCTGTTAAATAAATACATTTTAAAAATCTTGAATAATCCCGAATAGTGCCAAATGTGTCCCAACGGTGAACACAGTTTTGGTTTTCATGTCAACCTACAGTGCGTAAATTATACAGATTTTTCCGAGTTTCAGAGTCATACGGACGTACAAACAGTCGGATATTCAGGGTTTGGTCTGCAGCGGGTCTGATCAACTGTTTCTGCAGTGCGACTCCACTTTGAAGCCGTGAACCATTGAAACAATGCTTCGATTCAATGACTCGTGGCTCTTTGATTCACTGCTCTTCAGAAGCGGTAAGTCTGCTTCTTAACCCCTCGCAAAGCCATTAAAATATCATGAGTCATTTTTGTGTGTATTAAAGTCACTAACTGGGACTCTTGTCTTGTTGCTGTCAAGAAACGAGAATCGTCCTCCGTTCCGTTCACACAGCTCGAAACACTGCGCGACTGTCGTAACAGTCCGGTCGGAATAACTTCAAAATTAATCGCCTTTTTAAATTAAATGAAACGTCTTTAAAATGTCGTAATACAGACAAGCAACTACAATCGACTAAAACGTTTTTCCTCCCAAAATGAGATGTGCTGTATTTCTTTACAAATTCCTGAAGTGAAGCACAGCAGCTGTAAGCGCTCAGCTCAGATATATGGAAAGACATTCATGCCAATAATGTCTGAAAGGAAATGCTTTTGACAAAAACTACAGATTTTGTTTATTCCTATTTATGTCCAGAGATCAAGGATCCACCATGTAGAGTTTATTATGTCCAAAGTTTAAGGATCCAGTGACAATTTCATATTTATTTACTTTAAGACTCAATAAAATGTTCAGTTTCAATTCAATTTCAATTTAATTGGCTTATAAAGTACCAAATCACAACAAAATCTAAATATACTAAAACAAATACATCACAATTGTACACATATCACAGTTGTGATATGTGTACAATTGTGATGTATTTGTTTTAGTATATTTAGTCATGGACATGAATATTGTTACCTGCTGGACTGTTTCTAATTTTGATTGGTATCAATGGAAAATGTCTTCTGTGAACTGTCTGTATCTCAATATTAAGAATATATGCAGTCATATTTTTATTGATTTTTATCAACTGAGAAAAAATCATATATAGATTCAGGTATAATTGAAAGATTTTGGCAATAAATTTGATCCTGTTTAGTCAGTTTTTGTTAGTGTTTTTTAGGACATCATTTATACAAATAAGTGTTCACTATGGTCCATGAAGTATAATAAATATATTAAGTGTGACAGTATATGTTGAACACGAATAAAAGAATGAACATTATTGAATAACAAGACGCATACGATATTTATTTTATCATTGGGCAAAAATGCATGTCAGATTTTCACTCTGGATCCAGCCCTGCTACTGGTTCCTCAAACTCACTAGTTGCTGTCTTTTGCAAGTGTCGTTTGACCTCACAGCAGCAACATCTGTCTGCAGATGCATCACACAATCCAATACTAAATATTTCTGTTTATTCCATTCAAGTCTCACCATATCTCCCACTGCAAATAATGTGTATACTGAAAACTATGTTAAAGCCCGTTACGACAAAAGAAATTACCCAAAAATAATTCTGCAACCTTGTGTTGAACTTAAGCCAAATCGGCACGCCTGCACCGTGACGGTGTCAAGTATTCCTGTCAAAGTTCAGTAAACAAAGCCGCATTTCTCGAGTGCGTGACCCATTTATATCTTGCCCTTCAAGTAAAATTTACATTGTGTTAAAGCAGCATGTCAGGTCCACATTATTCCATGGATGGTTGTGACAGTGGTTATGGGCCTTTCACATTGAACGCATCAGAGGTGTCAGGAATCGGTCTAAAAAGAATTATTTTCAATGAGACATGTTGCTTTTTAGATGCATCAGAAGCATTGCGTCAAAAGCCGAGCTAAAGCGACGAGAGCGCGCATTGCTGCTTGTCAGCAGGCTGACGTGGTCAAAGTTCAACCCAATCTAACTTTTGGCGCTCTGAGCTGTGACGTAGCTTTGCGCTGTCCAATAGGAACGACGCGTTGGGCCAAAACACGGAAGACTAGTGGCAGAAACCACTGATCTGTACAAAACAGAAACGTGTCACAGGACTAGTCATTTATAGAGCAGTTTTCTGAAGAAAAATCCTTGGAAATGTTTTTTGTTGTTGTTGTTTACCTCAAAATTTCTGATTACTGTTAAAAAAAAAAAAAAAAGTTTACAACACTTGTAATTAAAATAGCTAAATAAATCAATAAATGGTTAATTAAAACCACCAGTTATTTCAGATTAGATAATTTCTTGTTTAACATAAGGAACCTTGGACATTTATTTTTAGACAAATAAAATAACATGGAAACATGGAAGTTCGGTAGATTATTTTTATCTCATTTCAACCAGAAAAACACACACACTGTAAATAAATGCAAATGTTTATTATAAATGCAACAGGAAATAATTTAACAATGACTGCGTGTGATCGTAAAGTAGGATTTCTGACATAAACCTCATTAGTCATTTCAACTTAGAATTACGTCAAAATATGTAATTGCCTTTAATGTTATCAGTACAGAGTCATTTCTAAAATATGAATTTGAGCACAATAGTGGAAAGCTTCTACCTGTCGAAATGTCTTGACTTTGATTTCGTGGACATCTTTAAGGAGCCATTCATTTATTGTTAAAATATAAAATGAAACGTTTTTTAAAAAATAATATAGTTGCTGTTGAAAGAACCTTTTATTTAGAAGCAGGTGATGTTATGCTGGATTCTCGGGACCAGATGAAGGTCTCTTCTGCAGCTTTGAACTCTGGTGGTGGTCGACTGGACTTCATGGTGTTCAGCTCATCAATGGAAGTGAAGTACATCTGTATTTAGGTTGTCTGCACAGCAAATGTTCCTGATTGGGACAAATAAAGTATGTCTTAAAATATAAAGAAACTCTAAACAGTTTATATATAAAAAAGAAAAAAAAAACAGAAAAAAGATGATGGGAAAAAAAAAACGCCCGAAAAAAGTTATTTAAAGTTGAGCTTTTGTAGTCTCCGAAAAAAGCTGTAGCTTTATTTGGTAAAAATAAAGACTGAACCATTTACAAATTAAAGCATTCACTCAGATCAACTGTGCTAAAAGCTAAGCTAACGTTAGCCGATCATTAAACCTTCACAGCAGTGCAGTAAACGTCACGTTTTATTTTTATATTATTCTCATCTCGATAAAGCTGCAAAACTAAACTCCGTTGTGCAAACTGGGACTTCGCATATATCCAGAAAAGTGGGAGATTTTGGACTGAGTGGGTTTGCTCGATCCCCCCGGCTGCCTGCCTCAGTCTGCCCAGGGATGATGCCTGAAGGCCGGCTTGTCCGTGTGGGTCGGCCCGCTGTCACGGTTCAATCAGTATCCCACCAAGTCGTCCGTCCTCCCTCGGTGGGCGTCTCTCCGAAAAGTAGCTGGAAAAAAAGCTTTTCCCGGCAGGGTGATGGGAGAATCGGTCTGCTGTTTTTTTAGCTTTTTCATGGTTCAGGCAACGCAAATTCAAGATGGCGATTGCTGAACTTTTTTCAGGTTGTGGAAACAGCCAGAGTGTGACGTAGCAATGTCCGCCCCCTTGCCGCTTCCGAAGCATCTGACGTCACGACGCGTTGGAAATGCATCGGCCTGGCGTTACGACACGTTGGAAAGCTTCGACGCATCGGCCTGACGTGTTCAGTGTGAAAGGCCCATAAGGCTGAAAAACCCTTCCGTCAGCAACAGTGACTGAGCTGGGTGCCACAACCAGGCACCAAGCCTTGCGGGTTTTCTCCGCCAAACAGTCCGAAAGCTGTTGTCTTTTGCCAGTTAAACTAAGCTAGTGATAGTGGCCGTGCTAGCTGCCCAGACACTAAGCTCACCTGGTGTGCTAGTGATGTTTAACTCCACTGAGCTAAGTAGCTTCTCTAACTTATGGTCATAGCTTTGTAAGAAGACCATCCTTTCTGACAGCATTGCCTAAGTTATTTTAACTATTTGTGCACTAAAAGACCAACTGTGTCGCAAGATGAGTGCTAGCAAGAAGCTAACAACTCCTAGGATTCACACAGGAGTAAAGTAATGAACTGAAATTTGAAGACCAACAAAAGTAATGCACAGGTAACAAATAAAAGAAACTATTACAACCTTGTATTAAATAGAAGTGCCATTCAGTCCAACTGCTGTGGAATCAGTCTGTCTGAGAAAGAGGTCCGATGGGAAAAGTTGCAGCTCCTGAAAAATTTCTCAGGAGCAGTTTTTCTGATAATGATTAAAGCGACCCATTCAGTAAATACATTAAACAAGACAATCGTATTAATCTGTTGTTAGCTGATTAGCTCATACAGCAGTACCTCCAGTAGATGGCAGCATACAACAGAAAGATTTCCCTTTTAACTACATAAATTAGGGGTTGAAAGCTATGGAAGACAAGTTGCATCCAGGAAAGTTCATAAACAAAATGTTACTCAAATGAAGTGGCCCCACAATAAATTAACCCACTTATTTACACTGGGAGTAACTGGGGATTAAGGATCTTTCCCCAGGGCCTTTAGTGATTTTTCAGATGGAAAAGCACTGTATAGATTTGTGTGCGTGTATAATATTCTCAAGCAAAATGAGGTTATTTGGGAGGCTGTGGGAGGTGATGGTTTAGTGCAGAGGTCTGACTCATTCCAGAAAGGGCCAAGAGGGTGCAGGCTTTCTTTGCAACCATCCACTCTACCAGGTGATCTCACTGATTAACTGATTCCACCTGCTCAAACTGATGTTAATCCGTGAAATCACCCGATGGAGTGGATGGTTGCAAAGAAAGCCTGCACCCTCTTGGCCCTTTCTGGAGCAAATTTGAGACCTCTGGTCTAGTGGTTAAGCACTGGGCTTCAGAGAAGAGGATCCTCAGTTAAAACCCCAGCCTGATCTGAAAACCAGTAAGGACCCTTGGGCAAGGTCCTTAATTCCATAGTTGCTCCTGGTGTGTAGTGAGCACCTTGCATGACAGCACCCTCACATCGATGTGTAAGTGTCTGTCTGAATGCATGAATGTGAGGCATAATTGTAAAGGGCTTTGAGCGTCTGATGCAGATGGAAAAGCGCTATATAATACATATATTTACCACTTACCATTTATTTCTGTTACATATGTCACAGATGTTATACAAGCTGTGACATAAATTCATCTTAAATCAGGAGAAAACCTGTGAAATTGTGGGACTTTGAAGATGTTATGTAAAAGATTTACACAGTACGACCCCTTTAATAATTATTTTGTCTCCAAAACTATTTCATTTTTAAATCTGTCCATTTAACATTCAAATCTGGGTGAAAAGCACCATGAATCAGTTTTAAGCCTGTCAGAGCTCCATTTAGCTGTTAAAGCCAAACATTGGTAAACGAACAAAATCCCACATATGAAATAAAACTAGTTATTTCAGCAAGTTTACTTTGGTATGAAAAGTATTTAACATGTACTTTACCTTCATGTCTCGTTCAGCAGAAGGAAACATTAACAAGGCTGTTTTAACCACATAAAGTAACCCGTGTCCTGTGGCTGTGCTGATCATGTCACTTTCTCGCTGCTATTTAAATCAAATCAATTTTATTTATATAGCGCCAAATCACAACAAACAGTTGCCCCAAGGCGCTTTATATTGTAAGGCAAAAGCCATACAATAATTACAGAAAAACCCCAATGGTCAAACGACCCCCTATGAGCAAGCACTTGGTGACAGTGGGAAGGAAAAACTCCCTTTTAACAGGAAGGAACCTCCAGCAGAACCAGGCTCAGGGAGGGGCAGTCTTCTGCTGGGACTGGTTGGGGCTAACGGGAGAGAATCAGGAAAAAGACATGCAGTGGAAGAGAGCAGAGATGCAGAGCAAAAGCAGCATACAGAGCAAAAAGAGGTGAATAAAAAGAAACACTGGGTGCATCATGGGAACCCCCCAGCAATCTGTCTATAGCAGCATAACTAAGGAATGGTTCAGGGTCACCTGATCCAGCCCTAACTATAAGCTTTAGCAAAAAGGAAAGTTTTAAGCCTAATCTTACAAGTAGAGAGGGTGTCTGTCTCCCTGATCTGAATTGGGAGCTGGTTCCACAGGAGAGGAGCCTGAAAGCTGAAGGCTCTGCCTCCCATTCTACTCTTACAAACCCTAGGAACTACAAGTAAGCCTGCAGTCTGAGAGCGAAGCACTCTATTGGGGTGATATGGTACTATGAGGTCCCTAAGATAAGATGGGACCTGATTATTCAAAACCTTATAAGTAAGAACAAGAATTTTAAATTCTATTCTGGAATTAACAGGGAGCCAATGAAGAGAAGCCAGTATGGGTGAAATATGCTCTCTCCTTCTAGTCCCTGTCAGTACTCTAGCTGCAGCATTTTGAATTAACTGAAGGCTTTTCAGGGAACTTTAAGGACAACCTGATAATAATGAATTACAATAGTCCAGCCTAGAAGAAATAAATGCATGAATTAGCTTTTCGGCATCACTCTGAGACAAGACCTTTCTAATTTTAGAGATATTGCGCAAATGCAAGAAAGCAGTCCTACATATTTGCTTAATATGCGCATTGAAGGACATATCCTGATCAAAAATGACTCCAAGATTTCTCACAGTATTACTGGAGGTCAGGGTAATGCCATCCAGAGTAAGGATCTGGTTAGACACCATGTTTCTAAGATTTGTGGGGCCAAGTATAATAACTTCAGTTTTATCTGAATTTAAAAGCAGGAAAAAAAAAAAAAATTCTGATCTGGTGGCATTTGTTTAAACCGTGCTGTAGTTCAAGATGTTTAACAAAACCATTGCATTAATCATTTAGGAATTATGACTGCTTGTTTATGTGGTCTCTTGATTCTCAGAGCTTTAAGTTATTGGACAAATGGCTCATTTCCTATACCTGCTTACTCTAGTCAAGTCAGGGGGAGAGCCTATTCCAGCAGTCACAGGGCAAGAAGTGGTGTACAACCTGGACAGGACACTAGTCTATTGCAGGGCCACATAGTGCATGTACAATATGTATTGAACATGTCAGTTTTGTCAGTAAATATATTTCTAAAGGTGCTATTAACATGAAGTTTTCACCAGATGTTAGTAACAACCAAAGTATTCCACACATACAAAGAAACAAATAAGTAAAGAAATTAATTTGTGTAATAAAATGACACGGGAAACAATTTTGAACACGCTTAATGAAATTTATTTAATACTTTGCACAAAAGCCTTTGTTAGTAAGATGCCTCCTGTATGGAGAAAGTAGTCGCATGCATTGCTCAGCTATGATTTTTGGCCCATTCTTCAGCAGTCTTCAAATTTTGAAGGTTCCGTGGACCTTTTGTATGAACTCTGATCTTTAGTTCTTTCCAAAGAATTTTTATTGGATTCAATTTAGGTGATTGGCTGAGAAACTCTAGCAGTTTTATTTCCATTCTTTGAAACCAATTGAGAGTTTCCTTGTCTGTGTGTTTTGGGATCATTGTCTTGTTGACATGTCCACCCTCATTTCATTTTCAGCAGATTTTTATGAAAAAAAGTCTCTGTACATTGTTACATTCATCCTTCCTTCACTTATATGAAGTTTGTCTTGAAAAACAGCCACACACCATGATGTTTCCACTCCTAACTTCACTGTTGGTATGGTGTGTTTTTGCTGATGTGCAGTGCCATTTGACCTCCAAACATTGTGTGTATTATGGCATCCAAAATTCAGTTTTGGTCTCGTCTAAGAAGATTATATTCTACCAATATTTCACAAGCTTGTCTAAATGTTGTGCAGCAAACTTTAAACAAGCTTCAATATCCTTTTTCTTCAACAGTGGAACAGGCCATAGTGGTTGAGTGTATTACTCATCGTTTCCATTGAAACAGTTGCACCTGATAATCCAAAGTCTTTCTAAAGCTCTCCATAAGTGGTCCTTGGCTCTTGGACAACCCCTCTGATAATTCTTTTCAGTCCACTGTCAGTAATCTTGTGGTCTATTCATGGTTAAATGATGATCTTTCCACTTATGGATTATGGCTTCAACAGTACTCACTGTAACATTGAGAAGTTTGGAAATTGTTCTGTAACCAATGCCATCAGTATGTTTTACAACAATAAGGCTGCGAAGATCTTGAGAGAACTCTTTGCTTTTACCCATCATGAGATGTTTCTTGTATGACACCTTGGTAATGAGACACCTTTTTTATATGCTATCATTTGGGACTGGCCAGCTGATATTAATTTGTACTGACAAAGGGCAGGATTGCTTTCTAGTTAGATTTCAGCGTTTTGGCTTTTCATGTCTTTTTGCACCTCCCTTTGTTCAGGTGCTCAATACTTTTTCCCTATTTTATTTCACATTTTATATATATGTATATATGTGTGTGTGTGTGTCTGTGGCACCAAATCACAACAAAGCTGCCTCAAGGTGCTTCACTTAAGTAAGGTCTAACTTTACCAGCCCTAGAGCAAGCACACAGGCGACAGTAGTAAGGGGGAAAAAAAAAAATCCCTCCAATTTGAGGAAGAAACCTCAAGCAGACCCTCTGCTTGGGCCATGCTACTGACACAGTTGACAATACAAATATACAGGAAATTTTTGGGAGTCCATGCTGGTGTATAGGATGGGAGGTTTGCAGAAGATGATGCCCCCTCCAACTTCTGGATGGAGCCGCACCTCAAACAGAGACAAATACTAACTGCGTGCTATCGTATCCGTCTTGAGTAGGCAATTGTCAAAAACTGAGTGACCATGCAAGGAGGAGACTAGTGAGGGAAGCCATCATGATGCCATTACAGCTCTCATTGAGTTCTAAGTGTTTTTGTGGCTGTAATTTGAGAAACTGTGTATAGTATAAACTCTTTGTGCAGCACATCAGTCGCAGACATTGCTCGATGTATGTTCACTGCATTGTCCCTGTCAAATAAACAAATAAATGGAAAAAAAAGAATGTTAATGTGTCTGTTGCATCAACAGTTATGAAGCTTGAATTTGAATGAATGTATTCGGCACACAGACTCAGCAACAAAAAACTCATAAGACAATTTGCCAGTGAACGTGTGTGACCGAAAGGGTGTGGGCAGAAGCAAAAGCTTATAAACGCCCACCCCTTATATATACATACATATACGCATACTTCCAACAGCAAATGCCAGCACAGACAAGATAAATTAATCAATTATAAAAGAAAAACAAAACACAACCAGACAATGCACAATCCCCAAAAACAATAACAAAAAACTATAAACCTAGTTCATCAGATCATAAGTAATTATATTATCAGGATAATTATTCCAAATATTAAGACTTTTAACAGAAATGCAATGACTTTTTACAGTAGTTTGAATCTTTGACTTCTCAGATACTAATGTTAATCTCAAATTGTAACTGGACTTCCTCATTTTAAACTGATCCTGGACATGTTGAAGAAAACATTTGTTTTTTTTTTTTTACTTTATACATGATTGATTACACCACAATTCATATCAAGTCCCACAAGTATAAAATATGTAAACAGACAAATAATGGGTTTGTTGGTTCACGATAGGGTTTGTCACTAATAATTTTTATGGCTTTCTTTTGTAGTAAAAATATTGGTTTTGTATTAGTTTTGTATGCATTTCACCAAACCCCAATGCAGTAGGGTCATATGTGGAACAAGTAATGAATGATATAGTTAATAAATGTTGCGAGAGGAAGTCTCTTGCTTTATACAGGATGGCATTGGCTTTAGTCATTTTAGATTTAACATAATTTGAGATTGTGGTGAAATACAATCATGTTTTAATCTCTGGTGGGTTTTTTTTTTTTTCTTCTCTCCCCCTGTCTGCATATACAACCCCTGGCAAAAATTATGGAATCACCGGCTTCGGAGGATGTTCATTCAGTTGCTTTAATTTTGTAGAAAAAAAGCAGATCACAGACATGACACAAAACTAAAGTCATTTCAAACTTTCTGGCTTTAAGAAACGCTATAAGAAATCAGGAAAAAAAAATTGTGGCAGTCAGTAACGGTTACTTTTTTAGACCAAGCAGAGGGAAAAAATATGGAATCACTCAATTCTGAGGAAAAAATTATGGAATCATGAAAAACAAAAGAACGCTCCAGCACATCACTAGTATTTTGTTGCACCACCTCTGGCTTTTATAACAGCTTGCAGTCTCTGAGGCATGGACTTAATGAGTGACAAACAGTACTTTTCATCAATCTGGCTCCATCTTTCTCTGATTGCTGTTGCCAGATCAGCTTTGCAGGTTGGAGCCTTGTCATGGACCATTTTCTTCAACTTCCACCAAAGATTTTCAATTGGATTAAGATCTCGACTATTTGCAGGCCATGACATTGACCCTATGTGTCATTTTGCAAGGAATGTCTTCACAGTTTTTGCTCTATGGCAAGATGCATTATCATCTTTAAAAATGATTTCATCATCCCCAAACATCCTTTCAATTGATGGGATAAGAAAAGTGTCCAAAATATCAACGTAAACTCGTGCATTTGATGATGTAATGACAGCCATCTCCCCAGTGCCTTTACCTGACATGCAGCCCCATATCATCAATGACTGTGGAAATTTACATGTTCTCTTCAGGCAGTCATCTTTATAAATCTCATTGGAACGGCACCAAACAAAACTTCCAGCATCATCACCTTGCCCAATGCAGATTCGAGATTCATCACTGAATGACTTTCATCCAGTCATCCACAGTCCACGGTTGCTTTTCCTTAGCCCATTGTAACCTTGTTTTTTTCTGTTTAGGTGTTAATGATGGCTTTCATTTAGCTTTTCTGTATATAAATCCCATTTCCTTTAGGCGGTTTCTTACAGTTCGGTCACATACGTTGACTCCAGTTTCCTCCCATTCGTTCCTCATTTGTTTGTTGTGCATTTTCGATTTTTGAGACATATTGCTTTAAGTTTTCTGTCTTGACGCTTTGATGTCTTCCTTGGTCTACCAGTATGTTTGCCTTTAACAACCTTCCCATGTTGTTTGTATTTGGTCCAGAGTTTAGAAACAGCTGACTGTGAACAACCAACATCTTTTGCAACATTGTGTGATTTACCCTCTTTTAAGAGTTTGATAATCCTCTCCTTTGTTTCAATTGACATCTCTCGTGTTGGAGCCATGATTCATGTCAGTCCACTTGGTACAACAGCTCTCCAAGGTGTGATCACTCCTTTTTAGATGCAGACTAACGAGCAGATCTGATTTGATGCAGGTGTTAGTTTTGGGGATGAAAATTTACAGGGTGATTCCATAATTTATTCTTCAGAATTGAGTGAGTCCATATTTTTTCCCTCTGCTTGGTCTAAAAAAAGTAACCGTTACTGACTGCCACAATTATTTTTCCTGATTTTTTTTTATAGTGTTTCTTAAAGCCAGAAAGTTGCCATTTGAAATGACTTTAGTTTTGTGTCATGTCTGTGATCTGCTTTTTTTGAACCACCAGGGGAACAGCCCAGGCGGTGCTAGAACGCACCCCCACACCACTCCCCACCCCCATGGGGGCACAGGAAGTAGCCCTACACACCAGGGGACGTATACAGGGCATTGCCTTCAGCCCATAAGAGGGGGAGCGCCCCAGAATCACACCACCCGGTCCTCGGCCCCCAAAGGGATGAGCAAGCTGCGGTGGGGACGAGGGGCCAAGGAGCCAGCACGACCAAACCTAAAGCCCGGGCAGGAACAACAGAGCCCAAAAACGGCAGGATCCGGCCTTCAGACAAGGTGCGGGACCAAAACCCCCGAGCCAGGAAGCACAGGAGGCTCCATCATCCGAGACCGCCCAATTGAGAACGGGACAACACCACAGAGATCCTGGCCCCCACCCCCCTAATGGTGCCGCGGCCCACTGGGCCCCACAAGCCCCACAGCAGGGCCCAGAGACCATGGCAGAACCAGACAGATGGACCCCCCCCCCCCCCCCCGGTGACTTTAATATACATGTCTGTTGTGAATCCAGTCCTCTGGCCAAGGACCTTTTAAACCTCATTGAGTCCTTTAATTTTACCCAGTGCGTTTGTGGCCCGACTCATGAAAAGGGGCACATTTCAGATCTTGTTGTCTTATGGTTTATCTGACTCTATTAATGAAATCTGTGCAACTCTGTATTTCTGATAATTTACCTGTGCTGTTCACTTTGACGCTTCCCTGTTCGGCGGATAAACCACCTGCACCCGAGTGCCTCCGGCGCGCCATTGACCCTTCGACTGCCAAACAGTTTTCCACTGTTTTTAATGATTCTTTTTTTGCGCACACTTGATGGAAAATGTGGTCTCAGTGCTGATGCGATTTTGTCTCTTTAACTCCACATGCACGGAGATCTTGGACTGTGTCACTCCTCTTAAGCCAAGGCACTCTAAGCCACGCTCACAGCCATGGTTAAATGAGTCACCGTGTGCACTCGGACATGCATGTAGACGCACTGACAGAAAATGGAAAAAGATCATCTCATTGTATCTCAAGAAAGACTTCATGGTTGTATGTTTGCTTATCAGAAAGCCAAAGCAACCTATTTCTCTACTTTAGTCAAATAATTGCCATAAGCCTCAGGTCCTGTTCAATGTCTTGAACTCGCTTATTAATCCCAGTGATGCCTCCCCTCTTGTGCCAGTGCCTACACTTTAATGCTTTTTCACCATTTTTTTTTTTTTTTTTATCACAAAAGTGTCTGGCCTTAGACCAGCTCATTCAGATGTTAGGCCCATCACAGACTGATTTTCCTCTGTGCTCTGCTGCCCTCGATCAGTTCAAGCCTTTGTCCTTCTCCCAGCTTTCTGACGTAGTCATTCATCTGCATCCTACAAATTGTTCTTTGGATGTCATTCTTCCTCATCTCCTTGGAAGTTCTTGATTCAGTGGGAGCCACTATTTTGTTGTTGGTTAACCCCAGTCTTACCTCTGGCTGTGTGCCTTTAGGTTTTAAACATGCTGTGGTTAACCCTTTTAATTGGAAAAAAATTGCGATCCTTCCATTATTTCAAATTTTAGATCTATATCTCACCTTTTTTGTCCAAGTTGTTGGAGAGAGTGGTCTACATCCAGTTGAAGTTGTTTTTAGCCCAGCATGACATTTATGAAAAGTTTCATCTGGCTTCAAATCCAGACATGGCACCGAAACTGCTCTACTAAGAGTTTTTAATGAGTTGATTTTAGCTGCTGACTCAGGTAGTCCTGCCATCCTAATACTTTGACAGCTGCCTTTGACACAGTGGACCACGTGATTCTGCGTCGTCGTCTTGAGCAGTGTCTGGGGGCATTACAGGCTCTGCTCTCACCTGGTTTAGTTCTTTAGCTCTTACCACTTTTCTTCAGATGTGGCCCTGCTGATCTGTGGAGTGCTTCAAGGCTCCATTGTAAGGGTGCACTGACAAGAGCTTGCCTGAGACTCGCGCAACAGCACACTGTGTTGTGAAGATCCCACCCGCTGTAATCACAGCTGGACACCTTTATTTGTTCTATCGGCCGCGTGCTCTGCGCTGGACGCTGCATATATAAAATAATTATTTCGTGGTGGATTAATCTTTTTTTTTTTTCCTGCAAATTGGCCATTGAAAACGGCTCTAATCACTTCCTGAATCACAGAGGAGGTTGCAGCTACAGCAGTTCGCGGGCACATGCGCAACTAACAAGCTGCAGAAAGCATTTTAAGCTGTCTAAAAAGGTAATTTGTCTTGTTTCCATTGTCATGGCTTAATTAAACAGTTGTGGGTTCTTTCCTTCTTGTCTGCAACTGTTAAAGTATGTTTATAACAGACTTACCTTCTTGTTATAATCCTTCAAATGAGCTGCGTTCTGTGATCCACTCGCTCTGTTCACTTCTTGTTTACTCCATTTGATGAGCTGCACGTCGTGTTGGAGATTAGATCTCACCACATAGCACAACATTTGTGCGTTAAAGACTTTTTGAACATTTCAAAATTCTCTGTGCGCAATAGCACGCACCAGCGACTCTCAGGCATCCTGTCTGCACCAGTTAAAGATGACTTTACTCTCCAGCATGATGTGATGCATGACATGATAGTGTCAGTGCACCTTAAGTCCTATTCTTTTCCTTTTGTACATGTTGCCTCTTGGCGGTATCTTTCGATAACACCAAATATTTTCCATTGCTTTGCCCATGATGTCTAAATTGACCTGCCATTTAAGGTCGTTAGGCAGTGACCCAATGCAGCCATTATTGGATTGTTTGAGTGAGGTCAACTCTTGGATGAGTGCTAATGTATTAAATCTTAATGACTCCAAGATGGAGGTTATCCTGTTTGGGGGGAGCACCTCCACAGCCTGCTCTGCTTATGCCCTGGGCCCCAGGGGACCCAGTTCATAAGCACTCGTGTACAGAGGCAACACTACAGATTTTTTTTCTTTACAAATACTTTTAGACAAGGCTGCATGTTGACGTGTATTGGATTCTTCAAACACAGTTCTTTTCTATCTTTATTTCCCTACAGCCATCTCGGGCAAGAATGTACCAGAGTGGATTGAATTTGTGGTGGTATGGCTGCCAACCTCCAATGGTTTTCTGAACTGCATCTTCTACTTCTGGATTAACCGCAGCTTCAGAAGAAAATTCCACCTCATCCTCCAGAGGATAGCTCTGGCGCTCTGCCCTGAGTTGGCCAACACCCTTGGGTGCTGCCACCATTCAAATGCACACTTTATCTCAGAAGTTATGGATAACAGCATTGTTCATGAACGGTCTTCCAGTGTGTCCTCCACCTGCACCTTGTTGTCTGTGGCTTAGCACCGCAGTGCCCGAGGAAGACTTGGTCAACTGAAACCATGTTATTGGTCCATCCACTGAAGTGGTAAAGACATAGATGTTGCACATTGACTGATATAGATATGTCAACAGTACTGTCACAGTATGAAGCAGCTGTGACTTATTTAACCACTGTACATTCTGTTCCTCTATAAACTGTAGTTTTGGATTATTGTATAGTTTTGTTTTTTTACCCTTTAAAACAATTTTGCATGTTAAAATTGTGTATTGTTGAACAGAACACAGTTTACATCATAAACATCTTTTTTCTTTTTACCACCTACACACGTTGCTGAGATTCGGTGCACTGTCAGCTCTCTTAAACATCTTTTAGTGTTAGCCATAACCCCATCTGGTGGTCTTGAAACCTTTACGCTGTGTACGGCAAAATCCCTATTTTAAGGTCAGCTATTACATGCCTGGTTTGGTTGCTGTGGTCAACATATTTCTCTTCCAGTGTTTGTCAATTAGTTCATCAGTAAAAACTGATATTTTGATGTCATCTTTGAGATGACACTGTTGTCAGACTACAAGCATTTAGAAGGTCTACCCTTAATGTGAACTGTGAGATGAAGACTTTGGCATATAACAGCTGGTTGAAGTTAACAGAGCATTTCAGCATATGCAGGGAGGAAAGTAATTAAGCTGCTACATCTATAGAAAGGTCACGGTGTTTGTTCCTGCCAGAGATAACCCGAGTAACCTCTGTGGCTGTTTATTTGCTGCTAGGAAACCAATCTTCCAGTGTTAAGCATAGTAGGAAAGGTTGCTTGATATTTAAAGTTCATAATGAAAGTTTTGTTATGGTGGAAAAATGTGTAATTGTTTGAACAAAATTCAACAGAAAACTGAAATTCAGAGATTTTTTGTTTTGTTTTTTCAGCCTGTTTTAGCGCTAGGGATGCTGTTTGCTCTCACCATCATTTAAGATGAGTGTCTGCAATGGAAGTGGTAGAAATTGCGAAAATGTTTAACTGTCAGATATGTTGCAGAAAAAATGAATGGGTGTTTATAAAATGTTGCTTTGTTTCTAAAATTCTGTTATTGCAAAGAATTAAGATATAATTCAATAATGACTTATTAAATAAAGAATTATGCTTTCAGTTGTCTGCATTATGGATGAAAGATATTTACTATACAAGCTATATTTCACTTGCCCTCTCCTCCATTCATGCCTACTTCTGTGGCTGTTAGATCATACATGCTGGTCTAAATTTTTGAGCCAAACTAAAGATGCAAGTTTCCAAAAGCTGTAATGAGACACTTGGTCAGAAACTAAAGCTGCACTGACACGTGCATGATGTTGATTCACACAGTTGCATGGATGTCGTCGTGACGATCCCACCTACTGTGTTCCCAGCTGGACGCCATGCTTTGTTCCACCTCCTGCCATGTGTTCTATGCTGGATGCTGTGTATATAAAATATTTCAGAGCAGATTAATCATTTTCTCTCCAAGTTGTCTGTTGAAAACAGCTCTAATCGCTTCCTGAATCACAAAGGACCACTCGTTCGCGCACACTAATAAAATGTAGAGTTTAATTGATAAAGTTAAGGTAACTTTTTCCACATAACATTGTCAATTAAGTGCAAAACAATATAATGAAACATTATTACTTAAATCTCAGTATTGTTTTGCACTTAATTGAGTTATGTGGAAAAAGTTAACTATCAATTAAATTCAACATTTTATGCCTAAGACTGCGTTTCATTTCTGAGAGTGCACCCACACTGAGCATGAGAAACAATTTGGAGCAGTCTATAAAGGTAATTTGTCAGTTTACATCGTCATGGCTTGGTAAAACAGTTGCATGTTCTTTCCTTCTTGTCTGCAGCTGTTAAAGTATGTTTATGAAAGATTAAACATCTTATCGTTCAGACGAGCTGCGCTCTGATGCGATACGCTGACGTGATCACCTCCTCTGTTCGCTTCTTTAGTCCACTTGACAAGCTGCATGTCATGTTAGCGAGCAGATCGTAACATGACATTTATGCGTGAAGGTTTATGAACATTTCAAAATTCTCTTTGCACAGTTGCACGCACCGGCGCCCCTCTCATATTCAGTCTGCACCCGTTAAAGATTAGTTTACTCTCCTGTACGACACAGGTCATGCAAGTGCATGAATTGGTCATGCACGACGTGTCAGTGCAGCTTAAGGCATTGTCAAGCCGGTCTTGGGCGTATGTGTGAGTGAGTGCGAGATTTGTAGGTGTCTGTTGCCTGAGTTAGCAGTCAAATGTTAATTTTAAATGGCCCTTTATAAGTGTGTCTTAGCAACTCATGTTAAAATGGCCACTGATGTACATTTATTGTTGTAGATTAAATATAATTAAAATGAGGCATAGTGACTTGTCTTAATCTTACGAGTTTGAAATATTTCCTTTTTTGCGTGCTTTCATGTCCTTTTTCCAGCACAGGATTGCACCTAAATACTAAATAGGAGTGCACATAAGTAAAAGTTAATTTTGACCTTTTAATATTATACTTGATTAAATACAAAGTAACTCATTGACTTGACCTGCTGTTTCTTCTTTCGGGTGCTCCCGTTAGGGGTTGCCACAGCAGATCAATCGTTTCCATCTCACCCTGTCCTGTGTCTTCCTCTGTCACACCAACCACCTGCATGTCCTCCCTCGGCACATCCATAAACCTCTTTGGCCTCCCTCTTCTCCTCCTGCCTAGTGGCTCCATCCTCAGCATCCTTCCCCCTATATACCCTGAGTCCCTCTTCTGCACATGTTCAAACCATCTCAATCTCTCCTCTCTGATTTTGGTGTCCAAACATCCCACCTGAGCTGTCCCTCTGATATATTCATTTCTAATCCTGTCCATTCTCGTCACTCCCAAAGAGAATCACAACATCTTCAGTTCTGCCACCTCCAGCTCTGCCTCCTATGTTAATGCCACAGTTGCTAAGCCGTATAACGTAGTTGGCCTCGCTACTGTCTTGTAAACTTTTCCATTCACGCTTGCAGATATTCTTTGCTCCCAAATCACTCCTGCCACCTTTCTCCACCCTGCCTGGACTATCTTCTTCACCTCTCTACCACACTCTCCAGTACTTGCATTACTCCAGTACTTCTATCCGCAATAGTGCGGTTCCTTGTAACCGAATGTCTTCTGGACAAACAGTCTTTTGACTCTTCATCCTTTTCATAGTTGCCCTCGCTTCATCCTTACTAAACTCTTGCACATTTGATTTAGTCTCATTTTCTTCATCAGCTCCTCAAAATATTCTCTCAATTTTATTTTCATTTACATAGCACCAAATCACAACAAAGTTACCCCAAGGTGCTTCATACAACTAAGGTATAACGTTACCAACCCCTGGAGAAAGCACACAGGTGACAGTGGTAAGGAAAAACTCCCTCTGATGATTTGAGGAAGAAACCTCAAGCAGACCAGACTCAAAGGGGTGACCCTCTGCTTGGCCCATGCTACCGACACAACTGACAAAACAATTTACAAAACGAATATACAGGAAATTTTGCCTGTGGACAGGGAGGGAGGGTTATATAGAAGTAGACACCAGACTCATCTCTGGATGGAATCGCACCTCGGGGGGGGGGAGACAATCAAGCATCAGAAAGACAACCAATACAGTATAATTTGTCAGCATTATGCAAAAAGGAAAAACAGAAGAATTACTCAGGTGATTGCCGGCCACTAGCCCCAAGCTTCACTAAAAGACCCAGACTTTAGATAAAGTGATGCCCTTCCTGACACAACCCTACTCATTTATCCAGGCTTACGACCAGCACTCAGTGTACTGGCTGCACACCCCATGTGGCTGAGATTTGGCAAACGTTAAGGTTATTGCCCTGCCGCCTCCTACCCTCCTCATTTATCCAGGCTTGGGACTGGCAGTCAGAATATACTGGCTGCACACCCCATGAGGCTGAGTTGACTCACTGATTTGAGCAGGGACTATTATTAGTACTCTCGATCTTCTACAGCTCCCCCACTTATTTTTGTAAAAATGTGCTGAATGTTCACATGATTGGTCGGCCACAATCAAATGGCATTTATGTATGACATTGTTACTGTTCTGTTGTAGTGACTTTCTTTATTCACGTTTTCTTTTTCGATTATAACACTGACTGCTTGCCCTACTTGATCCATGCACTAAATTTTTACCTTGAAAGAAATGTTTTTTTAAACAGAATATAAATTTAAAGTTTTTTTCACAGTTATGAATTTTCTAATAATTGATTATATGACTTGATATAGTTTGATTTGTTTTGAAGCTCAATATACAGTACAGTAATCTGAACTGCCTGAGGATTTGAGCACTGCAAAAGAGCCAACAAGCAGTTGTGTCTGGTGATTTGTGGAGTCTGTAGCGATCTTATTGAGGACGTAACCTGGATTAATTTCAGCATTGAAAACATGTATATAACTATTTTTTGAGTGTTTCTGCTTAAGATAAAATTCATATGGACGCTTTAAGTTAATAAAATAATGAAAAAATGACGGTAAGTGGTAGTCGTGGTCTTACTGATTAGAATGGATCATCTAAAGGTCCAAATATTCTCTGAAATCATGGTATTTGTCTAAACAATACCTTGCTATGTAAGAGGCCATTTTTTTTTCTTCACTTGTTTCTGCTCCGTAACACCAGAAACTGCAAACATGGCTATAATATTTATAACTAACATTTCTATCTGATGATACTTTGTGAAATTTTGAACCAATATCCTGAAATGACGATTTTACACTGGCCATAAGTTGATCCACATGGAATAAAACTGAAAAATCACTCTGCAAAATCTGTGACCATTTGATTGTGGCAGACCTATTGTTGAACCTCCTTTCTGAAGCAGGCCCCAGATCTCATGTCTGAGTGCAGTTTGTACAACACCTGGCAAAAATTATGGAATCACCGGCCTCGGAGGATGTTCATTCAGTTGTTTAATTTTGTAGAAAAAAAGCAGATCACAGACATGACACAAACTAAAGTCATTTCAAATGGCAACTTTCTGGCTTTAAGAAACACTATAAGAAATCAAGAAAAAAAGATTGTGGCAGTCAGTAACGGTTACTTTTTTAGACCAAACAGAGGAAAAAAATATGGAATCACTCAATTCTGAATCACCCAGTAAATTTTCATCCCCAAAACTAACACCTGCATCATATCAGATCTGCTCGTTAGTCTGCACCTAAAAAGGAGTGATCACACCTTGGAGAGCTGTTGCACCAAGTGGACTGACATGAATCATGGCTCCAACACGAGAGATGTCAATTGAAACAAAGGAGAGGATTATCAAACTCTTAAAAGAGGGTAAATCATCACGCAATGTTGCAAAAGATGTTGGTTGTTCACAGTCAGCTGTGTCTAAACTCTGGACCAAATACAAACAACATGGGAAGGTTGTTAAAGGCAAACATACTGGTAGACCAAGGAAGACGTCAAAGCATCAAGACAGAAATCTTAAAGCAGTATGTCTCAAAAATCGAAAAATGCACAACAAAACAAATGAGGAACGAATGGGAGGAAACTGGAGTCAACGTCTGTGACCGAACTGTAAGAAACCACCTAAAGGAAATGGGATTTACATACAGAAAAGCTAAACAAAAGCCATCATTAACACCTAAACAGAAAAAAAACAAGGTTACAATTGGCTAAGGAAAAGCAATCGTGGACTGTGGATGACTGGATGAAAATCATATTCAGTGATGAATCTCGAATCTGCATTGGGCAAGGTGATGATGCTGGAACTTTTGTTTGGTGCCGTTCCAGTGAGATTTATAAAGATGACTGCCTGAAGAGAACATGTAAATTTCCACAGTCATTGATGATATGGGGCTGCATGGCAGGTAAAGGCACTGGGAGATGGCTGTCATTACATCATCAATAAATGCACAAGTTTACGTTGATATTTTGGACAATTGAAAGGATGTTTGGGGATGATTAAATCATTTTTCAAGATGATAATGCATCTTGCCATAGAGCAAAAACTGTGAAAACATTCCTTGCAAAAAGACACATAGGGTCAATGTCATGGCATAGGGTCAATGTCAACGAGCAGATCTGATTTGATGCAGGTGTTAATTTGGGGGATGAAAATTTACAGGGTGATTCCATAATTTATTCCTCAGAATTGAGTGATTCCATATTTTTTTCCTCTGCTTGGTCTAAAAAAGTAACCGTTACTGACTGTCACAACCTTTTTTTCTTGATTTCTTATAGTGTTTCTTAAAGCCAGAAAGTTGCCATTTGAAATCAATCAATCAATCAATTTTTTTTTATATAGCGCCAAATCACAACAAACAGTTGCCCCAAGGCGCCTTATATTGTAAGGCAAGGCCATACAATAATTATGTAAAACCCCAATGGTCAAAACGACCCCCTGTGAGCAAGCACTTGGCTACAGTGGGAAGGAAAAACTCCCTTTTAACAGGAAGAAACCTCCAGCCGAACCAGGCTCAGGGAGGGGCAGTCTTCTGCTGGGACTGGTTGGGGCTGAGGGAGAGAACCAGGAAAAAGACATGCTGTGGAGGGGAGCAGAGATCGATCACTAATGATTAAATGCAGAGTGGTGCATACAGAGCAAAAAGAGAAAGAAACAGTGCATCATGGGAACCCCCCAGCAGTCTACGTCTATAGCAGCATAACTAAGGGATGGTTCAGGGTCACCTGATCCAGCCCTAACTATAAGCTTTAGCAAAAAGGAAAGTTTTAAGCCTAATCTTAAAAGTAGAGAGGGTGTCTGTCTCCCTGATCTGAATTGGGAGCTGGTTCCACAGGAGAGGAGCCTGAAAGCTGAAGGCTCTGCCTCCCATTTTACTCTTACAAACCCTAGGAACTACAAGTAAGCCTGCAGTCTGAGAGCGAAGCGCTCTATTGGGGTGATATGGTACTATGAGGTCCCTAAGATAAGATGGGACCTGATTATTCAAAACCTTATAAGTAAGAAGAAGAATTTTAAATTCTATTCTAGAATTAACAGGAAGCCAATGAAGAGAGGCCAATATGGGTGAGATATGCTCTCCTAGTCCCCGTTAGTACTCTAGCTGCAGCATTTTGAATTAACTGAAGGCTTTTTAGGGAACTTTTAGGACAACCTGATAATAATGAATTACAATAGTCCAGCCTAGAGGAAATAAATGCATGAATTAGTTTTTCAGCATCACTCTGAGACAGACCTTTCTAATTTTAGAGATATTGCGTAAATGCAAAAAAGCAGTCCTACATATTTGTTTAATATGCGCTTGAATGACATATCCTGATCAAAAATGACTCCAAGATTTCTCACAGTATTACTAGAGGTCAGGGTAATGCCATCCAGAGTAAGGATCTGGTTAGACACCATGTTTCTAAGATTTGTGGGGCCAAGTACAATAACTTCAGTTTTATCTGAGTTTAAAAGCAGGAAATTAGAGGTCATCCATGTCTTTATGTCTGTAAGACAATCCTGCAGTTTAGCTAATTGGTGTGTGTCCTCTGGCTTCATGGATAGATAAAGCTGGGTATCATCTGCGTAACAATGAAAATTTAAGCAATACCGTCTAATAATACTGCCTAAGGGAAGCATGTATAAAGTGAATAAAATTGGTCCTAGTACAGAACCTTGTGGAACTCCATAATTAACTTTAGTCTGTGAAGAAGATTCCCCATTTACATGAACAAATTGTAATCTATTAGACAAATATGATTCAAACCACCGCAGCGCAGTGCCTTTAATACCTATGGCATGCTCTAATCTCTGTAATAAAATTTTATGGTCAACAGTATCAAAAGCAGCACTGAGGTCTAACAGAACAAGCACAGAGATGAGTCCACTGTCCGAGGCCATAAGAAGATCATTTGTAACCTTCACTAATGCTGTTTCTGTACTATGATGAATTCTAAAACCTGACTGAAACTCTTCAAATAGACCATTCCTCTGCAGATGATCAGTTAGCTGTTTTACAACTACCCTTTCAAGAATTTTTGAGAGAAAATGACTTTAGTTTTGTGTCATGTCTGTGATCTGATTTTTTTTCTACAAAATTAAACAACTGAATGAACATCATCTGAGGCCAGTGATTCCATAATCTTTGCCAGGGGTTGTATTAGCAACAGTTGAACATTCTTCAGAAAATGAACAAAAATACCTGTTTGGTCTTTAACCCTGATAGCAGGGCTCCATGATGTATTTTGGTGCCAGGAGAATAAAATTGTATTAAGCACAAACTAAATGTAATGAAAATAAATAACTTTCATCTGAGGGTGATGCAGTGCGGAACGAAAATGTTCTGATATTTAACACCATTATTAAGACTCTTCACACAGTTCAAAGAAATCTGGTTGTCAGCTCATGATAAAGTGGGTTGTGCACAATCGCAAAAATCTGCCTGGTGAAAACAAAAGACAGCACGTGTGCACTGTGGGACACATTGTATTGTCGGCTGGGAACAGGTGGTGGTGGAGCACATCACCACATTCACCACACTATGGAACTGGCTTGGATTCAGGATGGCAACCATGCAAGCAGGTAACTGGTCCATCCCCACCTCTCGAGGGTAGCCAGGTGAAATGTGGGCATCCCCTTGGTTTTCTCCAGCTACTGAGGTCCTCGACATGAGATGCCTGCATGCTGGATCGTGGAGACAAATTTTCAGTATTCATGGTGCTTTACCGTTTCCACATCTTGTTATTCCAAAATGGATAAAATTCTTTTCCTCAAAATTCTACACACATAATGGCTGTGATTTTTTTTTTCCTTTTTTCAAAAATTCTGTTTTTTTTTTTGGTTTTTTTTGTGTTTTTTTTGCAAATTTATTAAAAATTAAAAAAAAAAAAAACTAAAATCACATGCAGCTAAGTATTCACAGCCTTTGCTCAAACTTCACCTCCGGTGCATCCTGTTTCCACTGATAATCATTGAAACATTTCTACAGCTTAACTGGAGTCCACCTGGGGTAAATTCAGTTGATTGCACGTGATTTGGAAAGACACACACCTGTCTACATATAAGGTCCCACAGTTGACAGTGCATGTCAGAGCACAAACCAAACATGGAGTCAAAGGAATTGTCTGTAGATCTCTGAGACAGGATTGTCTCAAAGCACAAATCTGGGGAAGGGTACAGAAACATATCTGCTACTTTGAAAGGTCCCAATGAGCACAGTGGCCTCCATCATCCATAAATGGAAGAAGTTCAGATCCACCAGGACTCTTCCTAGAGCTGGCCGCCCATCTAAACTGACCAATCAGGGGAGAAGGGCCTTAGTCAGGGAGGTGACCAAGAACCTGATGGTCACACTGTCAGAGCTCCAGCATTCTTCTGTAGAGTGAAGTGAACCTCCCAGAAGGACAACCATCTCTACAGCAATCCACCAATCAGGCCTGTATTGTAAAGTGGCCAGACGGAAGCCACTCCTTACTAAAAGGCACATGGCAGCCTACCTGGAGTTTGCCAAAAGGCACCTGAAGGACTCTCAGACCAAACAAAATTCCCTGGTTTCTTTGGCGTGAATGCTACGCGTCATGTTTGAAGGAAACAAGGCACCATCCCTACACTGAAGCATGGTGGTGGCAGCATCATGCTATGGCAGGAACTGGGATCAGCGGGGCCCTCAGATCAGCGAGGGCCAGCTTGAACCGGGGCATGAGAACAGCCAAGCGTGCCTATGGACAGAACATCCAATCACACTTCACTGGCACAAAAGACCCCAGACGCCTAGGGCAAGGCATTCAGTCAGTAACTGACTATAGGCCCACCCCCACCTTGCGAGGGACAGCACAGACTTTCTTAAGTCACTCAATGACTTCTTCAGTCATTTTCAAGAAAACATCGCCACTCCAACAAAAGCTCCTCACTGCTTGGACAGTGCAACACTTCACCTGGACCCGGCTGATGTGCGGAAGACCCTTGAAAAGGTGAACCCCAGGAAGGCTGCCGGCCCTGACAATATACCTGGGCGTGTGCTTAGAGACTGTGCTGAATCACTCACAGACATTCTCACAGATATCTTCAACATCTCTCTGAGCCAAGCCATCATATCAGAATGCTTCCAAGCCACCACCATCATACCGCTACCCAAGAAATCTTCAGCAACAACCCCGAATGACTACCGGCCCATAGCACTCACTCCCATTGTGATGAAGTGCTTTGAAAGGCTGGTCAAGGCTCACATAACATCCAGCCTACCTGCCACTCTTGACCCATTCCAGTTTGCGTACCGTCCCAAGCGCTCCACTGATGATGCCATAGCAGCAGCACTTCACCTCAGCCTGGCTCATCTGGAGAACAAAGACATGCTGTTCATCGATTTCAGCTCTGCCTTCAACACAGTCATCCCACAACAACTGGTGAACAAACTGAGTGCTACAGGCATCAGCACCCCACTCTGCACCCGGCTACTGGACTTTCTCACCAACAGACCACACACAGTAAGAGTTGACAAAAACTCCTCACAGACCACCATCATGAACACAGGGTTCCCCCAGGGATGTGTGTTGAGCCCACTGCTGTTCACCCTGATGACCCATGACTGTTCTGCCAGACACAACTCAAACCACATCATCAAGTTTGCAGATGACACAACAGTAGTGGGCCTCATCAGCAACGATGACGACTCAGCCTACAGAGAGGAGGTACACCATCTCATCAACTGGTGTGACATCAACAACCTGCACCTCAATGTCAACAAAACAAAGGAAATAATGGTGGACTTCAGGAAGAATCACAAGCCTCACACACCTCTCACCATCAATGGCAGTGCTGTGGAATCAGTGAAAAGCACCACGTTCCTGGGGGTGCACATCACTGATGACCTGACATGGACAACCAACACCACCTCCCTTGTCAAGAAAGCACAGCAATGCCTCCACTTTCTACGCAGGATGAGGAGAGCCAGTCTCCCCCCTTCAGCACTCACCACCTTCTATAGGGGTGCCATTGAGAGCATCTCACCAGCAGTCTCTCAGTCTGGTATGGCAGCTGCCATGTTGCTGACCAGAAAGCGCTACAGAGAGTGGTGAGAAACAGCAGAGATCACAGTCAGCCCAACCATCCATACAGGACCTGTACCCATCCCGCTGCCACAGAAGAGCCATCAACATCATCAAAGACCCTACCCACCCCTCAAACAAACTGTTTACCCTGCTACTATCTGGCAAGCGCCACAGCAGTATGCGCTGCAGGACCACCAGACTCAGCAACAGCTTTTTCCCATAGGCCATCAGACTGCTAAACTCACTCCCAAAAGCAAGAGCATAACCCCCCCACCACACACACACACACACACACACACACACAGACTACAGACCAAACTACTTTTATGCACATTCCTTTGAACAAAAAACTAAAGTTTACAAACTTATTCACCTCCATTCTGCTACTCTGCACTTTTGCCACATTGCACCTATATTGTTGTACTCAGAACTATTGCACTCCAGTAACATACCTCAACTGACTACATTCTGAAACACTATGACAGCCCTGGAAATGTACAGTAGTGTTCAGAATAATAGTAGTGCTATGTGACTAAAAAGATTGATCCAGGTTTTGAGTATATTTCTTATTGTTACATGGGAAACAAGGTACCAGTAGATTCAGTAGATTCTCACAAATCCAGCAAGACCAAGCATTCATGATATGCACATTCTTAAGGCTATGAAATTGGGCTATTAGTAAAAAAAAAAAAAAGTAGAAAAGGGGGTGTTCACAATAATAGTAGTGTGGCATTCAGTCACTGAGTTTGTCAATTTTGTGGAACAAACAGGTGTGAATCAGGTGTCCGCTATGTAAGGATGAAGCCAGCACCTGTTGAACATGCTTTTCTCTTTGAAAGCCTGAGGAAAATGGAATGTTCAAGACATTGTTCAGAAGAACAGCGTAGTTTGATTAAAAAGTTGATTGGAGAGAGGAAAACCTATATGCAGGTGCAAAAAATTATAGGCTGTTCATCTACAATGATCTCCAATGCTTTAAAATGGACAAAAAAAAACAGAGATGCGTGGAAGAAAACAGAAAACAACCATCAAAATGGATAGAAGAATAACCAGAATGGCAAAGGCTCACCCATTGATCAGCTCCAGGATGATCAAAGACAGTCTGGAGTTACCTGTAAGTGCTGTGACAGTTAGAAGACGCCTGTGTGAAGCTAATTTATTTGGAAGAATCCCCGCAAAGTCCCTCTGTTAAATAAAAGACGTGCAGAAGAGGTTACAATTTGCCAAAGAACACATCAACTGGCCTAAAGAGAAATGGAGGAATATTTTGTGGACTGATGAGAGTAAAATTGTTCTTTTTGGGTCCAAGGGCCGCAGACAGTTTGTGAGACGACCCCCAAACTCTGAATTCAAGCCACAGTTCACAGTGAAGACAGTGAAGCATGGTGGTGCAAGCATCATGATATGGGCATGTTTCTCCTACTATGGTATTGGGCCTATACAACCCCTGGCAAAAATTATGGAATCACCGGCCTCGGAGGATGTTCATTCAGTTGTTTAATTTTGTAGAAAAAAAGCAGATCACAGACATGACACAAAACTAACGTCATTTCAAATGGCAACTTTCTGGCTTTAAGAAACACTATAAGAAATCAAGAAAAAAGATTGTGGCAGTCAGTAACGGTTACTTTTTTAGACCAAGCAGAGGAAAAAAATATGGAATCACTCAATTCTGAGGAATAAATTATGGAATCACCCTGTAAATTTTCATCCCCAAAACTAACACCTGCATCAAATCACATCTACTCGTTGACATTGACCCTATGTGTCTTTTTGCAAGGAATGTTTTCACAGTTTTTGCTCTATGGCAAGATGCATTATCATCTTGAAAAATGATTTCATCATCCCCAAACATCCTTTCAGTTGTCCAAAATATCAATGTAAACTTGTGCATTTATTGATGATGTAATGACAGCCATCTCCCCAGTGCCTTTACCTGCCATGCAGCCCCATATCATCAATGACTGTGGAAATTTACATGTTCTCTTCAGGCAGTCATCTTTATAAATCCCATTGGAACGGCACCAAACAAAAGTTCCAGCATCATCACCTTGCCCAATGCAGATTCGAGATTCATCACTGAATATGACTTTCATCCAGTCATCCACAGTCCACAATTGCTTTTCCTTAGCTCATTGTAACCTTGTTTTTTTTCTGTTTAGGTGTTAATGATGGCTTTCGTTTAGCTTTTCTGTATGTAAATCCCATTTCCTTTAGGCGGTTTCTTACAGTTCGGTCACAGACGTTGACTCCAGTTTCCTCCCATTCGTTCCTCATTTGTTTTGTTGTGTATTTTTCGATTTTTGAGACATATTGCTTTAAGTTTTCTGTCTTGACGCTTTGATGTCTTCCTTGGTCTACCAGTATGTTTGCCTTTAACAACCTTCCCATGTTGTTTGTATTTGGTCCAGAGTTTAGACACAGCTGACCGTGAACAACCAACATCTTTTGCAACATTTCGTGATGATTTACCCTCTTTTAAGAGTTTGATAATCCTCTCCTTTGTTTCAATTGACATCTCTCGTGTTGGAGCCATGATTCATGTCAGTCCACTTGGTGCAACAGCTCTCCAAGGTGTGATCACTCCTTTTTAGATGCAGACTAACGAGCAGATCTGATTTGATGCAGGTGTTAGTTTTGGGGATGAAAATTTACAGGGTGATTCCATAATTTTTTCCTCAGAATTGAGTGATTCCATATTTTTTTCCTCTGCTTGGTCTAAAAAAGTAACCATTACTGACTGCCACAATCTTTTTTTCTTGATTTCTTATAGTGTTTCTTAAAGCCAGAAAGTTGCCATTTGAAATGACTTTAGTTTTGTGTCATGTCTGTGATCTGCTTTTTTTCTACAAAATTAAACAACTGAATGAACATCCTCTGAGGCCAGTGATTCCATAATTTTTGCCAGGAGTTGTATATCGCATACCAGGTATCATGGATCAGTTTGGATATGTCAAAATACTTGAAGAGGTCATGTTGCCTTATGCTGAAGAGGACATGCCCTTGAAACGGGTGTTTCAACAAGACAGTGACCCCAAGCACACTAGTAAATGAGCAAAATCTTGGTTCCAAACCAACAAAATTAATGCCTCGCAGATGTGAAGAAATCATGAAAAACTGTGGTTATACAACTAAATACTAGTTTAATGATTCACAGGATTTCTAAAAAAGCAATTTGAACATAATAGTTTTGAGTTTGTAGCGTCAACAGCAGATGCTACTATTATTATGAACACCCCCTTTTCTACTTTTTTGTTTTTTTTTACTAATAGCCCAATTTCATAGCCTTAAGAGTGTGCATATCATGAATGCTTGGTCTTGTTGGATTTGAAAGGAATAAAAATTCAGTTGCATGGATTACTTCAGAAATAATCAATCTAATGATGGACATAGATATGGCTCTAAAACATGCAGTTAAAACAAAGACAGCAACTGCAAGAAAGATGTTTGTGACTCTCAGAAATAAAATTGTCAAAAGTATAAGAAAAGCTAAAGCAAGCTTTTTCTTAACGTTAACTGAAAAATCAAATGGCAATACTAAAACACTGTGGGATCAATTAAACAAACTAACAGGAAAGAAAACAAAAGCTAATCTCCAGTTAGATGTAAAAATTCAAGATAGGATCACATGTAATGTACAAGAGGTTGCCTTCACTAATTTTTTCATAGATTCAGTCAAATCTATAGCCCAAGGGTTTTCCCCTAATGTCACACTGAGCTCTCCAGTTGTAACCGTGGAGCCAGCTTTCACTTTTAAGTGTGTCTCAGAAACTCAGGTGTCACAAATTATCTCTACCCTAAAATCTTCAAGAACAAAAGATAGTTTTGGTATGGATTCTCTAATGCTAAAACACTTGGCTGCATTTTTAATTAACCCAATTGCAACCATTATTAATCAATCATTTGCACACGCTCTGTTTCCTAAAATATGGAAGTCTGCTGCTGTAATCCCAGTGTTCAAATCTGGTGATAAGTTTTCAGTTCAAAATTATCGTTCAATTAATATTTTGTCTACGGTGTCAAAGGTCTTGGAGAAAATTGTAGCTGAACAAATGACTCAACACCTCATCATTCAACCTTCATCCGATGCAGTTTGGCTTTAGAGCTAGACTCTCCACAGAAACGGCAACTTGCTTTCTCACCGAAAACATAAAATCATTACTTGATAAAGGTGGGGTTGTTGGAGCTATATTTCTTGATTTCAAAAAGGCCTTTGACACCGTGAACCATGATATTTTATTGATGAAACTGCAACGATTTAATTTTTCTCCTGGGGCATTAAAATGGGTTGAGTCGTATCTGTCAAATAGGTCACAATCTGTAAGAATTGGTAATTATCACTCACCTTCTCTCTGTCTTAATACAGGAGTGCCCCAGGGCTCAATTTTAGGGCCACTATTATTTTCATTATATATAAATAATCTCCCGTTGGTCTGCCCAAATTTGTTCACTCAAATGTATGCTGATGATTCTGTTCTTTATGTACATGGAAATAATGTACAGCAGGTCTGTGACAAATTAACACAGTACATGGCTGATGTCACAACATGGCTTGAGGAAAATTGTTTACAACTTAATGTATCAAAAACTGTTGCAATGTTTTTTACGCGATCTAAAAGTCTAGTCACTGAACCAAATGTCTATGTGGCAGGGGAAAGGATCAAAGTGGTGTCTGAATATAAATATTTAGGGGTCTGGCTCGATGACACATTCACATTTAAAACACAGGTTAAAAAAGTGTGTCACAAAGTTAAATTTAGCCTCTATAATTTTCGTTACATACGGCCTCAACTATCTGTACAGGCAGCTAAAGTTTTTATGCATGCAATGATTTTATCACATATTAAATACTGCCTGACTACATGGTCCAATGCAAATGCAACAGCGCTCAAGCCACTAGAGACCCTTTATAAACAAACTATCAAAGTATTGGATAGGATGCCTCAGCGCTACCACCACTGTGCTATTTTACAAAAATATAAACGTTTAAATTGGCAAAATATGATTAAATATGTAAATTTATGTCTCTTGTTTAAAGTTATAAATGGTCTGTCCTCTCCCCCTCTGGAACAGTTTGTGAATGTAAGGTCTGCTGCTGTTCGTAACACCAGGGGAGCCACTAGAGGAGACTGTGTGGTCCCACTGAGGAGAAGTGCTTTTGGTCAGGCTTCTTTCTCTGTGAGGGCAGCACAAGAGTGGAACACAGTACCTGTGGTCATTAGAGAAATGACCACCTTTAACACATCTGAGGTTAATCTGAGGAAGTGGTTCGTTGACCATCAAACATGTCAGCACCAAATCTCCTGAATATTCTTAGAAAATATATTTAACCTGCATGTTTAATTCTTTATATATATATATATATATATATATATATATATATATATATATATATATATATAATGTTTACTAAATTGTATAATAATGTGAAAAATTAAATGCTGCATTGCTGAATTTCTAAACTATATTTTTTTCTGTCATTTTTGCATCTTTTTCATTAGGGGAAAAATACTTTCTTGTTTGAATTGGTGCATTGACCTCTTGCATATGAAAGAAACAAGCTGCTGAATGCAGTCGTGAACCTTGAAGCTAATCAGAGGTCTGAAAGGATGTTAATCATTCAGCCACCTTGCCTTGATGTGTTGCTCAGTGCTTTTACTTCTTATGACAAACTGTAGCATTAGTGTGATGTTGTGATGTGTATATATCTCAAACATGAGGTTAGGTGGTTACTGTTAAACCTGGGTACCTTTGTAATACTGGTTGCCTTTTCTTAACCTGCAGTTGCTCATATTTATAAATTGTTCTGTAGTAGAAGTTTGGTCTGTGTAACAAGATTAAACACAGTGTGGTAATGGTTTTGTTTTTTATCTGATAGAATGTGTCCTACTTTGAATTAAAATATGCTAATTAGTATTCACCATCATATCTTACAATGGGTCGAGACAAGGGTTTGGTATCAAAGACTATTTTTGAGGGTAACTACCGTACATCATAAAGTATTCACAGCGCTTCAATTTTTAAACTTTTTATGTTGCAGCCTTAATCCAAAATGGATGAAATGTATTATTTTTTCCTCACAATTCTACACACAACATCCCATAATGACAATGTGAAAAAGTTGGTTTGTGATTTTTGCAAAATTAATAAACATTTTTAAAAAACTAAGAAATAACATGTACATACAGTGAGGCAAATTAGTTTTTTTTTTCGAGGGGGTGGGTGGGTAGATTTTTGCAAATTTATTAAAAAAAACTTTTACATATGTACCGGCACTCAGTGAAAACGGGCACTCTTCCAACCACATTATATTCAGCAAACATCTCCTTAATATTAAAGAAAGGGAAACCAGCTGACCTGTTGTATGGCTGGGGGGGGCCTGGCTGCCTTTTTGTTTCTGTCTTTTGGTTTTCCTTCCAGGTGGCTTGCATTTGGGACTGAGTGGCTGTGTTGCTGAGGTTATCAGGACCTCACCCTGATCACCTGCGGCTCGTCAGGACTCACAGCTGTGGTGCATCTATATGGATTGGAACATGGTGGCATTTAAGACTGGAGTATACAGTGTGTATTTGCCAGAGACTCGACCTTGTGACCAGACGGGTGAGATCGTCGTCTCGGGAGCCATCTCATCATCAGTGGATGCAGAGAACGTCCAGGGTTTGATGCACGGTCTGTGAAAGAGGAGGGGGTGAGGTCTCACGCTCGTCAGCACACTTCCTGAGGTACGTTAGATTTTGTGACTAACGTTTATACAGTCAGTAAATGTGGTGTCCCTCACACCTTATTATATTGAGCTGTACGTTAGTCATGTATCGGCTTCCACTGCAGTGGAGTTTTGTGAACTGGATGTTCCATACCTGCAGGTTGGGAAGCTGATTAGTAATTAAGCCAGGAAGTGTTTGCTGTTTATGTACACCTTTGAGTGGTCTCTCTGTGTGTAGAGTGTGGACTCACATAATGGTTCCTTCTTTCACAGACTCGGTTTGTTGCGGCCACCTGGGGGGTGTCGGCGGGGTCCTTGGGTCCGAACGGCTTCTGGCTCCGGACCGTTAGCGCTGCTGGGAGCGCACCGTATCACCACCACGCCAGACCGCACACTCTTCTGTTGTTTTGTATCACATCACTGTTATGTATTAAATTCTGTTAGCCTTTGTACCGTGCTCTGCTTATTTCATACTGGGTCCTTCAAACGCTGGTCGGTTCTCTGAGCTGCGTCCGACACATAACATGACCAGTGTAGCTCTTATCACTCAATTAGTTTCATAAATGTAGACAGCAACATTTTTCAAAAATTTTGTCAAGAAGGCTAGAAAATTATTTACTAACACTCATTAGACCAGATCAGACAGGTTTCATTATGAATAGACTCTCTTTTAGTAACACGTGAAAGCTGTTGAATATTAATGAACACTCCAATTTTACCAAGTCTCAAGAGTTTGTCATATCCCTTGATGCTGAAAAAGCATTTGACCACGTGGAGTGGACATATTTGTTTGCAGTTGTGGAGAAGTTTGGTCTTGGCAAAGTCTTTATTGATCTGACCAAATTGCTGTAATTTTCCTAAAACAAGTATAATTGTGAATGGCCTTAGATTGGCAGAGTTTAGTCTTGGAAGATTGACATGTCAAGCCGATCCGATTTCCCCACAAATTTTTGCTTTGGCAATTGAGCCACTGGCTGAGGTTATTCGAAGTCACAGTTGTATTTCTGGTTATAAAATAGGAGGGTCTGAATATAGAATTTTGTTATATGCAGATGATGTTTTGCTGTTTATTACTAAACCTGAAGAGTTCATTCCTGCTGTTTGTCTGTTATAAAAACGTTTAGTTCTTTATCAGGCTATAAGGTTAATTTTGACAAAACAATTGCCATGCCGTTAGGGAATTTTAGTATAATTGATGATTTCTCATTTACTTTGTCTGACTCTGGATTCACATAGGAATTCATATCTTGCTAAATATTGGGAACATTTTGAATAAAAATATTGATTTGGTTCACAAGAACATGGATCTTCCTGTGTCCTGGATGAGTGGAGTGAATTTGATTAAAATGAATGCATTACCACACCTTCTCTATCCATTACAAATGCTCCCAATGTTTAACTAAAACTGAGAGGGATTTGTCAAAATTTATCCTTCAAAGCCTATATAAAGTGAAATCTTGATCCAGAATCGGGATCCGGATCACCTCCAAAATTCAGTAGAGTCTTTCATGGCCTAATATCTATCTGTGGTGCAAATGTGGTGAGAATCCGTGAAGTAGTGTTGACGTAATCCTGCTAACAGACACACAGACAGACAAACTCTTGGCAGACATAACTAATAAATCACATGTACATAAGTATTCACAGCCTTTGCCATGAAGCTCAAAATTGAGCCCAGGTGCATCCTGTTTCCACTAATCATCCTTGAGATGTTTGTACAGCTTAATTGGAGTTCATCTGGTGTAAATTCAGTTGCTTGAACATGATTTTGAAAGGCACACACCTGTTTACATATAAGGCCCCACAGTTGACAGTGCATGTCAGAGCACAAACCAAGCATGAAGTCAATGGAATTGCCAAAGGAACTAAAAAGTCTGAAGTCAAAGGAAGGACCTAGTGCAATTCATATGCAGTGAGGCAAATAAGTATTTGATCCACTGTTGATTTTGCAAGTTTTCCCACCTACAAAGAATGGAGAGGTCTGTCATTTTTATCAGGGGTACAATTCAACTGTAAGAGACAGTAGCTAAAAAAAAAAAATCAGAAAATCACATTGTATTAATTTTTTTAAAATAATTAATTTTCATTTTATTGCATGAAATAAGTATTTGATCACCTACCAACCAGCAAGAATTCTGGCTCTCACAAACCTGTTGGTTTTTCTTTAAGAAGCCCTCCTATTCTGCACTCTTTACCTGTATTAATTGAACTCCTGTTTGAACTCGTTACCTGTATAAAAGACACCTGTCCACAAACTCAATCAATCACACTCCAACCTATCCACCATTGCCAAGACCAAAGAGCTATTTAAGGACACCAGGGACAAAATTGTGGACCTGCACAAGGCTGGGATGGGCTACAGGCCAACAGGCAAGCAGCTTGGGGAGAAGGCAACAACTGTTGGTGTAGTTATTAGAAAATGCAAGAAACACAAGATGACTATCGATCTTCCTCAGTCAGGGATTCCATATAAGATCTCGCTTCGTGGGGTAAGTGTTGTGTGGGCCGCTGAAGAGGAGGTACTGCTGGCCCACCACCACTAGAGGGCGCCCTGCCTGGAGTGCGGGCTCCAGGCACCGGAGGGCGCTGCCACCTTACAGGAGCAGCCAGGATGACAGCTGTCACCCATCACTGGAGACAGCTGATCCCAATCAACAAGGAGGTATATCAGCAGGACAGCATCTCCACCTCATTTGCCGAGATATCGCCTTACCAAAGAGGTAACAATCTCCGCCTACACATACGTGTGACTATAATTGTATTCTTGTTGATTATTTGTAGGACAGCTGACTACCGGACAGCATTTGGATAAGTACTCACCTTCCTACACTTCTTGATTGTTGTTGACGAGAGGTGGAGGTGGACTCTCCACCCTCCGTGTTGCTGGGTGCAGCCGCACCCACACCTGACTGTTTCTGTTTCTTGCCAGCAGTACCGGATCCGACGAGCGGAGGCAGTGGCCACCTGGGAATTCGGGACTTGGCGGCTCCAGTATTCCCGGGGTTCAGTGGCAGAGGAAATCGGGTTGGTTCCGGTTCGACTTGGACAGACGTCTCCTATCGTCGAGCCTGCCCACACGACACCGTTGTAATTTAACTCAGTTTCAATATTGTAATCGGTTGTATTTGTTGTGCCTGTTTCACAACAGTAAAAACAGTGTTATTTGACTCCTCCATTGTCCGTTCATTTGCGCCCCCTGTTGTGGGTCCGTGTTCCTACACTTTCACAACAGTAAGGATGACTCTGAGAAAGGTCAGAAGGACAGGAGGACCTGGTCAATGACCTGAAGAGAGCTGGGACCACAGTCACAAAGATTACATTAGTAACACACGACGCCGTCATGTTTTAAAGTCCTGCAGGGCAACAAGGTCCCCCTGCTTAAGGCAGCACATGTCCAGGCCCGTTTGTAGTTCACCAGTGACCATCTGGATGATCCGGAGGAGGCATGGGAGAAGGTCATGTGGTCAGATGAGACCAAAATAGAGCTTCTGTTATCAACTCCACTTTCCGTGTTTAAAGGATGAGAACAACCCCAAGAAAACCGTCCCGACCGTGAAGCATGGGGGTGGATACGTCATTTTTGGGGGTGCTTTTCTGCAAAGGGGACAGGAGGATGGCACCTTATTGAAGGGAGGATGGATGGGGTCATGTATTGCAAGAGTTTGGCAAACAATCTCCTTCCCTCAGTAAGAGCATTGAAGATGGGTCGTGGCTGGGTCTTCCAGCATGACAATGACCTCAAACACAGCCAGGGCAACTAAGGAGGGGCTCCGTAAGAAGCATTTCAAGGTCCTGGAGTTAAAAAGGGTTGCTCAAAGCAGCAGTAGCAGCAGAGCTGCGATCCAGACAGCTACAGAAACAAAGACAAAATGGAGAGAGAATTCAAACAGATGTAACAAGAAGAAAAGAGGAAAAGAGCCCTCCAAAGAATTATGAATGAAACCCCACCCTCAGATGAATCAGATGATGTAAGTGGCATCAACATTCATACGTCTTCTTTCCCTCTCCTTTTGCATTTTTCTTTTTTGACATTTCCATTTGTATTATTTACTTGAGTGCAAATTACAATTTAAGATAAAAAAAAAAATCTATCTTCATGATTCTGCAAACAAACTAAACTTATTTCTCCACAGCTTGTTGCAACAGAGCCTGGGAGGATCAAATTTAGAGATGTTTCTTGCTTCTATAGTTGCTCTTGTAACTGCTTCTCTCCAAAGGAGTTTGTCTTCACTCTCAGCCTTACAGGGGAGTCTGAAGAAAACTTGGGTTCTTGTAGGCTATGATGGAGACCTCTATCCTGGCTGTAACACAAGTATGTTCAAGACAGCTCATAGAGCTGAAAACATAGTAGGGAGGTCAAAAATATTAAATATTCTGTTGTGAGTTCAGATGCAGGTTCACATAGGGATGTGATGCCAAAGGTGGGGGTCATAACCACTTCATAATTTTTAATGAAAAGTATGCTGGAAAAAAAACTGATACTTAATGCTGTTGATGTTCATCATTTGAGGTTTTTTTTGTAGAAATTCAGTGGTCAGTATGAAGTTAATACCATGAGCTGTGTAGCTGACAACAGATTTTACTTCCCCAACCACTGCCTGCAACATCCTCCGCCAGGCACTTCAATGTGGTTCCAGAGAAAACAGTTTGAATTTTGATTTGACAGTGTTGTCAAATCAAATGCTAAATATCACTGGTCAGCAACAACAACAGAATTTCTTGCATGGACTTTGAGAACTGATTTAGGGAAATTTTGAGATGCTGAATCCGAATCTGAGCTTGGATTTCCTCGATCAGATCACATTTTTTTTTGCAATCTGCATGTTCCGTATTGAAGGATTATGGAAAAGTTGCTTGCTGCCCTGCAGGATTTTAAACCATGACAGCATCATGTATTACTAATGTAATCTTTGTGACTGTGGTCCCAGCTCTCTTCAGGTCATTGACCAGGTCCTCCTGTGTAGTTCTGAGCTTTCTCAGAATCCTCTTTACTCCACAAAGTGAGATCTTGCATGGAATCCTAGAGCGAGGGAGATTGACAGTCATCTTGTGTTTCTTCCACTTTCTAATAAATAATCATAACAGTTGTCTTCTATCAAGCTGCTTGCCTGTTGTCCTGTAGTCCGTCCCAGCCTTGTGCAGGTCTACAGTTTTGTCCCTGGTGTCCTTAGACAGCTCTTTGGTCATGATAGGTTGGAGTGTGATTGATTGAGTGTGTGAACAGGTGTCTTTTATACAGGTAACAAGTTCAAACAGGTGCAATTAATACAGGTAAAGAGTGCAGAATAAGAGGGCTTCTTAAAGAAAAATTAACAGGTCTGTGTGAGCCAGAATTCTTGCTGGTTGGTAGGGGGTCAAATACTTATTTTATGCAATAAAATGAAAATTAATTATTTAAAAATCATACAATGTGATTTTCTGGATTTTTTTTAGATTCTGTCTCTCACAGTTGAAGTGTACCTTCTTCTTCTTTGTCTTTCAGCTGTTCCCGTTAGGGGTCGCCACAGCAGATCAATCGTTTCCATCTCACCCTGTCCTCTGTATCATCCTCTGTCACACCAACCACCTGCATGTCCTCCCTCAGCACATCCATAATCCTCCTCTTTGGCCTCCCTCTTCTCCTCCTGCCTGGTGGCTCCATCCTCAGCATTCTTCTCCATATATACAGGATGCATTGCTTAAATTTTCATTGTTATGCAGATGATACCCAGCTTTATCTATCCATCAAGCCAGAGGACACACACCAATTAGCTAAACTGCAGGATTGTCTTACAGACATAAAGACATGGATGACCTCTAATTTCCTGCTTTTAAACTCAGTTAAAACTGAAGTTATTGTACTTGGCCCCACAAATCTTAGAAACATGGTGTCTAACCAGATCCTTACTCTGGATGGCATTACCCTGACCTCTAGTAATACTGTGAGAAATCTTGGAGTCATTTTTGATCAGGATATGTCATTCAATGCGCATATTAAATATGTAGGACTGCTTTTTTGCATTTACGCAATATCTCTAAAATTAGAAAGGTCTTGTCTCAGAGTGATGCTGAAAAACTAATTCATGCATTTATTTCCTCTAGGCTGGACTATTGTAATTCATTATTATCAGGTTGTCCTAAAAGTTCCCAGAAAAGCCTTCAGGTAATTCAAAATGCTGCAGCTAGAGTACTGACAGGGACTAGAAGGAGAGAGCATATCTCACCCATATTGGCCTCTCTTCATTGGCTTCCTGTTAATTCTAGAATAGAATTTAAAATTCTTCTTCTTACTTATAAGGTTTTGAATAATCAGGTCCCATCTTATCTTAGGGACCTCATAGTACCATATCACCCCAATAGAGTGCTTCGCTCTCAGACTGCAGGCTTACTTGTAGTTCCTAGGGTTTGTAAGAGTAGAATGGGAGGCAGAGCCTTCAGCTTTCAGGCTCCTCTCCTGTGGAACCAGCTCCCAATTCAGATCAGGGAGACAGACACCCTCTCTACTTTTAAGATTAGGCTTAAAACTTTCCTTTTTGCTAAAGCTTATAGTTAGGGCTGGATCAGGTGACCCTGAACCATCCCTTAGTTATGCTGCTATAGATTTTGACTGCTGGGGGGTTTCCATGATGCACTGAGTGTTTCTTTCTCTTTTTGCTCTGTATGCACCACTCTGCATTTAATCATTAGTGATTGATCTCTGCTCCCCTCCACAGCATGTCTTTTTCCTGGTTCTCTCCCTCAGCCCCAACCAGTCCCAGCAGAAGACTGCCCCTCCCTGAGCCTGGTTCTGCTGGAGGTTTCTTCCTGTTAAAAGGGAGTTTTTCCTTCCCACTGTTGCCAAGTGCTTGCTCACAGGGGGTCGTTTTGACCATTGGGGTTTTTCCGTAATTATTGTGTGGCCTTGTCTTACAACATAAAGCGCCTTGGGGCAACTGTTTGTTGTGATTTGGCGCTATATCAATAAAATTGATTTGATTTGATATATACCCTGGGTCCCTCCTCTGCACATGTCCAAACCATCTCAATCTCGCCTCTCTGACTTTGTCTCCAAACCGTCCCACCTGAGCTGTCCCTCTGGTATGTTCATTCCTAATCTTGTCCATTCTTGTCACTCCCAAAGAGAATCTCAACATCTTCAGCTCTGCCACCTCCTGTCTTTTTGTTAGTGCTACCGTCTCTAAACCGTATAACATAGCTGGTCTCACTACTGTCTTGTAAACTTTCCCCTTCACTCTTGCTGATATTCTTCGGTCAGAAATCACTCCTGCCACCTTTCTCCACCCACTCCACCCTGCCTGCACTCTCTTCTTCACCTTTTTACCACACTCTCCGTTACTTTGAACAGTTGACCCCAAATATTTAAGCTAATCTACTTTCACCACTTCTACTCCTTGTAACTACACTATTCCACTGGGCTCCCTCTCATTCACACACATGTACTCAGTCTTGCTTCTACTGACTTTCATTCCCCTTCTCTCAAAAGCATATCTCCACCTCTCCTGACTAGACTCAACTTGCTCTCTACTCTCACTACAGATCACAATGTCATCTGCAAACATCATAGTCCCATGGGGACTCCTGTCTGATCTCATCCATCAACCTGTCCATTACCACTGCAAACAAGAAAGGACTCAGAGCTGATCCTCGGTGTAAGACCACCTCCACCTTGAATGAGTCTGTCATTCCGACTGCGCATCTCACCGCTGTCACACTATTCTTGTACATGTCCAGCACTACCCTAACATACTTCTCTGCCACTCCAGACTTCCTCATACAATACCACAGCTCTTCTCTTCACACCCTATCATAACCTTTTTCTATGTCCACATACACGCAGTGTAACTCTTTCTGGCCTTCTCTGTACTTCTCCAACAGTATTCTCATAAAAATTACAGACTTCTCCATTCTTTGTAGGTGGGAAAACCTGCAAAACTGACGGGGGCCAGATGCTTATTTTCTCCACTGTATTGTGTGACAGGTTCAGCAATTTGCAGTTTAGTGAAGATTTTGTTCAGACTTTGCCCTGATTCTTCTTTATGCTATGGTAGTTAACATGTCTACGACTTCCAAGTGAAGGAAATGTTGCAATGACCCAGATATTTTCTGTTATGTCTGTGGTTGCTTCACTTTACCACCTCAGAGACGTAAGATCAATACTTTTATCAAAAGAGTGTACCTTGCATATTTCGGAGTACCACTTGATGACCAGGACAAAAATTGGGCACCTCACCAAGTTTGCACAACTTTTGTCGTAACACTCAGATCCTGGTCTCAAGGAAAGAATGCTAAGCTCAAATTTGGTGTGCCAATGGTTTGGAGAGAACTGAAAAACCACTTGGATGACTGCTACTTCTGTCTTGTAAACATCAAGGGCTTTAATTACAAAAACAAACAACACTTGCAATACCCCAGTGTACCATCTGCTATGCGACCGGTTCCCCACAGTGATGAAATATCTGTACCCATTTTCACCAAGCTCCCAGACACTGATGAGGAGAAGTTTACTTCTTCCACATTCATCCAGTTATGATGATGAAGAAGAAGAGGACATAGCGCATGAGGCATGGGATGCAGATTGAGATTCTCTGTATAGCCAGTCCAAATTAAACAATCTGATCCAAGATTTAAATTTACCAAAGCAATCTGGTGAACTGCTGGCTTCCAGGCTACAGGAGAAATACCTTCTCAAAACCGGTACACGCATTTCATTTTATCGTAACAGAGAGGTGAAATTGAGAAAGTACTTCCACTATGATGGCCAGCTTGTTTACTACACAGATGTTGAGGGGCTTCTTCTTGGTATATGTTTGCCTGCATATCATTCAAGTGACTGCAGACTTTTTTTAATAGCTTGAAAAGAAGCCAATAATGTGTCTTACTCCATCATGGGAACAAATATGGATCCATCCCTATAGGACACTCTTGTCACCCTGAAGGAGAACTATGCAAACAAAAGATTGAAATACAGTGGTCCCTCGCTATAACGTGGTTCACCTTTCTCGGCCTCGCAGTTTCGCTGATTTTTTTAGTGCAACTTTGCATGGTACTTTGCGCATTGTGTTCTGCGTCCTTATCAGGCAAGCCGGTCGCGGCACCGGTAAGCATCGCCGCGATTGCTCTCACTGCCTCCGATACACTTACTGAGTCTGCGGGCTCGGTAAACACCGCAGCTGGCCACTCACACCGCCCCCTTGTCTGCTCTGCGGAGCTGCGGACAACTGTGGCGACAGGTCCAGAGACTACGCTCACTGTTTTGATGCGGAGCGCTCTGGCCGCAAGGATAGACTTCTTGCGGAAAAATCCGCAGCGCCCGCTGCATGGTCTCGGTAACCGCAGCCTCAGAGCTCCGTGGCCATGACTTGGATTCTTTGCGGGTCCCGCATCCGTACCCCCGGAGGCAATGAGTGAAAGGCAGAGCATGCGCATTGTGTTCTGCGTGTGTCTGTTTATAATCTTCTCGCCCAGAAGAAAAAAGAGAGTGTTTACACAGGAGAGAAAAGTAAGAAAATGTTAATGCCTGTTTGAGAAAAGTGTATAAAGTGTGTAGTGAGGGGTTTTACAGCCTTAAAACATCTATAATAATTGTAAAAACTAATGCTGACTACTTCGCGGATTTCACCTATTGCTGTTTATTTTTAGAACGTAACTCCCGTGAGAAACGAGGGACCACTGTACTGCGATCAACAGTGGTTGATCTGCGTGGATTTGAAAATAGTAAATTTCCTGTTGGGACAGCAAGGAGGTCACACCAAATATCCCTGATTTAATGCTACTGGCATAGTAGAGCCAACAAAGAGCCCTAGGTAAGAAAAGAATGGCTACCAAGAAATACAATGAAACCTATGTACAATGCAACACTACTGATCATTTAAAGGTGACAGTGTTACCTTTTCATGTATTTTTTGCATGCTTTCGGTTTAAAGTTGGGAATTTAATTCTGTGAGAAAGACACAAAACAGAAAAAATTAGCTTTTCAGTGGTGCCTTACCTGTGATGAGCATAATGCTCCAGATTGTATTTTTTTCCAATATATTTTACTTAATTAGTATTTGTATACTGTGGTCAGTAATGCTCAAAAAGGGTGCAAGCATAAAAGTTCCCAAATGCTTATTGAGTGTTGTTAGAAGGAAAGGTGATGTAACACAGCGCTAAACATACCTCTCTCCCAGCTTTTTTGAAATGTGTTGCAGGCATCCATTTCAAAATGAGCAAATATTTGCACAAAAACAATAAAGTTTATCAGTTTGAACATTAAATATCTTGTCTTTGTGGTGTATTCAATTGAATATAGGTTGAACAGGATTTGCAAATCATTGTATTCTGTTTTTATTTACATTTTACACAACATCCCAACTTCATTGATATTGGGGTTGTAAATGTTTGCCTTCAATCAAAAGTAAAAAAATATATAATTTTGCTGTGCCATATTTCTACAAGTAATGAAGAATGTGCTATGGTAGTGAATTTGTTTCCTCCCAGTGTCTCTGAAAATATTTAAAAATACCTCAAAAATGTGCATATTGTAAATTCAAATTTAATGGTGAAATTAGATCATATTTAATATAAAGGAGAGTGTGTGTGTGTGTGTGTGGGGGGGGGGGATCACGTGTGTTATGGTTTCTGATTTTTGCTATGAGATGTACCACGTTCACGAGAATCACCCATCCGTAAATAGAAAAAGTTAGGAAGCACCGGGACTCTTCCTCGAGCTAGCTGCCCGTCTAAACTGAGTGATCTGGGGAGAAGAGCCTTAGTCAGGAAGGTGACTAAGAACCTGGTAGTCACTCTGTCAGAACTCCAGCATTCCTCTGTGGAGGGAGGAGAACCTTCCATAAGGAAAACCATCTCTGCAGCAATCCACCAATCAGGCCTGTATAGGAGAGTGGCCAGTAGGAAGCCACTCCTTGGCAGCCCATATGGCACATGGCAGCCCACCTGGAGTTTGCCAAAAGGCACCTGATGGACTCTCAGACCATGAAAAACAAAAGTCTGGTCTAATGAGACAAAGATTGAACTCTTTGGCATGACTATCAGGCGTCATGAAAACAGGCACCATCCCTACAGTGAAGCATGGTGGTGGCAGCATCATGCTGTGGGGATGTTTTTCAGTGGCAGGAATTGGGAGACTAGTCAGGATTGAGGAAAAGATGAATGCAGCAATGTACAGAGACATCCTGGATGAAAACCTACTCCAGAGTGCTCTTGACCTCAGACTGGGACAACTGTTCATCTTTCAGCAGGGCAATGACTGTAAGCACACAGCTAAGATATCAAAGGAGTGGCTTCAGGACAACTCTGTGAATGTCCTTGAGTGGCCCAGCCAGAGCCCAGACCTGAATCCGATTGAACATCTCTGGAGAGATCTGAAAATGGCTGTGCACCGATGCTCCCCATCCAACCTGATGGAACTAGAGAGGTGCTGCAAAGAGGAATGCCCACAGATAGGTGCACCAAGCTTGTGGCATCATATTCAAGAAGACTTGAGGCTGTAACTGTGCCAAAGGTGCATCAACAAAGTATTACTTTCTGGATGCACTTATGAATGTGGATGTAATACTTTAGAATGTGTGTATTTGAGAGAGAGAGTATTTTGAGAAGTGACGGCCAATTTTAATGGCAAAATAAACAAACCAAGAATCAAGTTTATTTGTAGTTCTAAATATTAAGGTGTTTTACTCACTTTTTTTGTCTCTCCAGCATTGTAATTCTTTTTACTACAGCATTTGTTATGACATCATATTATGCAAATTAGACATTAGCAACTTTTAGGGCAGCCAATAGCGACTTTTCTTACTGAGGAGTTGGCAACACTGGTGGGCTGGAGGTGTAGCTAGAGGGCTCTGGGTTTTGGTATAAATGTCAACTGCAGAGTGACAGGAGAAATGAAGCACTTTGTACCAAATGAACCTGTTGCTGTTTCAAAATGCTAAACACAAAATGAACCAGTTACTTCAGAAAATGATTCACTGCATTGAAGGACTCCAAACACGATGGTGACATCTAGTGGGCATTGGAATGCCCACAAATGAATTCTTACCTGCACCCCTGTTAGCATGTTGTACAGAGAGCAGACTGCTTTTGTGGCCCTGTCACAAAGACCAGGAGGGATTTCTGTGATATGACACATAATTCCAAAATGAGCCATTTTAGACCCAGGTTTAACCTCCTCTCACATGTGCATAGGCAGAATGTGTAACCTAAAACCCAAACCATATTAAGTCATAAGATGCTGATTAACATACAACATGTGTAGAAAAACTGTACGGTTCAATGCAGGACAAGCACAAGTGTTGAGGGCCCTCAACACTTGCCAAGATGGCGCCGAGGCAGGGCGCCGTCGTAAGAGCTTTCATGTGTGCTGTCTGTTTAGTGTGTCTGTTTGTCCTGGATATACTTGCCATTGTAAACTATGATCACGTAACATTTTTGGGGATTCGGGATGAAGTTTGTGGACGGTCAAATATCATTCCTGTATTGAGATGTAATGACTTTGACGCGTGCCCCACCCGGAGTAAGAGTGAGCACCGAGAACGGGAGCAGAGCAAGGGGACTGGGCGGAGGCTACGCTACTGTCGCCGCGCATCTGAGCTCCAGAGCGGGGATGCTCTGGCCCTTCAATGGCGGAAGCGCAGACATTGAGGAAAGCGAGGTGGGCTGCTCGTGAAGATACGCAGCCGCCGTTCGCGTATCCCTCTGCCATCTGTCTACCTGGCAAATGTCCAGTTGCTTACTAATAAGTCGGATGATCTGCTGATACGCATCCAGACCCAGCGTGAGGTTCGGGACTGCTCCGTGTTCTGCTTGACTGAGACGTGGCTGCAGAACAACGTGCCGGATTCTACTTTCCAGCCATCAGGCTTCACAGTTCACCGCTCGGATAGAGTAAAAGAGCGCACCGGGAAATCAAAAGGAGGAGGTGTGGTCTTTCTTATTTATGAACTTTGGTGCACAGACTGCATCGTAGTAAACAAAACCTGCGACACTAACCTCGAATGTCTTGTTGTGAAGCTCCGCCCCTTTTATCTTCCACAGGAGTTTTCTGTGATGTTTTTGTGTGGTGTTTACATTCACCCACGGGCGGACACTTATGTTGCTCTGAGTGTATTAAGCAGCATTCTGCTCAAATTAGAGCACTCCCACCCAAATGCGGTAGTTATAGCAGCTGGTGACTTTAATAAATGCAATCTCAAATCTGTTCTCCCAAACTATTACCAGCATGTTAAACAGCCTACTAGAGGAGGGCATTTTTTTGGATCACTGTTACAGCAATGTAAAGTCTGCATATCGCTCTAGCCTTAGACCAGCTTTTGGAAAATCGGATCACTCTTCTGTATTGCTTCTTCCTTCTTACATACAGAGGAGCAAACAGTTAAAACCTACATTGCACACTGTCCAGTGTTGGACAAAAGACAATGAAATTAAATTACAGGGCTGCTTTGATGCCACAGACTGGACTGTGTTTCGATCAGAAAATGTAGATGAGTACTGTGATGCAGTAATAGGGTACGCTGAATTTTGTATTGATTGCTGCGTCCCTAAAAAGGTAGTCAGACAAACTGCTGGCCAAAAACCATGATTTAATATGGACGTGAAAAAAAACTACAACAGCGGGCTCTGGCTTTTAAATCTGACGTTGCGGCTGCTTATAAGCTGTCCAGATATTTATTAGAGCGGTCTGTTAAGACCGCAAAACAAGCCTACGGGACTAAAATTGAAGGTCACTTTATGGAGGGGGACCCACAACGCATGTGGCAAGGTATAAACTTTGTCACCTCTTGCAGACCTAAAGGCGGCCTCAATATAGATTCTGATCCCTCTTTGCCAAATAAACTTAATCAGTTTTATTGTCGTTTTGAAACTGAATATATGAAATCGGCTGAACTGGTGGAATCTGTTGTTTTTCCTGATGAATTGAGTTGCCTCACTGTCCTTCAGGAAGATGTCCGGAGGGTTCTGTCCAGGACAAAGGTCCAGAAAGCTCCCGGCCCAGATGGCATCCCACCTCACGTCCTTAAACTGTGCTCTGAGCAGCTTTCTTTTGTACTGACAGATCTTTTTAATGTATCACTCAAATTCTGCACTGTTCCTCTCAGCTTCAAGAAATGTACTATTGTTCCAGTGCCTAAGAAGTCACCGGTGACGTGTTTGAATGACTATCGGCCGTTGGCCTTCACATGTGTACTCATGAAAATCTTTGAGCGGCTTGTGTTCGATTGTGTCAAAAATCAAATTTCTATGTCTATGGACCCGCTGCAGTTTGCATACAGACAAAACAGGAATGTTTGTTGGGGAAAGTGTAGTGACACAGACCCACAACAGGGGGCGCAAATGAACGGTCAATAGATGAGCCAAAAGGTAACAATTTAATGTTGTGAATGTGCACAACGATTATACAGACAATCACAGAATCTGATAGCAGTCAATACACGACGGTGACGTGTGGGCAGGCTCGAGGATAGAAGACGTCTGTCCTGAGAAGAGCTGGAACCACACAATTTCCACCGCCAACGAACCTGGTGAATACTGGAGCCGCCAAGTCCCAAATTCCCAGGTGGTCACCGTCCCCGACTGTCGGATCTGGTACTGCTGGCAAGGAGCACAAACAGTGAGATGTGGGTGTGTGCACACCCAGTAACAAAAACAGTCAGAAGGTGGAAAGTCACCTCCACCTCTAATCACACACTCGTGCAGCTCCTGTTAAATCACTTATCTGGCTGGAGTGTGAAGCGAAGCCGTCGCTGATCACACTTTACACCAATCCCACAGATAAGGAAACGCCACAGGAATATGGCTGCAAAGAAGTTCAGATTATTACTCAGTGTTTAACTCAGCAGAGACAATTACCTTCACAGGTAGATGATATCTCGGCAGCGAGGTGGAGATGACGTCCGGCTTTTATGGAGTGGATTGATGAAGTGGAGATGGGTGACAGCTGTCATGAGTTGACAGCTGTCAACCCTGGCTGTGTCCGTGGCGGCAGCGCCCTCTCGTGCCTGAAGCCCGTACTTCAGGCAGGGCGCCCTCTGGTGGTGGGCCAGCAGTACCTCCTCTTCTGACGACCCACACAACAGGACCCCCCCCTCAACGGGCGCCTCCTGGCGCCCGACCAGGCTTGTTCGGGTGACGGTGGTAGAAGTCGGCCAGGAGGGCCGGGTCCAGGATGAAGCTCCTCTTCAGCCAGGAGCGTTCCTCTGGTCCATACCCCTCCCAGTCCACCAAATACTGAAACCCCCGCCCTTACGACGGACGTCCAGTAGCCTGCGCACTGTCCATGCAGGCTCCCCGTCGATGATCCGGGCAGGAGGCGGCGCCGGTCCAGGAGTGCAGAGGGTGGAGGTGTGGTATGGCTTGACACGTGAGACATGAAAGACCGGGTGGCCAGACTGAGGACTTTGAGGATCTGGAATGGTCCAATGTAACGTTCCTTCAACTTAGAGGAGTCCACTTGTAAGGGGATGTCCTTCATTGATAGCCATACCTCCTGCCCGGGCTGGTAAGCAGGGGCCGGGGAACGCCGGCGGTCTGCATGGGCCTTAGCCCTCGTCCGGGCCTTCAACAAGGCAGAGCGGGTTGTGCGCCACACCCGTCGGCATCGTAGCAGGTGGGCCTGGACCGAGGGCACACCGACCTCTCCCTACACCACGGGGAACAGTGGGGGCTGATACCCCAGACATATTTCGAACGGGGAGAGGCCAGTGGCAGAGGACACCTGGCTGTTATGGGTGTACTCGATCCAGGCCAGATGGTCACTCCTGGCCGACGGGTGCGTGGACGTGACGCAGCAGAGGGCCTGTTCAAGTTCCACACAACAACGTTGAGGATGCAATTTCCTTTGCTCTGAACGCCGTCTATAAACATCTAGACACAGGGAAATCCTATGCAAGAATGCTTTTTATAGACTATAGTTCAGCTTTTAATTTGATGATCCCAATGAAGCTCATTCATAAACTAAAGAGTCTTAACTTGGATGACGCCTTGTGCAAATGGATTTAAAATTTTTTAACTTGCAGACCACAAAGAGTGAAAATGAATGATTGCATGTCGGATGAGCTGTGTGTTAGTACTGGTTCCCTGCAAGGCTGTATTTTAAGCCCTCTGCTTTTCACTTTGTACACACATGACCTTGTTGCATCTTGTGAAAATAATGTGATAATCAAATATGCTGATGATACAACTATCATTGGACTGATCAGTTCAAATGATGAATCACTTTATCGTGCAGAGATAGAGAATGTTGTTCTCTGGAGTGAGGAAAACAACCTATTACTGAACACTTCAAAAACGTGTGAACTGGTGATAGATTTTAGGGACCTGTCCCACTGGCGTTTAGGAGGATTTGCGTATGGATTGCGCACAAAATTGGCCCATATTTGCCAAACATCCGCAATATCCGTGTAACATGCCTGTATGAGTCGGCTGTCATCCGAACACACCCGTGATCATCCGCAGAGGCACACATGTCCTTCTAGAATTCTATTGTAAAGGACTCTAGGAGAGTCCTTTACAAGCCACTTATGAGTTATTGTCTTTTTAGAAGCCACCAACAACACTCTAAACAAATATTTATCAGGTTTTTGCAAATTAAGAGACTTTATACTTCCCAGGTACATAAGTGCAAAATTAAACTGTATCCTCCTCTTAAGTATTGTTTCCAGGACCTTATGTATTTCTTTCCAAAAGTTGGTCACGTGGGGGCAGTCCCAAAAAATATGAAAGTGATTTGCTGGTGAATGTCCACATCCTCTCCAACAGTCAGTCTGATGTGAATATTTAGACTTTTGTGCTGGGGGACACAAAAGAAACGAACCAGATTCTTCCAATTGAATTCCCTCCAGGAGGGAGCATTCGTTGCAGACCACTGTTCAATACAAATACCCTCCCACTCCTCCAATGTTAGAGTTAGGTTTCCCTCCATTTCCCATCTAGTTTTTATATGGAACGTGTCATTCCCCTTCAAATCACCCAGTGCCCGATATAATTTAGAAATTATTTTTTGATATGGTACATCCCTGTATGCATTCTTAAAAATATCCATGATTTCTTCATTTGGGTTGAGTGACTGTTTTATTAGTTTTTTGTTTAAAAAGTCTCTAATTTGTAGGTACCTAAAAAAATCCCCATTTTGTAATCCAAATTTATCCTTAAGGTCCTGGAAACTCATCACTTTCCCCTCTTTTACTAGAGTAAAGTATGTTGTAAGACCTTTGTTAGACCATGTCCTAAATGTGAAGTCGGTGGTACTTGGTAAAAACTGTGAGTCATAAGCAAACCACTTGAACAATTCAGCCCTGTGTTTTAATTGGTATTTTTTAAGTATATCACTCCATATACTGGTGGTTGGCTCTCACTGCGGTATTGTATCACTTCCTGTTCCGGAGCACAGCGGTGTTTTTCTGTATCTGTTAGCTGTTTAATCTGCGCAGTTAGATTGATCTAGTTATCTAGATTACGATTTGTTTCACAGCGTAATCTTTACGTGCCTTAACTAAAGCACTCCCTCTGAATCACCTCTAAATTATTTACACATTATTCACTTTGCGTGTTTTTAGGAATCCGCTAGCTTAGCGTAGCTACTAGCTCTTAGCCGATTTAGCATGGCGGCTTCTCCTGTCTCTCCTGCACTTTTCTGCTCTGGGTGTGAAATGTTTAGTTATTCCTCGGCCTCCTTTAGCAGTAACGGTACTTGTAATAAGTGTAGCTTATTCGTAGCTTTGGAGGCCAGGCTGGGCGAATTGGAGACTCGGCTCCGCACCGTGGAAAATTCTACAGCTAGCCAGGCCCCTGTAGTCGGTGCGGACCAAGGTAGCTTAGCCGCCGTTAGTTACCCCCTGGCAGATCCCGAGCAGCCGGGAAAGCAGGCTGATTGGGTGACTGTGAGGAGGAAGCGTAGCCCTAAACAGAAGCCCCGTGTACACCGCCAACCCATTCACATCTCTAACCGTTTTTCCCCTCTCGGCGACACACCCGCCGAGGATCAAACTCTGGTTATTGGCGACTCTGTTTTGCGAAATGTGAAGTTAGCGACACCAGCAACCATAGTCAATTGTCTTCCGGGGGCCAGAGCAGGCGACATTGAAGGAAATTTGAAACTGCTGGCTAAGGCTAAGCGTAAATTTGGTAAGATTGTAATTCACGTCGGCAGTAATGACACCCGGTTACGCCAATCGGAGGTCACTAAAATTAACATTAAATCGGTGTGTAACTTTGCAAAAACAATGTCGGACTCTGTAGTTTTCTCTGGGCCCCTCCCCAATCAGACAGGGAGTGACATGTTTAGCCGCATGTTCTCCTTGAATTGCTGGCTGTCTGAGTGGTGTCCAAAAAATGAGGTGGGCTTCATAGATAATTGGCAAAGCTTCTGGGGAAAACCTGGTCTTGTTAGGAGAGACGGCATCCATCCCACTTTGGATGGAGCAGCTCTCATTTCTAGAAATCTGGCCAATTTTCTTAAATCCTCCAAACCGTGACTATCCAGGGTTGGGACCAGGAAGCAGAGTTGTAGTCTTACACACCTCTCTGCAGCTTCTCTCCCCCTGCCATCCCCTCATTACCCCATCCCTGTAGAGACGGTGCCTGCTCCCAGACTACCAATAACCAGCAAAAATCTATTTAAGCATAAAAATTCAAAAAGAAAAAATAATATAGCACCTTCAACTGCACCACAGACTAAAACAGTTAAATGTGGTCTATTAAACATTAGGTCTCTCTCTTCTAAGTCCCTGTTGGTAAATGATATAATAATTGATCAACATATTGATTTATTCTGCCTTACAGAAACCTGGTTACAGCAGGATGAATATGTTAGTTTAAATGAGTCAACACCCCTGAGTCACACTAACTGTCAGAATGCTCGTAGCACGGGCCGGGGCGGAGGATTAGCAGCAATCTTCCATTCCAGCTTATTAATTAATCAAAAACCCAGACAGAGCTTTAATTCATTTGAAAGCTTGACTCTTAGTCTTGTCCATCCAAATTGGAAGTCCCAAAAACCAGTTTTATTTGTTATTATCTATCGTCCACCTGGTCGTTACTGTGAGTTTCTCTGTGAATTTTCAGACCTTTTGTCTGACTTAGTGCTTAGCTCAGATAAGATAATTATAGTGGGCGATTTTAACATCCACACAGATGCTGAGAATGACAGCCTTAACACTGCATTTAATCTATTATTAGACTCTATTGGCTTTGCTCAAAAGTAAATGAGTCCACCCACCACTTTAATCATATCTTAGATCTTGTTCTGACTTATGGTATGGAAATAGAAGACTTAACAGTATTCCCTGAAAACTCCCTTCTGTCTGATCATTTCTTAATAACATTTACATTTACTCTGATGGACTACCCAGCAGTGGGGAATAAGTTTCATTACACTAGAAGTCTTTCAGAAAGCACTGTAACTAGGTTTAAGGATATGATTCCTTCTTTATGTTCTCTAATGCCATATACCAACACAGTGCAGAGTAGCTACCTAAACTCTGTAAGTGAGATAGAGTATCTCGTCAATAGTTTTACATCCTCATTGAAGACAACTTTGGATGCTGTAGCTCCTCTAAAAAAGAGAGCTTTAAATCAGAAGTGCCTGACTCCGTGGTATAACTCACAAACTCGTAGCTTAAAGCAGATACCCGTAAGTTGGAGAGGAAATGGCGTCTCACTAATTTAGAAGATCTTCACTTAGCCTGGAAAAGAGTCTGTTGCTCTATAAAAAAGCCCTCCGTAAAGCTAGGACATCTTTCTACTCATCACTAATTGAAGAAAATAAGAACAACCCCAGGTTTCTTTTCAGCACTGTAGCCAGGCTGACAAAGAGTCAGAGCTCTATTGAGCTGAGTATTCCATTAACTTTAACTAGTAATGACTTCATGACTTTCTTTGCTAACAAAATTTTAACTATTAGAGAAAAAATTACTCATAACCATCCCAAAGACGTATCGTTATCTTTGGCTGCTTTCAGTGATGCCGGTATTTGGTTAGACTCTTTCTCTCCGATTGTTCTGTCTGAGTTATTTTCATTAGTTACTTCATCCAAACCATCAACATGTTTATTAGACCCCATTCCTACCAGGCTGCTCAAGGAAGCCCTACCATTATTTAATGCTTCGATCTTAAATATGATCAATCTATCTTTGTTAGTTGGCTATGTACCACAGGCTTTTAAGGTGGCAGTAATTAAACCATTACTTAAAAAGCCATCACTTGACCCAGCTATCTTAGCTAATTATAGGCCAATCTCCAACCTTCCTTTTCTCTCAAAAATTCTTGAAAGGGTAGTTGTAAAACAGCTAACTGATCATCTGCAGAGGAATGGTCTATTTGAAGAGTTTCAGTCACGTTTTAGAATTCATCATAGTACAGAAACAGCATTAGTGAAGGTTACAAATTATCTTCTTATGGCCTCGGACAGTGGACTCATCTCTGTGCTTGTTCTGTTAGACCTCAGTGCTGCTTTTGATACTGTTGACCATAAAATTTTATTACAGAGATTAGAGCATGCCATAGGTATTAAAGGCACTGCGCTGCGGTGGTTTGAATCATATTTGTCTAATAGATTACAATTTGTTCATGTAAATGGGGAATCGTCTTCACAGACTAAAGTTAATTATGGAGTTCCACAAGGTTCTGTGCTAGGACCAATATTATTCACTTTATACATGCTTCCCTTAGGCAGTATTATTAGACGGTATTGCTTAAATTTTCATTGTTACGCAGATGATACCCAGCTTTATCTATCCATGAAGCCAGAGGACACACACCAATTAGCTAAACTGCAGGATAGTCTTACAGACATAAAGACATGGATGACCTCTAATTTCCTGCTTTTAAACTCAGATAAAACTGAAGTTATTGTACTTGGCCCCACAAATCATAGAAACATGGTGTCTAACCAGATCCTTACTCTGGATGGCATTACCCTGACCTCTAGTAATACTGTGAGAAATCTTGGAGTCATTTTTGATCAGGATATGTCATTCAAAGCGCATATTAAACAAATATGTAGGACTGCTTTTTTGCATTTACGCAATATCTCTAAAATCAGAAAGGTCTTGTCTCAGAGTGATGCTGAAAAACTAATTCATGCATTTATTTCCTCTAGGCTGGACTATTGTAATTCATTATTATCAGGTTGTCCTAAAAGTTCCCTAAAAAGCCTTCAGTTAATTCAAAATGCTGCAGCTAGAGTACTGACGGGGACTAGAAGGAGAGAGCATATCTCACCCATATTGGCCTCTCTTCATTGGCTTCCTGTTAATTCTAGAATAGAATTTAAAATTCTTCTTCTTACTTATAAGGTTTTGAATAATCAGGTCCATCTTATCTTAGGGACCTCGTAGTACCATATCACCCCAATAGAGCGCTTCGCTCTCAGACTGCAGGCTTACTTGTAGTTCCTAGGGTTTGTAAGAGTAGAATGGGAGCTTTCAGGCTCCTCTCCTGTGGAACCAGCTCCCAATTCAGATCAGGGAGACAGACACCCTCTCTACTTTTAAGATTAGGCTTAAAACTTTCCTTTTTGCTAAAGCTTATAGTTAGGGCTGGATCAGGTGACCCTGAACCATCCCTTAGTTATGCTGCTATAGACGTAGACTGCTGGGGGGTTCCCATGATGCACTGTTTCTTTCTCTTTTTGCTCTGTATGCACCACTCTGCATTTAATCATTAGTGATCGATCTCTGCTCCCCTCCACAGCATGTCTTTTTCCTGGTTCTCTCCCTCAGCCCCAACCAGTCCCAGCAGAAGACTGCCCCTCCCTGAGCCTGGTTCGGCTGGAGGTTTCTTCCTGTTAAAAGGGAGTTTTTCCTTCCCACTGTAGCCAAGTGCTTGCTCACAGGGGGTCGTTTTGACCGTTGGGGTTTACATAATTATTGTATGGCCTTGCCTTACAATATAAAGCGCCTTGGGGCAACTGTTTGTTATGATTTGGCGCTATATAAAAAAAAATTGATTGATTGATTGATTGATATTTTCAGTGAGCTTCTTATCCAGGGGTTATCAGAGTCTCTCAAATCTTTCGCCACTAGGGGGGCTCCTATCAATGTTTCACCTGGGAAGTTTTCTGCGAGGGAACAATCAATTTCCTTCCATCTTGATTTAAAACTCGATGTACACCAGCCTACCATATGTCTTATCTGAGATGCTTTGTAATAATCATATAAACATGCGAGGCCTAGTCCTCCTTTTGCTTTATGGAGCTGAAGTGACTTAAACCTAACCCTCTGTTGGGAAGGTGTCGTAGCACGGACCCACAACAGGGGGCGCAAATGAACGGACAATGAGTAAGCCAAAAGGTAACAATTTACTGTTGTGACAATACACAACTAAACGTACAGAAATTACAAAGTCAATGAACACCAGGTGACGTGTGGGCAGGCTCGAAGATAGAAGACCCCGACGAGAGAGAGACCGCGTCCCACACGGCCTCCACCACCAACGGTCTGAAGAACACCGGAGCCGCCAAGTCCCGAATCCCCAGGTGACCTCTGTCTTCGGCTGTCGACCCTGGTACTGCTGGCAGAAAGCAGAGAAAAGATGAATGAGTGTAAATCTTTACACTCAGCGGTCTATAGTCTGTACACAGTTAGGAGGAGAACCTCCACCTCCGAATCACACACTCGTGCAGCTCCTAGTGTGACCACTTATCTGTAGCGCGGTTGTCGTCGTCACGCTCCACGCCACTTCCCAGATAAGGGTGAACACCACAGGATACCGGCTGCAACAGAAGTTCTGAATCCCACACAACGTGTTAATCAGCAGAGAGATTACCTCACGGTAGTCGATTTCTCGGCGAGGAGGTGGAGTCACGATCCGGCTTTTAAGATGGTGATGATGATGATGAACGAGTGACAGCTGGTGCAGGGGATGAATGACAGCTGTCACTTCTTCAGGGTCCGGCGCCCTCTCGTGCTTGGAGCCCGCACTCCAAGCAGGGCGCCCTCTGGTGGTGGTGGGCCAGCAGTACTTCCTCTTCAGCGGCCCACATAACACCCTCGGCTTTTTACCTGCCCATATAAATCTTGAGATAATTTTCTCCCATTCTGCAAAATACTGATCTGGTTTCTCAATAGGAACAGATTGAAATAAGTGCAGCAACCTTGGCATTATGTTGATTTTTATAGTCTCCACTCCAGAGGAAATATTTAAATAGGGGATTATATTCCATCTGTTAATATCTGCTATAATTTATTTTTTAAGTGGGGAATAATTAATTTCTTCTAGTCTAGATAAGTCCTTTGGTATATAAATGCCCAGATATTTTATAGATGTTTTGTCCCAGTCTATCTTGTATTCACTACGTAAATGCTGTGGAGGACTGTAATGAATTCTAAGAACATGTGTTTTCTGTTCATTCAATTTATATCCCGAGAACGACCCATACTCCCTTAAAACTGACATAAGCTCCGGTAATGATTCTGTTGGTTCTGAGAGATATACTAAAACATCGTCCATGAACAAGGCTAGTTTCTGCTCCCCTGCTGCCATATTTATTCCTTTATCTTTTTATTCTGTCTAATCCACTGGGCTAACGGTTCTATAAAAATAGCAAATAAAAGTGGACTTAACGAGCAACCTTGTCTTGTTGACCTTTCAAGCCCGAAAATGTCCGATAATTCTCCGTTGATCTTTAATCTGGCTGTGGGTCTTTCATATAGCGCCTTTAGTATAGTAATAATTGGTTCTTTAAATCCAAATTTGAGCATAACTTTAAATAAAAATTCCCATCTCACTGAGTCGAAGGCTTTTTCTGCATCTAGACTCATGAGCGCAGCTTGTATTTTGTTTATGTTTATGTATCTTATAATTTGCAGTGATCTCCTAACATTATCATGGGTCTGACGAGCTTTGACAAATCCAGTTTGGTCTAAGTCTATTATTTTGGGTAAGATTGTCTCCAGTCTCTTGGATATAATTGATGTGAATAGTTTGTAGTCTAAGTTTAGTATGCTTATTGGTCTGTAATTAGAACACTCTAGTTTGTCCTTTCCTTCTTTGGGTATAATAGAGATGATAGCCTGTCACCCCTTTTGTAAGGACCCAATTAAAAGTATTTAATAAAATTGGTGTTAGTGCCTCCTTTAGCTTCTTGTACCATATTGCAGTGAAGCCATCCATACCTGGCATCTTGTTAACTTTCAATCTTCCAATTGCAGAGTGGAGCTCCTCTCTTGTAATTTGTGCCACTAATTTATCATTGTCGGTATCTGTGAGAGTTGGCAAGTTTAATCTATTAAGCAAATTTTCCATTCCTTCATCATTGTCAATATTTGGTTGTGAATACAGGTTTTCATAGTATCCTTTAAAACAACCCTTTATTTCTTCAGTTTCATGCATTACTAATTTAGTATTGGGATCTCTTATCATATATACTGTGTTGTCCGCTTGTTGTTTTTTAAGTCTATAAGCCAATTGTTTCATGTGTTTCGTACCCCCTTCGTAGTAATTCTGTTTGGTAAACATTAACTTTTTCTGAATTTCTTGGTCGTATATCTCATTAATCTGATTTCTCTTGTTAGCAATTCCTAGTTTTGTTTTGGTATCAATATAATTTTTGTGTTTTATCTCTAAGGTTAATAATTCTGATTGTAGAGTTTGGAGTCTCGTCTCTTTGGATCTTTTCAGGCTTGAAGTGACCGCAATTACTCTACCTCTCATCACTGCCTTACAGGCATCCCACAGTATGGGCGGGGCTATTTCATCTTTATCATTAAACTCTAAGTAGTCGACAGCTGTTGGCATGTTGTTTCATTTAAAATACTAGAGTTTAGTTTCCAGACGGTCTGTTTTTTCCTCTGAGTCACTGTTAAAGACTGTGGTCTGTGGGGCTGTGGTCTGAGATGTCCATTGTTCCAATGTGGCAGTCTTGGATCCTATTTATTTCTGTGCCAAAAGAAAAAAGTAATCAATTTTCGAGTAGGTTGCATGTGGAGAAGAATAAAATGTGTAATCCCTCATTGTTGGACTATAGTGCCTCCAAATATCCACCAGCCCAATCTCTGATAACATAAGGTTTATCTTTCTTGTTAGTCTCTGTGATTGGAATGTTCTCCTTCCAGTTGAGTCTAAATGTGGCTTTAAAGTGGTGTTAAAATCTCCTCCACATACAAGTATCCCTTTTGCTTTTGACACTATTTGGTCTAATATTTGCATATAAAATTCAGATATAGCACCTGGTGGTATATAGACATTATAGAAGGTAACCAGCTCACCCTCCACTTTACCTTGTACCATTACAAATCTGCCTTCTTTGTCCTTAATTGTAGCAACATGTTCAAAAATAACCCTCCTGGAAATTAAAATGACCACGCCTCTCGTGTGCCTTGTACCATTAGATGAAAAGAAAATATGTTTAAACCCCTGTTTCCTCAGTTTCTCATGTTCCAGACCCGACAGATGTGTCTCTTGAAGGAATGCCACATCTATCTTCTCCTTTACCAGTTTACTCAGAACTTTCCTCTGTTTTGATGGGCTCTGAAGCCCATTCACATTAAGTGAAAGTACCTTTAGCATTAAATACTGTATTTAAGTGTAATGCCGCGTTCAAATAGGAGGAGCTTCCATTCCGCTCGCCGGCTCCGGTTGTCAGTCAAGCTAACATGACGGACCTTGATCACACGGAGCGAGTTGTTGTGAAAAGCTCCCAATACAGAGAGTATCATTATTTGCTGCAGGAGCTGCGTCTGGGTGACGGCCGCTTTCAGCGGTCCTTCCACCTCTGCGGAACCCAGTTTGAGGATCAACTCGCGCGCGCACATGTAAACAATTAAAAAAAAAAAAAAAAACCTCCGCTGCTTGCTGCAGCTGGCTCTTCCCCCAAAAAACTCTGTCATAATTGTGTTTAGAAACCAGTCACCATTTGTTTTATTATACATCTGTGTAGTTAATTAATAAAATATTCTCTACAGACGATTCGCTCACGCGCGCACGTAAAGAAAAAAAAAAAAAGGAAAAAGCTCCGCTCCCCGCTGCTGCAAGTAGGGCTGCTGCTCGCTCCAAAAACTCTGTCATAATTGTGGTTAGAAACCAGTCACCATTTGCTTTATACAGGTGTGTAGTTAATAAGTAAAATAATCTCCAGGACGATTAGCGTGCACGCGCACGTAAAATAAAAATAAAAAGAAACTCCGCTCCACGCTGCTGTGGTGCTGCTGTTCGCTCCAAAAACTCTGTCATGATTGTGAAATAAAGGACAAAAGAGACATAAGTCCTGCTCACAGGCTGCTACCAGATACAGGACATATTCACATCTTCAGTCAAACAGACATCTCCACGTCACTACATATTCAGTCCCTGATTGGTCATCGCGGCGCGACGAGACGAAAAAGTTCAGATTTTTTAACTTGGGGAGGAGGGCAACGCGACGTGAGGCGACGCAATATCACGCCACAAACGCGCAAAACGCTCAAAATCGCTTCACTCTCGTCGCTTCACTCGCCTCCATCGCATCGCGCTGCGCGATTTGGTGCCAAAACGCGTCCTTACATAGGGATTACATGGCAACCTGTGGCTGCAGTTGCTTGCGTCGCGCCCGGTGTGAACGCAGCTTAAGGCTAGCATTTATTCGAGTGTAGTTTTCTAGTGAAACAAAATAAAAATACAAAACCCCCACTGTTATCACTAAACTAAAACACACATATACAAACAACATAACACAAGTTTCAGAACATTCCGTATACTCAGGGTCACTTTGACCCTTAAAGTCTCTGTTGGTGAGAAGAGCGTAAAGTCCCTCCGCTGGGTTGGGACTCTCCCTAGTGGCGGAGTGGCTGACCTGCAGATACACCCCACTTGCACTAGATGTGTCCAACATTTTACCATTATTTGCCTTTGGCTCAACCGAACTTAAGATTTCAGATATTTAAGAGAACAAAGAAAAATTTAAAAGAAATGTTAGAAATGTTACCTCTCTGTTTGGGCTGCACACTCAAAAATACAAGTCCTCTCCATTTCTTCTTGTGATGCTTTGATCTTTAAACGTCCCTTCTAAACTCCTGCAATTTACATCTCACCCGAGCTCCTATTTGTGACTCTCCTTCCTCAGTCGTCACTTCTTGCCATGAGAACGCGTTGCGTATCTGTTCCTCTATTCTGGCGTCCGCACCCACCCGCATAGTAGTCACCTCGATGCCCCGTGCTCTCAGCTCCCTCGCCGCGTCTTCTGCGTCTCCGCGGGCCGGTGCTCCAGTGTATGCGAATCCGCGTGAAGGGCGTCTGAAAGCGAATGCCCTTCTCTCTTAGAGCCTTCTTAATCGGGCCGTAGCTTTTATGCTTCTCCATAACTTCATAGGCGTAATCATGGTCGAAGAAAATCTGTTTGTTGTTTAGCATTAGCTTTTTCTTCCAGGCGAGTCTGAGGATTGTCTCTTTCACATCATGTCGGAGGAAAGTAATTATCAATGATCTCGGGGTCGCGTCAGGCTCCGGCTTTCGGGTTGAAGCTCTATGCTTACTTAAAATTTGTAGAGACATACCATCTGGGAGAGGTAGCTCCTTTGTGAGCAGGTTTTGGATAAAGCCGGTCACTGATTCGCCCTCGGAGTCCTCTGGCACTCCGTGTATGCGGATATTATTCCTCCTGGACCTGCTCTCCAGGTCAATAACCTTTTCCCGAAGTTTACATTGTTCTTTAAGCAGTTGGAGTAAAGCCTGTTTAGTCACCATACCACTCGCTTCCATTTCTGCTATACGCCCCTAGTTTTTAGATTTTTTTAGAATTTACATGGCATTTGTTTACCATGTGTGTCTGTTAAATTGTTTGTTCACGTCTTGTGGTATAGTTTTTAATGTCAACAGCGCACTTGAGCTTCTTGCACCTTTTTTCCAATGTGGTTTCTGTAACTGCAAATGGCCAATAAACTGAACTGAACTGTCTGTCCAGGAGGAGGTGCCACAAATAAGGAAAAAATTAAGTCAACTTTCACTGTTCTTATACACTCAACAAAAATATAAACGCAACACTTTTGGTTTTGCTCCCATTTTGTATGAGATGAACTCAAAGATCTAAATCTTTTTCCACATACACAATATCACCATTTCTCTCAAATATTGTTCACAAACCAGTCGAAATCTGTGATAGTGAGCACTTCTCCTTTGCTGAGATAATCCATCCCACCTCACAGGTGTGCCATATCAAGATGCTGATTAGACACCATGATTAGTGCACAGGTGTGCCTTAGACTGCCCACAATAAAAGGCCACTCTGGTGATATTGTGTATGTGGAAAAAGTTTTAGATCTTTGAGTTCATCTCATACAAAATGGGAGCAAAACCAAAAGTGTTGCGTTTATATTTTTGTTGAGTATATTAAACCTAGTCAATACAATTTCTCTGCTAGTACAAAATAAACAAGCCCATATTGATTTAACGACATAGCATAATCTATCATGATAATAGTGTGGCAAGTTACATGGAAGAACAGAGTAAGTCAACACTTTTTGTCTTTCCTACACTCTGCCCTGAGGAGGCACCATTATCTTTACATACAACAACACAGAGCCAGTGGGGAAAGACATCAAATTCACTACACTTTATACTTATGGTATTAACAATATGACACTCAAGCAAACTGACTAAACCAATTCTACTACAAAACAGAACAAATAAACAACACTGTTAAACCAACATGAACCACAATAACAACACTTAAAAACCCCAAACTCCCATAATGCACTGCAGCATGACAATTTACATACTTAATAGCAACTGGCCAATACTTTCCTTTGTTGCCAGGCTGATCGCTAAGACTCTAAATTGTTGTGTTGCAATATATTATGGGAGCTCGGTACCATAAGTGTAATGTGTAGTGTGTCTTGTGACTTCTGCCATTGTCTCTGTCATGTTGTGTGAAAAAACCCATAATAACAATAATAATAATAATAATAATAGTGCCTTCTTGTGGCAGAGAGTGGAAAAGGCAAATTTTTGGTCTTTGTTTTTATGCAGTTTGCCACAATAATATTATTTTTGTTGGGTGCCATTAAAAATCTTGCCTTGGTGTTGAATTGGTTTGGGCTGGCACTGTATCCTGTATTCAACAATACCAGCTGATCATAAAAGGCTCATTTACCAGCTGATGCACTGGCTGCATTAATGTTTTATAAATCCATGCATTTTGAAGAACCAGGTTAAGACCCTTGATTTATCAGAGATGAACAGTGCTTTATTTGGTTTAAAAGCTAGTGTCCTTATGAGACAGATTTGTCTAATGGATTGGAGCTGATCTTGGGTCCATCAGAAGAAGCTGGACATGTGAGAGGCCAGCGGATTAAGTGAACCTTTTAAGAAGGTTGTCAAGCTGTGTGGTTCCCTCTGCGGGCAGATAATTTGACACCGGTTCACAGATTGTATTAAGCCCCTGAATAAGTACGTAATCCAATATTCATATTGTCCCACCTAAGACTTATGTGGCTACACAGTCTATGACGAGACGACCTTGAAGTCAGTCAAACCGCTTTCAGAGATCATGTGTATTCCTGCTGCATCCGTAAGTGTTTTTCCGGGAGGCTGAGATTTTTGCCGAGCTGGTCTCAAAGGACAGTGGAGTGTTGTGCATTAGCAGCCTGAGCTCTGCTCGAGGATGACTGCCGAGAAGTGACAGATGATTCAGTCATCAGGAATGACGTCTGTCTTATAGAGTCCGTGCGTGCACACCGTGCTGTCTCATAAGAAGTCCTTGTTTAGGCGAGAGGCGAGTCGTAATTATTGCCACATTATATTAAAGTGAGCAGCCGCTCAAATCTCTTTGTGCATCACTGATCACAGAAAATAATGCAGACTGGTGTTTATGGAGACTACATGCTGCAAAACATTCATCTTGGAGTAGACCTGCAGTCCAAGTGCTTGTAGCTTTATTCAGCATTATCACTGAATGTTACAGTGAACTAAAGTCAGGTCTGAAATCATTTGGACTTAATTTTGGGGAGGGGGGTGCGCTTGTGTAATTGCAGCCATTTTATACACGGATCTTCCATTTTCAGAGACTGTAAGTAATTGGAAGTAAGAAAGGGTTTGATACATGTAGTTTCTTTTATTCACATGCTCATGTTTGATTTCAGTTCCTGTTTTTGTAGTTTTACATTCTGTGAGTTTGATCTCACGCCCAGTTATTTATGTTCTCACTCCACAGCCCTGCACCTGCTATTGTCTTTGTCCCTGTTCATTATTCCGTTATTCCTCACACCCAGCTTATTATGTTCACATCACTGCACCGGCCCCGTATCTTTGTCTCCCACATTGTTTATGTCTGCTTTGTGTTTTTGTTCACCCCCTCTCTTGCACCAGCTCACGTGTCTTTGTGTATTACATCACTTCAGTTTGTGCACTCCCCTCACAATCTTGACTGTGCGTTATCTTTGTTCACTAGCCACGCCCCCTTCTAGATCGTTCCTCACGTGCACCTCATTGACAGCACCTGTCCCTCCTTTCACACTAATTAGTCCACATGTATTTAAACCCCACAGTCCTTCACTTCCCCGCCAGATTGTCTCATTACACTTTACAGCGCCCTTCACAGTCCGGTTTTTGTCTAGCCGTGTATCGAACTACTGCTCTGTTTCCTCGACCATGCCTCTTGCCTCATCATGAGAAAGTGCCATTCCTAAATAATGTGATGTGATATTTTTGTTAAATCCCTTAAATTAAGGCTGAAAGCCTAAAGTAAAAGCACATTTTAAATGGCTGATTTTACAGTTTTTCTCAGTCACTTTGGTACATTTCTCAAATCTTCCTCAACATTTGCAAACAGCAAGTGCATTTCTCAAAACAATTCATATAAATGGCAAAACACCATGGATTACCCATAAAAGCCTGTCTCTTGCTCAAAATCCTTCGTTTCATCTCTCAAAAGTAAATATCTGTGTCAGAACATCAGTGCCATCAGAATGGCAAGTCCTGGTGTCATTGTGTGTGGATAAGACAGTCAAGTTGCTTAGTCATGTTGTCAGTATAACAGTGTACTCTGGAAGGATGTTCTGATGTAATCTATGGCTCAAGGTTTGATGATGATGAAGTTACACCCTGGTGTATGTGGGAGACTGGACTCACATTGACGCTTTTACTGTTTGTACTGTAATTTGTTGACAGATAATGTCATTGTGATACAGAAAGGAAAAGGCAGCACTGCATAGGACATAAAAAAATGAACATAGGACAATGTCCTTAGGGACAAATGTACATACAGTGCTTTAAGAATTATGGTCCAGTCTTCCTACACCTCCTGATGTTCATGTCTGTTGGGCCACAAATTCTCTTCTACATCACAACACAGTGTGGGAAGAATCTTTTAGAGTGTCTCATCCAGCCTCTGCAGACATCTGCTGTGATGTCATCACACGCTGCATCCATTGCAGCAGTGCTGGGTAATTTACTTTGAAAAAGTAATTAGTTACAAATTACTAGTTACTTTTTACAAAAGTAATTAGTTACATTACTTAGTTACTGCCTCAAGAAAGTAATTAAGTTACATTACTTAAGAATTACTTTGTGTCAAAAAATAAAAGCATTGAACATGTCTGTTTGTTTTATTAAAGACATTAAACAAACAAACAAAAAAAAGATCCAACTACAAACAAGTTGTTCAATACTGGCTCAAAAGACAACATAAACATGAAAATAAATACTTTTATCAGCCAGGATTATTCACGGCAGTGAGAAGCAAGCTGCACAACTCTCATCAATATTCACATATACTGCGTAACAAAATACCAAATTACTGTTAACAATTATTCAGACAATGTGTCAAACCCAGGCCGGTCCTCAGCGTCTCACAAATGAACATCACAAGGTCGAGTTCCCGGCAATTCTGCTTGAATCACACATGACTTAAATGCAGAACGCCATCTCATTATCTGCTTCAGCTGAAAGTCTTTAAGGTTGCATGTGAGCACCATCCACAGGTGCTGCACATCACGTTGATGAGGGTGAAGGACTCTTCTGCCAGCACCTTCTCCACAGACAATAAATCAGTTTGCATACCACCTGGAGAGCAAAGAAAAGAAAAGAACACCAAAATGTCCAGCCAAACCCCCCAACACACAACAAAGGTAGTTTAGTCTACAAGAGTTTGTAGCGCTGAAACATTTCAAATAATCTAAAAATAAAAAATATTTGTAAACAACCTGAATTTTAACATGTATAAAAGTGCAAAACGTATTTTTAAACAGTGCAAAAGGTAACAGTGAACTGTTGTAGCATCCTATGCTTCCTTTAATGATTATCAAAGTAATGGTTGTACCTGAGTAGCAATAGCGTCTCAAATCGTTTGGCTGACAGCGTATTCCTTCTTGGAGTTAGCACCAGGCTACCCAGACTGAAAAGTCTCTCTACTGGGGCACTTGAAGGTGTTGGGGTGTTCAGTTTTAGGAATAAAGCTTTAATGTTATGAAACTGGTGGATAATGTCTATTTCGCAACCTGACTGGAAATAACTAAAGACTTCACCTTCACAGTTGCGAGAAGCTGGATTGTCATCTTCAAAAGCAAAAAAGTCCATATCACCTTTGTAGGAGGAATCAATCAATCAATCAATCAATTTTTTTATATAGCGCCAAATCAGTTGCCCCAAGGTGCTTTATATTGTAAGGCAAGGCCATACAATAATTATGTAAAACCCCAACGGTCAAAACGACCCCCTGTGAGCAAGCACTTGGCTACAGTGGGAAGGAAAAACTCCCTTTTAACGGGAAGAAACCTCCAGCAGAACCAGGCTCAGGGAGGGGCAGTCTTCTGCTGGGACTGGTTGGGGCTGAGGGAGAGAACCAGGAAAAAGACATGCTGTGGAGGGGAGCAGAGATCGATCACTAATGATTAAATGCAGAGTGGTGCATACAGAGCAAAAAGAGAAAGAAACAATGCATCATGGGAACCCCCCAGCAGTCTACGTCTATAGCAGCATAACTAAGGGATGGTTCAGGGTCACCTGATCCAGCCCTAACTATAAGCTTTAGCAAAAAGGAAAGTTTTAAGCCTAATCTTAAAAGTAGAGAGGGTGTCTGTCTCCCTGATCTGAATTGGGAGCTGGTTCCACAGGAGAGGAGCCTGAAAGCTGAAGGCTCTGCCTCCCATTCTACTCTTACAAACCCTAGGAACTACAAGTAAACCTGCAGTCTGAGAGCGAAGCGCTCTATTGGGGTGATATGGTACTACGAGGTCCCTAAGATAAGATGGGACCTGATTATTCAAAACCTTATAAGTAAGAAGAAGAATTTTAAATTCTATTCTAGAATTAACAGGAAGCCAATGAAGAGAGGCCAATATGGGTGAGATATGCTCTCCTAGTCCCCGTCAGTACTCTAGCTGCAGCATTTTGAATTAACTGAAGGCTTTTTAGGGACCTTTTAGGACAACCTGATAATAATGAATTACAATAGTCCAGCCTAGAGGAAATAAATGCATGAATTAGTTTTTCAGCATCACTCTGAGACAAGACCTTTCTGATTTTAGAGATATTGCGTAAATGCAAAAAAGCAGTCCTACATATTTGTTTAATATGCGCTTTGAATGACATATCCTGATCAAAAATGACTCCAAGATTTCTCACAGTATTACTAGAGCTCAGGGTAATGCCATCCAGAGTAAGGATCTGGTTAGACACCATGTTTCTAAGATTTGTGGGGCCAAGTACAATAACTTCAGTTTTATCTGAGTTTAAAAGCAGGAAATTAGTGGTCATCCATGTCTTTATGTCTATAAGACAATCCTGCAGTTTAGCTAATTGGTGTGTGTCCTCTGGCTTCATGGATAGATAAAGCTGGGTATCATCTGTGTAACAATGAAAATTTAAGCAATACCGTCTAATAATACTGCCTAAGGGAAGCATGTATAAAGTGAATAAAATTGGTCCTAGCACAGAACCTTGTGGAACTCCATAATTAACTTTAGTCTGTGAAGAAGATTCCCCATTTACATGAACAAATTGTAATCTATTAGACAAATATGATTCAAACCACCGCAACGCAGTGCCTTTAATACCTATGGCATGCTCTAATCTCTGTAATAAAATTTTATGGTCAACAGTATCAAAAGCAGCACTGAGGTCGCTTTCTGAAAGACTTCTAGTGTAATTAAACTTATTCCCCACTGCTGGGTAGTCCATCAGAGTAAATGTAAATGTTATTAAGAAATGATCAGACAGAAGGGAGTTTTCAGGGAATACTGTTAAGTCTTCTATTTCCATACCATAAGTCAGAACAAGATCTAAGATATGATTAAAGTGGTGGGTGTGTTGGGGAAAGTGAGGAACACGGACCCACAACAGGGGGCGCAAATGAACGGACAATAAAGAAAGTCAAATAACAAGGTTTTACTGTTGTGAACACGCACAACAAACACAACAGATCACAATTGTGAAATAAATCAATTCCAACGGTGTCGTGTGGGCAGGCTCGAAGATAGGAGACGTCCGTCTGAGTCGAACCGGAACCACCCGATTTCCTCTGCCACCGAACCCCGGGAATACTGGAGCCGCCAAGTCCCAAACTCCCAGGTGGCCACTGCCTCCGCTCGTCGGATACGGTACTGCTGGCGAGGAACAGAAACAGTCAGATGTGGGTGCGGCTGCACCCAGTAACACGTAGGGTGGAAACACCACCTCCACCTCTCGTCAGGAAAATACTGATAAGTGCAGGAATGTGAGTACTTATCCAAAACAAGTCCAACACAGTCTCCAGCTGTAATATTCACTATCTGTACACAAGCAACAAGGGATTACTGTCAAGAAGACAACACAATTGGCTGAGTACGTTACCTTCCTAGTAGAACGATATCTCGGCAATGAGATGGAGATGCCGTCCAGCTGATATACCATGGATGTCAGCTGTTTCAGTTGATAAGTGACGGCTGTCACCTGGGCTGCTCCTGTAAGGCGGCAGCGCTCTCTGGTGCCTGGAGCCCGCACTCCAGGCGGGGCGCCCTCTGGTGGTGGGGGGCCAGCAGTACCTCCTCTTCAGCGGCCCACACAACAGGACCCCCCCCTCAATGGGCGCCTCCTGGCGCCCGACCGGGCTTGTCCGGGTGGCGGCGGTAGAAGTCGGCCAGGTGGGCCGGGTCCAGGATGAAGCTCCTCTTCACCCAGGAGCGTTCTTCGGGGCCGTACCCCTCCCAGTCCACCAGGTATTGAAAGCCCCGGCCCATCCGTCGGACATCCAGAAGCCGGCGCACAGTCCAAGCCGGCTCGCCATCGATGATCCGGGCAGGAGGTGGCGCCGGACCGGGAGCACAGAGGGGCGAAGTGTGATATGGTTTGAGTCTTGACACATGGAACACAGGATGGATCCGCAGTGAGGCTGGAAGCCGAAGCCTCACTGCGGCGGGATTGACGATTTGGAGGATCTTGAACGGTCCTATGTATCGGTCCTTCAGTTTCGGGGAGGCCACTTGTAGTGGAATGTCCTTGGTGGACAGCCACACTTCCTGCCCGGGGCGATACGTAGGGGCCGGGGTCCGCCGCCGGTCTGCATGGGTCTTAGCCCTCGTCCGGGCCCTCAACAAAGCAGAACTGGCGGCACGCCACACCCGACGGCACTTCCGCAGGTGGGCCTGGACCGAGGGCACACCGACCTCTCCCTCAACCACCGGAAACAATGGGGGCTGATACCCCAAACATACCTCAAAAGGGGAGAGGCCGGTGGCTGACGACACTTGACTGTTGTGGGCGTACTTGATCCAGGCCAGATGAGTACTCCAGGCCGCCGGGTGCGCGGCTGTCACACAACGTAGTGTCTGCTCCATCTCTTGATTGGCCCGTTCTGCTTGCCCGTTGGTTTGGGGGTGATACCCGGACGAGAGACTGACCGTGGCCCCCAGTTCCCGGCAAAAACTCCTCCAGACATGCGAGGAGAACTGGGGGCCGCGATCGGAGACGATATCTGATGGTATTCCATGCAGCCGGACGACGTGGTGGACCAGGAGGTCCGCTGTCTCCTGGGCCGTTGGGAGCTTTGGGAGGGCCACGAAGTGGGCCGCCTTGGAGAATCGGTCCACTATCGTGAGGATGACGGTGTTTCCCTGGGACGGCGGGAGGCCCGTGACAAAATCCAGGCCGATGTGAGACCAGGGGCAATGAGGTACGGGCAGCGGCTGTAGCAATCCCGAGGACTTGCGGTGGTCGGCTTTGCCCCTGGCGCAGGTGGTACAGGCCTGGATATAGTCCCGGACGTCGGTCTCTAGGGATGCCCACCAGAAGCGCTGCCGGACGACTGCCACGGTTCTTCGCACTCCAGGATGACAGGAGAGCTTAGAACCGTGACAGAAGTCCAGGACCGCAGCCCTGGCTTCTGGTGGGACGTAGAGCCTGTTCTTCGGCCCGGTTCCGGGGTCCGGGCTTCGTGCCAGGGCCTCCCGGACGGTCTTCTCCACGTCCCAGGTGAGGGTGGCCACGATAGTGGACTCCGGGATGATGGGATCCGGGGGATCCGACGGCTCTGTTTTGACTTCGTCTTCATGTACCCGGGACAAGGCATCCGATCTCTGGTTTTTGGTCCCGGGACGGTAGGTGATCCGGAAGTCAAAACGTCCGAAGAACAGTGACCAGCGGGCTTGCCTGGGATTCAGCTGCTTGGCGGTCCTGATATACTCCAGGTTCCGGTGGTCAGTGAAAACCGTGAATGGCACGGACGCTCCCTCCAACAGATGTCTCCACTCTTCAAGAGCCTCTTTCACCGCAAGGAGTTCTCGATTGCCGACGTCATAGTTCCGTTCGGCCGGGGTCAACCTGCGGGAAAAATAGGCACATGGGTGAAGGACCTTATCGGTCTTCCCGCTCTGGGACAGCACGGCTCCTATCCCTGAGTCTGAGGCATCCACTTCAACCACTAACTGGCGACTAGGATCGGGCTGCACCAGAACGGGTGCAGACGAGAACCGGCGTTTCAACTCCTTGAACGCGGAATCGCAACGATCCGACCAGGTGAAGGGAACTTTTGGCGAGGTCAGGGCTGTCAGTGGGCTAACTACCTGACTGTAGCCCTTAATGAACCTCCTATAGAAATTAGCGAAGCCGAGGAACTGTTGCAGCTTCCTACGGCTTATGGGTTGGGGCCAGTCTCTCACCGCCGCAACCTTGGCCGGATCGGGAGCGACGGAGTTGGAGGAGATGATGAACCCCAGGAAGGACAGAGACGTGCGGTGGAACTCACACTTCTCGCCCTTCACAAACAGCCGGTTCTCCAACAACCGCTGTAGGACCTGACGTACATGTCGGACATGGGTCTCAGGATCCGGAGAAAAGATGAGTATGTCGTCAAGATATATACGAAGACGAATCGGTGCAGGAAGTCCCGCAAGACATCATTAACCAATGCTTGGAACGTCGCGGGAGCATTTGTAAGACCGAACGGAATGACCAGGTACTCAAAATGACCTAACGGGGTGTTAAATGCCGTCTTCCACTCGTCTCCCTTCCGGATCCGAACCAGGTGATACGCATTCCTAAGATCGAGCTTGGTGAATATCTTAGCTCCATGCAGGGGCGTGAACACCGAATCCAACAAGGGTAAGGGGTATCGGTTACGAACCGTGATTTCGTTCAGCCCCCTGTAATCGATGCATGGATGTAATCCACCATCTTTTTTCCCCTCGGGGAGGTGGAATTCCGGATCAACCCGGCGGCCAAAGAGTCCCGGATGTAGGTCTCCATTGATTCGCGTTCAGGTCGTGAGAGGTTGTACAGCCTGCTGGACGGGAACTCAACACCTGGAACCAAATCAATGGCACAATCATACGGGCGGTGCGGGGGAAGGGTGAGCGCCAGATCCTTGCTGAACACCTCCGCAAGGTCATGGTACTGCACCGGAACCGACCCTAGATTGGGCGGGGCTCTGACCTCCTCCCTGGCCTGGGAACCGGGAGGAACCGAGGAACCTAAACATACCCGATGGGGGGTCTCGCTCCACTGAACCACTACCCCGGACGGCCAATCGATCCGGGGATTGTGTTTCAACATCCAAGGGAATCCTAAAATCACACGGGAGGTGGCCGGAGTCACAAAAAACTCGATCTCCTCCCGGTGATTCCCCGACACCACCAGAGTTACTGGTGGTGTCTTGTGAGTAATTGGAGGGAGTAGGGAGCCATCTAGCGCTCGTACCTGCACAGGCGAGGTAAGCGCCACCAGAGGGAACCCTATCTCCCTGGCCCATTTGCTGTCTAGCAAATTCCCTTCAGAGCCCGTGTCCACCAGTGCTGGGGCCTTCAGGGTTAAATCCTCATACAGGATGGTAACTGGGAGTCGTGTGGCAATGTGGGTGTGTCCCACGTGAATGTCTCGGCCCACCCCTAGCCCAGTTTCTAGGGGCGGCGTTGGTGTTTTAACCGCTCGGGGCAGTCTCTTAATTGATGCTCAATCGAGCCACAAACAAAACACGCCCCGTGGGCCAGCCTCCTTTGTGTAACCGGTGCCCTAAATGTTGCCCTACTCGTGTCCATAGCTTCGTCAGCAGGGGGGGCTGTAACCGCACGGAGCGCAGGGGCCGTGGAGCGTGGGGAGGGCGGAACGCGGTCGGAACCGGAAGGGAGAGGGACGACGCGTGCCCGGCCACGCCCTTCGTCTCGTTCCCGACGGCGCTCTTCTAACCGATTGTCTAATCGTATGACAAGATCGATGAGCCCATCTAAATCCCGCGGTTCGTCCTTAGCCACCAGGTGCTCCTTGAGGACCAGCGACAGTCCGTTTACAAAGGCGGCGCGGAGGGCAGTGCTATTCCAGCCGGACCTCGCAGCCGCGATGCGGAAGTCGACTGCATAGGCAGCTGCGCTCCGGCGCCCCTGTCTCATTGACAGCAGCACGGCTGAAGCGGTCTCTCCTCTATTTGGGTGATCGAACACTGTTCTGAACTCCCTCACAAACCCATCATATGTCTGAAGGAGCCGTGAATTTTGCTCCCAGAGCGCTGTAGCCCAAGCGCGTGCCTCACCACGAAGCAGATTTATCACATAAGCTATTTTGCTAGCGTCAGTCGCGTACATGACGGGACGCTGTGCGAAGACGAGCGAACACTGCATAAGGAAATCCGCGCACGTCTCCACACAGTCTCCGTACGGCTCTGGGGGGCTTATGTATGCTTCAGGGGAAGGTGGGAGGGGTCGTTGAACGACCAGTGGAACGTCGCTGTTACGCACAGGGTCGACGGGAGGGAGAGCCGCAGCGGCGCCCGGAGGGCGCGCTTCCACCTGTGCGGCGAGAGCCTCCACCCTGCGGTTCAGGAGGACGTTCTGCTCGGTCATCAAATCCAACCGAGTCGTGAAAGTGGTGAGGATCCACTGCAACTCACCGATCACCCCTCCTGCGGACGCCTGTGCGCCCTGTTTTTCCATTGGCCGTTCAACAGCCGGTTGACGCCCCTCGGGATCCATGACGCTGGCCGAGATATCCTGTTGGGGAAAGTGAGGAACACGGACCCACAACAGGGGGCGCAAATGAACGGACAATAAAGAAAGTCAAATAACAAGGTTTTACTGTTGTGAACACGCACAACAAACACAACAGATCACAATTGTGAAATAAACCAATTCCAACGGTGTCGTGTGGGCAGGCTCGACGATAGGATACGTCCGTCTGAGTCGAACCGGAACCACCCGATTTCCTCTGCCACCGAACCCCGGGAATACTGGAGCCGCCAAGTCCCGAACTCCCAGGTGGCCACTGCCTCCGCTCGTCGGATACGGTACTGCTGGCGAGGAACAGAAACAGTCAGATGTGGGTGCGGCTGCACCCAGTAACACGTAGGGTGGAAACACCACCTCCACCTCTCGTCAGGAAAATACTGATAAGTGCAGGAATGTGAGTACTTATCCAAAACAAGTCCAACACAGTCTCCAGCTGTAATATTCACTATCTGTACACAAGCAACAAGGGATTACTGTCGAGAAGACAACACAATTGGCTGAGTACGTTACCTTCCTAGTAGAACGATATCTCGGCAATGAGATGGAGATGCCGTCCAGCTGATATACCCCTCAGCTGATGGATGTCAGCTGTTTCAGTTGATAAGTGACGGCTGTCACCTGGGCTGCTCCTGTAAGGCGGCAGCGCCCTCTGATGCATTTAATCATTAGTGATCGACCTCTGCTCCCCTCCACAGCATGTCTTTTTCCTGGTTCTCTCCCTCAGCCCCAACCAGTCCCAGCAGAAGACTGCCCCTCCCTGAGCCTGGTTCTGCTGGAGGTTTCTTCCTGTTAAAAGGGAGTTTTTCCTTCCCACTGTAGCCAATTGCTTGCTCACAGGGGGTCGTTTTGACCGTTGGGGTTTTACATAATTATTGTATGGCCTTGCCTTACAATATAAAGCGCCTTGGGGCAACTGTTTGTTGTGATTTGGCACTATATAAAAAAATTGATTGAAATTGATTGATTGGAGCCCGCACTCCAGGCGGGGCGCCCTCTGGTGGTGGTGGGCCAGCAGTACCTCCTCTTCAGCGGCCCACACAACAGGGTGGACTCATTTACTTTTTGAGCAAAGCCAATAGAGTCTAATAATAGATTAAATGCAGTGTTGAGGCTGTCATTCTCAGCATCTGTGTGGATGGTAAAATCGCCCACTATAATTATCTGAGCTAAGCACTAAGTCAGACAAAAGGTCTGAAAATTCACAGAGAAACTCACAGTAACGACCAGGTGGACGATAGATAATAACAAATAAAACTGGTTTTTGGGACTTCCAATTTGGATGGACAAGACTAAGAGTCAAGCTTTCAAATGAATTAAAGCTCTGTCTGGGTTTTTGATTAATTAATAAGCTGGAATGGAAGATTGCTGCTAATCCTCCGCCCCGGCCCGTGCTACGAGCATTCTGACAGTTAGTGTGACTCGGGGGTGTTGACTCATTTAAACTAACATATTCATCCTGCTGTAACCAGGTTTCTGTAAGGCAGAATAAATCAATATGTTGATCAATTATTATATCATTTACCAACAGGGACTTAGAAGAGAGAGACCTAATGTTTAATAGACCACATTTAACTGTTTTAGTCTGTGGTGCAGTTGAAGGTGCTATATTATTTTTTCTTTTTGAATTTTTATGCTTAAATAGATTTTTGCTGGTTATTGGTAGTCTGGGAGCAGGCACCGTCTCTACGGGGATGGGGTAATGAGGGGATGGCAGGGGGAGAGAAGCTGCAGAGAGGTGTGTAAGACTACAACTCTGCTTCCTGGTCCCAACCCTGGATAGTCACGGTTTGGAGGATTTAAGAAAATTGGCCAGATTTCTAGAAATGAGAGCTGCTCCATCCAAAGTGGGATGGATGCCGTCTCTCCTAACAAGACCAGGTTTTCCCCAGAAGCTTTGCCAATTATCTATGAAGCCCACCTCATTTTTTGGACACCACTCAGACAGCCAGCAATTCAAGGAGAACATGCGGCTAAACATGTCACTCCCGGTCTGATTGGGGAGGGGCCCAGAGAAAACTACAGAGTCCGACATTGTTTTTGCAAAGTTACACACCGATTTAATGTTAATTTTAGTGACCTCCGATTGGCGTAACTGGGTGTCATTACTGCCGACGTGAATTACAATCTTACCAAATTTACGCTTAGCCTTAGCCAGCAGTTTCAAATTTCCTTCAATGTCGCCTGCTCTGGCCCCCGGAAGACAATTGACTATGGTTGCTGGAAGTTGCTGCTACTGCTAAAGGAGGCCGAGGAATAACTAAACATTTCACACCCAGAGCAGAAAAGTGCGGGAGAGACAGGAGAAGCCGCCATGCTAAATCGGCTAAGAGCTAGTAGCTACGCTAAGCTAGCGGATTCCTAAAAACACGCAAAGTGAATAATGTGTAAATAATTTAGAGGTGATTCAGCAGAAGGAGTGTTTTAGTTAAGGCACGTAAAGATTACACTGGGAAACAAATCGTAATCTAGATAACTAGATCAATCTAACTGCGCAGATTAAACAGCTAACAGATACAGAAAAACACCGCTGTGCTCCGGAACAGGAAGTGATACAATACCGCAGTGAGAGCCAACCACCAGTAGAGGCAAGCAAGAATCCGAATCAATCAGAATCAGAGGAACAAGAGGCTTGTGGTGCAGAATCTGAAGGGAGCACGTCTTGTGTGACCATTGAAGTTTGGCATTCTGTGGTCAATAGAGTCTTTAATGTGACCTTCCTCTGCTCTTCTTTCAGCCACCTCAGTTTGAACTTTGGCAGTGTGACAGCGGCAAGCTGAGCATCCTTGCTTTCCAGCACTGACCCAAATCTGGTCTTGATGGCCTGCATGTAAAAAGAGTACAACAGCATAAATACTGATGCATTATTTTATATTCTTTAAATTATAGTATTGTACACATACCTGCACAATGACATCTGGCAGACCTGCAGTCATTCTTGAGATCCCAGGTTGCAATGCCAACATCTTGGACATCAAAACTTCAAGTGTTGGCAGAAGGCATCCGTAGTAGCAGTTATCTTCACCTTGCAAAATATCTAAGTCTACGGTGAGGGGTTTCATTACTGAACAGTATTCAGTCAGAAACTTGTGTTCACGTTCAGAGAGGACTCTTATGTCTAGCTTACTACACAAGTGGTTTAACTGTGGGATGGGATTGTCAGTATGCATGTCAATGCATCATGGAATGAGTTCCATCTTGTTGTTACAGGGACAATGAGCTTTTTCTGGCATATATTTTCAACAAGTTCTGATGCTACAATTGAACAACTACACTTGGTCCAGAGAGCAGAACACTTGGCTGTTGCACTTCTGTATACAGATTTGGACTCAGCATTTGCAGACAGCCATTTGTTGACATCATTATTGGAAATCAAGTTCAGTGTGTGTGAAGCACACCTTAAATGAGGAGGCAGAGTGTAATCTCCTTCTGACATGCCATTTGATAGGATGTCATTAACGTTAGCAAAAATAACATTGTCCTCCTCTTCACTCCCCTCCTCCTCCGAATCAGATGGTGCTGTTGTTGCCTCGTAAACACGAAAGGCTTTTATGAAGTTTGACCCATTATCTGTCACAGTAGCAGTTACTTTATGAGTGAGTCCAAAAGCTGAATGTATAGGTTCTATTTCACTTGCCACGATGTCGTATGTGTGATGTCCTTTTATTCTTCGGCAGGCAAGTGCTGCTTTCTCACGTTTTAAAGTATTTGGGTTAATCCAATGTGCCGTCATGCCCATAAAACCTTTGTTATGACATGTCCAAATATCAGCGGTGGTCGATGCATACTCCAGGCTCTCAAAAGTTGACTTTAGCTCACTTTCCATCTTGGTATAGCATTTCTCCAGATAGTTCGCAAATGTTTTTCTATCGCAGGTACTTTCCAATCCATCCGCTGTTGGTTGTTCTGCATAAAATGTTTCTGTAAGACAGCGACTCCACGGTAGAAATAGTCAACATTTCCTCCACAACATACGCTGCCACAAACCTGTTTATTTCTGTCTTGGAGGTTACGTGACTGTGGAATTCAAGTCGGGGTTGTTTGTATCTTGTCGGCGTTGTGCTGTCGGAGGCGGTGGCTTCACTGTGTTGTTGTTTAGCGAGTAGCTTGATAGTTGAGTGTTGACACTGAAAGTGTTTCAAAAGGTTGGATGAAGAGTCGGCTGCAGTTGACAATCGTTTGTTGCCCACACAAAGCTTGTACTCCATGACAACGTTTTTATCTTTTTGACTGACATAGTTAAAATAGTGTGCATATCTCCACCGGTGAAACGCATTCCTCTCCTCTGCCATGTTTACAACCTGTCACTCCTGTGCTCGGCATGGCGTGAGCACGCAAGCAAGTGAATTGAAGTGAATGTTTTCCACAGCTTTACCATAGCAGAGCCGGTGCCACCAGTAACTAAGTATTTAGATAGTAACTGTAATTTAATTACAAGTGTTTTCATAATAACGCGTTACATTACTGCGTTTCTAAAATTGTAATCGCGTTACAGTAACGCGTTACACCCAACACTGCATGGCAGCCAGAAGGGTCATCTGTGTATGCGGTTGCCGATAATATACTTTCCATCTCCATGCTGACAAAAATTCCACAATGGGGTTAAGGAATGGGGAGGAGGGTGAGAGGAACTCCATCAGTATCCTGTTGTGGGTCGCAAATCATTGCCTGATGATGTTGGAGCAATGGAAACTGACATTGTCCTAAACTATCATGTACTTTAACAAGTCATCTCCAATCTGAGCCTTTGTTGTTCAGGCATGAGATCCGTGTATAGGGTGTCTAAAAAGGTGACAACATGCTCTGTATTGTATGGCCCAATAATGGGAATATTGCTGGCTTAGTGGTTAGCACTGTTGCCTCACAGCAAGGTCATGGGATCAATTCACACCTGTGCCCTTTCTGTGTGGAGTTTACGTGTTCTCCCAGTGTTTGCGTGGGTTCCCTCCGGGTGCTCCAGCTTCCTCCCACATCCAAAGATATGTAGGTTTGGTTGACTGTAAACGCTGTATTTGTTCATCTGCATGAATGCCTTAGTAGATTTTGAGCAGTGTTTAGGGTCGTTGTCTTGTTGAAAGATCCAGCCCCGGCGCAACTTCAACTTTGTCACTGATTCATGAACATTGTTCTCAAGACTCTGCTGATATTGATTGGAATCCATGTGACCCTCAACTTTAACAAGATTCCCAGTACCTGCACTGGCCACACATCCACACAGCATGATGGAACCACCTCCAAATTTTACTGTAGGTAGCAAGCATTTTTCTTGGAATACTGTGTTCATTTTCAGCCATGCACACAATCCCTTGTTATGTCCAAATAACTCAATTTTAGTTTCATTGGTCCACAACACCTTATTCCAAAATGAAACTGGCTTGTCCAAATGTGCTTTAGCATACCTCAAGTGACTCTGTTTGTGGCGTGTATGCAGAAAAGGCTTCCTCTGCATTACAGCATCATACAGCATCTCCTTGTGCAAAGTGCGCTGTATAGTTGAATGAAGCACAGAGACACTATCTGCAGCAAGATCATGTTGTAGGTCTTTGGAGCAGGTCTGTGGGTTGACTATGACTGTTCTCACCATCCTTCACTTCAGCTTATCTGAGATTTTTCTTGGCCTGCCACTTCAGGCCTTAACTAGTACTGTGCCTGTGGTCTTCCATTTCCTCACTATGTTCCTCACAGTGGAAACTGACAGCTGAAATCTCTGAGATAGCTTTTTGTATCCTTCCCCTAAACCATGATGTTGAACAATCTTTGTTTTCAGGTTTTCTGTAAATCGTATAAACTTCATTTCACTTCTCAAATATCACTGGGTTCGTCTGCTATATGATATATTTAACTGAAATTTCTGATCCAGACAGCCAGTGATTTATAAAGGAAAATCATGAAAATTATCAGGGGTGCTGTGCACTGACGTCATACTTCCAAAAAAAAAAAAAACAAAAAAAAAAAAAAAGACTTTTTGTAGTTCCTCAGTCCAGTGAAAAGCCACATCAGCATTTCATCCTAACAACTCTTCATGGTGTAGTTTCTTGGTCCAGCAAAAAATCATATCAGCTTTTCAGTTGTTCATCAGAACAGCTCTTCATTCCTCCAGATGGCTTACAGCGGAGCAGATTTGTGTGTGTGTGTGTGTGTGTGTGTGTGTGTGTGTGTGTGTGTGTGTGTGTGTGTTAGAAGAACAAGCACCGTCAATTAGCTTTTTCAAATTGTTGTCCGTTAGCAACACAAACTCCGCCATGTTTGTTTTAAAGCTAAGCGCTGTCCCGCTTGTGTGAGAGCGCACGCACATACACACCGAGCGCACTCACACAAGCAGGACTGCGCTGGTGGTGGTGGAAGCGTGCTCTTCTTTTCTTCTTCTTTCAGCTGCTCCTGTGCAGGATCACCACAGCAGAAGCGTGCAATGGTACCAAACATATGGAACCAAATTGCACTGTAAATGGAACCAAATTGCACTGTAAATGCAACAATGGGATGAATAATCTATGTCACGTGACATACAAAGCACCAATCAAATGACAAGGATCCACTCAGCTGTTTTATATATATATATATATATATATATATTGTAGCGAGAAGCCTGTCTTCAACATTCAACCTCCTAAGATTGCATGAAGCAAAAGGTCATAAAAGTTTCTTCAAAGAAGAACCCAGCACAGCTCAAGGTATGGAATATATATAGATGTCAAAATGATGTTTTTCTGAGCCCAATACAGGATGGCCAGGTGTCATAAAACCACACCACTAGTAGGATTTAAGACTTCCAAAGTGCATTCCTCACTAATGCCGCGTTCACACCGGGCACGACGCGAGGGACAGCAGCGACAGGTTGCCATGTAATCCCTATGGAAGGACGCGCTGTGGCGCCAAACCACTCAGCACGACGCGATGGATGCGAATGAAGCAACGCGAGAGAAGCGATTTTGAGCGATTGGTGCATTTGTGGCGCGATATTGCGTCACGTCACGTCACATTGCCCTCCTCCCCAAGTTGAAAAATCTGAACTTTTTCATCTTGTCGCGCCGCGATGACCAATCAGGGACTGAATGTGTAGTGACGTGGAGATGTCTGGAGTTTGACTGAGTGGGATGTGAACATGTCCTGTCTCTAGTAACCAGCCTGTGAGCAGGACGTATGTCCCTTTTGTCCTTTATTTCACAATTATGACAGAGTTTGGGGAAAGAGCGAGTGGCAGTGGACAGTGGAGTTTTGTTTTGTTTTTTTTGTTTTTACGTGCGCGCGCGAGTGAATTGTCCGTGAAGACTATTTTATTTATTAACTACACAGATGTATAATAAACCAACTGGTGACGGGTTTCTAAACACAATTATGACAGAGTTTTTGGAGCGAGCAGCAGCCCCGCAGCAGGGGGAGCGGAGTTTTTTGTTTTGTTTTGTTTTGTTTTTTTTTACATGCGCACGCGAGCAAATCGTCCGTGAAGATTATTTTATTTATTAACTACACAGATGTATAATAAAGCAAATAGTGACTGGTTTCTAAACACAATTATGACAGAGTTTTTGGAGCGAGCAGCAGCCCCGCAGCAGGGGGAGTGGAGGGTTTTTTTTGTTGCTGTTTTATGTGCGCGCGTAAGCGAATCGTCCGTGAAGATTATTTTATTTATTAACTACACAGATGTATAATCAAGCAAATGGTGACTGGTTTCTAAACACAATTATGACAGAGTTTTTAGAGCGAGCAGCAGCCCCGCAGCAGGGGAGTGGAGGTTTTATTTTTTTTTTACGTGTGCATGCGAGCAAATCGTCCGTGAAGATTATTTAATTTATTAACTACACAGATGTATAATAAAGCAAATGGTGACTGGTTTCTAAACACAATTATGACAGAGTTTTTGGAGCAAGCAGCAGCCCCGCAGCAGGGGGTGCGGAGGTTTTTTTTTTTCATGTGCGTGTGCAAGCGAATCGTTCGTGAAGATTATTTTATTTATTAACTACACAGATGTATAAGCAAATGGTGACTGGTTTCTAAACACAATTATGACAGAGTTTTTTGGGGAAGAGCGAGGAGCAGCCCCGCAGCAAGCAGCTGAGTTTTTTTTAAATTGTTTACATGTGCGCGCGTGAACAGGACAGGATGTCCTCAAACTGGGTCCTGCAGAGGCGGAAGGACCGCTGAAAGCGACCGTCATCCAGACGCAGCTCCTGCAGCAAATAATGATACTCCCCGAATTGGGAACATCTCATGATGTTTGTCAGCTTTCCACAACAACTCGCTCTGTGTGATCAAGGTCCCTCATGTTAACTTGACTGACAACTGGAGCCGGCGAGTGGAATGGAAGCTCCTCCTATTTGATGATGCCTTGGGGTGAATTTTTGCAGCGAAAGCAGAGCAGCACACCAGGCGATGGTGGCGTGTCCGTCGCCAATCGACCAACGCGAATTTGTGGCGTCTGGTCGCGCCCGGTGTGAACGCGGCATAAGAGTTTGGCCCTTATCACCTTCCAAAGCCAGATGATCAGAACACTCCTTTATCCTCTAAAAACAAAGACCCAAGATAGTCCGGCGGCTAAGGGACAAATTTTAGGGGAATCATGCACTTTTATACAAAAGCGCCAAAACTTTATCAGAGGTACTTTATAGTGTCCTGAAGTATATAAGATCGGGAGACATTGAATCCATAAACGTCTACACTCTAAAAACCTGGGTTTAAGAGAATAACCATTTTCAGCCTTCTACAGCATATAATTGTTTATATGCTGTATATGCCCCACACCTGCTTGCAGTGGTAATGTCATTCCATGAGAACATGCACAGCACGGTCTGCTACAACGGCGCAATGTCCGAGGCATTTCCAGGCAGTAGCAGAGTGAAACAAGGCTGTGTCCTCGCACCGACACTGTTCGGCATCTTTTTCTCCATGCTGCTCCAGTTTGCCTTCCAAGACTGCAGCGAGGGTGTCTACATCCACACCAGGTCCAACGGCAAGCTCTTTAACATCGCCCGACTCCGCGCTAAGACCAAGGTCATCAAAGTTCTCATTCATGAGATGCTGTTTGCAGACGATGCAGCCTTGGCATCACGGCCTCCAGCAGCTTGTCAGCCGCCTCTCTCTCACCTGCAAGGAGTTTGGTCTGACCATCAGCCTCAAGAAAAACCAACGTCATGGCACAGGGTGCCCAGATCCCACCAGCAATCACCATTGACGGGTACACCCTGGAAGTGGTCGACAACTTCACCTACCTTGGATCTATCATCTCTAGCACACTGTCCATCGAAGCAGAAATCAACAGCAGGATTGCCAAGGCAGCAGCAGTCATGGCCAAACTGAACCAGCGAGTGTGGAACAATTCCAACCTCACTGAGAAGACCAAGATGTTTGTCTACCGGGCCTGCGTGGTCAGCACTCTCCTCTATGGCAGCGAGTCATGGACCACCTACGCAAGGCATGAGTGGAAACTAAACAGCTTCCACATGAGGTGCCTGCGACGCATCCACCAGATCAAGTGGCAAGACATGATTCCCAACACCGTGGTGCTGGATCGTGCCAGCATGGGCAGCATGCACTCCATGCTTTGCGAGAGACGGCTCCGTTGGCTCGGCCATGTCAGGTGGATGGACACAGGCCGCATCCCCAAAGACCTCCTCTATGGCGAGCTGGCAGAAGGCTCTAGGACGACAGGGTGCCCAAAACTGCGCTACAAGGACATCTGCAAGAGAGACATGAAAAACTGCAACATCGATGCCCAGACGTGGGAGAGCCATGCAGACAGCCATCCCACTTGGCGTCTTTCTATCAAACAGGGCACAAAAGCCTCGGAGGCAACACGGAAATCAGTCGTCATCAACAAGAGAGCAAAGTGGAAAGAGCACCAACACAAGCCCCAGAAACCCACTCACTTCGCCTGCGCCAGGTGCGGCAGAGACTGCCATTCAAGGATCGGACTTCACAGCCACTCCAGAAAGTGCAGAGGAACCAACTAGGGTCTACACCATCGTCTCTGGAGACGGACGGATGCAGAAGAAGAAGACAGCATATAATTCATGACAAACTCTTATCCAAATGTCTTTTAAGTTCATAATATAAACTTGAAGGTTATGAAAAATGTACGAGGTCTGTTAGAAAAGTATCCAACCTTATTATTTTTTTCAAAAACCATATGGACTTGAATCACGTGTGATTACATCAGACATGCTTGAATCCTCTTGGGCATGCGAGAGTTTTTTCACGCCTGTCGGTTACGTCATTCGCCTGTGGGCAGGCTTTGAGTGAGGAGTCGCCCACCCTCTCGTCGATTTTTCATTGTTTAGGAATGGCTCAGAGACTGCTGCTTTGTTTGATAAAATTTTTTTCAAAAGCTGTAAGGCACAACTGAGTGGACACCATTCGATAAATTCAGCTGGTTTTCGGTAAAAACTTTAACGGCTGATGAGAGATTTTGGTCTGGTAGTGTCACCGTAAGGACGGCCCACAGCACCTGACGGCGATCTGTGCTTCGAGGCGGCAGCGTCTCACCGTTTCAAGTTGAAAACTTCCACATTTCAGACTCTGTTCACCCAGGTCGTTGTCAGAGAACAGAGAACTTTCAGAAGAAGTCAGCATGAGGAGTTTATTCGGACATTCCATTGTTAACGGACATTTTGTAATGAAAGAACGTGCGGGCAGAGTCGCATGTCAGGCCGGACCCGACCGCGGGGGGTCACGACAGGAAAAACACCTCCGTTGGAAACCTTAACGGGCAAGTTGGAACATGCCCAAGCTGTTAAACAGTTTCTCAGTTACTCACTTGTTGAAAGCCATCAAAAGCCGCCTGAATTTTACAAATGGTTTTCAACACGGAGGTGTTTTTCCTGTCGCGGCGCACACAGATTTTGCGCGCACGTCTTTCATTTAAAAAATGTCCTTGTCCGCATAAAGTCCTCATGCCGGCCTCTTCTGAATCTTCTCTGTTCTCTCACGATGTCCTGGGTGAATTAAGCCTTAAATTAGGATGTTTTCAGCTCGAAACAGGCTAACGACGGCGCCTGGAAGCGCTGCGTGACATCCCGCTCCGTGGGAAGTCCTTACAGCGACAGAAACACCCCATAATCTCTCATCAGCCGTTAAACTTTTCACCGAAAACCATCTTAATTTCTCGAATAGTGTCCACTCGGATATTCCTCACAGGTCCAGAAAAAATTTTGATAAAGCAACGTGCGCCGTCTCGAGCAGCGTGTGAAACAAAGGAATTCAGCCGAGAGGGCTGGACCACATCTCACTCAAGGCCTGCCCACAGGGAAATGACATCACCGACACGCGTGAAAAAACTCACGCATGCGCACGAGGGTTCAAGTATGATTGGTGTAATCGCACGTCATTCAAATCCATATAGTTTAAAAAAAAATAAAAGTGTCGGTTTCTTATCTAATACACCTCGTATTAAGGCTAAGTAGGGATGCTTCAAATGTACTTCAGTGTGCTTACACTCTTAGAAAAAGCGTTAATCTAGGGAAAGTGACTAAATATTGTCTAACTCGTGAATATCAATATACCTATGCAATATAGCTGTTTGCGAGCATAGGGCAAAGGAAAGATGCTACTCATGCACTCTAACATATTTACACTCTAAAATAACAGTGTTTGAACGGAAAGAAATGCTTTTTTATTAATTACAAGAAATCAATTTTGTTTTTATGGCCATAACCATTATTATTATTATTGTTGTTGTTGTTGTTATCATTATTATTTTATGTTATTGGTATTAAGACGATTATCACCATATTTTTTAACTGAAAACATTGTAAATACCTGGTTGGCAAACTTCCTAGATATGCACAAATGTTTCATGAATATTTTTATTGAACTACTGTCTACAGCTTTCATGCTAGGAAGATCACAGTGACCTAATTTTATGTCTCAGAGGTAGAGGCCTGTTAAAGATCCCTACAGGCCTGAAACGAGTCCTGTACCTCTTTCCATTTTGAAACATACCACCCTGCTAATGTATAAGGATGTACAACGACGTATGATGCTGCACGATGGACGATACATGATCACATAAGCTCAGTATAGCTTTGCACTAGTTGCAGTAGCCATTCTCTACAGATTAACAGTGTCCAATCTTGATCACTGGCCCCCTACATAATAACCATATGATCGTATTGTCATATGAATAGCAAAATATACACTGTATTATAACCATGCAAACACCCTTTTAAAAAAAGCAGGATACAGGGCTAAAATCAAATGTCTCCCGCTTTGACATGACTTAATATAACCTAAAGAGTCCCTGGACAAAGTTTGGCGCTTTTGTAAAAAAGTGCACAATTCTATCCCTTAAGTGCTGGACTATTTACAACCCCTGGCAAAAATTATGGAATCACCGGCCTCGGAGGATGTTCATTCAGTTGTTTAATTTTGTAGAAAAAAAGCAGATCACAGACATGACACAAAACTAAAGTAATTTCAAATGGCAACTTTATGGCTTTAAGAAACAGTATAAGAAATCAGGAAAAAAAAATTGTGGCAGTCAGTAATGGTTACTTTTTTAGACCAAGCAGAGGGAAAAAAATATGGAATCACTCAATTCTGAGGAAAAAATTATGGAATCATGAAAAACAAACGAACGCTCCAACACATCACTAGTATTTTGTTGCACCACCTCTGGCTTTTATAACAGCTTGCAGTCTCTGAGGCATGGACTTAATGAGTGACAAACAGTACTCTTCATCAGTCTGGCTCCAACTTTCTCTGATTGCTGTTGCTAGATCAGCTTTGCAGGTTGGAGCCTTGTCATGGACCATTTTCTTTAACTTCCACCAAAGGTTTTCAATTGGATTAAGATCCGGACTATTTGCAGGCCATGACATTGACCCTATGTGTCTTTTTTCAAGGAATGTTTTCACAGTTTTTGCTCTATGGCAAGATGCATTATCATCTTTAAAAATGATTTCATCATCCCCAAACATCCTTTCAATTGATGGGATATGAAAAGTGTCCAAAATATCAACGTAAACTTGTGCATTTATTGATGACGTAATGACAGCCATCTCCCCAGTGCCTTTACCTGACATGCAGCCCCATATCATCAATGACTGTGGAAATTTACATGTTCTCTTCAGGCAGTCATCTTTATAAATCTCATTGGAACGGCACCAAACAAAAGTCCCAGCATCATCACCTTGCCCAATGCAGATTCGAGATTCATCACTGAATATGACTTTCATCCAGTCATCCACAGTCCACGATTGCTTTTCCTTAGCCCATTGTAACCTTGTTTTTTTCTGTTTAGGTGTTAATGATGGCTTTCGTTTAGCTTTTCTGTATGTAAATCCCATTTCCTTTAGGCGGTTTCTTACAGTTCAGTCACAGATGTTGACTCCAGTTTCCTCCCATTCATTCCTCATTTGTTTTGTTGTGCATTTTTGATTTTTGACACATATTGCTTTAAGTTTTCTGTCTTGATGCTTTGATGTCTTCCTTGGTCTACCAGTATGTTTGCCTTTAACAACCTTCCCATGTTGTTTGTATTTGGTCCAGAGTTTAGACACGGCTGACTGTGAACAACCAACATCTTTTGCAACATTACGTGATGATTTACCCTCTTTTAAGAGTTTGATAATCCTCTCCTTTGTTTCAATTGACATCTCTCGTGTTGGAGCCATGATTCATGTCAGTCCACTTGGTGCAACAGCTCTCCAAGGTGTGATCACTCCTTTTTAGATGTAGACTAACGAGCAGATCTGATTTGATGCAGGTGTTAGTTTTGGGGATGAAAATTTACAGGGTGATTCCATAATTTATTCCTCAGAATTGAGTGAGTCTATATTTTTTTCCCTCTGCTTGGTCTAAAAAAGTAACCGTTACTGACTGCCACAATTATTTTTCCTGATTTCTTATAGTGTTTCTTAAAGACAGAAAGTTGCCACTTGAAATGACTTTAGTTTTGTGCCATGTCTGTGATCTGCTTTTTTCTACAAAATTAAACAACTGAATAAACATCCTCCGAAGCCGGTGATTCCATAATTATTGCCAGGGGTTGTATTATTCACATGTGCGCGCAAACAAACCGTCTGTAAGTGGACTGGAGATGTCTGGACGTTTTACTGGGTGTGGACGTGTCCTGTCTCTGGCAATCATTCTGTGACCAGGACTTTTATGGACTTTATTTAAACACAGTTGTGAGAGAAGAGTGAGTAGCTGCAGCAGCTGTCAGGCTGCAATCAGCTTTTTTTTTTCTGTGCTCTTTTTGAGCGTGTAGTGTCACTGCATTGTGTACATGGTATAAAAACAATCCTGCCTGATTTATACTTTGGGAACAATGGAACACAGCAGGGATCATAAATTGGTGTCGGATAACATTGTATTGTGAGGGTGTGGCTTCCAGTCATGTTGAGTACCATCGCGTTGCTCTGACTTGCGCTGAAACCACTTAATTTCTGCGTCCTTTGCTCGATGCAGAAAAATTAAATATGTTTCATTTTTGGCGTCCGATTCGCTTCATCCTTTGCGTCCCTCGCGCTCTTCTGACGTTGAGCTACATCGTCTTTGCACTGGGTTGCTTCCACGTAGCATCGTCATGATGCCGCACGACACAACTCGAAGTGGGCCGGGTGTGAAAGGGGCTAGGCCTACCTTGCTTGGCCTACTCATCACCCGTGGTTATTAGGGTGGTTCAAAAAAATAAAAGTTGGAAATTCATTACTCTCACCCCTTCATTTTATGATGCTTTGGGAAAATAGAAAGCCTGTCAAATATTTTTGTCATACATTAATATTTAGAGGTAGCACATCATAGCTGAAGTGTTGTGAAAGTGTAGTGACATGGACCCACAACAGGGGGCGCAAATGAACGGTCAATAGATGAGCCAAAAAGTAACAATTTAATGTTGTGAAGGTGCACAACGAATATACAGACAATCTCAGAATCGGATAACAGTCAATCCACAAAGGTGACGTGTGGGCAGGCTCGAGGATAGAAGACGTCTGTCCTGAGAAGAGCCGGAACCACACGATTTCCGCCGCCACCGAACCCGGGGAATACTGGAGCCGCCAAGTCCTGAATTCCCAGGTGATCACCGTCCCCGACTGTCGGATCTGGTACTGCTGGCGAAGAGCAAAGACAGTCAAGTGTGGGTGTGTGTACACCCCGTAACAACAACGGTGGGAATGCCACCTCCACCTCTAACACACACTCGTGCAGCGTCTGTGTAACCACTTATCTGAATCTGCAGGCTGAGAAGGTTACCTCCATAGAAGTACGATATCCCGGTGATGAGGTGGAGATGACGTCTGGGTTTTATGGAGTGAGATGATGAAGCATGAATGAGCGACAGCTGTCAGGAAATAATGAGTGACAGCTGTCACTCCCGGCTGTGTCCGTGGCGGCAGCGCCCTCTTGTGCCTGAAGCCCGCACTTCAGACAGGGCGCCCTCTGGTGGTGGGCCAGCAGTACCTCCTCTTCTGGCGGCCCACACAACAGGAAGGTTGTAAATATATCAGTTATCGCTGCCCGAGTGCCCGTGCAATAGGTTATCCATTATCCAGTATCTAATCACATCACTTATAAAGAGGATAGAAGTTAACCACCTGAGTGTAACTAAAGTATAATTTTATACTCAATTCAAAACTATACCTGGGTTTAAATATTCCTTACAAACAACATACTTTCAAAAATGTTATTCTCGGCAACAAGCTGAAAATTTTGCTTCAATTCACAGCTTCTTTTCTTTCAGATCTTTGGTGATGGTGACTCTAACATGAGATAAATGTAAAAAGAGACACTTGCTGACTTAACATGCTTAACCATCAACTGGAAACTTCAGTAAAACATGTCAGCTGCTCGAAGCAGAACATTTGTATACCTTATTGGTTCCACCGACTGTGAAATAAAGGGAAACAAATTGCCCTCAAATGGGCAAATACTCAAGGTATTTTTCTTCAATCACACTGATTTGAAGAAAACTGTCCATGATGCTGCTGTGACTACAATAGACATGGCAATTCCTTTTTGGGAGAGAGCTAGAATTCCACTGAGGGCAAAGGAGCATCTGATCACAAAGTTAGAAAAGTTGTTCGGAAAATGGAAAACATTGAAAAAGACCAAGAATCGCAATACAGACAAGCAGAAGAAAGATGAAACAGTGTTTTGTGAATGTTTGGATGACTTGTTTGACATGGTACATCAGGATGCCCTAACAATGATAAAGATTGAAGATGACAGACAGTTCCTACTTGCTCAGCGAGAGAAAGGTAGAAGGGGAGGCATGGCAGGCATAGATAAAATACAAACTGCCAAAGAACAAAGAGCAGAAAAAGGAAAGCTGCAGAAGCAAAATACAAAGAGAAACTGGAGGAGCCTGGACCATCTAATGTTTCACTACCTGACACTGACTCCAGCCAGAGTGAAGAGAACACAGAACGTTCCGATGAAGAATTTGTTATGCCAGTGCCATGTGAACCTAAAAGACATAAAGCCAGTAAAATTAAAGCTGTTGTAACACCAGGACTTGCAGCAGCATTGGATAGGACCAAAACGACAGACAGAAGTGCCACCTGTATTCTGACCGAAACGGCAGCAAATCTTGGTCATGATACAAGCAACTTAAGTATCAGTCGCTCCACTATCCATCGCAGCCATACAAAATGGAGAACAATGCTTGCTCAGAACATTAGAGATGAATTCAAGCCAGAAGAACCACTAGAGGTACACTGGGATGGTAAGCTGTTAGAGGATCTAACTGGCAAGGAACATGTGGATCGCTTACCTGTCTTTGTATCTGGACACAGCGTTAGTAAGCTATTGAGTGTGCCAAAGCTAGCATCAGGTACTGATGAAATGATGGCAACAGCAGTTAGTGCAACCCTTGAGGACTGGAGAGTGTCAAACCAGGTCAAGGCAATGTGCTTCGACACTACTGCATCAAATACTGGGAGGCAGTCAGGTGCATGTGTTCTCCTTGAAAACAATCTTCAAAGGCCTTTGCTCCATTTAGCATGTAGACACCACATCATGGAACTTGTTTTGAAGAGTGCTTTTGAAACTGTCATGGGTAAACGCTCTGGTCCTGACATGCGTCTCTTTAAGAGATTTCAGGAAGCATGGTCATTCTTCGACCAAACAAGTTACCTTTCAGGCCTAACTGATCCACATGTGAGACAGCATATCTCTCCTGTCATGTCACAAATCATTTCAGAAGCAAGTGAGATGCTTTACCTCCAACATCCAAGAGATGACTACCGCGAGCTACTTGAGCTCACTATCATTTTCCTTGGTGGTGTTCCTCCCAAAGCAATAGCCTTTCGATGCCCAGGGGCTTTCCATCATGCTCGCTGGATGTCCAAAGTTCTGTACTGCTACAAAATTTGGCTCTTTCGTCAAAGCTTTCAACTTACTAAGAAAGAAGAAACTGGACTAAGAGAATTGTGCATGTTCGTGGCTATTGTATATGTAATGCCATGTCTGTTAGCTTTTGCAAGTGTATTTGAATTGGTGAGGAACTGCTTTATACAATTATACAATAACTAATTAAAATAATTAACTAAGGCTACGTCAAATGAATAGTTATTGGCCAAAGTTACAGAATCTGTAGTTGTAAGCTTTGGTCTTGAAAAATGAGATGTGGGGAATTTTTTTTTTTTTTACATTTCTGTATGTCGTACGGGACATGACCACAAACCCCCCATCGAATATGACAATTTCTGCCAAATGCAGTGAAGTCACATGATCAGGGGGTGGGGTGGATATAGGCAGTGCCCTCCCCTGTTGACTAATAACAATGAAAAAGCTGCAGCAATTAACTGTTAAAAATGTGGGACAAAAAGTCTTATTTTATCTTTTTCAGAATTTGAGAAAAATTCAAAATTCTGTGATTTTGCCCCAAAATATCCAATTCCTGGTGACTGGCAGGAAAAAATCTATTTGGTCTTTGAAGCTTAAGTATTTAAGCACACAATGCATCAGTCGTCAGTTATTTTTGAGTAATTTTTAAATTACCATTTTTTTACCTTCTCATGTGGAATCACCCATGTGTGATGTGGTATCGTAGTTGGACCACTTTCGTAATCACCCCAAGCCACTCTGCTAGTCTGAAACTAACCCTTTACAGCCTCCCTGCCAGTGGAAGACATCACCCAGCAACCTTCACAGCCTTCCTCGTCTTGGTGATTCAACGTTGGAGACCCAAAGTCGAATCGACTGGGGGAATGTAGCAAGAAGCCTGTCTTCAACATTCAACCTCTTAAGTTTACATGAAGCAAAAGGTCATAAAAGTTTCTTCAAAGAAGAACCCAGCACAGCTCAAGGTCTGGAATATATCTAGATGCCAAAATGTTTTGCTGAGCCCAATACAGGATGGACAGGTGTTATAAAACCACACAACTATCAGGAGTTAAGACTTCCAAAGTGCATTCCTCACTAAGAGTTTGGCCCTTATTAGCTTCCAAAGCAGATGCCAGAACCCCCCTTTATCCTCTAAAAACAAAGACCCAAGAGGAACATACTTTTCCCCCAAAGTCCCAGAAGTTTGTCTTCACAGCAAAATTCCAATAAGTTCATATCACAGATGAACTGTTACCAACTTGGAGATCACAATACAGTTTTTCTGGTCAAAATCGACTTCAGATTGATGGATTTCATGTTTTATGATAAAATCCAAAACCAGCCTCATGATCATTTAACCCCACACATGGAATTTACATATCCTGTGCCTTTTGTTCTGACCATAGATTGTAGAAAGTTTATAAAATGTTTGCTTGTTTTCATGTACGGTTGTGCGCTGCTTCCAAGGTGATTGTTTACAAGAGTTTTGTAATACAGGACTTGCTTGGTTTTAAGTGGGAATTTAAGAAGTGGACACTGATTTATTATAAAATTAGACAAAGAAACGCCAGAATTCCCAGAATTCTTGGGGGTGGAGCTTTTAACCCTTCAAAAGCATGTGCCCCCGGGAAGACCCTCTCTTACTCTTACGCTCTTACCCTCCGGCTCTTCCTCTTGCTCACTTTTTCTCTTTTCTTGGGTCTTGAGATGCTCACCTTTTCCGTCCCACTTTAGGACCCTTTGTACTTTCAACCATGTGTTGTTTGAATTGATTTCTCGTCTGTGTGTGCAACAAGAAATTACTTTTTACTGTTCTTCCGCAGATAACTTGTTCGTGCTGGCACATGTAACTTCCTTTGACGATTTTTCAATTTAAAACCTTTTTCTTCTTCAACTCCAAATTTATCTTGTGAATATTTTTCTTACAAAGTCAACTATTTTTGGTATCGCGTTTTTGATTTGACCTGGCTTCCAAAGATGACACGAAAGACGAATTTTTGTTTTTGGCCAGTAGAGAATAAAGACACTCAAACCTTTATTCTGAAAATCCCAGACCGCAAGTGCTGCAGAGATATATACATCCAGTTCAGCTTGAGCCGTGCAGTGATTCGAAACGCTGTCAGAAAGTCACAGCTTGAACAACATAAATCACCCTTAGTAACCACACAAAACCTGGGCGGGGACGGCAGAGTCCCTCTGTCAAGGTCCTTCAAGTCAGCTGTTGCAGACAGACTCTTCATCAACTGGAAACGAGATGGCTTCCAGCATCTGAACTCACAGAGATCTACCTGCACTGCGTCCCAAATAAGCTCTGGTTTTTGTCAGAATCTAAATGGAGTGGCTTCATTTAATTCTATTCCCTGTCATTAACAATATCTCATGTTAATAAATACCAAAGTAAATCACCTGCTAACTACGACGTAATTCATTCTTAAACTCACACAACTAAACCATATTACATAAATGTCATATAATAATTGTCCATTGAACTTTGTCATCATAAAATTGCCTTAGTGTGATATGTCCTGTTATTCAACTCCTGACTGAGTTAAATAAATGTTTGAAATGTATGCAGTGGTCTGTGACTTGTATGGTTTACAGAGGTATCGGATCTTGACCTGCAGAACTTCCGACCGGAAGATCAGAGACTGATTTAATATTTCCTATAGACTGACCCTAAAATTAGTGATATGATAACCTTGTTATAATATCGTTCAGTCATAGGTGGTGCCCCCAGTATTCGAGGTAAAATTACCCACAAGTGGTAATATCTGCACATCCAACAAAAACATCTTTCCGCTACTATATATATATATATATATATATATATATATATATATATATATATATATATATAGGAAACAAATTGTAATGGAAATATATTGAAATATGCTTGACATATTATGACAACTTGTTCAACCATTTTGCATGTAAAGACTTATGTAATGAACTCATGCTTAATGTGTGTGTGTGTGGGGGGGGGGGGACTATTCAACAGAGACCCATTTTAATACATTTTTAGCAACATGACATAAGCAATTAATAATGTAGGAAACAGTAGAGAATTGTACATAATCATTTGCATGGAGGTACCAAAGCCTTTGCAACTTATTCAAAGAAATGAGAAACTGCTTTTTGATGTGCACAAGTGACACAATGATGTGAAGATTGAACAGGTAGTTTTGAGAATTTCAATTCTGATTGGAGGAATGTACCAATAAAACTGTACCTTCGTTATGGTTGTGTACAGAGGCAAAAAAAAAGAAAAGAAAAAGTCATTGTTCAATTATACATGGACCTGACTGTCTCAGTGCAGCATCACATTGACACTTCATTATTCCATCACCACATGACATCTTTCACTTCAGGTGTGACAGTGCTTAATTATTCTCTTTACTGTTACAAAAGACATATACATTTTTTAAGTAAATACTATTTTAATACAATTCACAGCCATGCTTTTGAAGACCTCAATAAGTGAACCATCAGTAACTCCATGAGGTTGTAGTACCACCTAGTGTTTATAGCAACAGCATGGCATCAATATTGTTCCTGATGCTTAGAGTTTATGACACTGCTAAACAGGCTTTGTGATTAAATTGGCTCATATAATTACCCAAAATATTATAACTTAATGATTCACAGTTTACTCTTTTAACTGGCATGTATTTTTTTCCGGCCCTGGTAGAGGTGTAGGGCCTGGACAGCAAAAAGTATTTGAGTGAATGTGTTAATCCTTCTCAGCCAGCTCTGAAGACAATAACTCAAAAACAATAGATTCCATAGTGAGGAAGAAGTGATTAGTTTATTGTGAATTTTAATACACCGGATCAATTAAAAACAAACAAACACCTTTCTCTGGCCTATGTAACATCCCATAGGCATCTGCCACCTGCTGGATGGTTAGCAAATTCTGGACGGATTACGGAAAATTACAAATAGCTGCCTAGTGTTGGCTAGCTACATCTAGCAACCACAGGAATAAACATCCCATATGGAAAAGATATACATACATTTTATAAAGTTTGTATCTGTTCTATCTGGAACTTCTAAGTAATGCATGTGACAGCCAAACCAGATATAAGATCCTTAGTAAATTTGTACAATATGTGACTTATATAAATTGGGAACTTAAAAGAACAATATATGACAGTAATTCCACATACAGAATCCTTAATAGATATGTGTAATATCAAACTGAGACTTATAAGCACAACACGTCAAATATAAAGTTTATTACTGGAACCGATGTAACTTCTTGTGAGTTTTTTCTATTTCTTTTCCATATGGGATGATACAACAGAGCGGGAAAGTAAAACCAGAATAAAATAATGTGGTTGGGGACAGACATGGGGCCAAATATAAAAGTATTTGTATTTGAAAATACTTAAATACATTTTTCGGAGTATTTGTATTTTCTGATTTTGAATTCAAAGTATTTGTATTTGTATTTCAAATACATCGCCGATCCCAAGTATTTCCAAATACTTTTACAAATTCTTTTTCAAATACTTTTCAAACTTGGGAATCTCTGTGACACCGTGTTGAATATAGATTGTGATAGTTTGATTATTGCCTGTGATATTATAATAATGAATTCGTGATAAAACATTCAATCCTTTACTTATCAATAGTATTTGGTCATGCTATTTTCACAAGAAATTGTCACCGGTTTATCAGTTTTTATGTTGATTTGTTGTTTATGGTTCATAGAAAGTATTTGTATTTGAAATACTCAAAATATAACGTATTTGTATTTGTATTTGAAAAAGTACAAAGTATTTGTATTTGTAATTCGAAAATCTAAAGTATTTGTATTTAAATATAATGCAAAGTATTTTACCCCATGTCTGGTTGGGGACCATATCAGATCTTTTCACCAGTATTTTTAAAATTACTGACAGCACATTTGAGACACTGTTCAGACATTTTAAATATAACGCAATGCTAAAATACCCTCGGCCATATGAGCCTTGTGTTCTTTATAATTTGCAGTCGTTTAATTATTAAGATCCTGTTGCCTTACATACAATTTGTACATGCTCAATAAAGCCTCTATTAATCAGTCAATCAAAAACAATATTTATGTTTTAACAGTATCTGCAGGAGGCTTTGCGTGTGCGTGTACATAAGCTTTTGACAAAAGCAGACGTTATGCAAATCAAGGAATATTTGTAGATCACCCTCTGTGCATTTGCTGTTATTAATGAGACAAATTTAACTCCATAGGAAGTTAGGGTTGAGTCAGCGTAAGTTAGTGTGCATGGTAACGCTGCAAAATGTGTTATCAGGTTTAAAAAAGAGCATTTTTAGTATTAGAACTGTTTATTTTTCGCTATCTTTTACATAATATATGACAAAGAGGATATATTTAGTTTTGCAGCTAGCTACCAGCCTGTGACGTCACCATGCTAACATCTGTGAAATAAGTTCAGAGGTGTTATTAGGTTCCAAAAATGGCGTTTTTGGTTTTAGAAGTGTTTATTTCTTGCTAGCTTTTACATAATGTATGAGAGACATACATATAAACACAAAGCAAAGCGGTTTTGAAGAGACCAGCCACTGACGTCACGGTGCAGCGCTAGTCTGATTAGCTGTCATCCCCCGCCACTCCAAAACAAAGCAGAACAGATTCAAACAGAATGTGACTTTTTAACCTCTTAAAATATGTCAAGGTTAGCTATCTTTGAACTTGTCCAAGGTCTGTGTCCCAACAATGTTCCCTGTGAATTTTAAGACCGTGGCAGTAATAGAACTGGAGTTATGCTGAACACAGACAGACAGACGGACAGACGCCAGGTCTTCGCAATATCCAATGGCCATACATATGTTGGCCTCAGGTAAAAACCGTGTTTGGGAGCGCATATCAATAGAAGCTATCACGTACTGTGCTAATGGGGCCTCCTTCACAGTTCCAAAGCAAATGTTTAAGAATGTGTTAATTTGCACCCTGTGGCATTGAAACATAATATTGAACAAGTGTTTGTCACAATGAAACTGTTATGAAACTGTTACCAGTATTACAAAAATAAGTTGCAATGTTTGTGCAGGATTGTCTATTTTTTAATTCCCCCTTTTGGAACTGTTGGCCAGATGGCTTTCTTCATGCTGTAGTGTGGCTGAAACCTGTGTTCACTTATCTAAAATGCCTTATTCATTTTGACTAATACATACTAGTACATTGTTTATGTAACTACAACAACAGCTCTTAATACAGCCCACCTGATTAAAGGGTAAATTGATGCTGTTGATTTGTATGTTCTCTTTTGTGCTTATGAACAATTTGTGCTTTGAGGGCTCTTGCGGAGGCTGCAGGATGAAAGGCTTTAATTTCAATCACTGTGTCCTGCTACTCCCCACGCAACTGGAGCTGAAGGCAGAGAGCATACGCAGGGCTCGAGTATTATTCACTCAGTGCCGTTATTGAACTATCACAGTTATCTCAGGAAAACAAATCCAAAACCACATCAGCTATAGTCAGGCCTTGTTCATGTGAGATCACAACCCCATGTTGATTTAACAAGCATACAGATGATTCCAGTACCACTGCCAGCTACAATTTTGAGTCATTTTTCAACTTTACTTGACTTCATCACATGATGTCATTGATGTCACAGATCTGATACATTTGTTAATCCCAGGAGAGCATAATTTTACTCAGAAGACTGCGTTTCAACATCCTATGTATTTTGTTCCAGAGATCTGCTCATTAATGTGTTTTGGCTCTGATTTGATCCTAACCTTAGGCATGTGATGTTACGAGAGAATGGGCTATCGAGTTTGTCCACCAAGTTTTACTAAAATTCTTCTTTGTGTTTTCGCAGTGGACATTACATTAGCTTTTATATAATGGCTGAGTGGATCCTTGTCATTTGATTGGTGCTTTGTATGTCACATGACATGGATTAATTCATCCCATTTGTGTTGCATTGCAGTGCGGCTTGGTTCCATACGTTTGGTACCATTGCACTCTGCACACACACACACACACACACGCACGCGCACGCACGCACACATGTCCTTGTGCAGGCACGCACACATGATCACACATCATTGCACGCGCACACAAAACAAGTCCACTGTGCTGTCTGGAGGCTCTTGGGTTGGAAAGAAAAGCTGGACTCATTTCAAACATGATTTTTTTTTCCGCTGCACTGAGGATGTACACAGTCTTTTTTTGGTAGTACACGCACGCACAAGTGCCGACCAGATTGCGTGTGTGTGCGCGCACAGGGGACAATGACACAATTTGATTGAGCTAACTGACGCTGCTTGTAACACACACACACACACACACACACACACACACACACACACACACACACACACACACATAAAATCCACTCCGCTGTAAGCCGTCTGGATGCATGAAACGCTGATGTGATTTTTGGCTGGACTGAGGAACTACACAAAGTCTTTTTTTTTTTTTTATGGAAGTCCGAAGTCAGTGCACAGCATCACTGGACTACATGTTACAGTGGAACACCAAAATGTAAGTCCCTTTTCTGTTGTTTATAAATTAATAAATATCAAATGACAAGGATCTATTTTTGCCGTTATATAAAACAAATAATGAATGTTTTTACATTCTTTCAATGGTATGTTCCAGCTTTCACCTCATAAAATATTCGTACCATTGAACTCATAAACATTCATTATTTGTATACTTTTCACTTTGCGACTAGGCTATAAGTGCAGCAGATAAGAGAATGTTTACAGAGGAATCCTTCAAATGGTGATAGAAACATGAAATTTGGAACAAATACTCCTAGACATTACTCTTCTGAAAAAACAACTGGCCACTTGAATTTTCAATAGGCAGTCAGGTTGGCAATATATGTTTTTATGTATGTCCACGTGAGGACAGCAAGCAGGCACACGCATGTTACGGTGGACAGTTGTTAGTTCATGTCCGTCCAAACACAGTACGTTTCCCAGCCATGACATCCAGAACCACAGATCTCCACAGCCATTCCTGTGGGTGGCCACACCCCCTGTCAGTTCAGCGCACACACCAATGTGTCACTGTCTGTTTGCAAAGCCACACTCATGGGGCACTTAGACAAATTTCACATCCAGCTTGACAGTGATCATCTGCTGTTTTCGTGATGATAGTGCAAATGGCCACACATTTTCTAAGTGCCATGCGAGCGGTGTTAGATGTTCATGTGTCACCTGGAATTTGGCAGACACCTGCTGTGAGAGGGTTCGAAGGGCTCTCACAGTGCACACTCTGTCTTTCAGCTGCTGGTGTGCACAAATAGTCGTAGCAACAGGTGTACGAGGCATTGGAGGCAGCTACAATTTTTCACGTATTGCATAAGATTCCTGCTTCATGTGCAATTCAACCAAATTCCCACTATGTGTGAAGGGGCCCTTAGACAAGACTGGGGATGGATACATGAACATTTCCAAGTCACTGAATATGTCTTGGACTTTATTTACGTCAGTATTTAAGAAATACAAACAGTATGGTAAATCTGTCTGGAGGAGACAGGTTTCTAAAACTGAGTGACTGTGCAAGAAAGAGACAAATGAGGGAAACCACCAAGACGACTCTGAAGAAGTGATAGGCTTCTGTGGCTGATTGGAGAAATTGTGCACAGTGGAACTTTTGTCTGTTGCACCACCACTCAGCCTCATAGTGTCATGGAGCAGAGAGTGATTTTCATACAACAAAACAAACCAAATCTGGGCCTGCCTCTCTTATGTACCTTCTGTACCTAAACTGTAGCTGAAATTTCACTTTTTTTTTTTTTAGAAAATCCATCTTTGTGCCACTCTAACATGAAGCTCTGGTGATGCAAAATTCAAAACTTCCACTAAACTTCTTCAGGGTTGTCTGGGTGTCTTTCCTTACTCATCTCCTTCTTGCAAGGTCTCTTAGTTTTTGAGAATGTTCTGCTCCACAAATTTACCAGTGTGCCATGCTGTTTGTATTTCTTCATAACTGATGTAAATAAACTACAAGACATAATCAGTGACTTGCAAATGTTCATGTGTACGTCCCGAATTCTCAAAAGAAAATTGGCTGTAAAAGTGATTTACTGTAAAATCAAAGGGTGCCAATAACTGTGTCCGACTTGCATTTTATGTCAGGATTTTTTAGTTTCACTTTATAAAAGCATTTTGTTTTGTTCTTGTTGCCAAATAACTTTGGACACTTTGAAAAAAAATATTTTAACAAAATTGCTTTGTTTGCATTTATTTCTGATCATCTATTAATATGTGTACATAAAATATAGGGGTACCAACAATTTTTATACAATTTTGTATACTATTGAGTTCATTAATATTTAAAAACTAGCAGCACACCACAGAGAATACAAGTGTATGACCAGAATAATCAATCATATGGACCACTCCTGTTACAGACTACATCATCTAATGACATGGTGATGAATGTGTAAGTGGAGAACAGAAGAGGCTGGCTGTGATCTTTTACATTGTATATGTTAGCCACACTATAGTTGTCTAATTTAAATGTTTAAAATTTAAATCTTGACTTACCATGTCATATTTTGATTCAAACCGATACTCTATTTATAGGCTAAATGATAATGCCGCCCTTAAAGAAAATGCTTCTAATATACAGATACTGAGCAGTTATAGTATAGTGTATTATTATTAAAAAAATCCCAGTGCATCACATGGCTTCCAAACTGTAGGCATATTTTCACTGTTGCACTGGATATTTTAACATATATTAGCACACAGTAATTGTAAGGCAGTATCATACTATATGGAGAAAGTCAAACTGTTGGCAAGATCCCCCCTATCACCACCACTAGAAACCAAAAGCTACACAGTATAATCACTGCAATTCAAAAGTGCATAAACTTTGGAAGCATTTGTAATTTTCAATAACTACATCTGTTTATTGAGAACATAAGAACTGTAAGCTCTCAAAAAAGGAGTCAAGATTGCTACTTGACAATTCACACTTACACCACCACCTTAGGAATATAATTATTGTATACAAATGAATTTCAAGTTTACCTATAAGGCATGCATTTCCTTTTAAATGCCAGTGTATTTGCACAGAACCTTGACAGATGAAATACAAAGAGTCTGCAAATCTTTATGGTCTAAGAGCTACTTATGACAATTTATGTTGACATCAGTTGTGTAACATTTTTGTCACATGTGCAAACTGCAATATGTTATGTTGAAACTTAAGCACTCAAGTCTTACGAGGCGTTTGGACAGTGGTAAAGTAATTAAAAATGTGGTCTTTCTCACCAAATGTTTTTTTTCCTAGTGAATGTAAGCAATGGTACTGTACTTAATCTAATATTTCTTCCAATTCATAAAATGATACCCACAACTGACCAATTTTATTTGACATTCAAAGCCTCCTGTAACAGCTGGTAGTAACAGTCATTTAAATTATAACATTAAAATGCATTACAATGAAACAAAATTGTGAAAACATGTTGTATAATGGCAGTGACATTTGAAATAGATTATCTTTCAAGGGTATTCATGAAAATGATCAACTTCATGCAGTTACAATTGCTTTATTCAGTCTACCAACTTTGCTTTGTTGATGCACTTTAATATTCACAAATTTGAAAGAGGACTAAAGAAAGAAAACCCCACGAATTATACCAAAAATGACAATTATTCCAAAATAAATATGTAGAAAGACATGACACTGTATTTAAATACTCAGTGACCAGCAAAACAGTTACATCTGTTCCAAGTATAATTCAGAGTGTCCTGTAACCAACACTTACTCAAACCAAAATTAATAATTTGTTTTCATCATTGATACTATGCCAAAAGAGGTTCTGATTGAGCTGCATGGTCATTTGGAGATTGGAGTCCATGTTTCTGATGGCAGATTGTTTTAGTTCAACAGGTTTTATATACACTGTGCTCCAATGCATTTGTAACTAAATAAATTGCATGAAATTTTAAATCCACTTTAAATAATATCTATTCAGTACATCTCATCCAGCAATTAGTTTCAAAATGTATCCTAATATTGCTTCACATATAAAAAGACAAGACTGAAGAAAAGTGAACATTTTAATTTCTGTCATACTTACTGAATGATAGTTTAATGGTATGGTAAAAACGTGTCAGTTTTTCTGGCCACAGAGTACATGATTAACAAATTTTGCATTTTCAACTAGAACATAAATGCAACTGAGCATTCACTGACACCAGAACAAATATGAATTACTGCTTTAAAGTGTCCAAAGAAGAAGGTCTCATGCATCAACTAAAGCAACAAAAAAATGCAATGGAAGTCATAAATCAGCGTAACAGCTACATAATCATCGCCGTTACTTTCTCTGAGTGCACACAAACTTAAGAGAACAAACACAGAATATAAATGCATATTAAATGGCAGAATAAGAAATTGGCATAGTGAAAAGCAAAAAGACAATATCCAACTGTCTACTGAATGAGGTCACTGACAAGGTAAAAAGGTCAAAGGTACTTTATCAGACTGCTTGTATTTCTGTTGAAAAGGATGCAGCCAACCCTATTGTGCATTTGTTAAGTGGGACAACAATTTAATCAAACATTTCAAGGCCTACAGAAGAAATGAATGATAAAAATTGTATACCAGCACTCAAAAGGACTTGTGTTCAAATGTATAGTATCGGTACATTATACCAGCAATAATGACACCAATGGCAGGTAGCATCCACATGATCCAAGAGAAGCTGAGGAAGAAAACATACACACACACAAAACACTTAGTACACATGCAATATGTGTATATGTACAGTACATTTGGAAAGGATTCACAGCGATTCACTTTTTCCACATTTTGTTATGTTACAGCCTTATTCCAAAATGGAGTAAATTCATTTTTCCCCCTCAAAATTCTACTCACAACACCCCCATAAACACAGGAAAGACATTTTTAATTTTTTTTTGCAAGTTTATTAAAAAAAAAGAAAAAAAGAGAAAAATGATATGATACAGTGAGGCCAATAAGTATTTGATCTACTGTTGTAGTTTTCCCACCTACAAAGGATGGAGAAGTCTGTATTTTTTATCGTAGGTACAGTAGTGTTCAGAATAATAGTAGTGCTATGTGACTAAAAAGTTTAATCCAGGTTGAGTATATTTCTTATTGTTACATGGGAAACAAGGTACCAGTGGATTCAGTAGATTCTCACAAATCCAACAAGACCAAGCATTCATGATTTGCACACTCTTAAGGCTATGAAATTGGGCTATTAGTAAAAAAAAAGTAGAAAAGGGGGTGTTCACAATAATAGTAGTGTGGCATTCAGTCAGTGAGTTCGTCAATTTTGTGGAACAAACAGGTGTGAATCAGGTGTCCCCTATGTAAGGATGAAGCCAGCACCTGTTGAACATGCTTTTCTCTTTGAAAGCCTGAGGAAAATGGGACGTTCAAGACATTGTTCAGAAGAACAGCGTAGTTTGATTAAAAGTTGATTGGAGAGGGGAAAACTTATACGCAGGTGGAAAAAATTATAGGCTGTTCAACTACAATGATCTCCAATGCTTTAAAATGGAAAAAAAAAAAAAAACAGACGCGTGAAAGAAAACGGAAAACAACCATCAAAATGGATAGAAGAATAACCAGAATGACAAAGGCTCACCCATTGATCAGCTCCAGGATAATCAAATACAGTCTGGAGTTACCTGTAAGTGCTGTGACAGTTAGAAGACGCCTGTGTGAAGCTAATTTATTTGCAAGAATCCCCCGCAAAGTCCCTCTGTTAAATAAAAGACGTGCAGAAGAGGTTACAATTTGCCAAAGAACACATCAACTGGCCTAAAGAGAAATGGAGGAATATTTTGTGGACTGATGAGAGAAATTGTTCTTTTTGGGTCCAAGGGCCGCAGACAGTTTGTGAGACGACCCCCAAACTCTGAATTCAAGCCACAGTGAAGACAGTGAAGCATGGTGGTGCAAGCATCAAGATATGGGCATGTTTCTCCTACTATGGTGTTGGGCCTATATATCGCATACCAGGTATCATGGATCAGTTTGGATATGTCAAAATACTTGAAGAGGTCATGTTGCCTTATGCTGAAGAGGACATGTCCTTGAAATGGATGTTTCAACAAGACAATGACTCCAAGCACACTAGTAACCAAGCAAAATCTTGGTTACTAGTGAAAATATGGTACAAAGTAGTCAAAGGAGGTAAATTGGAAAATATGCTAAAAATCTTCAGATGGTGTGCATATGACACGGATTTCAAACCTAACTTAAATGATGGACGATTTAAATTATGGACAAAAAACGGACTAACAACTTTTCATTCTTTTACACACAAGGAAATACTCCGCAGCTTTCAGTCACTACAAACAATGGTTTGTGGCGGAATGATTTCTTCAGATTCCTACAGATGCGAGACTTTTTAACAATCAATGCAACATTGCAAAACTTACACCAGAAGATTATGATTTCTATAAAATTATTAAAGCGTCGTACAAGGGCTCCCTGAAAAAAGCTATCTCCAAGTTATATACTGTGCTCCTAAATGCTAAAAATGACAATACTCTTCACATTAAGAAAAAATGGGAAATGGAAGCGGGAGTGGCTATATCTAATGAGAACTGGGAGAAAATTTATAGTTTCCAGTGGTGCTCCACTAGTTCACTATCCTGGAGAGAGCACTTCTGGAAAAATATAATAAGATTTTTTAGAACACCCCTGCAGAGTAAATATAAAAATTTAAATGCAGAATGTTGGAGAAAATGTGGCTCTCTAGAGGCAGACCATTTCCATGTGTTTTGGTCTTGCCCGGTTTTAAATCAGTACTGGTCTGGAATCCATAAGGCTTTGAAAGATGTCTTCAACGTTCAAATTAATAATGATTTTATAAGCCTATATCTTGGTTTGATTGCATCTGTTGAAGGAGGGGATGTGAGGCTGCTCCAGGCTCTTCTAGCAGCCAGTAAAAAAAAAAAAAAAAGAAAAAAAAAAAAGAAAAAAAATCAATTACAAGAAAATGGTTAAATCCAACCACCCCCCCCCCCCCCCAACATTAGAAGACTGGTTTAATACTGTTTTAGAAATATTTAAATAGGAAAAATTGTCATTTTCCTTAAGAACCCAGAAAGAAAAATTTTATAATATTTGGAGGGGATGGATCAGGTTAATATCCCCGTATAGAAGTGATTTTATATAATGTTTGAATCCTGGTGGTATTGAAACTCTGTATCAATCACCGGAAACTGTAATAAGATGACTGGATATAGTTCTTTCTGTATATGTTTAAAAAGGTACCTGCAATACTCAGTTAAAGCCACAATGTTGTTTTGTTCATTTACTCAAAAATGTAAAAACAAGAAAAGGACTCATCTGGTATGTTTAAACAGATTGTAATGAATGCATCCTTTTCAATAAAAAAAGGGAATGGAAAAAAAAAAAAAATGCCACAAGCTTAGCGCACCTACAGTTGTTTGCAAAAGTTTGGGCACCCCTGACAATCTTCATGATTTTCCTTTATAAATCATTGGTTGTCTGGATCAGAAATTTCAGTTAAATATATCATATAACAGACGAACACACTGATATCTGAGAAGTGGAATGTCTAGTATTTACAAAAAGTGTACAATAATTTTTTTAACAAAATTAGGCAGGTCCATAAATCTGGGCACCCTTGTCATTTTATTGATTTGAATACATTTAGCACTAACTATTGGAACACAAAACTGGTTTTGTAAGCTCACTGACCCTTGACCTCCTCACAGGTGAATCCAATCATGAGAAAGGGTATTTAAGGTGGCCATCTGCAAATGTTTCCCTCTTTGCATCTCTTCTAATGAGTGGCAACATGGGAGCCTCTAAACACCTCTCAAATGACCTGAAAACAAAGACTGTTCCACATCATGGTTTAGGGGAAGGATACAAAATCTATCTCAGAGATTTCAGCTGTGAGTTTCCACTGTGAGGAACACAGTGAGGAAATGGAAGACCACAGGCACAGTATTAGTTAAGGCCCAAAGTGGCAGGCCCAGGTATGCATAAAAACTATAAACTTTCATTTCACTTCTCAAATATCACTGTTTGTCTGCTATATGATATATTTAACTGAAATTGCTGATCCAAACAACCAATGATTTATAAAGGAAAATCATGGAAATCATCGGGGTGCCCAAACGTTTACACACACTGTAGCTTTGGGCAGTTTTTCCCATTCCTCTTTGCAGCACCTCTCAAGCTTCATCAGGTTGGATTGGGAGCGCCGGTGCATAGCCATTTTCAGATCTCTACAGAGATGTTCAATCAGATTCAGGTCTGGGCTCTAGCTGGGCCACTCAAGGACATTCACAGAGTTGTCCTGAAGCCACTCCTTTGATATCTTGGCTGTGTGCTTAGGGTCATTGTCCAGCTGAAAGATGAACAGTTACCCCAGTCTGAGGTCCAGAGCACTCTGGACCAGGTTTTCATCCAGGACGTCTCTGTACATTGCTGCATTCATCTTCCCTCAATCCTGATTAGTCTCCCAGTTCCTGCTGCTGAAATACATCCCCACAGCATGAAGCTGCCACATGGTGCCTGGTTTCCTCCAAACATGACACGTAGCATTCACGCCACAGAGTTTAATAACTACATCTGTTTATTGAGAACATAAGAAAATGTTGAATTGTAGGCTGAGCCTGATTCTGCTGGAGGTTTCTTCCTGTTAAAAGGGAGTTTTTCCCTTCCCACTGTCGCCAAGTGCTTGCTCACAGGGGGTCGTTTTGACCGTTGGGGTTTTTCCGTAATTATTGTATGGCCTTGCCTTACAATATAAAGCGCCTTGGGGCAACTGTTTGTTGTGATTTGGTGCTATATAAATAAAATTGATTTGATTTGGGCTCTCAAAAAAGGAGTTAATATCGCTACTTGACAATTCACACAACACCACCTTAGGAATATAATTATTGTATACAAATGAATACCCAGTTTAGCCATTAACACATGCATTTCCTTTTAAATGCCAATTTATTTACTCAGAACTTTGACAAAATTCTTTGATTTTGGTCTCATCAGACCAAAGAATTTTGTTTCTCACGATCCGAGAGTTCTTCAGGTGCCATTTGACAAACTCCAGGTGAGTTGCCATGTGCCTTTTACTAAGGAGTGGCTTCCGCCTGCCCACTCTACCATACAGGCCTGACTGATGGAATGCTGCAGAGATGGTTTTCCTCCTGGAAGGTTCTCCTCTCTCTACAGAGGAATGCTGGAGCTCTGACAAAGTGACCATCGGGTTCTTGGTCACATTACTGACTGAGGCCCTTCACCTCGATTACTGAGTGACGGGTGGCCAGCTCTAGGAAGAGTCCTGGTGGATCCGAACTTCTTCCATTTGTGGATGATGGAGGCCAGTTGGAACCTTCAAATGTTACTATACCCTTCACCAGATTTGTGCCTTCAGATAATCCTGTGTTGGAGGTCTACAGACAATTCCTGTGACTTCATGCTTGGTATGTGCTCTGACATGCACTGTCAACTGTGGGACTATATATGCAGACAGGTGTGTGCCTCCAGTTAAGCTCTCAAAGATCAACAGTGGAAACAGGAGCTCAATTTTGAACTTTATGGCAAAGGCTGTGAATACTTACCAACATGTGTTTTTTTGTTTTTTTTTTAATTTGTAATAAATTTGCAAAAATCTAAAAAATCCATTTTGGAATAAGGCTGTAACATAAAAAATGTGGAAAGAGTGAAACACTGAATATTTTCCAGATGCACTCATAATGTGTGTGTGTGTGTATATATATATATATATATATATACACACACACACACACACACGGGGAAAAAAAAAGTATTTAGTGAGTCCCTCATTGTGCAAGTTCTCCTACTTAGAAAGATGAGAGAGGTCTGTAATTTTCAACATAGGTATGCTTCAACTATGAGAGATAAAATAAGAAAAAAAAATCCAGGAAATCACACTGTAGGATTTTAAAGAATTTATTTGTAAATTATGGTGGAAAATAAGTATTTGGTCACCCACAAACAAGCAAGATTTGTGGCTCTCACAGACCTGTAACTTCTTCTTTAAGAAGCTCTTCTGTCCTTCACCTGTTACCTGTATTACTGGCATCTGTTTGAACTTATCTGTATAAAAGACACCTATCCACAGCCTCAGTCAGATTCCAAACTCAACCATAGCCAAGACCAAAGAGCTGTCGAAGGACAACAGGAAGAAAACTGTAGATGTGCACCAGGCTGGGAAGAGTGAATCTACAATAGTCAAGCAAGTTGGTGTGAATAAATCAACTGTGGGAGCAATTGTAAGAAAATGGAAGACATACAAGACCATCGATAATCTCCCTCAATCTGAGGCTCCACACAAGATGTCATCCTGTGGGGTCAAAATGATCATGAGAATGGTAAGCAAAAATCCCAGAACTACACGGAGGGACCTGATGAATGACCTGCAGAGAGCTGGGACCAAAGTAACAAAGGCAACACACTACGCAGAGAGGGACTCAAATCCTGCAGTGCCAGGCGTGTCCCCCTGCTTAAGCCAGTACATGTCCAGGCCTGTCTGAAGTTTGCCAGAGAGCATGTGGATGATCCAGAAGAGGATGGGGAGAATATCATGTGATCAGATGAAACCAAAATAGAGCATTTTGGTAAAAACTCAACTCGTCTTGTTTGGAGGAAGAATGCTGAGTTGCATCCCGAGAACACCATACCTACTGTGAAGCATAGGGGTGGAAACATCATGCTTTCCGGCTGTTTTTCTGCAATGGGGACAGGATGACTGATATGTGTTATGGGAAGAATGAATGGGGCCATGTATCATGAGATTTTAAGCCAAAACCTCCTTCCATCAGTGAGAGCATTGAAGATGCAACGTGGCTGGGTCTTCCAGCATGACAATGATCCTAAACACACCGCTCGGGCAAGGAAGGAGTGGCTCCATAAAAAGCATTTCAAGGTCCTGGAGTGGCCTAGCCAGTCTCCAGACCTCAACCCCATAAAAAATTTGTTGATGGAGTTGAAAGTCTGTGTTGCCCAGCGACAGTCCCAAAACATCACTGCTCTAGAGAAGATCTGCATGGAGGAATGGGCCAAAATACCAGCTACAGTGTGTGCAAACCTGGTGAAGACTTACAGGAAACGTTTGACCTCTGTCATTGCCAACAATGACTCCGGCCTCGGAGGATGTTCATTCAGTTGTTTAATTTTGTAGAAAAAAAAGCAGATAACAGACATGACACAAAACTAAAGTCATTTCAAATGGCAACTTTCTGCCACAATTATTTTTCCTGATTTCTTATAATGTTTCTTAAAGCCAGAAAGTTGCCATTTGAAATGACTTTAGTTTTGTGTCATGTCTGTGATCTGCTTTTTTCTACAAAATTAAACTGAATGAACATCCTCCGAGGCCGGTGATTCCATAATTATTGCCAGGGGTTGTACAAAGTATTGAGTTGAACTTTTGTTATTGACCAAATACTTATTTTCCACCATAATTTACAAATACATTTGTAAAAAAAAAAAAATCAGACAATGTGATTTCCTGGATTTTGTTTTCTCATTTTGTCTCTCATAGTTGAAGTGTACCTATGATGAAAATTACAGACCTCGTTCATCTTTCTAAGTAGAACTTGCACAATCAGGGACTGACTAAATACTTTTTACCCCACTGTGTGTGTGTGTGTATGTGTATATATATATATATATATATATATATATACACAGTGAGGAAAATAAGTATTTGAATACCCTGTGATTTTGCAAGTTCTCCCACTTAGAAATCATGGACGGGTCTGAAATTTTCATCTTAGGTGCATGTCCACTGTGAGAGACCTAATCTAAAAAAACAAACAAAAACAAAAAAAAATCCGGAAATCACAATGTATGCTTTTTTTTTAATAATTTATTTGTATGTTAATGCTGCAAATAAGTATTTGATCCCCAACAACCAGCAAGAATTCTGCCCCACACAGACCTGTTAATTTATCTTTAAGGAGCCCTCTTATTCTGCACTCTTTACCTGTATTAATTGCACCTGTTTGAACTTGTTACCTGTATAAAAGACACCTGTTCACACACTCAATCAATCACACTCCAACCTGTCCACCATAGCCAAGACCAAAGAGCTGTCTAAGGACACCAGGGACAAAACTGTAGACCTGCACAAGGCTGGGATGGACTACAGGACAACAGGCAAGCAGCTTGGTAGAAGAAAACAACTGTTATGATTATTTATTAGAAAGTGGAAATAACACAAGATGACTGTCAATCTCCCTCGTTCTGGGATTCCATGCAAGATCTCACTTTGTGGGGTAAGGATGATTCTGAGAAAGCTCAGAACTACACAGGAGGACCTGGTCAATGACCTGAAGAGAGCTGGGACCATAGTCACAAAGATTACATTAGTAACACATGATGCTGTCATGGTTTAAAATCCTGCAGGGCAGCAAGGTCCCCCTGCTCAAGCCAGCACATGTCCAGGCCCGTTTGAAGTTCACTAGTGACCATCTGACTGATCCAGAGGAGGCATGGGAGAAGGTCATGTGGTCAGATGAGACCAGAATAGGGCTTTTGGAATCAACTCCACTTAACATGTTTAGAGGATGAGAACAACCCCAAGAAAACTATCTCAACCGTGAAGCATGGGGGTGGAAACATCATACTCTGGGAGTGCTCTTCTGCAAAGGGGACAGGATGACTGCACGGTATTGAAGAAAGGCTGGATGGGATCATGTATTGCGAGATTTTGGCAAACAACCTCCTTCCCTCAGTAAGAGCATTGAAGATGGGTCATGGCTGGGTCTTCCAGCATAACAATGACCCCAAACACACAGCCAGGGCAACTAAGGAGGGGCTCCATAAGAAGCATTTCAAGGTCCTGGAGTGGCCTGGCCAGTCTCCAGACCTGAACTCAATAGAAAATCTTTGGAGGGAGCTGAAACACCAAACCTGAAAGATCTAGAGAAGATCTGTATGGAGGAGTGGACCAAAATCCCTGCTGCATTGTGCGCAAACCTGGTGAAAAACTACAGGAAATGTTTGACCTCTGTAATTGCAAACAAAGGCTACTGTACCAAATATTAACACTGATTTTCACAGGTGTTCAAATACTTATTTGCAGCAGTAACATACAAATAAATTATTTAAAAAAAAAATCATACATTGTGATTTCCGGATTTTTTTTAGATTATGTCTGTCACAGTGGACATGCACCTAAGATGAAAATTTCAGACCCCTCCATGATTTCTAAGTGGGAGAACTTGCAAAATCGCAGGGTGTTTTTATATATATATATATATATATATATATATACAGATAGATAGATAGATAGAGCCAACAAGACTTGCATTCGCAGTACATCCTTATGTCTCACCTGGACACTTCTGAATTAGTCACATTTCTTCCTATAGAATAAAGGGGGTGGGGGGTATGGTATGAGAGAAATATCATACATTCAGATAAGTAAATATATTTGACCAGAGCAGCTTTGGGAGGAGTTCTGTGCATTTTACATGATTGTAATAAAAAAAAAAAAAAAAAAAAAGCTTACCTGTGGTTTCTCACTTTGTCGGTCACCCTACAAAGACAAATCAATAAACCACTTTTATTACATGCATGTTCAGTGTGACAGAAGATATATGAATGGAAATGGAAGGTGATCCAGCATAAGCTACATTATTCTATAATAAATGGAGTGTGATGTGGAAAGTGATTTAGTAATGGAATGAAAAAAATACTTTTCATATCCACAAAACTTTGGCACCAGCTAATAAATACTCCCAAGAAGAGTCTGAAAATTACATCATGTAATATATTCCACAAATGTGATTGAGGACTTAAAAAACCTTCAAAATACCACATCTGGATGTGCAATAGTTGCATCCTCTTGATGTTTCGTGGAGATCAGATAGCAATCCTGCTAATAAGCTGACAAACAAAACTAACCATAACTGAAAACAACATCCTTGGTACAGGAGGAAAAATCTTACTCCACACATTATCATAAAAACAACTATCAATAAACCAATAAAAAAGCACCAGAAAACCTGCAAGCACACATGCCAAGAATTGTTTGGATAAATACGAGGGCTGTCAATAAAGTAATGGTCCTTTTATTTTTCAAAAACTATATGGATTTCATTCATATGTTTTTACGTCAGACATGCTTGAACCCTCGTGCGCATGCGTGAGTTTTTCCACGCCTGTCGGTGACGTCATTCGCCTGTGAGTACTCCTTGTGGGAGGAGTCGTCCAGCCCCTCGTCGGAATTCCTTGTCTGAGAAGTTGCTGAGAGACTGGCGCGTTGTTGATCAAAAGTTTTCTAAACCTGTGAGACACATCGAAGTGGACACGGTTCGAAAAATTAAGCTGGTTTTCAGTGAAAATTTTAACAGCTGATGAGAGATTTTGAGGTGATTGTGTCGCTTTAAGGACTTTTCACGGTGCGAGACGTCGTGCAGACGCTCTCAGGCGGCGTCATCAGCCTGTTCAAGCTGAAACCTCCACATTTCAGGCTCTATTGATCCAGGACGTCGTGAGAGAACAGAGAAGTTTCAGAAGAAGTCGGTTTCAGCATTTTATCCGGATATTCCACTGTTAAAGGAGATTTTTTTTAATGAAAGACGTGCGGACGGAGCCCGCGCGTCGGGGTGCGGCGGCACAGGAAAAAAACCTCCGTGTTGATACCATTTGTAAAATCCAGGCGGCTTTGATGGCTTTCAGTGGAGTGAGTATATGAGAAATTGTTTAACAGGCAGGACATGTCCAACTTGTCCTTAAGCTTCAACAGAGGTGTTTTTCCTGTGGCGGAGCGTCGCGGCGGCTGCGTCCCGACGCGCGGACCCGTCCGCACGTCTTTCATTAAAAAAATTCCTTTAAACAGTGGATATCCGGATAAAATGCTGAAACCGACTTCTTCTGAAACTTCTCTGTTCTCTCACGACGTCCTGGATCAATAGAGCCTGAAATGTGGAGTTTTTCAGCTTGAACAGGCTGATGACGCCGCCTGAGAGCGCTGCACGACGTCTCGCACCGTGAAAAGTCCTTAAAGCGACAGAATCACCTCAAAATCTCTCATCAGCTGTTAAAATTTTCACTGAAAACCAGCTTAATTTTTCGAACCGTGTCCACTTCGATGTGTCTCACAGGTTTAGAAAAAATTTTGATCAAACAACGCGCCAGTCTCTCAGCAACTTCTCAGACAAAGGAACTCCGACGAGGGGCTGGACGACTCCTCCCACAAGGCGTGCTCACAGGCGAATGACGTCACCGACAGGCGTGGAAAAACTCACGCATGCGCACGAGGGTTCAAGCATGTCTGACGTAAAAACATATGAATGAAATCCATATAGCTTTTGAAAAAAATAAAAAGGACCGCAACTTTATTGACAGCCCTCGTATATACAGTAGTGTTCAGAATAATAGTAGTGCTATGTGACTAAAAAAGATTAATCCCGTTTTGAGTATATTTCTTATTTTAACATGGAAAGCAAGGTACCCAGGTAGACTTCTCACAAATCCAACAGACCAAGCATTCATGATATGCACACTCTTAAGGCTATGAAATTGGCTATTAGTAAAAAAAAAGTAGAAAAGGGGGTGTTCACATAACGTAGTGTGGCATTATTAAGTGAGTTTGTCAATTTTTGTGGAACAAACAGGTGTGAATCAGTGTCCCCTATGTAAGGATGAAGCCAGCACCTGGTTGAACATGCTTTTCCTCTTTGAAAGCCTGAGGAAAATGGGACATTCAAGACAATTGCAGAAGAACAGCGTAGTTTGATTAAAAAGTTGATTGGAGAGGGGAAAAACTTATATGCAGTGCAAAAAATTATAGGCTGTTCATCTACAATGATCGCCAATGCTTTAAAATGGACAAAAAACCAGAGATGCGTGGAAGAAAATGGAAAACAACCTCAAAATGGATAGAAGAATAACCAGAATGGCAAAGGCTCACCCATTGATCAGCTCAGGATGATCAAAGACAGTCTGGAGTTACCTGTAAGTGCTGTGACAGTTAAAAGACCCTAGTGTGAAGCTAATTTATTTTGCAAGAATCCCACGCAAAGTCCCTCTGTTAAATAAAAGACATGTGCAGAAGAGGTTACAATTTGCCAAAGAACACATCAACTGGCCTAAAAAGAAATATAGGAATATTTTGTGGACTGATGAGAGTAAAATTGTTCTTTTTGGGTCCAAGAGGGCCGCAGACAGTTTGTGAGACGACCCCCAAACTCTGAATTCAAGCCACAGTTCACAGTGAAGACAGTGAAGCATGGTGGTGCAAACATCATGATATGGGCATGTTTCTCCTACTATGGTGTTGGGCCTATATATTGCATACCAGGTATCATGGATCAGTTTGGATATGTCAAAATACTTGAAGAGGTCATGTTGCCTTATGCTGAAGAGGACATGCCCTTGAAATGGGTGTTTCAACAAGACAATGACCCCAAGCACACTAGTAAACGAGCAAAATCTTCGTTCCAAACCAACAAAATTATGCCTCGCAGATGTGAAGAAAATCATAAAAAACTGTGGTTATACAACTAATACTAGTTTAGTGATTCACAAGATTGCTAAAAAAGCAGTTTGAACATAATAGTTTTGATTTTGTAGCATCAACAGCAGATGCTACTATTACTGTCAACACCCCCATTTTCTACTTTTTTTTACTAATAGGGCCAAATTCATAGCCTTAAGAGTGTGCATATCATGAATGTTTGGTCTTGTTGGATTGTGAGAATCTACTGTACCTTGTTTCCCATGTACAATAAGAAATATACTCAAAACCTGGATTAATCTTTTATTCACATAGCACTAGCTATTATTCTGAACACTACTGTATTTCAGACAATGATGAAAAGAGTAAGAGCATTTAAATATTGTGTATGAAAGATTTGCTTGTTCACAGTTCTGTGTCATGTGAGAAACAGGAACAGATCTGTGCTGTAAAGGCAGAGTATTTTTCAGTAAATATAGAACTAAGACTTGCTCATGTGGCAGCCTTGTCTGAAGGAGTCATCCCAATTTCTGTTTGCAGCTCCCTCAGGCTGATGCACAAGCTGGAGGAATAAATCCTTCATTATATACTGCAAGGCAGCGTCACATGACTCCAAGTATCTAATACCAAAAGCTACTTTTCTGTCAGATATTTGGTTATGTGTTGTACTGGCACATTCAAGAGTGTTCCATCATGTTAAAATGTTTCACAATAACTACATTTTAGGACAGTGTTCCTAACTCTTGTGTATGAAAAGGAAGAAATCACATGCCTGTGCTACACAGTGCCTCAATGTATTCACTAAAACACTACATTGGACTTGCCCCCTTTGGTGTTCAAACATGATATAATTAACAAGAATTTACTGCAACACACTTCAACTTATGCTGCGTCTCCTACTCCTGTCTACAACCCCTGGCAATAATTATGGAATCACCGGCCTCGGAGGATGTTCATTCAGTTGTTTAATTTTGTAGGAAAAAAGCAGATCACAGACATGACACAAAACTAAAAGTCATTCAAATGGCAACTTCCTGGCTTTAAGAAACACTATAAGAAATCAGGAAAAATAATTGTGGCAGTCAGTAACGGTTACTTTTTTAGACCAAGCAGAGGGGAAAAAAATATGGACTCACTCAATTCTGAGGAATAAATTATGGAATCACCCTGTAAATTTTCATCCCAAAACTAACACCTGCATCAAATCAGATCTGCTCGTTAGTCTACATCTAAAAAGGAGTGATCCACACCTTGGAGAGCTGTTGCAACCAAGTGGACTGACATGAATCATGGCTCCAACACGAGAGATGTCAATTGAAACAAAGGAGAGGATTATCAAACTCTTAAAAGAGGGGTAAATCATCACGTAATGTTGCACAAGATGTTGGTTGTTCACAGTCAGCTGTGTCTAAACTCTGGACCAAATACAACAACATGGGAAGGTTGTTAAAGGCAAACATACTGTGTAGACCAAGGAAGACATCAAAGCGTCAAGACAGCGTCAAAAATCGAAAATGCACAACAAAACAAATGAGGACCGAATGGGAGGAACTGGAGTCACGTTGTGACCGAACTGTAAGAAACCGCCTAAAGGAAATGGGATTTACATACAGAAAAGCTAAACGAAAGCCATCATTAACACCTAAACAGAAAAAAAACAAGGTTACAATGGGCTAAGGAAAAGCAATCGTGAACTGTGGATGACTGGATGAAAGTCATATTCAGTGATGAATCTCGAATCTGCATTGGGCAAGGTGATGATGCTAGAACTTTGTTTGGTGCCATTCCAATGAGATTTATAAAGATGACTGCCTGAAGAGAACATGTAAATTTCCACAGTCATTGATAATATGGGGCTGCATGATAGGTAAAGGCACTGGGGAGATGGCTGTCATTACATCATCAATAAATGCACAAGTTTACGTTGATATTTTGGACACTTTTCTTATCCCATCAATTGAAAGGATGTTTTGGGATGATGAAATAATTTTTTCAAGATGATAATGCATCTTGCCATAGAGCAAAAACTGTGAAAACATTCCTTGCAAAAAGACACATAGGGTCAATGTCATGGCCTGCAAATACTCCGGATCTTCATCCAATTGAAAATCTTTGGTGGAAGTTAAAGAAAATGGTCCATGACAAGGCTCCAACCTGCAAAGCTGATCTAGCAACAGCAATCAGAGAAAGTTGGAGCCAGACTGATGAAGAGTACTGTTTGTCACTCATTAAGTCCATGCCTCAGAGACTGCAAGCTGTTATAAAAGCCAGAGGTGGTGCAACAAAATACTAGTGATGTGTTGGAGTGTTCGTTTGTTTTTCATGATTCCATAATTTTTTTCCTCAGAATTGATTCCATATTTTTTTTCCCTCTGTTTGGTCTAATAAAGTAACCGTTACTGACTGCCACAATTTTTTTTCCTGATTTCTTATAGTTTCTTAAAGCCAGAAAGTTGCCATTTGAAATTACTTTAGTTTTGTGTCATGTCTGTGATCTGCTTTTTTCTACAAAATTAAATAACTGAATGAACATCCTCAGAGGCCGGTTATTCCATAATTTTTGCCAGGGGTTGTATTTTCATCATCTCTCCAATGATCCAAAGTCTTTTTTGCCAGCTACTTTCTCCAAACATCATTCCACCACCAAGTCTCCTTGCCTTCCTTCCTGTGTCATGTTGTCACACCCAGTACCTTCCTAATTGTCTGTCTGAACATCATTTTTGCACTATTTATGCAGAATACTTTGATGTGCACATTTTTGTTTTACTTTGTTTTTTTAAGTGTTTGTGGGATGGGATTTTTTTTTTTTAAACTGAAAGCAGAAATCACAGTTTTCAAAAATACCTATGAATGTGCAGAATTAGTCTCAGTGTTATTTCAAGAGGTTTTAACACAAATATCATCTTAACCACTTAGGAATTATGACCATTTGTATAAATTAGGGATATCTTTTTTATTTTTATTTTACAGCCCTGCAGTCCTGTATCATATTCTATTGAGCTTTGCTAGAAAACAATGAACATCAATGTTTTTTTTGTTTGTTTTTGTATTTTATCGTAAAAGCTTACCCATAACTAACTTTGAAATTTTTATATTTTCTTACATTTGGGTGGATTTTCAAAAACTCGAACCCTGAGTAATAAAGAAAAAAAGGAAAAAGCATGATGACTCAGCAATACAATCTAATCACCACAGAAGTCTTACAAATGCTAAAGCTACGTTTACACATGACGACAAGTCACGAATGCCACGAAGTACACATTCTTGGCCGCTGATCACGAATGTGATTATTCGGGGCAGAGGCGTCAGGTGTCCTCAGGAACTGCTGCAACCTGTTACCACACGTTACGATTAATGGCACATGTTGCCGGAGAATTATCAGGAACCATTACGCACGGTCAAGAATAGTGTTACGCGTTGTTACGCGCTATTGTGCGTAACAGCGCATCGTTAAGTTCTGTCACGTTGTGTGTTAGAGATTTTGTATACATGTTATCACTGTTAAACGTTTGTACATTTGCCTTCTTTCTCATGAGAACGGTGTTGTGCTGTTTTGCACTTCACCCTGAGAACGTACGTGTTATTCAACCTTGTTTAGCTTTGTCTTCTTTCTCATGAGAACGGAGATGTGCTGTTTTGCACCTGTCTTAATGCAATCCTGAGAATTCAATTTTGTTTTGACGTTTGTGATGTGGTGTTTAGTGTGAAGGAGTGTGGAAGACAGGACACTTCAGGCAGATGGCAGAACAGCTGATACCTGCAACAGACAACGAGATGTGCTGACCTGAAGTTGTTCTTCCTTACAGCTGCACTTATTGACGTTTATGTTATGGGAAGAAACTTGTCTTGCGTCATTACCCCCACCCTTAGGACAAGTTTCTTGTTTATTGATGAGGGCGTCTCTTAATAAAAAGAGCGGAAAAGCAGGCCAGACTTTAGTGTAGCTTGGTGTACAGCCTGGCCGCACTCCGCGCGTAATATTTGATTTTCTGTCTCACTGGTGTTTCTTGACTCTGTCTTGTTAAAGGTTTTAAAAATGCTTGGAGGAGAAAATACCCAACATTGACTGGGGGCTCGTCCGGGATCTCAACAAACCGGAGTGTCCGGCGGAGGTCGTCAAGTCCAGACGTAAATCCTTGCCAAGGGCTGATCGATCGGTGATCGTGTCTGCAATTGTCGACCACCGTTGGCATCGTCTTGTTGACGAGATTTTCCCGAGAGAAGACAGACAGGAAGTCGAATCAGTGAGTAAAATTTCTTTGTAACAGTACTGAGTGAGTGGTGATCAGATCACATAAAACAGTTAAATTCCGCAAGCGATGATACGAATCGCCTGTTAATGCAAAGCAGTTAAACTCTGTAAGGAGGGTGCGGACTCCTCTGTTTATATACGCGTACCGGTAGGGGATAAAAGTGATCACATAAAACAGTTAAACTCCGTAAGCGATGATACAGAATCGTCTGTTAATGAAACACAGTTAAACTCTGTAAGGAGGACGGACTCCTCTACGGTTGCGAGGGACGCAAGTAGTTAAATTCCGGAAGGAGGATACGGACTCCTCTGTTTTAATACGTACAGGAAATCCCGGGTAGAAATATGTGCACTGTAAAAAGGCAGTTAAATTGGCAGGGACGGCGGAGTCCCCTAAGGCAGGACATTAGTTAAATTTCACGGGAGGGCGAGCTCCCCTGACATAAGAATACGCTTACGATTATTAGGAGTGTTTCTATGTGTAAATAGTGTTTGCGCAAGTGTAAATAACTGTGTGAAAGTGTAATACTTTGGACAACGTTAGTGACAAACCGTGCGTGTGGAAGCAGAGGCAAGTGATTCCGCTTCCTACGGGGAGGTGAAAGGAATCAACCACACGACGGCAAATTAATTGTCACGTCCAAGAAAGTGTGAAAACTTCAGATTTAGAACACCCTAGGTGTGGCCCCCGTCTGAAGTCCAAATATAACAAGGGATAATAAAAAGGGGGGGTAAGACGTCTAAAAATAAGGAAAATTTATCAACTGACGACTGGAAGGTTATGGAGGCAAAAAATCCAAAAGCAACAAAGAAATTGGAGACCTGGATAAATAAACATGACTTTGACGACGACTGAACCTGATCAGCATACAAAAGCTGAAGAAGGAGTTAGAACGGGAACATAAAGGTGATGAGAAAAGATGCAGAAAGTAGGGGCAGATTTAGTGGCATTTTGGGAGGAAGAAGCAGAGAAAGACAGAAAGGAGCAGAGAAGCGACGATTAGAGAAAGCAAGGAAAAGAGAAGCTGTAGGTTAAGGCAGAAGAAGATGTGATAATTCAGCACAGAGAGCCAGACAGCGCAACAATCACCGCCGGCTGGATCGTCGGTGACAAAGAGACCTTTATCTCCTCTACCAGAGGATGACGATGTACCGCCACCACAGTATGATTTGGCGGTAAAACCTAAGGTAAAAAGAGAAAACCAGAAAAACCAAACACGCAGTCAAGCGAAAGTGCCTACAGCCCCTCCCATGGTGGAACATAGTGATCAGGGAGGTGCCTATCCTATGATAGAAGTACCAAATCCTCGTGCAGGAACAGCAGACAGCTACCAACCATGCTCGTTTATCGTACATGGAATGCCTGATGATATCAAAGCAGCAGTCGACATGATACCATCGCCACATGTCGATATTGAGGGATTTATGCAGGATATAGAAAACATTAGAACATCTTACCACCTTAATGGACCTGAAGTCCAACAGGTGTGGATGAAAGCATGTGGCCCTAAATGGAGTCAGGTACGCGGAGACTGGAATCCTGCAGATCAAACAAGGCGTACCACTGACACATGATGATCTAGTCTTGAAAACAAGAGTGGAAGCTATGATTACACGTGCAAAAGGAGTGTTAGGACCAAAGATAATTATACTGAAATTACCAGGACAACTCAGAAAGAAGGAGAGCCATGGACAGAGTTTAGGTGCAGATTTGAGAATGTGTTTTAGGGTCCATAGTGGCATATGCCAGAAACACCTGTGTATGAACCACAATTGAAAAAACGCTCTGATCCACATTCCAATAAGGATATAAAGCTTGGATACAGAAACATTGGATGGGATTGCCTACAGGCACATTGGAAGACCACACATACACACTGCTGTCAGCAGGAAGAAGTCTTAAAACAGAAAAAGACAAGAAACAGCGACAAAGGGAGTGTATGTAGCACATGGAGATGATGAAATATATTACCAGCAGGGCAACTTAAGACAGCAGAAGCAGTGCAACGCCCCAAAAAGCCATGGCAAAATAGACAAGGTGGACAAGCCACAACGTCAGGACCATGGCAACCACAACAGCAGGAGGGCCACCACGTGTCCCCTGATTTGTTGGAACTGTGGAAGAGAGGGACATATGTATAGACAATTGTCCAAATCCACCTACTGAGGAGCAGCAGGATGAATTCCACAACGGAATAATCCTCCGCAGCCACAGTATCCAACAATGACTAGAATCCAAATCCATGATTCCATATCAATAGGCAGTCTGAATCTGTATGTATGGATCTGTGTGCCTTGCTGGAATCGGTACCAAAACCAGAAGTGACTTGTTGGTATGGACGACCAGTGACATCCTTTGTGAACAGGAGCATGTAGAACCACATGTAAGGACAACATACCTGTCCATCAATTAAGCAACGAACTCTTTAGGGTTCGCTCTGCAAATGGACAACATCAGACGTCCCTTCACCAAACCCATAACGTTGACAGATCCATTTGGCCTGACGTGTACTATGTCAGTGTTAAGCATGCCACAATGTCCAGTTAACCTCCTAGGACGAGACGATGACTGCATTGGCTGGTCCATAATTGTGGAACAAGGGAAATTAGTTGTTGAACGCACAGGAGGCGTTAACATGGTAAGAGAAGAAAGCGCTGACCCCACATTCCACTATTACTATACATTTGACATCTCAGAGAGATGCTGCAGGATGGGGTAAAGATGTCGTCTTGCAAGCGACAGCCCTACTAAAAAATCCTGAACAACAGATGTCACCACCTGACCTGCATGTCACAATGTGGCATAAAGATCCTCCAGGTCCGGACGGTGACTATGAAACTAAATTGAAAAATGTTTCACCTGTGAAACTGACAATGACCGATTTGATTCATGATGGCAACTCAATAGCCGTCATAACAGTAACAGGCGCCACTGAAGATGTATCAAAATTGAAATTCACAGGTATGCCATTACATATGTCACTTTGTAAGCCATATTTGACAGAATGGCAAGAATTGGGACTGACAGTCATAACAGCTTTGTCAGCCTCTGATTGGAGTAGAGTTGGCCCACGAACGGAGTTCAGTCCATCAACCAAGTTGTATAAAGTGCTAGTTAATGTCTCATTGGTGCTGACAGCTGGAACACACATTGATGCGTCCACTTCACAATCCTGAGTGTTTCAGTTGAGTCCTGAAGAGGATGCTCTTCTCTCTTCAGTACCGTCAGGATTGTGGACAACAGGTCCTTCAGACGTAGGACTGATTAAAAATGCACAACCTGTAGTTATAAGGCCAAAAACAGAATACAGACCATGTGTAAGACAGTATCCATTGAAACCTGATGCAATGACGGAATCAGGCCAGTAATAGAGGATTTATTAACAGCAGGAGTAATAGTGCCATGTCCAGATTCACCATGTAATACACCCATATTTCCTGTGAAAAAGGCTCCGCCCTCAGTGGGGTGGAGAATGATTCAAGATCTGCAGGCAGTAAATGCTGCTGTGATTAAAAGAGCACCATGTGTCCCAGATCCACATACCTTGTTAAATTCGCTGAGACCAAATTCTAATAGTTTCTCAGTAATTGACATAAGTAATGCATTTTTCTCTGTGCCAGTGCATCCAGATAGTCAATTCTGGTTTGCTTTTACCTTTAAAGGACAACGATATACATTCACCAGATTACCGCAGGGTTACGCAGAGAGCCCAACTATTTATTCTCAAGTCATGTCAGCATGTTTAGCCAATTTTGTTCCACCAGCAGATAGCCAACTATTAGTGTATGTTGATGACATTTTGATTGCCTCTGACACACGAGAAAACTGCATAACTGACACAGTAGCATTATTACGTTTCTTATTTGATAATGGCCACAAAGTGAGTAAAAACAAAGTTCAGTTGTGTAGGGATAAAGTAAAATATTTAGGACATGAGTTATCAGCCACAGGGCGCACGATCCTGTCTGACAGGAAGGAAGCAATTTTGCACGCTCCAAAACCACAAACCAAAAAGCAGATGATGTCATTTATTGGATTGACAAATTACTGCAGGGCATGGATTCCTTGCTATGCAGAGTTGACTAGTCCACTTTCTGATTTGATGTACAAAGATGATATTTCAATGTCAACCGTGTTGGAATGGAACAAAGATGCTGAGGAAGCCTTTGTAAAGTAAAGCAAACATTAGTGTCATCCCAGTTTTGGCACTACCAGATTATAGTAACCATTCATTCAAACAGTTGATTGTAAGAATAAGTTCATGACTAGTGTTTTGGTTCAAGTGTATGGCTCAAAATTGAGGCCAGTTGCCTACTACTCATCTAAATTGGATGCAGTAGCAAGTGCTTTACCACCATGCGTACAGGCTGTTGTTGCGGCCTCTATGGCTGTTCAAAGTAGCAGTAATGTTGTTCTATTCCATCAGTTGACATTGAAAGTTCCACATGCAGTCTCTGCACTTTTGTTGCAGACAAACATGAGCCTTTTGTCCCCAGCAAAACATCTTTTGTGCATGTCCTTGCTATTATCACAGCCACACCTTACGATAGAGCGATGTACAACATTGAATCCCTCCACATTGATACCTTTACCTGAGGATGGTGAGCCGCACAATTGTCTTGATGTAGCAACAGTTTGTACAAAAGCACGCCCAGACCTCCGGGACACACCCATCCCAAACAGTACAATCGTGTATGTGGATGGTTCTTCCACCAAAAATGCTTATGGACAACGCAATCTGGATATGCTGTCGTCACAAATTCAGAAGTATTAGATTCTGCTTCATTGCCATCGTCATTTTCAGCACAAGCAGCTGAATTAGTTGCTTAACTGCAGCTTGCTATCTGTTGAAGGTACGGCTTGTAACAATTTATACAGGACAGCCAGTACGCTTTTAGCACAGTGCATGTGTTTGCAAAACTGTGGGAGGAGCGTGGAATGGTGACGTCGTCTGGAAAGCCAGTGACTCATGCCACTCTCCTAACTGCCCTACTTGCAAGCTGTGAAGTTGCCTCAACAAATTGCTAGATGCAAATGTGCGGCTCACACCAATGGCTCTGACAGTGTTTCAAAAGGAAATGATTTTGCTGACAGAGCAGCAAAGAGGCAGCAGCAGCTCCTTCTATTTTTGTTGTACAGGAAACTACCCCCAGAGTTGCATTTAGGTCATACACTGCTTGCTGACATGCAACAGCAGGCAACTGACAGAGAGAAACAAATGTGGATAGCTAAAGGAGCTACGTATGCGAATGCTTGTGCGTATGACCACAAAAGAAAACCCATATGCCAAAAATATGTTTAAATGGGCAGCTATTATGAGCCATGGCGTGACGCATGTCTCATCAGGGGGTATGATATCGCAATTGCAATCTATTTTTTGTCTTTATGGGTTCGAAGCATATGCAAACAGCATTGTAGAGCATGCATGATATGTGCAAAACACAACTCACAAGGCAATTTGAGACCCCAAAGAGGTAAATTTCCAACACCACAATATCCCCTTTCAAGTGATTCATATGGATTATATACAGCTGAGTAAACATGAAGGGAAGGAATTTTGTTTAGTCATAATTGATGCCTTCTCAAAATGGGTAGAATGTTTCCCTACAAAACATGCAGATTCACTTACAGTGGCTAAAGCATTATGCAAAGACATCATCCCACGATTTGGAATACCAGAAACAGTCTATTCAGATAATGGAGCGCATTTTGTTAATGCAATAGTGCAATACGTAGGAGAAGCACTACAGGTAATCTCAAAATCATTGTTCTATCATCCACAAAGTGCCGGATTAGTGGAAAGGATGAATGGAAACAGTAAAAAACAGACTTAGAAAGACAATGGAGGAAACAGGCAGACCATGGACACATTGTGTAGATTTGGTAAAATGTATATAAACATAACTAGTACCATGGGGTTGACACCGTATGAAACATTGTTTGGCAGAAAATATCGATTGCCATATTATGGACAAATTTGGGATGTACCTGAGGAAGCCAATTTGGCGGATTACATGAGAAAAATGTTAGAAGGACAACGAGGGAGAGTTCCAAACACTGATGATCCCATTTCTCCACAGGAGGACCCTAAAGTGGTACCTGGAGACTGGGTGTTGATAAGAAGCATCAAGAGAAAACACTGGCATTCACCTAAATGGAAGGGCCCTATCAAGTACTACTCACAACACCCACAGCTTTGAAAATTGGGGAAAGAAGTACATGGATTCATTTAACTCACTGTAAGAAAGTCATTTCTGCAGACACAGACAAACAGTAAGAACAGTAGGACAAGACTAGTAATAGTGTGTGAGCTTGGTGTTGAGATCCAGGTTAGACACGAAAGCTAGCAGAAGACATTAAGAAGCCACTGTTCTGAACATAGGTGTGCTGTAGTGTGCAGAAATGGCGAAAGAAAAAAAAAAAAACGGGGGTTTCTGGACCCCACGGACAGTCCTTGTTATGCTACTTTTCTTTTTTGAATTGGGAGTATTATTAAAAGCCATGAGCACGGGACATGATAATAAGGATCACATCCGCAGATTGCAGAGACCAAAAAGAAGTAACAAAGACCCCAGTCCGATAATTAATGCCACAGTACATAGCTGTGATGGGAATAATGCATACCGATTTGGTGTACAGGCCTGCATTCCTAGAAATACTTCTGTGATCATCTCTGTACCATATAGTGCTCTTACCCATGGAATGCCGGATGGTGACAGAGGGACTAATTACGGAAATAGTTTCTCATGGTATATGACCAACGATCAACAAGATAGGAGATGGGAAAAAGTTGGTAGCCGATGAATGGAGTAGATGGACACCAAGATGGGCACAAACCGAGTGGGCTAAGTACCAGAGTCAAAGTCTCAAAATGTATCAAACAGATGATAAGCTGTCTATAGTGGTGAATACCACAGAAAAAGGAACCATATTCCCACCTGATATAGAGGGAGACTGTTGGTTGTTCCTCCTTTGGGTATACAAACAAGGAAAAGATCCGTATTTCCATTTCTTCCTCTGTGAAACAGAATAGAGTACAGCAACCAATATTGACCGAATTAAGTACGTCAAAGGGGGTGTCCATACAAGCAAAGGGGGTGTCCATACAAGCAAAGGGGGTGTCTGTACAAGGCACAAAAGACATGAAGGCAGATGACTGGTTCCTAGTAACTACTGGAATTAGTGGACAAAATAACAATTGGCTTTTAATGGCAGAACAAGCAGGACTAGCAGCAAAGAAGGACTGTGTTGTATGTATGGGACCCAGACCTATATTACAGGTAATACCGGCAGCATTACCCAAAGACTGTCTACTGACTGCTATGACACAGACATACATTGCGGCAAACAACAAATGTTCTAAGTGGGACAAGATCTATCCAGTGACCAATTGACTAAGATTAAACCTTTATTCTCAAGCAAAGTTGGGCATGCTAACCATACATGTGTACACTTGACAGGGACAAGTAAGACTTTGGGTAGCTTAAACCACACCGCCTGGTGTAAGAATGTGGTCCATAGTACTCCCACATTCAAACCTGTCGGGAGGAGTGACGTATGGTGGTGGTGTGGGGATAACAGAATCTTTGACAGACTGCCACGAAATGTGTCAGGTTATTGTGCATTAATATCATTATTGTTACCAGTTGAAGCCATACCCATGACCCCTGAAGACGTTACGACATATGCAGCCTCTCTTATTCCTGAAGATTGGCAGAAAGGCGTAGCCAGACATAGAGTGAAAAGAGATTGGAAAGGAGTGGGAAATCCAACATATATTGACGCAATAGGAGTCCCCAGGGGAGTGCCTGACGAGTATAAACTGGTTAATCAAATAGCAGCTGGATTCGAATCTTCCATCTGTTGGTGGTGCTCAATTAATAAAAACGTGGACAGAATAAACTACATCCACTACAATGTACAGAAAATTAGGAAATTGGACTGAGGAAGGATTTAAGGCTGTCCATTCACAGTTAGAAGCCACGTCCCTTATGGCCTTCCAGAATCGCATTGCTCTGGATATGTTGTTGGCAGAGAAAGGAGGTGTTTGTGCCATGTTCGGAGAACAGTGCTGCACATTCATTCCCAACAACACAGCTGCAGACGGCAGTCTCACTCAAGCCATTGACGGGCTGAGGACGTTGAACAGGAAGATGAAAGAGCACAGTGGAGTAAACACCGAAGGCTGGGATTGGTGGCTGGAAGGGATGGGAAAATGGAGGTCTTTGATTTCTTCACTATTAGTGTCTATAGCAGTATTTGCTGCAATTCTAACATTGTGTGGATGTTGTTGTATTCCATGTCTCCGAGGCCTTGTAAATAGAATGATAACCACAGCAATAAGTCCAGGACCAGGAGGGGGTCCAGCATCATATCCACTTCTGGGGACAGATGACGACAAGGAGGACGATGGCTCTCCTGACCTGTACCCAGACCAATGGAAGTATGATGACCCAGACGCCGATGATGGTGACAATGATGACATCACCTCTGGGGTGTAAGCCTAGAGAAAACATACCATGATGAACCTCTTAGTGAAAATCTCAAAAAGAAGTGCTAAGCTGAGTGATGCCTACTGTATGTTTAACAGGCGATAAACAGGAGGGGAATGTTAGAGATTTGTATACATGTTATCACTGTTAAACGTTTGTACATTTGCCTTCTTTCTCATGAGAACGGTGTTGTGCTGTTTTGCACTTCACCCTGAGAACGTACGTGTTATTCAACCTTGTTTAGCTTTGTCTTCTTTCTTATGAGAACGGAGATGTGCTGTTTTGCACCTGTCTTAATGCAATCCTGAGAATTCAATTTTGTTTTGACGTTTGTGATGTGGTGTTTAGTGTGAAGGAGTGTGGAAGACAGGACACTTCAGGCAGATGCAGAACAGCTGATACCTGCAACAGACGAACGAGATGTGCTGACCTGAAGTGTTCTTCCTTACAGCTGCACTTATTGACGTATGCATTTATGTTATGGGAAGAAACTTGTCTTGCGTCATTACCCCCACCCTTAGGACAAGTTTCTTGTTTATGTGATGAGGGCGTCTCTTAATAAAAAGAGCGGAAAAGCAGGCCAGACTTTAGTGTAGCCTTGGTGTACAGCCTGGCCGCACTCCGCGCGTAATATTTGATTTTCTGTCTCACTGGTGTTTCTTGACTCTGTTTGTCTTGTTAAAGGTTTTAAAAATGCTTGGAGGAGAAAATACCCAACATTGTGAACGAGGTGAATTATCTCCACACACACCCATATTCATCCAACCGAATTCAGATCGCTCCAGTTTTTCAGAAGAACTTTGTGACTGCATGCGTAGTTGGGCTCTCTGCCATGGAGTGGTGCAGAGAGGAGGAGGAGGACAGAGCCAGATGTCTGGCTTCATGCAGCTCTCGTCTGGCACATTTTCCCAAACATCAGGCACATGCAGCAGGTGGAACACCTGCAGGAGCGCGCTGAAGAGCACTGAAATTTGACTTTTAGCCCACTTGGTGTCAGCAATCAAACAATGTTGTGCAGCAGGGTTTAATTGTGTGCACGCTTCTTCCTCCGCCGAACTGGAGGAGGTGCAGAGATGTCTGGCTGCACATGAGTCTCCTCTCGCTCCTCTGGCTCAGACTCGTTCTCCCGCTCATCGGTTACAACAGCAGGTGGAACACCTGCAGGAGCGTCCTGAGGAGCTTCAGCAGGAACTGTGGACCGACATTTGGAGCCGAGTTTAATTGTGTGCACGTGACAGAAAACTGATCCGTCGTGGCGCGCAGTGAAATGTGACGCCGCGTTACAAGTCGTGTCAAAACTTGACAGTTTCCGTGTCATTTCGTAATAACGCGTGACAGTTTGGGCTCCAAGAACCATCACGGGAACCACTACGAACGCTGTCGCGTTCTATTAAGGATCACTACTCATCAAGACGGATCAACACGCTCAGTTGCGACCTCCACGACGTGAGACGAAATGAGGGTGGTGTGTGACATTCGTGGAAGATTTTTTGACAGGCAAAAACATGCTCCACGAATATCAAGAATATCACGCACCAACACGCACTATTAAGAAACCTATTCAGATGCGTTAAGTCACATTAAGAATGTCAGGAATGTGTCACGATTGACAGAAAAATTACATTCGTAACGCTTCTTGGTTATGTGTAAACGCACCTTAAGAATTTATTGAAAGCCAAGAGTACTATGCAGCCTTGCCCCTATTCAAACAGGTTTTGCATAAGAGTCCTGGCATCCGTCCATCTGCGGGAGACAATGGTGTAGCATCCAGTTTGTTTGTTTCTTTTCTTATTTTTATACTCTTTTTTAAGTTCAATTTATTTCATTTACATAGCACCAAATTCCAGCAAAGCTGCCTCAAGGCGCTTTACAAAAGCAGTCACATGACTCATTGTGCCATCTTGGCTCTAAAATAGCATTGGCTGTTAATCTGTCTGCATGGAAATCCAGCAATTTTATTTATTTATTCACTGAAAATGCCAGGTTGTTGTGCATTTGGAGGCACAAATAGACGCAAGGGCCTCAAGATGTACAGATTCCCTTCAGATCCAAACAGAAGAAAAATTTGGGAAAATAAAGTCAGCCGTGTGGGATGGAAGCAACTTCATCGTCAAAGCTTTGAGAGGTAAATTTATTGTTCAGTCCCATGTGCAGTAAAACTCACCTAAATCGTCACTGTATAAACCAGATATTCACAGTCACTGGTCAAAAAAAAGTCCCAAAGTTTTTGTATTGTTTTCCATGTAATAAACACCATGTACAACGGATTTTTCGCTCACATCGGATAAAATGGCCTGTCCGATCGCAATGTATTTCCATTAAAACCCCGAGCAGTCTGGACGTGCACAGTAACAGAGGTACAAATTAAAGTTCAGCTCTGACACGCGCCAATTTGAGGAAAGTGGGACAGGAGTCATTTCTGTGATTAAAAGTCAGTTTATTTTTTTCACACTGCGTTCAGACTTGGACCCGCAGCCTGGATGAACACCTGTTAAATCAGACACAAAAGGCTGTGATTTGACATTTTTCTGCTTTCACTCTTTCATATTTTAACAGTTTTTGCAGTGTGCACGCTGATTACAAATGGATCAGAAAAGGCTGCACCAAGTCAGTAAAAGAGGAAATTGTACAGCTTACCTTTGATTTGGAGGTGATGACTGTAGCAAGAAAAGCTTGTTGACGGTCAAATTAGTCCAGAATAAAGCATAATCCAGCGACAGAGAACTTTAAAACTGTCACGCTCATCATTGCATGACACGGAATTACAGCTGTATGAATCAGGATTTAAATTAATTAAATAAATCATCATGAATTGTAAATTTATATAAATTTGATAGCTTAACTATTTTTATATTTATTTTGATAGCACCTGTACCTGAATGTGTTGCTCTATGTTTTAAATGATTTAAATAAAACATTCAAAACATAAAAGGTTCATTCAGTAGTTCCGCGCAGTTGGAACCAAAATGGTGTCATGTTCTGAGATGACACCACTCTCTCAATTAAGACACTGTAGCTCCAAGAGCTCTGTGTTGGGCACCTTGTTCTGCCATCCAATGTGCAGAATTCATCTAAGGCACCTCAGATGGTAGCTGTTGAGCTTTTTCTCATGTCTGGCGTAGGCGGCCCATGCCTCGCTACCACAGAGCAGTGTGCTCAGTCCGATGGTCAGATGGTCAGTCCGAACTCCTTGCAGGTACAACTCCTTGCAAGCGTACAAACATGGGTTCATGGGTGAACTTTGTTAAAGATACAAAGGGTTCTCCCCAGAAATTTTTAGTATAGCGGTGCTGTTGACAATTATCACCCGAGGTGGTGCAATGCTATTGGCCACCCAAGAGGTGTCTGAGAGCGGATCTGAGCAAGGAGTGGACAGAAATTCTTTGTGAGGAGGCGGGGTTGACCCCGTTGCTCGGTATGACATAGTCCTCTAAGAGCTGTGATTGGTTGTCACGGTAAGGGGATGAGAAATAAAACAAATGTGTTTGCTCCTAGTTATGAATGGACAGTGCAATCAACCAATCATATAACCTGAAGTGCATTAAGACATGTAATCATGAGGATAACTGAATGTCATGATGATGAAACTCAACAAAATTAAACGAATTGTTACACAGGTTGAAAATGTTTGAACATATGTCAATCATATGCCGAATATCTATATATTCAAAGAGTGACAGTGTGCGTTTATTTAGTAAGTTCATTGCAAGTACATAATATAGTTGTAAATACATTAAAAATACATGCATGACAGAAGAAAGTGTAAACACTCATTTCCATTATGGTCCATTTAAGAATCAAATGACAAAGTAGAATATAAAAGGAAGTAACATTAATAATACCAATAATAATAATAATAATAATAATAATATCAATAGTGTGTATATGATAACAAGAACCTAAACAATTTAGAAATACATTAAGACAATAAATTAACACAAATTAATTACATAGATCAAGCCGGTAGCGTGTTACTGAATCACTGTCATCCTACATATGGAGAATATCCCTCCTTCCTCTCTGTCTTTTCCACCATCTTCTCTGCTTAAGACACTCTTGGGCTTCTTAAAAGTCCTCCTCCCTACTCACCAGTTTGGCACCTTAGGAGCTCTTTTAAGGCAACTTTCATCTTACCAAGGGAAAATTCTAAGAAATGTCTAAGAATTCGAGTAATTCTAAGATTTTTCTTAGAATAACGTCACTAGGTGCTATTTTTAGCCTTAAGCTGCTTCATGGATACAGGCCCAGGAGATTAAGTTACTTTTTCTGATGATACAACAACAAACTTTATTAACAAGTGCAAAATTCTCATTTACATACTGCTGTCTACGTGACATTACTGCCCGCTATCAATTGCGCATTTCATTTCAGTAAATCACTCACAAAACTATCCTCTCCCCAATGCACAATAGTTTGGAATACCAATACAATTTAGCACTCCTTATCTCATAGTAAATCCGACCCATAATATTTTACTGAATCAGAAGTTTCATTTGATTCAACCTCTTAAACATTCTATTTTTGCCATCACTAGTCATGTATTTATGCTGTTACATGTGTACCTACTGCAATAATGTTACTCTTACATACTTTTATATGTAGGAGAGGCCCGATCTTACCATATGAAGCTCGCCAATGTAGTACTGCTGAAGCGTCTCCCTGGCATCAGTGGAATGGCCTACATCCTCAAAGCTCTCTGTGGCATCTGTACCTGCCTGCTCCATCAAAACCTCCTCACCACCAGGATGCTAAAATTAAAGTAATTTCAACACCCAAGACAGATTACTTCCAAATACATTGAAGAACTCAGTTTTACGGGCCATACTAAAATACGAAATGGAGCAAAATGGGTACCGATAATCACGAAATGGGGTAAAATGTAACGAAATGGAGCAGACTGAACTAGACTGACGCCAAATAATTACTTTTATTTAACTGTTTAGCTTTTGTTTTTGTGAGATGCGCTCAGCACATGTAGTGGAGCAGGTGCGCCATCTGGCGTTCAAGAGATGAAACTTCAGTCAATGGGTCAGTCTGCTCCATTTCGTTACGTTTTACCCCCGTTTCGTTATTATCAGTTCCCATTTCGCTTAAAAATAATTAAATAAAATTAAGTGAATCATATTTAATCATATTTGGAATCAGTCTGCTCCATTTCGTTACTTTTTACCCCCATTTCCTGATTATTAGGCTCCATTTCGTATTTTAGTATAGCCGGAGTTTTACACAAGCTCACAAGATCAACTTTAAATATCTCATTTATAATAGGCGCAGTGCAAGATGGTAAACAGTCAGCAACAGGAAGTTAATAACCATTATTTCAAAAATCTATCAATCTTTTTGTAGGGTGTAGGTGCAGCAGTTTTTGGTCACGTTACCTCTTCAAGGAAACGTGTGATGTCGTACACCTTATCGTGGATGACGATCCACATGTCACTGCTCACATTATGAAGTTGTATTTCTTCAAAAGTGTAATGTTTCCCAATACTGTCTAATGTATCGGCGGCGGCGACGTCTGTGTTATCAGCAGACGCACTGTCCGTCTTAATAGCATTGTCGTTAATTTTTTCTTCCATTCTAATACGATCTGTCGTCTCACTAACCAAGCTTACTAACCAGCTAGCGTTAGCACCCCGCTGGTTCGTCTGCGCCGTTTGATCTTAATGTGCAACCCGGCTCACGACGACACCAAAGAAACGACAAAACATAAACACACGTACAAATTGCAAAAAAATAAATAAATAAACAATTCAGATTACGAAGTCAAACAACAAACACACTCTTCTTCTTCTTCTTCTTCTAATACATTCCGGCAGGCTATACGCTGGCGTAGCATAATACTGCCCCCCACAGGTAATAGTTAAATACTTTATCTCATGTTAGACTCTCAAATAGAGGTTGGTGGAATGGAGGAACTTAATACAAACACACTCGATAACTCAGCAAACATAAAAACACACCGACCAGTCGAAAACACGACAAATAACCAATGAACCCTCACCTATTTGAGTGGCAGCCAATCAGAATTGACTATGTGATGCTCACGAAATACAATTTGGTAGCGTTGTCAATTATGCGCTGCAGTTACGCATTCATCTTTAAAAAAAAAATCTATTTTAATCATTGCCTGTGTTCCAAATAAAGAACCATCGTGGGATTATTATGTTAAAAAATGATCATACCTTCAGAATCATACCTTCAGCATGGTCAATAGATACCCGATGGGTATTAGGACCATCTGAGGCTAAGGTAGGACATCACAAAATTTTAATACACAAGCATCTTTCAAGTTTTTTTTTCTTTTGTCTTTTTTTGCGTCGACACACGCGCACGAGTTTAGACCATTGATCTGAATATAACACTGGATAGCTCATTGGCCCACACCGCACACTCCGTACAAACCGCTGAAGCAAGCTGGCGGCCATCTTACCACTCGCAAGGTATGTGGTCCACACATAGATGGCTTATTAGAACGTCAACAATTTGGAGTAATAACTGATCTGATTCTCTAATTTTCTTATTGCTGTTCTCCAGATAATGTGACCTTCATCCCTCCTAATCTATGCCTGCCATGATTAGCTGTTTCATTTATTTCCTTTCTTTCTTTTAGTACTTTGACACATTCTCTTCTCAATTACTCCCATCTCACTGGGACAAATTCTCCAGTCTAATTATAATTCTTTAATCAAGGTTTATACAAGTTTTGTGTAATCATCAACAAGCTTATTGATATTAATATTTATTACACATAGCTCTATGAGCTTCAGCCTAATATTAGTAATAAAGCTCGTAGCAACAACACCTAAAGCTCCAAACTATGCACAAGTAGACCTAATGTCTTAAAATAGTTCGTCCAACACAAAACTCAGCATGTGGCTACACACAAGCCACGCCACCTATTATTATTATTATTATTATTATTATTATTATTATTATCATCTATGCCTGTATGCTGGAATAAGGGAGAAAACTTGAAATTATTGTTCATTACTTTCCATTTCAATCATACTCACAGGTGAAATTCGTCCACAGCCTTTTAACCGGCGATTTCCGCAGTTTATAGCTGCACATGAAGGCGTGTTTTTTTTTTTTTTTTTTTTACAAAATCACAAAGAATAAATTTGCGTGCGCTTGGTTAAAGATCAATAGAAAAGAACGTTCAGGAGCGGAACGTGCGAGTGGTAATATGGCGGCCGATTTGCTTCAGAAATAGAGATCAGTGACTCAGACACAGTTTGTTAGCTTTTATTTTTGTAATTTTGGACTTTCTACTTCATTGTCTTTCAGACATACGTTAAGTCTTGTGTTTTTGTCCATGTGTAATTTTCGTCATTGAAACAGTTACACATGACGTTTATCCAATTTCATAAAAATAAAATCGACGCTGGTGTCAACACCGGAAATAAAAACTAAGGATGATGGGATTGAAATGGCCGCGTTCTTGTCTGTAAACAAATGTGCGTAGTGTTAACGAAAGCTGCGTTGTTGGTTGATTTAACAGTTTTCCTCTTAAAAACGCAGCTTCCCTTCTTTTTCAGGCGTACGAAATCTTCTTCAGTCTAACCGTGAGTTGAATGTGATTGGAAAAGAGCAGTTTACTGATGGCTAACTAGCGGTAGCTGCTTCTCCTGAGTTTCTGTCATGTTTCGTTTAATTTTTTGCTGTTCAGTATTCTGGGGCGATAAAGAAGCATTGTTTAAAAAATAAAAATGAGCAAATGTTTACATTCGAGAATGAATTTACTAATTTACGAATTAGCTAACTTAATAAACACATGCTTTTTCGTAATGTTGAAGATATTTGAAGTCGTTTTCATGATCAGCTTTACTGGTTTAAATTTTGCTGCCATGTAGAAATGCAGATAATTCGCTAGTAGATCAAAAATACGCTTATAAGCAGTTTGATATTAAGCAACGTCATATTTTCCTTTCTTGACTTGTGTTGTTTTCTCCATAGATGATGGATGATGACATGTCCATGCACAGGTTGGAAGGGACAGATTCATCTGCTCAAATTAGTGGACTAATAGTGAAGAAGAAGAGTGCTGCTGCAGAACCTCATGTTTTTCGGGCGCCGACCCCACGTACCTCTGTACTGGGCCTGGATCTTTTGGCAGCCCAGAAAAGGAAGGAGCGTGAGACTAAGGATCAACCAGATTTACATGATGACAGAAAGAAATCAAAAGTTTCATCCTACAAGGACTGGGAAGAAAATAAAAGTGATTCAGGTTCTGATGATGAAGACGACGATACAAACAGAGGGGCTAAGAAAGAAAGGTAGGAGTGCAGACTTCACACAGCATCAAGTCATTTATTCATAATTACCGATGATATGCAATAAAGTAACATCTCATTAATTTATAAAACAAAACAGGTTTTTATTTTAATTCTTCCATGAGCCAACCTATGAGAAATCTTTTTTTTTTTTTCAATTCATATTATCTGTATAACGCCAAATCACAACATAAGTCACCCCAAGGCACTTCACATGGGTATGGTCTAACCACCAACCTCATCAACTTTTTTGAAAGGTAATAAATATTAGGCACTGTATGCTGTAGGCTAGTAGCTTTACATTATTTTTGAAAGTGTCAGACACATTGGAATTGTAATGTACTTGCCAGTACACCTGCAAATATATCACATTTTTTATGTGAAAAAAGAGATTTGTGAATTTATAGTTGATTAACAGTGAAGTAGTAAAATAAAGTCACTTTGCATTAAACAGTGGATAGTCTTGCGGATGGCTTGAATTCAGCGCTCAAGGCTACACTGGATAAGGTTGCACCTCCTCTTTTAAGGCCATGCCTTCCCAAGGCACAGTCACCTTGGTTCAGTGGTTACTTGTGTGACCATAGACAGAAGGCTAGAAGTTTGGAACGGAAATGGCGTAGTTCCAAATTAGAGGTGTTCCACCTTGCATAGCGTGATGCTATCTTAGATTATGAGCATGCACTACAGGCTACAAAGCAGGCCTATTATTCTGATTTGATCAGTAAAAACAAGCATAACTCAAAGTTTTTGTTTGACACGGTAGCATTTCTCATTCATAGCCGGCCACCTGTTAGTCACTCTCCCTTTTCAACACAGGACTACTTGGACTATTTCGAGAAGAAAATTGAAGATATTAGGTTGAGCATATCTCAGCAGGCCTTGGTCCAACCACCGCATCCTGCTATGGGGGTGGATGCTACCACTGAGGTGTTACCCAGATTTACACATTTTGATGGTATCTCACTAGGTGCACTGATGAAGCTCGTGACGTCTACAAAAAGTACAACCTGCTTATTTGAAGGCATACCAACAAAACTGCTTAAGGATCTATGGCCCATTCTTGAGTCGACTGTGCTGGAAATACCTACTATTAAGTTTACGCTAGAATTTACCTCTGATTCTGTGTCTTTTCTTGATGTGAATGTAAGGATGAATATTTTAGTACCAGTCTGTATAAGAAAAAGACTGACTGTAATAGTTATTTGCATTTCACCAGTTATCATCCATCTGGTCTTAAAAACAGTTTACCTTTCAGTCAATTTTTGAGAGTAAGGAGAATTTGTAGTACTGAGGAGAGTTTTGATGTATAGGCAGAGGAACTCTATAATAGATTTTTAGTAAAAGGATATGACAAAAAGATACTGGTGGACTGCTGGCACAGGGTCAAACAAATTGAGAGACGGTCGCTTTTAACTTCTAAACCTCGTCCGTCCAATACTTCACGGTTGGTCTGTGCCACTACTTTTTCAGTCATTACTCTAGATCTTAAAAATAGTGTTAAGAAATATTGGTGCATTTTGTCAAGTGATCCACATGTTGGCCATTTGTTTCAAGAGTTGCCTATATTTGCCCATAAGAGAGCCCCTAACCTGAGAGACAGGCTTGTTAAGACAGATACATATATGCACCCGGAACATCTTTTGTCTTCACTGCCTAATGGGAATTATCCTTGCCGGGGTTGTGTTCAGTGTAACTCTATGATTAAGGGAGACTGCTTTACACATCCACATTGGGGCCGTAAATATTTGTTGAAGAGCAGGATTACCTGCAAAACTAAATTTGTTGTTTACTTGCTGAAATGCCCTTGTGGCTTGTGTTATGTGGGCAAGACTAAGAGAGAACTAAAGACTCGCATCTCGGAACATAAAAGTAACATTAGGAACAGAGTTGAAAAGTCTTCAGTGGCGAGACATTTTTTGAGTGCTGGCCATGATGTATGTTCTCTCAGATTTCAAGGTATAGAAATGGTTGAACCCCCTAGACGTGGAGGTAACAGGGAGAAGCTTCTATTGCAGCGGGAAGCATTTTGGATACATACACTCCAAACGGAATTTCCGAGGGGAATGAATGAGGAATTACTGTTGGGCTGTTTTCTTTAAATTTGTATGTGCCTATTCTTTTGGGCCTTGTATTTATATTATTTTTTTGAGGTGTGTTTTTTATCCTTTACTATGGCTATTTGGTTTTGTGAAGGCTTGATGTGTTATATTTGTATTGTTTCTATTTATGAGCTTATTGTTATTGATATATGTTTTTGTATTTTTTTCATGTATGTCTTTTTATACACTGTTTTTTGTAAGTGTGTAGCCCTAAGGACTGTAGTTTCAGTTTGAGCCGTTGTTCATTGGTGCCTACATGTGGTATATACAAGCCACAGCTGTTGATGTAGACTGTTATATATTGCTAGGCCTCATTGTGGTACCCTTATGTGTTTTGTTTTGTTTTGTTTTTTGTTTGTTTGTTTTTTTTGTTTGTTTGTTTGTTTTTGCAAGTTTGTGTAGGTTTTTTTGCAGTGTAAATGTTTTTAGTATATTTTCTCTACAGTGGGATTTTTCTTTTTCTTTTTTCTTCTTTTTTGTTTTTTCTTTCTTATTTTTCTTTATATTATTTTCTTCTTCTTATTATTATTATCTGCTTTTGTACATTTTGGTTTGTTATCAGTAATATCTGCATTTGCATGTTTTGTGGAGTTTTACACCTGTTTTTGATTGGTGTTACCATAAAAGACGTCATTTCCTGAACGGCCTTACACACTGATGAAGACCTAGTCGAAATGCATCTGTGCTCCTGATCCTGTCGTCTTGCTGTGAGTCATTAAAACCTTTATTAAGAAGGACACTTGAGTGTTGCTGGCTATATTTTTATATTGGAAATGATAAATCTCTCACTAACTTCCGGATCTTTTCCTAAATGTTTCAAGTCTGCGGTGATTAAACCGTTATGTAAGAAATCCAATCTCGACCGTAGTGTATTGAAAAATTATTGGCCAATATCAAATCTATCATTTTGTTCAAAAATCCTGCAAATAGTGGTTTCACTGCAGCTTCTGGACAACCTCACTGAGAATAATCTTTTTGAGCCCTTGCAGTCTGCTTTTAGAAAATATCACTCCACAGAGACAGGACTTACGAAAGTAGTGACACCTTTTGCGAGCAGTGGACTCGAATACCACTGCAGTCTTGGTGCTGTTGGATCTTAGTGCTTATGTGCAACCGTGGATCACCATATTTTACTCGATAGGCTGGAGAATCATTTCGGCATTACTGGACCTGCCCTTGCATGGTTGATGTCATACCTGTCCAGTCATTCTTACTGCGTTTTGTGCAATGGCACTACCTCTGATCTTAGGGACATGAAGTTTGGGGTTCCGCAGGGATCCGTTTTAGGCCCCCTGCTTTTTCCCTTTTTGTAGCACCCCTTGGGAAGACACTGCAGCGTTTTGGGATTGCCTTTTATTGCTGTGCTGATGACACCCAACTGTACATGCCAGTAACTGCTGGTAATCTCATTCACATAAAATCTTTGGAAGATTGCCTTGCATCAGTGAGAAGTTGTATGTCTAGTAACTTCCTACTTTTAAATTCTGATAAGACTGAAATGATGGTTCTTGGTCCAGCAAGGTATCAGCATCAATTTGATCAGCTAGCGCTTAGCTTAGGTTCGTGTGTTACACATCATACGGACAAAGTGAGGAATCTTGGGATAATTTTCGATCCTGCGTTGTCTTTTGACCTCCACATTAGAGACTTTATGAGGACTGCTTTCTTCCACCTGCGAAATATAACGAAGATTCGTCCCATTCTGTCTATGGCTGATGCTGAGACTTTGATTCATGCATTTATCTCTTCTAGAGTGGACTATTGTAATGCTCTATTTTATGGTTTATTGCAATCCAGTATTAGGGGTCTTCAACTGGTTCAAAATGCTGCTGCCAGACTTTTGACACAAAGCAGAAAGTTTAACCACATTACGTTCATTTTGGCATCCCTTCACTGGCTTCCTCTCGCTGCAAGATCAGATTTTAAGATACTGTTATTGGCTTATAAAATTGTTCATGGACTTCCACCTCCCTATTTGGCTGACTTGGTAAGGCCCTATGTACCAGCTCAGACCCTGCGTTCACAGGGTACAGGACTTTTATGTGTTCCCAGGATGAATAAAAAGTCTGCCGGTCACAGAGCTTTCTCTTACCATGCCCCACCTCTGTGGAACGATCTCCCGGCACACATACAGTCGGGTACCGTGGAGACTTTTAAATCACGTTTAAAGACTCATTTGTTTTCCTTGTTTTATCATTAGTTTTATTGTGTTATGGTGTGTTTTTATTCTTGTATTCTTTTATGGTTTTGTCTTTTTATTGTTTTTAAATTTTTAATTCAGTTTTCTGTGTTTTTATTATGCTGTGTGAAGTGCCTTGAGGCGATGTCATCACGAATTGGCGCTATATAAATTAATAAATTTGATTTTGATTTGACTTCAATTTTGTTGGGATTCTCCTACTTTCTAAGTAGGAGAACTTGCACAATCAACGACTGACTAAATACTTTTTTACCTCACTGTGTGTGTGTGTGTGTGTGTGTGTGTGTGTGTGTGTGTGTGTGTGTGTGTGTGTGTGTGTGTGTGTGTGTGTGTGTGTGTGTGTGTGTGTGTGTGTGTGTGTGTGTATACACATACAGTTGTATGCAAAAGTTTGGGCACCCCTGATAATCTTCGTGATTTTCCTTTATAAGTCGTTGGTTGTCTGGATCAGAAATTTCTGTTAAATATATAATATAGCAGATGAATACACTGATATTTGAGAAGTGAAATGAAGTTTCTAGTATTTACAGAAAGTGTGCAATAATTATTTAAACAAAGTAAGGCAGTTGCATAACTTTGTCATTTTATTGATTGGAATACATTTGGCACTAATTGAAACACAAAATTGGTTTGGTAATCTCATTGACCCTTGACCTCCTTACACAGGTGAATCCAATCTGAAAGGGTATTTAAGGTGGCCATTTGCAAATGTTTCCCCTCTTTGCATCTCTTCTAATGAGTGGCAACATGGGAGCCAAACAACTCTCAAATGACCTAAAAACAAAGATTGTAGAGATTAGAAGGGTGTCAATTCAGCACAGTCTGTCGGAAAAAAGTTGCCAGATCTGTGAGCCAGCATCAGCGCCTGACTGGTAACACTGTTTAAATTTTGTGAATGAGCTTTTTACCAGCTTGTAGTTAGTCAGGCTACATACTACTGGGATATACATGCCTAACTGAGTAATTAAGATGTCGGAGTTCAATGTTACAATGTAATGACTGCAAAAAGACCAAAGCAGTGCCCAGTTTGATACCTGTTAGTATGTTATAGCTTTGGTCATAACCGTCCAGGTGCATATCATCACTCAGTACACAGTAGCTGTCCCTGGTCTGGGGGGTATGAAATCATATCAAACCAACACTTAATATGAATTACTCTTGATTTGGGAGATTGTGCATATAATAGCTATGAAATTTACCATTACGTACAACATCAGGCTTGTAACTGTTGTGGTTAATGGTGGCAGATAGACTAAGTACAATAAGGCTATATCATATTTATGACTAGGGTTGTAAAAAAGTGAACTTATACTTTAACTCACTCTTTGTCTCTTCTCATTGACAACCACTAGACTGTTGCTTGTCTCAGTGTCATTGTGCTTTTAATACTCCGAATCATTAGATTTTTCTCCCCCTTGAACCATCAGGAAATATCGCGTTACTGGATCAGAGACACCATCCAACCCTGGAGGAGTCAGCGAAGAGTTCCGTCGCAGACATCAGCAGAGAGAAAAGGAAAGACGTGAGCATGGAGTCTACACCTCCTCTAAAGAGGACAGAAACAGAGAACCAGACCGAGAAAGGAACAGAGACAAAGACAAAAACCGACTGAGCAAAAAAGGTGATATATATATTTTTTTTATTTCAGTTTTAAATGGATCGTTTCTTCAGGTGTACTGAGAAAAACAGGACTACTTGGTGCTGGAATGTCAACTGACGATGGCTCATTTAACTTTTTTTTTTTAACTCAACTATCTTCCAGTTTCATAACTGGAAGATAGATTGCTGATGTTCCGAAGAGACGCATGTGCACTGAAGACAAGGGGGACTGATTTTTAGGGGGGACCGTTCGGACATTCGACACCATTTCGCTGGTAAGCTGAAGTTATGGTCCCTCATGTAAAGAAAGAAAATAATAATTAAAATAATATCCTCCGTTTGTTGTTGTGGGACTTGACTGATTTAAATACCCCACAAAGTGAGATTTTGCATGGAATCCCAGACCGAGGGAGATTGACAGTCATCTTGTGTTTCTTCCACTTTCTAATCAGTAATCATAACAGGTGTTGTTTTCTACCAAGCTGCTTGCCTGTTGTCCTGTAGTCCATCCCAGCCTTGTGCAGGTCTACAGTTTTGTCCCTGGTGTCCTTAGACAGCTCTTTGGTCTTGGCTATGGTGGAGAGATTGGAGTGTGATTGATTGAGTGTGTGTGAACAGGTGTCTTTTATACAGGTAACAAGTTCAAACAGGTGCAGAATAAGAGGGCTTCTTAAAGAAAAATTAACAGGTCTGTGAGAGCCAGAATTCTTGCTGGTTGGTAGGGGATCAAATACTTATTTCATGCAATAAAATGCAAATTAATTATTTAAAAATCATTCAGTGTGATTTTCTGGATTTTTTTTTTTTTTTTTTTTAGGTTCTGTCTCTCACAGTTGAAGTGTACCTACGATAAAAATTACAGACCTCTCCATTCTTTGTAGGTGGGAAAACCTGCAAAACTGACAGGGGGTCAAATACTTATTTTCCCCACTGTGTGTGTGTGTGTGTGTGTGTGTGTGTGTGTGTGTGTGTGTGTGTGTGTGTGTGTGTGTGTGTGTGTGTGTGTGTGTGTGTGTGTGTGTGTGTGTGTGTGTGTGTGTGTGTGTGTGTGTGTCAGTCACCATACCAAGTTTGGTGTTGATTGCTTAATTAGCACAAACCGTGTCACATACATACATAGATTGCCTTTTGTGTATGTGTATTTGTGCATGTCTGCTTTCAACCTAAGGGCTCCAGTGACCTCCCCTTTGGTGCCCACAGTCACCATACTAAGATTGGTGTTGATTGCTTCCACCCTGTGGAAGACCTCCTGTGTGGTCCCGGTTCCCAAAACACCACACGCCAAGGAACCGGCCCACTACAGACCAGTTGCCCTGACCATGGAACAGCTCGTCCTGTCTCACCTCTGCACCGTGGTGACGGACACCCTGGACCCACTGCAGTTCGCCTACAGGCCCAACATCGGGGTAGATGATGTTGTCATCTACCTACTGCAGCGAGTGCTCACCCACCTGGAGACCGGCGGGAGCACTGTGAGAGTCATGTTCTTTGATTTCTCCAGCGCTTTCAACACCATCAGACCGGTGCTGCTGGGGGGGAAACTGGAGGAGGCAGGTGTGGATGGACACCTTGCTGCCTGGACCATCGACTACCTCACTGACCGCCCGCAGTATGTGCAGCTGCGCGGCTGTCAATCTGAGGTGGTAAGGTGCAGCGCCGGGGCCCCCCAGGGCACCGTCCTCTCGCCTTTCCTCTTCACCCTCTACACCTTGGACCTCACCTACAACACAGACAGCTGCCACCTCCAGAAGTTCTCTGATGACTCCGCCATTGTGGGTCACGTGTCTGAGGGGAACGAGCTGGAGTACCGGTCGGTCATCACTGACTTCGTGGACTGGTGTGAGCGCAACCATTTGTGTCTCAACAGCAGTAAGACGAAGGAGATGGTGATTGACTTCAGGAGAAAACCACCACCTCACCCACCGGTGAACATCCAGGGGGGGAACATGGAGACTGTGGACAGTTTCAAATACCTGGGTGTTCACCTCAACAACAAACTGGACTGGACTCACAACACCAACGCCCTGTACAAAAAAGGCCAGAGTCGCCTCCACCTCCTGAGGAGACTGAGATCCTTTGGAGTGAGCAGGCCTCTGCTTACAACCTTCTGTGTCTCTGTTGTAGCCTCAGCTCTCCTCTATGCTGTCATCTGTTGGGCCCCGGGCAGCACAGAGTGGGAGAGAAAGAGACTGAATAAGCTGGTCAGGAAGTCCAGTTCTGTCCTCTGGGCTCTCTGGAGGAGATGGCTGAGAGGAGATTGTAAAGAAAATGCTCCTATCTCCTTTTCAATCCCAATTATGTTTATATATATATATATATATATATATATATATATATATATATATATATATAATATACACTCAACAAAAATATAAACGCAACACTTTTGGTTTTGCTCCCATTTTGTATGAGATGAACTCAAAGATCTAAAACTTTTTCCACATACACAATATTACCATTTCCCTCAAATATTGTTCACAAACCAGTCTAAATCTGTGATAGTGAGCACTTCTCCTTTGCTGAGATAATCCATCCCACCTCACAGGTGTGCCATATCAAGATGCTGATTAGACACCATGATTAGTGCACAGGTGTGCCTTAGACTGTCCACAATAAAAGGCCACTCTGAAAGGTGCAGTTTTGTTTTATTGGGGGGGTACCAGTCAGTATCTGGTGTGACCACCATTTGCCTCATGCAGTGCAACACATCTCCTTCGCATAGAGTTGATCAGGTTGTCAATTGTGGCCTGTGGAATGTTGGTCCACTCCTCTTCAATGACTGTGCGAAGTTGCTGGATATTGGCAGGAACTGGTACACGCTGTCGTATACGCCGGTCCAGAGCATCCCAAACATGCTCAGTGGGTGACATGTCCGGTGAGTATGCCGGACATGCAAGAACTGGGACATTTTCAGCTTCCAAGAATTGTGTACAGATCCTTGCATCATGGGGCCGTGCATTATCCTGCTGCAACATGAGGTGTATGGCACAACAATGGGCCTCAGGATCTTGTCACGGTATCTCTGTGCATTCAAAATGCCATCAATAAAATGCACCTGTGTTCTTCATCCATAACAGACGCCTGCCCATACCATAACCCCACCGCCACCATGGGCTACTCGATCCACAACACTGACATCAGAAAACCGCTCACCCACACGACGCCACACACACTGTCTGCCATCTGCCCTGAACAGTGTGAACCGGGATTCATCCGTGAAGAGAACACCTCTCCAACGTGCCAAACGCCAGCGAATGTGAGCATTTGCCCACTCAAGTCAGTTACGACAACGAACTGGAGTCAGGTCGAGACCCTGATGAGGACGACGAGCATGCAGATGAGCTTCCCTGAGACGGTTTCTGACATTTTGTGCAGAAATTCTTTGGTTATACAAACCGATTGTTTCAGCAGCTGTCCGAGTGGCTGGTCTCAGACGATCTTGGAGGTGAACATGCTGGATGTGGAGGTTCTGGGCTGGTGTGGTTACACGTGGTCTGCGGTTGTGAGGCTGGTTGGATGTACTGCCAAATTCTCTGAAACGCCTTTGGAGACGGCTTATGGTAGAGAAATGAACATTCAGTACACGAGCAACAGCTCTGGTTGACATTCCTGCTGTCAGCATGCCAATTGCACGCTCCCTCAAATCTTGCGACATCTGTGGCATTGTGCTGTGTGATAAAACTGCACCTTTCAGAGTGGCCTTTTATTGTGGGCAGTCTAAGCCACACCTGTGCACTAATCATGGTGTCTAATCAGCATCTTGATATGGCACACCTGTGAGGTGGGATGGATTATCTCAGCAAAGGAGAAGTGCGCACTATCACAGATTTAGACTGGTTTGTGAACAATATTTGAGGGAGATGGCGATATTGTGTATGTGGAAAAAGTTTTAGATCTTTGAGTTCATCTCATACAAAATGGGAGCAAAACCAAAAGTGTTGCTTTTATATTTTTGTTGAGTGTGTGTGTATATATATATATATATATATATATATATATATATATATATATATTCTACCTCATATCTTATGTCTTGTACTGTTACCAGTATTATTATTGCTTATCCTTGCACACGCTGTTTGAACATTTTCCTCTACTTGCACCCACCTTGTGTGTTTTTTTAAGAGCTGACGTAACATATGAATTTCTCCTCTGTGAGATCAATAAAGTTTATCTTTATCTTTTACTGTGGCTGTGCATAGCGAACACAAACTGTGCCACATACATAGATTGTCATATAGTTTGCACTGGGATACCAATTAAACAACTGCAAATTATAAAGAAGGCAATGTTTATACAGCCAAGGGGATTTTAGCATTGATTTATATTTGTTTAATTGCTAACCCTAGGATAAATCCAACCTCTTTTTTTCCAGTCTTTCCACTAGAAATATTTTGTGTCGGCAGACCACCTCTGCAAAATTATTGTTGCTGCTGCTGCTTAAGTAGGACAGGCACACACATTGTAGCACATTTATTTGATCAGTATATGCTTTGATGTTGAAACAAACCCAGGGACAAAATATTCTACAGAAATGCATTTGTCAGTTGAACCAGTATGTTATTCTCTATGAAATAGTACATGCTGTGTATGTGACAGAGTGTCAGTCTCACTCTTTCAAAAGCGCCGGGAAGTAACAAGCAGAGCTCAGAGCTGTCATGATACCACTTTAAAAACATTTCACTCTCTTTCACTTAAAACACACACCAAGTCTGTTTCTGACGGACGGTGCGTTTGATTTTTTTTTTTTTTTTTCTTTGTGACAGGTCAGTCAGGCAGCCATTTCCACAAAAAATAAAGTTTTCTTGTGGTTGGGGCTTTTTTCCTTCTACTTACAGAGATTGCTCAGGTTTGTAGCCAGAGAGGCAAGGGGTTGAAAGCCCCCTTTAAGTACTTTTGAAGATGATTTAAATGCTTTTTGTGCATGTAATAATAATAATATGCGTAATAATCCTAATAATAATAATAGCAATATCAGTTTATTTCAATGTAATGGTTGTAGGGTGCAGACTGGTTTGCCCCAGCTACAAAAAAAAATAAAAAAATAGAGAGGTAGCACCAGTTCACATAAGGCAAGCTTTTTTGCTCAGTTCACGCGTTTTCTCAAGTAGCAAAAAAGAGGTTGGGCACTTTACATGCCGACCTGTCCCACATGTTGTGCACCATATGCATAAAGCCATCAAGATGGGACACATAGCACTGAGATTTTATTTCTTGGCAGTATTGTGGAAACAAAGTTGTTGATTTAATTTATCATTTTTTACTTCATTGTTTGAGTAATTTTTACTCATATTACTCAAACAAATATTTTATTTGCTGGCCAGTGGCCACAGCCATTGAAATGTGAGGACTGCCTCATTTTACTCTGTTTCTGAATATCATACTGTTGTTCTTACTGTTGGCTTACCACTGTTGCTCTGGGGGTTGGTAAGGTTAGACCTTACCTGTGTGAAGCGCCTTGAGGCAACTCTGTTGTGATTTGGCGCTATATAAAGGAAAAAAAAAAAAAAAAAAAATTGACCATAGAATTAAACAACACATTATTAATTACTTGACAATGTAAAATACGCAGCCAGAACTGTTTAGAATAAGTGGCTGTCACTTTCTCAGATGAACGACAGGGCAGCCAGAGCCGCGGCAGCAGCCGGTCAGAGCGTTGGGAGCACAGTGAGAGAAGCGAACGCTCACAGAGAGACGACTGGTCTGAGCGCATCAGCCGTGGCAGTAAGAGAGATGAACCAGCTACACCACAGCAGCGACCTAGAGGTACTTCTGAGTAATCATTTGATCATGCTTCATTTCCTTAAACTGTTTTCTCTTAGAAAGATGTAAAGATTCATATCAGTGGAGAATATTACATACAGCATAAATGATAGTTACATGATGTTTCTTTGGGAATTGCTCTGTCATATGTGAGGCCATTTGCTATTTACAGACACACACACACACACACATTGTTGCAAAGTGAGATTTCTTGGTAATCTCAACTAATTGCATGTAGATTCTTCCACACCCTCACGTTCTAACTGGGACGAGGATGACAGCGGTTATGCCAGTACACGACATTCCCAGTGGGAGTCTCCATCTCCAGCTCCTTCTCACAGAGAGTCGGATCGGTCAGAGCGAAGCCATCGATCTGGTCGAGAAAGTGAGAGGAGAGACCGGTAAGAACTATTTCTCTCCTTTTTTTGATCTGACCTTCATCAAGCCTTAGTTTAATTTCAAAATATAGACTAAATGCTGGGAATATCACAGGGATGCTTATTCGCCGTCTTTGGACGGTTTTCCATCTTTTTGTAAATTCTTGCCGTCTAAAAGAAATGCAGGGCTAAGAAAAATCTGTGGATCCGCGAAATTCCGCGGATTTCATCATGGGGGGAGGTGTTAGTGTTTTACTCTGTAATCATGATTGTCATTGAGTTTTTAAAATGTCTATCGCAAAGTATTCTTTTTTTTTTTTTAACGAAATCGTGCATGTTTTATAAGACTGCGGCAATCCGCGGACAATGATTAAAAATCAGTGTCCTGTGAGGAAAAAAAGCCTGGCTGTTGCGACAGTTGCCATAAAGTGAGACTGGTTGGTTGCTGCGGCGACGCTGTGTGTCTCCTGCACGAAGTTTTAGCTAAAGGTAGCATGTGGACATCGCAAACCTTTAGAGCGCGAAAATTTTTAAAAGAAGACCGACGTCGGACAGAGAGAAGATGGCGAGAAAGATTGTTTGAAAAAGTCTGATAAGGACAAGAATCCGTGGAATTGTCGCTGGCTTCATCAACACACCTGAAAGATAAAAGAAACGGGAAAAGTGAACTGTGCCCTCAGGAAACACGGTAAGAATTTTTCTCTCTCTGGAAAATAAACATTGTGCTGTTCAAACAGGATTGTAGAAAAGATTATGTGACTTTTTTCATTAATCTAGACTTTCTTTCATTGGGAAAAAAGACCGGCTTTGAATTGATTTAGGGTGCATGAATTTACACAAGAATGTAAATGAGTTTTTATTAATGTAGACGTTTTTCATGGGAAAAAGACAGTGGCTTTGAGTGGATTTACAGGAATTTACACAAGAATATGTGGCTTTTTTACTATAAGGTATGTTAATCAAGGTATGTCAATCAATAAATAAATTTCTGTATAAAATAAAAAATAAATAAATTCAGGTTCAGATTCTTACAGGTTTGGGCTCAGACTGAGATGGATAATTTAAACAAATTTAACATTTTATTGTTGTGCATTATTGAATGAATAATAGTAATCGAGTGGCTTCAATATTATGGTATGATATTATGATATGATGTCTCTTTACCTAGTCTGAAAGCAGTTATGAAGTTATTTATAACATTTTAGTTGAGAGTTATGATTTTTAATTGCCTAGTCTTTGAGCCCAATCACTAACAAACTAAAGTTTTCATAAAGATTTAGCTATATTTGTAAACTGTTGTGCTGTTATATTCTGTACATGCTCCTACAGGATGGCACAACATGCATTCAAAAGCCACATGTTGTGCCATACTGCATGAGATCACGAGAAATTTAACAGCTGTTTCAGGTCCAAATTTAGTCCAAAGAATGCACCAGAATGCACCACAGGGCACTTGTATTCTCAAAATTTTCTGGGGATCATATTCCCCCCAGACCCCCCTTAGCTTTCCAAACGCCTAGAGCATTCGGGGTAACTTTTGCTGTCTTGAATATTATAGATGAATCACATTGCTGTCTTTTTTTTTTTTCTCCGAAGCGTCCATGATATCATCACACACTAATTTTTACACGATATGCAACACAAAATACAGGTAAAACCCATTAACTCGTGTATGCGTAACTCACGTTTTGGCTTTACTCACGGTGGTTTTGTGGACCCCAAAAATTTTGACTATAATTAATGGTAAGTTTTAGTGACCAATCTCATTAACTCGCGGTTTCAGATAACTCACGGCCTGATTTTTGTGGACCCCAACTTGCGTGAGTTAATGGGGTTCACCTGTATGAAGTTTTGTGATTCATTGTGCACTCAGTTTTCGACAGAAATGATGACTATATTTAGTAAAAGGCTCATTTTCTGCATTTTTGATCTTGTCTAACTCAAATGTATATATTACAAAGTCTTTATTTCTCTCCATTTGCGTGTAATATTTAGGATGGCTATAATGAATAATTTATTTATATATTTAATTTATTTAACCTTTATTTATTTGGTTATTTATTTAATTGTTTAATGATACACCTATGCTTATTTTTTAAGCATTAAAACTTGTTTTTGGACAGAATTGCTCAAATGCCAAGGCCATACAGAACTGTATATTATGGTATGGTATCACTGAATCACAGTGAATGAATTTGTGTGGCTTTCTCAAACATGTAAGTCGTTTTTGCACTCTCTGAGTGCCCCTTCTTTTTTGGAATTGGTTCACATGTCAATTGAATCTGGCTCCGCTGTGGTTTCCCCTGTTTTGGGAAGGTGGGGAAGATGTTAACATCAATCACACGTGCCCAGCTTGAAATATCTGCCTTAAGACCTTTAGATTGCTTGCACTTATCAGCATATGGATGCTATACAACTTGGACCGACATAAAGCTGTAGTGGACATAGGGTTTCATTGGGGTCTGTGTTCGATCCCCTGCAAGAAATTTACCACATTAAACATGTAAATAAATGAGTTCTTTGTCCAGATGTGGCCAGTGCATTTCCATTTAATGTTCCTTGTTGTAAATGTGCACCGTTACTCTTCACATTTCGTGTATAGGTTGTTTGGAAGTGGTCCTTCCTTCCTAACATGTTTTCTGATGTGTTCAGGTCAGTCAGAGGCAGCTACCCTGATGACACACCACTTCCCACACCATCCTACAAGTACAACGAGTGGGCCAATGATAGGAAACATTTAGGTTCTACACCTCGCTTGTCACAAGGAAAAGGTGGTCTTTATTTAAAAATACAAACCAAAAACCAGCTGCTGTTTTTATTTGCATGACTTTGTCAAATACTGCACGTGTCCATCAAAAAACAATGATTGTGTCGCTGCTTCAGGAAAGAGGGAAGATGGCGAGGGAGGAATTGTGTTTGATAATGTGGACGAGAAAGAACAGTGGGAAGAGGATCAAAAGGTGAGTGTTTGAGCCAAAGCCACGATTGTCACATGAACTATTTCATGTCTGTTAAGTTCTCTACAGTGTTTTGCACAGGCCTCTTCAACTCTGCTTCTCCCATTGGAAGTTCATCCATGGACCTTATAGTATTACATCGTTATCGTCTGTCTGTCAACCTTTCCTTCAAATCACTCCACTAATTGTAGCTGGAATTTAGTATTTCTACCAACAGTTTTCAAGAGGAAGGGTAAATATTGAAAAGCAAGTCAAAACTTCAAATCACTTCTTCTATGGCACCTATTGGATCAGTCTGAATTTTCGTTCATCCACATTAGGCCCAATGCATGAATCTGCCATTTAGAATTTCCATCCACTATTTCTGCAGGAAATTAAAATCCTGGATATCAGGTCAAATCTTCCAATCACTGCTACTCATAAGGTTCTTCTTGGATCTGTCTGAATTTTAATATATTTTAATAATTTTAATTTTTGCAAATTTACTAAAAATAAATAAACTTAAGAAATTACATATACATTAGTATTCACACCCTTTGCTTAATACATTTTTCATGCACAATTTGACAGCAGTTACAGACTCAAATCTTCTTGAATATGATGCCGCAAGCTCTTTGTCATGCTGAAAGATGAACGGTAGCCCCAGTCTAAGGTCAAGAGTGTTCTGGTTTTCATCCAGGATGTCTCTGTACATTGCTGCATTCATCGTTCCCTCAATATTGACTACTGTTCCAGTTCCTCCTGCTGAAAAACATCCCCACAGCATGATGCTGCCACCACTATGCTTCACTGTAGGGAAGGCTCCTGATTGGATAGAATTTTAATCAGTACCGCCACCCAAAGGTTTGGCAGACTAATTACAACACATTTAATACGGTTCGATGTGGATGGATTTTTTTTTTAAATGACGTAATGTGGATGAAGTTTTTTCCCCAAACTGAAAGGGTAAGATATTCGGTTTTACAAATACCCGACAACGTGTGTACATGGCCTTATGTCTGTGAAAGGCACTATATAAATAAATTTGCTTACTTACTTATTAATATTGAGTGCACGTTTTACAACATCATAAAAGTTTTAAAACATGCAATTGCGATGACACTTCCAGGGCTCCGTAAAAATGCCTGTTTTTACAAATAAAAATGGAATATTTTACAAAAGCACATTTATCTACACACGACACACGTCACATTAACGTGTTGGTTTACATAATGGATTACTGAACCAATCACTGTTTAGCACTTTTACCCAGAATGTGTTTGTTACAAAACCTCAGAATTAGTGCCTTATTCAACATTAAAAGATATATGTTATATTTTAACTTTGTACAAATGACAGAATTGACATTAATGGAGTTATTCTATCAGTATTTTCAAAAAACCATAAGTTAGTATGACTTTATTTTTCAAGACCTCCGCCTGACCGGAGTGTTGAAATTGATAGAGAGCTGGCCTTATGGCTGCTCTTGGTGTCTCTGTGGCGGGAGCGTTGTTGTAAACAAGAGCTTCCAGCAGGGGCAGAATGTTGAAAGAAAAATGATTATGATTAGTAAAGAGTTGATTTCGTGGGTGCTCTCAGGATTTGTCTGTGCTGCTTCCTGCAGGGGGCAGTATGGTCAAACATTCTTGCTTATTCTTTAGGTCTTTTACCGCTTTTGATGCTTTCAAAAGTGATCGTGTTAAAAATCAATTTCAGCTCTTTAGTAACTGCAAATGTCCCATAGACAACACCGGAATTTATCAGTTATCGATTATCTGTAACTTCCGATACATTTTTGGGTGGTTTATCGGTTTATCTTTATCAAAGATAACTTTTCAGTTATCTTATTATCTGTTATCGAAGTTAATTTTTTGGTTATCTGTGCCCACCACTGGGACTAACTTACTTTCCCACAAGAAGCAGAAATTGTTCAAATTGGGCCAAAAATGCAAAACACTGCTCCTCCTATGGTTATCGAAAGGCTTATTCTTCAACAAATGTGAACATAAATTCTAGTTATCATTTTGGTCAAACCAAAAGAGAAATATGGTTCATTATTCTGAGTGGTCCAGGTACATGCAAAGATTTGCTTTTTAACAGACTGAATTAAATAAATCAATTGTTTTAAGAAATTCTTGTGTTTAGGGGTGATTTCTGGTCAACAAGTCAGCATCTTTAAATTTGTCTGCGATTGTGTGCATGTTATGTAGCAACTTGACAGAGATTGGTACATGGAAGATGAAGGCTACGATGAGTTCCGCAATCCTTTCACCTCCATTTCTGATGATTATGTGAAGAAGAGAGAGCAGATTCTGCAGAAGCAAACTCAAAAACGAATATCTGCTGTGAAACGACAAATCAATGAGGTACAACAGTAACTCTGACAGGACAGTCACAACTACATGTGTCTGCATACAAAGACATATCGCATGCTTGCTGTGTTCTTTATTCAGGATAATGAGCGGTGGGAGACAAATCGTATGTTGACCAGTGGTGTGGTGCAGAGGTTAGAGGTGAATGAAGACTTTGAGGAAGACAATGCCACAAAGGTTCACTTACTGGTTCACAACCTGGTTCCTCCTTTCCTGGATGGACGAATAGTCTTCACTAAACAGGTAACTGGAATCATAATGAGGAAGCTGTAATGGAGTAACTTTTAAAGTTGGGAAGCTTTTACAGCATAATGTTTAGTCATGATTCTGTGAATTGCATGTTGGCTTTATTTTTTACACAATATGTGAGATCTGTAGTCATGTAGCATGTTTTTGATTACAATGTGTGCGGATTTGTTTGCCTGCATCAGCCAGAGCCTGTGATCCCGGTGAAAGATGCTACCTCTGACATGGCCATCATCTCTAGGAAGGGCAGCCAACTTGTCCGTAAACATCGTGAGCAGAAAGAGCGCAAGAAGGTAGGTCGTATGAGTAATTTACTTCAAATGACATTAATCTAGTTTTCTGCCCCTGCTGCTTGGAATCTCTTGCAGGATACATTGCAGCTCCAAGATCTGACCTCACTAATGTATGTACTGTCTGATTGTTTCTAGGTTTGTTGAGCTGCTTTGTTTTGTTATGGGATGTGTCTTGTTTTGTTGTTTTTTTTTTACTGTTTTGTGTGTTTTTTCTGAACTGACTGCTGTCTTGGCCAAGGCTCAATGGTAAAAGCGAATTGTAATCTCAGTGGCACTCACCTGATAAAATATAGCTTAAATAAAAAAATCTAACATTAATTTCACTTTCTGACCATGTACCTTTGGTCAGAGTGTGTCTCTGCTCTGCTTGGATAAGAAAGAAGTTCTGCTGGTAGTTCAGTGGATGAGCGATAGATGTCTTCCAATTAGATGATCTAAATTCACCACTACAACTTCATAGTACAGTCATACAATGCAACAACTGTGAGGTGCAACAACTTGACACATCTGACAGTTTGAGGTCTATCAGTTTTGCTCGGTACCCAGATATGGAATTTGAAGATTGGTTCTATAAACCTTCTAATATTATATGGAAAGGTGATGGTCTACTGGTTAAGTGTTGGCCTTGAGACCACAGGATCCTCAGTTCAAACCCCCTCCATATTGGAAAATCACTATGGGCCCTTGAACAAGGTTCTTAATCCCCCATTTATTTCCAGTTTGCAGTTGAGCACCTTTCTTGGCAGCACCCGGACATTAGTGTGTGAATGGGTGAATGCAGGGCATCATTGTAAAGTGCTTTAGGCTTCAAATGGAAGTGCTGTATAAATCCAGCCCATTTGCCATTTATTTTCCAATTTGTCTAATTAAATATATCTTTTCAGGCACAGCACAAACATTGGGAATTGGCAGGTACCAAACTGGGTGATATCATGGGCATCAAGAAGACAGAAGACAGTGATGAATCAGGGGGGAAGGTGGTAGGCGAGGATGGAAAAGTGGACTACAGGTGATCTGACTCTTCATACATTTGTTGGATTTAAAACTCTTTTCCAAATTTCTCTTGTTTACTTTTCTGGGACAGCAGAGACAGTTTGTCTGTCGTGGTATCATAATATTTGCCTGTGATTTTCTTTCTGTCTTGCAGAGCAGAGCAGAAATTTGCAGAGCACATGAAAGAGAAGTCTGAGGCCAGCAGTGAGTTTGCCAAGAAAAAAAGCCTTCTGGAACAGAGACAGTATCTACCTATTTTTGCTGTCCGACAGCAGCTCCTCAACATTATAAGGTATTAGTCTTAATACAGATTCACTTCAGGTCGATTTTCATCCTTTGTTGTCACTTAAAAAGAGCTTTCCATCCCATCAAAACTGTAGTCTGCATATTATGTTTCATTCAGCATACGAGGGCTGTCAATAAAGTATAGGTCCTTTTTATTTTTTTCAAAAACTATATGGATTTCATTCATATGTTTTTACGTCAGACATGCTTGAACCCTCGTGCTGACGTCACCGACAGGCGTGGAAAAACTCACGCATGCGCACGAGGGTTCAAGCATGTCTGACGTAAAAACATATGAATGAAATCCATATAGTTTTTGAAAAAAATAAAAAGGACCTACACTTTATTGACAGACCTCATAAATGTAAAAATTAAATAATTATAATAATAAAGTTTTATCCCCCCGTATGAAATACGGGTGGATAGGTCCGCATGTGCATTTTTGCTTGTTAGCGCGATATATCAAGAACCAGTTGACCAATTTCGTTTATATTTAGCATAAGGGTGGACTTGGGTGATCCCCCCCAACACTTTGTATTACTGATTTGTCGGGACCAGGGGAATATGTCATCTCCTGATGACTCTTGTTAAATAAGGTATTGAACAGTGGTTCTGAAACAGTATCTGTCATTGTTCCATTTAGAAGCACCCACTACTGTGAGAAATGGTCTTTTAAATCTACAGCGTGTAGGATTTAGTGTCATTCAGTGGTAAGGTTCCTTATCGTATACCTATAAATGATACGCCAATATGATTGGATAAATTGGATAAAACACTAAAGAATAAATAGCAATACACCCTTTTCGCGAACGGGTAATATTTTCATACCACCCGAGTAATCAGCCAATCCAGACAGCGGAGCGGCGACGAAGAGGCGCGGTCAGAGGAACTGTGAAATACTGGTGAGTCACTATTAATAATTTCTTACGTGTCCAGCCTCATAGGTTGATCGTGAAAATTAAATTTGTTAGTTCTAAAAGCCATCATAATTATTTACAGGAAAACGTTCGATTTTTTTTTTTTTTTTTTTTTCTGCTAAGGTTTGAACTTTGAGAGTTTACACAGGAGAGAAAAGTCAGAAAATGTTAAAGGAGACCTGCATTGAAAAAATGCAGTCAGATTTTTTTGAACAAAAAATGACTTACATTTACACATGAGATCCTTCTGAATGTAGTAAAGTAAATCTGCAAGCCCAGATCTGTCATTCAACGGAGAAATCTTCATTTGAAAATCACAAATTTACAGCTAACATTTAGCCCTCCGCAAATTGTCCCTCTCATCATGGAAGCTGCCGAGACGTCACGGACAAGACCCTCTCCCAGCATGCATTGCGCCAATTGTAATTTGTGGATTTACGTCAGTTTGCATCTGCACCTTTTTCTTGTCTTATACGGAAGGATCTACTTTTTTAAAACTTCATATTGTCTTGCGGCACATTTGGTGAGTACACATTTCTTTTATTTGTGCTTGAAAATTATTTTGGGGGACTTTTTCATACGCCCGTTTGATTGAGTGCTGTCACAATGAAAATCTACTGTCTTTCGCCTCCGGTACTATCGCGGGATATGGAGGCAAGACCCGCAAAGAATCCCAGTCATTAAAAATATATAAACCTCTCTCAGCGTCCATGGAGCTCTGGGGCTCCGATTGCCGAGATGTGCGGTGCTGTGGATTTTGCAGCAAGAAGTCTGTCCTTGCAGCAACAGGTGTACCGGCCGCTTCGCATTAAAACAGCGAGCGTAATCTCAGGACTTGTGCCAAGTGTGCTGCAGCTCCATTCAGTAGACAGAGAGGTGATGCCGGCTGCAAAGCAGACACGGGCGGTGTGAGTGGCCCGCGTCGGCGGTTAACGAGCTCATTAACGAGCCCGCAGACTTAATAAGCGCAGCGGAGGCAGAGAGCGGGAGAGGAACAACGGCGCCCGCTGTCGATGTCGTTGCTGATCTGAGCACACAGATCTGTATCTCACATTCATTGCAGCTTACTTTTGGATGTTGAAACCAGGACGTGTATAAGTAACATTACTAACAGATAAAATCAATTTCAATGCGGGATCGGACTGAAGGCGTCATGGAAATGATACGGCTGTACAAACTGTTTTCACAGAGGGCTAAATTTTAGCTGCAAATTTGTCATTTTTAAACAAAGATTTCTCCACTGAATTACAAATTTGGGCTTACAGATTTACTTTACTGCATTCACAAGGGTCTTATAAATACATATCAGCTATTTCTTTCTGAAATCTGACCACATTTATTTCATTGCAGGTCTACTTTAATGCCTGTATGAGAGAAGTGTATAAAGTGTGTAGTGAGGGGTTTTACAGCCTTAAAACATCTATAATAATTGTAAAAAATAACGCTGACTACTTCGCGGATTTAGTGCAATTTTGCATGCTTTTTTTTTTTTTTTAACAGCACATTGATGCTCTCACTGCCTCCGATTCGCTTTCTGAGTCTGCAGGCTCGGTAAGCGCCGCAGCGGGCCACTCACACCGCCCCCCTTCTGCTGTGCTGAGCTGTATGCAGCAACCGGTCCAGAGACTACGCTCGCTGTTTTGATGCGTAGCGTCCGCTGCATGGTCTCGGTAACCGCAGCCGCAGAGCTCCGTGGCCATGACTTGGATTCTTTGCGGATCCCGCATCTGTAGCCCCAGAGGCATTGAGCGAAGGGAGAGCATGCGCATTGTGTTCTGCGTGCATTTATCAGGGTGCATGGTTTTCTTCAGGGTGTATAAAGCCATATTCATTGGTGAACAACTTGATAACTGATAATATTGCGTTATGCCATCACAAGTCACAGTTCTATTTCCTTTCAGATTTTTGCTTGTTTGGCAGCTTGGATTCATGCGTCCTTGTCTACTCTTGCAAACTGAATAATCCTCCACATCACAATCATGAGGGTTCTCAAACTTAACCTACACTTGTAACCAGTAAACAGTGTACATGAGAACAACCACTGGTTTCTCTCTTTTTTTTTTTTTCTTCAGTCTTCTAGATACACTGCATAAATATGAAAATCAGAAAAAAGTATATCTATTTTCGGCTACAATATCAACATGGCTGTGTAACATGCAGTTATGTAAGTCTCATTCTAAGGTTATGAAAACGGTTAAATTAATTTACAGAGGTAATTATAATAATCTAATAATCACATGGTTATGAATTGGGGTGGGTGATAAAAATCAATTATTGGATGCACTGCGATGCAGAAGATTGTGAAATGATTCACAAATGTCAGAAATCAATTTTATAAAGGGTAATTGCTGGGGTAGGAACATGGGTGCTGGCCACCGAGCACTTTTCATTTACCTTTTGTAAACCTGAATTTCTACTTTTACCCGAGTAATTTTTTTGAGTCAGTAATATACTTTTTAATTAAGTACATTTGCCATATGGCTTTGTTACAGCCCCTCTTTTCCAAATCTGGGGGAGATGGAGACCACGTGGAGCAGATGTTGAGCTGTGCTGCGAGATGAAACACAAAAACCACCTGTATTTGGGCTTTGATAAATGTGACACACGACAGACGAAGAAGCACTTAGCAACAAATTCTGGTTATGCCTGAACACACTTCAAAATCTAAAAAAACAAACAAAATAGTTAAGTGACAGAGCACTTGTTGTGCCTTTTAAAGAAAATCTCCGCTTTTAAAAAATCTTCACATTCAGCAAGCACATTGAAGGCTCCAGTGAAAGCAGACTTGTATTCTGTTTCAAAAAGGGCTAGGAAAGAATCCATCCATTTTTTTGTACTTGCTTACTCCAGTTAAAGATCACGGGGATAGAGCCTGTCCCAGCAGTCATAGAGTGTGAGGCGGGGTATATCCTGGACAGGATGCCAGTTTATCGCAGGGCCTAAAAAAAAAAAGCATCCAAATAGCTTATTTGCAGAGTATCATGGTTGTCATTTGTGGTTGGTCACAAATCATCACCAGTATTTTCATTTTCATATACATCGTGGTGCACTGTGTTGAAGGGCAACTTACTGAATCCAAAGTGTTACTAAATGGAAATGCACATGCACAAGATGAGAACAACTGTTGTGTTCCATTTTTTTTCTGCACTTTTGACACTGTAAGGGTGTCAACAAATCAGCAATACAAGAAAGTTTCACTATTATCACAACATGCATACCTGTTTGAATTATTCTGACACAAGTACCATATTTTCCAGAGTATAACACTTATTTTGTTTGTTTGTTTTTTACTAGTGTGAGAGTTCCTGTGACTATACGGAAAAAAATCACGATTCACAGCCACAAATTTTCTTTACACTTGAAATGAGAAACATACCATTAAACTCCCTTTTCAGTTTAAAAAACGAGAGCAGTGGAAACTTCTAACAGGCTTGATTACTTTCAGCATGCGTTTAAAATTAGCCGGATCTTTAAACGAGCGATCATCATGGCATTACGATTTTAAGCTTTTCCTCATGTTGGGCTCCAAATAAAATACAATTAGCCGTCATGCTTACTTCAAGCAAATAAATATGAATAAATGTCTTTATCAAATAGCAAAGAGTGCTAATAATGCTTATGCTAACAAATACCCCAAAACCTATAAGCTGTAGCTTTAAATTTCCTGTCACAAATGCCCTTTATGGTTAATAAAGGGAATTTATTTAACTGCTTTATTTATTTAGCTACTTATTTAACATTTGAAATGTTTAAGTACAAAGCAGCAACTGAAATGAAAATGCTCAAAGCTTTTCTGTTGCTAAGACAGAACTGATGTTTGTTCAACAAGCATAACCTCTTTTTGTTTCTTGTCAAAGATTTTGTATTATACATGTTGATTGGTTCTCTAAATATTTGTTGCCAATGTAATTGGTGATAGTACTGACAGACTGAAAATATTTTATTTTTGCTGTGGTCGTGCACATCCACAGTTTCCAAATATTGATCTCTGGTTTCCAGTTTTGACTGAGAATTAAAGTGTAGGTGACACCAAAAAATGTGCACAAATAATCATTGAAAATGATGAAATGTTGATATTTTAAAAAATCTTGAACAATAAAAGTCGATGATAAGTGTGCAGGTGTAGGATAAACAACAGCTGTCTGAAGCCTGCACTCTATTTCAGCCCTCAGCCGCGGCTGTAATGTTGCTACAAAGTCCAGAATGAAGGTGATTCTGAAGCAGCTGTGGGGGACACAGCCTTATGATTTTGAGCCTTATTTAGACCACAATGAGGGAGAAGAAACCTTGGAGGAAAACGTTCAGTCTGACAACAGTGATCATATTGGCCGAGTTCAGAACACAGAACTCGGAGGTTTTAACCATTGCAATCTATCTGCAACACTACCGGGTTTCTTTCAGTATATTAAGTGCAGTACTGGGCATAAGAACATTCTTGATAAATGCTATGGCAATATTAAAATTGCCTATATTGCCAAAGCTAGAGCACCACAGGGCAACTCGGACCATAATGTGATCCATCTAATCCCTACATACTGGTCTGTGTTTAAGGCAAGCAAGCCTGAAATAAAAACTGTGAAGAAGTGGACTTATGATAAAGAGGAGAAGCTTAAGGGATGCTTCCTCTGGACAGATTTGGACACCTTTTTTGAGGATGCAGATGTGAACAAGGCTACAGAGGCCATTACAGATTACATCTCTTTCTGTATTGACCCCATTATTCCTCACGTAACTGTCAAAAGGTATCTTAACAACAAACCATACTTTGACAGGGGAGTGAAGGAATGCCTGGGGAGAAAGAGGGCGGCTTTTAAAGCAGGAGATTCCTCAAGTGTAAGAGCAGCCCAGAAAGATCTGAATCACCAACTGAAGGCTGCCAGGAGTCGGTACAGGGAGCTGGCTGAGCAGCACTTGGCTGCATCTAATACAAAGAAGCTGTGGGATTCAATTAGGCACATGACAAATATGGACACAAAAAGAAAACCACTGATGGCCCAAAATGAACTGGCAAGGGCCAATGTACTGAATAATTTTTATATGCGTTTTAATACGGATAATGTTAATGAATGTAATATGATTTTAGAGAATGTTATGTGTGATGTAAACTCGGACACAATTTTAATTGATTCACAGGCTGTTACAAAAACCTTTAAAACCATTAAGACGAACAAAGCTACTGGTCCAGATAATATGTCAGCGTTTTAGCTGAAAACTTTGGCAGAAGAACTCACTCCTCTTTGGCACAAGTTATTCCAGCTGTCAATAGACACTCATACTCTGCCAGTACTGTGGAAAAAAAATCCATCATTATCCCAGTACCTAAAAAGACAAGCCCTCAGGAGGATAATGATTATAGACCAGTAGCTCTAACCTCTAATGTGTTCAAGTGTGTTGAGAGACTCATGCTAGAGAGGCTACATACAGATGTAGCACCACTAGTGGACAGGTACCAGTTTGCCTATCCAAAAAAATTGCAGCACAAGTGATGCAATCACACTCATGCATCTCATTCTAAAACATCTAGAATGTCCTGCTGCATATGCCAGACTACTTTTTTTTTATTGATTTCAGCTCTGCTTTTAATTTAATACAGCTACACATCCTTCAGAATAAGTTAGTCCAGGTAAAGGTAAACCCATTTCTCGTCAGATGGTACCATTCTTTCCTGATCCAGACCTTAACAGGTAAAGTTTAACTCGGTCCTGTCAGACATAGCCATATGCAGCACTGGCGCCCCCAAGGGGCCAGTAAGCTTGCCTTTTCTTTTTACTTTCTATACCAATGACTGTCTGTTTACAACCAAATCAGTACCTTCTCAAATTTTCAAGTGATACAGTCTTGCTCAGTTTCTTGAAACAGGAAAACAACTCAAGTCTCCACAGAGCTGCTATTGAAAATCTTGTAGCCTGGTGTGATGAACACAAACTGATCATCAGTCTAAATAAGACTGTTGAAATGGTGATTGACCAGGTGTAGATCTCGGACCTATTAACATCCATGGCCATGCCATAGAGCAGGTGAGCTCCTTTAAATATTTGGGAGTTCACATAGACCGCGACCTGAGCTGGCGCACACAGTTCACCACAATCTGTAGCAGAATTCCCCAGCGCCTTCGCTTCCTGCGCAGGCTCAGACTGTTTGGTGTCTGTAGAAACATCATGCTCATTTTCTATAGAACGGCCATTGAGTCAGTCCTCAGATATGGCATAACCAGCTGGTTTGGTAATTTGCTGGTCAAATCAAAGACACAATTATTCAACCTGGTTAAGACAGCAGGAAAGATAATGAGCGCTCCTGTTCCCCTGGCCCCACAGGAGCTGTATGAACAGGCCATGAGGAGACAGACCAGGAGCATCCTCTCTGACCGTACACATGTTACACACAGAATAGCAGCTGCTGAGCTCAGAGAGAAGATATAGGGTGCCTCTTTGTCGGCTTAACCATTATAAACATTCTTTTGTCCCTGTTTCGTTGAAGCTGTTAAATGTCTAGAAGTGACAGGAAGGAAGCGTGTGTGTCTGGGAAAGGGAGTGCTGAGTGAAGTTGGGCAAATGTATGGAGTAAATATTGTACTGCATATTGATACTGATATTGTTGAGGTTGGGACTTTATTTCTTGGGCTATACTGTTTATTGTCTGTTGGTATTGTCCTATGTGTAGCAAGCCTCTGTCCGAACCAAATTTCTCCCAAGGGAGACAAATAAAGAGTGGTGATTATAAAATAAATAAATAATGCAAGCAATTTTGGCATGTGGGTGGAGATGATAAACTGTTTTTATTTATTTATTTTGCCAGCTCTTTAGTCGTAATCAACTGATTTAAACAAAACAAAACAAAAAAGTTTTACTATCTGTGACATCAGAAAAAAAGTGATGAGGGAGTGTGGATTTTTATTTGATACACCCCAAGTAAAGGGTACATATATTTCAAATCAAATCAATTTTATTTATATAGCGCCAAATCACAACAAACAGTTGCCCCAAGGCGCTTTATATTGTAAGGCAAAAGCCATACAATAATTACAGAAAATCTGAAAAATGTCATGAGGGACTGAAAATATCAGCTATTTTTAAAATAAATATTGTTTCCTTCTTGAATACAGTTAGTGTACTGTATGTTAGTAGTGTAACACGTTATTATTAAATATTAAAACTATCCGTTCAGTGAGATCATCTTTAGTCTGATGAAAATGTCTGAAAATGATTTAATTTGTTGTTGGCTGAAGAAAAGTCCATGATGGGTCAAGTCTCTGCTCTGCCGATCTGAGACCGGAACGGTCAACTACAGGTGTAATCCGTTAATTGTGGCTGATGGATCGAGTCTCTGCTGTGAATGGATCCTCTTGTTCCACAGCGGGCCACTTTGCGTCGCAAGTTAAGACTCGCAGCGCCTCAGCGACTCATAACGTCTTAGTCTGCATGCGATGAAATTATCCCATGATCCACAAAACAGTAAAATAATGTGTAAATACTCAGTTTTGCCTCCGTGTTGAGTGGAAAAGCTGCAGACGCTCATCAATATAAGCGTTCCACCTGCCAATCAAAAGGATTCTGCCAGCAAGAATTAACGGTTCTGACACATATAAAAAAAAAAAAACATGCATCACCGACCTGAACCACTCAGTGGAAACGGGACTGTCAGTAGCCTGTAAAAATCCATAAATTAATGGGACTATTAAGATAATGGATCCAGCACTGATATCACTTCCTCCTTCTTCTCCAAGTCTTGGGACTCGCCAGGAAGTTCCTGGTTTTTAGTGATGCACAATTCAAAATCCGAATATTCATCTCTTCAGTAACTGCGCACAAGGAAAGGATAAATTTCAAACTGTTTAATTTTAGTCTTAAATTCTCAAAAAAAAAACATTATATATCATGTCACCTACACTTTAAAACTTCAGTTTGAATTGAAAATGTATTCTTCTGCAGGGACAACAGTATAGTGATTGTTGTCGGGGAGACGGGCAGTGGAAAGACCACCCAGCTGACGCAGTACCTTCATGAAGATGGCTACACCAGCTATGGCATGGTGGGATGCACTCAGCCCCGGAGAGTGGCAGCCATGAGCGTGGCCAAGAGAGTGAGTGAAGAGACAAGCAGTAACCTGGGAGAGGAGGTGAGATGTCAGCATGATACTTGAGCAAAGAGTCGCGACCTGTTGCAATTCTGATTTCTGCTTTCTTCAAACTGGACTGTTCTTTTTGCAAATGTAAATGTTACATCCTGGAACACATAAATTGAATCCTGATGTAACAGCGACATGAGTTACTTTGTGCTCCTCAGTCATGACTTTGGCTTCAAACTATTTTTTGCATGCAAAAGGGATGGGCAGGTTAACGAACAAGATTAGACAAGAGTCTCCATCAACTATGATGTTTACAGATGACTGTGATCCGTAATGGGAGGACAGAGCAGGTTTAAGCAACCCTGGAGAGGTGGAGAGAAGAGGAATGAATGTCTTGGGAGAAGAGGAATGAAAGTCGGCAGGAGCAAGATGTGAATGAGAGGGAGCACAGTGGAATATTGTGGTTTTAAAGAGTGGAGGTGGTGAAGGTAGACAAGTTGAAATATTTGGGGTTAGCTCAAAGCAATGGAAAGTGTGATTGAAGGTAAAGAGAGTGCAGGCAGGGTGGAATGAGTAGAAAACAGTGGCAGAAACACAGTGTGATACAAGAAAAAGTTAAGGACTTTAGATCAGCTACAGATGAGGACACTTATTACCCCGAGAGTCCCTTGATTGAGAGAGTAATGACATGACAAGTGGGGAAAAAAAAAATGGTCACGTGACTCGAAGTGCCATGTTGGGTCCAAAATAGCATTTGCTGTTAATCTGTCTGGATGTAATTTATTTATTTATTCACTGAAAATGCCAGGTTGCTGTGCATTTGGAGGCACAAATAGACACAAGGGCTTCAATATGTACAGATTCCCTTCAGATCAGAACAGAAAAAAAAAATGGGGAAAATAAAACAGCCGAGTGGGATGGAAGCAACTTCATTGTTTTGAGAGGTAAATTTAGTGTTCAGTCCCATGTACAGTAAAACTCACCTAAACGGTCTTTGTATGAACCAGATATTCACAGTCACCGGACAGACAAAGTCCCAAAGTTTTTGTTTTCCATGTAATAAACACTGTATAACAGATTTTTCACTCACATCGGATAAAATGTCCCATCTGATCGCAGTGTATTTCCATTAAACCCCTCGCATGTGGGACCGGGGTTATTTCTGTGATTCTGTAAAATGCCAAATCAACAAGGAAATAAACTTTTTTTTTTTTTTTAAGAGAAAAAAGCGCCGTAATAACTGACAAAACGACATTTGTTACGGCTTATTTTTGGTATTACGTGACTGAAAGTGGTGTATTTGTGGCACTGTTGGCTTGTCATATTGTCATAGTCATGCGGTGCGTCTGTTCATTCATGACATTAACATCACCTGCTGCGTGATCTGATGGTCCGTTTCACATGCAGCAGTCTGCCGAGGTGTGCTGTGTGCGGCCGTTGCAGCCCGGCTGTGTGCGCTCCGACATGGCTGTCCGGCCCCCATGTGATCATGTCTGTAAATACATATCAGCATGTCATGCAAGTGTGCTCTCCCCCTGCACACAATGTGTTGAGTGGGTGGGTGGGGGGGGGGGGGGGCACATACACGCCACATGTGGAAGCGCAACACATGCGCACACGTGCGATACACATGCACGCCACATGTGGGTTGCTTTTTGCCACACCGCACTTGTGGGGGCACTTAAACAAATTTCACATCCAGCTCGAAAGTGATTGTCTGCTCACTGTTTTCGTGCTGACAGCATGAATGGCCACACATTTTCTGTGTCTCAAGTGAGCGGTGTTAGATGTTCATGTGTGTCAGCTGGAATTTGGTCGACATGTGCCGCGAGAGGGATCGAATGGGCTCTCACAGGGTACTCTCTGTCTTTCAGCTGCTGGTGTGCGCAAATAATTGTAGCGACAGGTGTACGAGGCCTTGGAGGCAGCTCCTATTTTCATGAATGGCATGCAGTTCCACCTTTGTGCACTAGTCTGCTTCAATCATGTTGTGTGAAGGGGCCCTTAACTCTGTCATGCTCAAAGCTTTTAAAATCGAGTTAAAACTGAGGGTTAGCTTCCAATGTACACACAGTATAAAAACTTCAGTAAGGGTTTGAGCTGTCATTTGAGCAAGCATCAGAAGAAATCAGTTTAGACTTGAGAAAAATAATTTTTGATGCTCACAACGCAGGAGAAGGATATACAAAACTATCACAGCATTTCCAAGTATCAAGAACTGGAGTGATATGTATCATCAAGAAATTCAAAGAGTGCCATGCAGTACAGAACAAGCCTGACAGAGGAAGAAAGCAAAAGTTTTCAAAGACTCTGGAAAGAAAACTAGTGAGAGTAGTGTTACAAGACCTCGGAACAACTGACGACACTCGTGAATGACTTAGCCAAGTCAGGAATTGCAGTCTAAAAGAAGACAATCATGAGAGTCCTGGACAGGCATGGACTGTGAGGTTGCAGACCAAGAGAAACTCCACTTCTGCAGAAGAGACACCTTAAAGCCAGACCGAAGATTGCTAAAGACAACCTGGAGCAAGATTATGCATACTGGAAGAGTGTAATTTGGTCAGATGGGACAAAACCGGAGTTCTTTAGCCACAGAGATGTTGCTTATGTTTGAAGAAAGAAGTGAGAGGTGTATAACCCAAAGAACACCGTTTCCACAATGAAACACAGCAGTGGGTGTATTATGCTGTGGGAATGCTTCAGTCTGTTTGGAACTGGGAATCTCCTCAAGGTGGAAGGAATCATGAAGAAAGAAGGATATATGAAGATTTTGAAAGAAAACCTCAAGCAGTCAACAACAAAACTTGATCTGGGTCGTCTCTTTGTTTTCCACCATGATTGATGCAAAACATACCTTGCTTCTGGTGAAGTACCTTCAGAAGACCGAAGTGAACATTATTGACTGGCCTGCACAAAGTCCTGACTTTAATCCCATGGAAAATCTGTGGGATGAATTGAAGACCAAGATCTGTGCTAGTTTTTTGTGAAATAATTTTGTTTCTTTGTGCAAAGTAAAACAAGCATCCAAAATAAAACTAAGATGTTTAGAAATGCTGTGTTGAAAATTCTTTGCTCTGTTAAAAAAAGCACTTGGGAAAATTTTGAATAAAATGTTTAATATCATAGTGGGGCTAATAATTTTCATTTGTATGTTGTATAATTTAGAGATAGTGACGCTAACAAAAATGCTTTATTTGGAGTGATCAGGTCAGGCAGGATTAAGAATTAACAATTCAGAGGAACAGTGGAGGTAGGACTGTTTTTAGACAAAGTCAGAGAGCATAATTGAGATGGTTTGGACATGTGTAGAGGGGGGACCCAGGGAATATTGGAAGAAGGGTACTGAGGATGGAGCCACCAAACAGGCGAAGAGGAGGTGTGTAGATGTGGTGAAGGAGGACGTGCAGTTAGTTGGTGTAACAAGAAGATGCATAAGATGGTGTGAGATGGAGACTGATGACCTACTATGGCAAACTCTAATGGGAGCAGCCACTACTTCCTTAAAATAGCCATTCTGAACATTCCTTATCTATGAGCATTGGGCCAAAATTTTTACCTTGGATGGTAACTTTGATTTTAATCTGTTTTTCTTCTAATCAGATCACTTTGCACTTGGCTCACCCTCATTCCTTCCCATTTGGTCCAGTTATTTTGTTCACATACAAGCAGGTAGACACAGAACCAAGCACAATACCCAAGCATGAACTGATGCTGTGTGTGGGTGTAAAATGCCTGACACAGAGATCGGAACATTTTTGTTACTAATGAGCTGCCTCAAACCATACTGTGGGCCAGTCGTTGCCGCAGTGTAGTTTGTATCACTTTTCCATCCAGTCGACACAACCAGCTAATCATGTACCTGCAGCCAAACATGGCTTGCTCAGATCTACCACACCTGCCCATACGCACAGTCAGACTTCATGCTTTCTTAAAGTAACTCTCCTTCTCACATCAAATTTGGCGAATCAAACCATGTCTTGCTGTTGCATGAATCCTGTCTGAACCCACGCAGAGTGAACTGCAGTCAGCCTGGCAGAGATGGCAGACTTTACAGCTGAATTACAGTAATCTTGATACACTGATACTCCTGGGCACATTTTTTTCAAGGATGCAGTCATGTTGGCATGAATTCTGCATTAATGTGTGGCAGAAAATCTGATATGGCAGTCCAAACTTAAAAGGCTATGCTATAAACATCCTAGCTTATTTAGCTAATTTGTTAGTTGTCACATCTTCTCATGTGTTCGCATTTAAATATTTTTCACTTTATTCCTGTCATTTCTGATAATGTTGTGTTCATTGGTGTTAGTTATGGAGATTTAGCAACACGGTAATACTGGCAGTCTCAGGTTAACAGTGGAGTCCTGTGAATTGCTTGTTTAGATGTCAAAATTAAATTGCTCCAGAATGTTTCTTTAAAAAATAACCGGGGAATTTTGGATGAAAAGGGGCTTGTAATATATAATTTAGAGTAAAGACAATAAGTTATATGTTACAGCACCTTTTCATCTAGAACTCCCTGCAGGTCTGCAAAACTGAAGGGGCATTTACAAGTAGTTATTAAGATGAACAGTGGCCTTGATTTGCAGTTTTCCCAATGTAGCTTTATGTTTTGAATTTACTGGACTGTGATGTATGAAGCGGTTATGTGTTCTTTGAGCACCTTTGTGTGGTTATGGAATCCAGGCACTTTGTGTTCATCAAGAGAGATTACAATCTGTTATACTCTGTGTAATGCCACCATCTAGTGGGGAAGCTGAGCTTAGAATCTGTTTTAACAAATGAAATGAGGAGCAGTAGTCAGGGGTGAGATAGATGTTTCTGCTTTCTGTAAATCAAACATTATTTGAATTGTCACAATTTATTTGACTTTTTTAGTAATTATATCTGTGCAGTGTTGTATTTCATAATTTTGTAACAGTTTTAGCTGTATGTATTCATTTGACTTATTCTGACATTGTTTGTTGTAGGTGGGGTACGCAATCCGATTTGAGGATTGCACGTCTGAGAAAACGTTGATTAAATACATGACAGATGGTATCCTACTCAGAGAGTCCCTAAGAGAGTCAGACCTCGACCACTACAGTGCTGTTATCATGGACGAGGCTCATGAACGCTCCCTGAATACAGATGTGCTGTTCGGCTTGCTGCGTGAGGTCTGGACACAGTCTACATCTAGTCATTCAGCTACATTTATTTACTGTGAAAATGATTCAAACATTCTGAATGAATATGATTTGGACAGTCAGTTTTCGGAAAACACAGTCGAAAAAGCCGTTGACAACTTGCTGAAAGCTGTCTAAAATGTGGAGTTTTTCATTTTGGTCACCCTGCTCCCCCCAACCACATATTTCATATCATCCAAACTTTTCTGATTTGGAGTTATAAAAAAACTAAACAAAAAAAATCATTAAAAACATATAATAGAAAATCATACGCTGTGTTATCTTTATTCATTCATTTTAAAGGTCAGACATGTTTTGTGGCACTAAAAGAATTTTATTTGTGGAAAATGGGACAAAACGGGCTCTTTTGACAGTATAAAGGCTGCAGACCTCTGACCCATTCATAAATTTTTCATCATACTAATCTGAGAAGCAATAGGTAGAATTGTTGCCCAAAAAATCAGAGGTATTATAGAGCTTACACAGCAAGAATAGACAAGTGGATTAAGTAACAAGAGTAAAGGCTGTTTGGGCTGCATAAGACAAGCACAAGGCCAGAATTATAGAAAAGCGAAGTATAAGGTGCACAGTACATTCACATAAAAGCAGAGGATCATGTAAAAAATGTTTGTAACTATACATTCAACACAAAACAAAAATGTTTTATCATGTTATAGATTTACAAGTACAGTATTGATTGAATACATGCGCATGATATGATGATTAATACTAAGCTGAGGCTCTGAGATTCCAAATACCCGAAGCCACTACCTTGGACCAGGAGGACCAGTAACAAAATTAGTGCTACTGGTCCTGACCAGTAGGCTCAAAAAATATTTCTCTAACCCTGGTTAGTATTCTAATTAGTGGTACAGCAACATCACTGAAATGCATTTTACTGAAATAAATAAGGGAAACTTTGGTTGTTTTCAGTAGTCAAGCATGGTGGAAACGCTCATCATGACAATATATAGTTTATATATATTTATATGTTTAGTCTGTCGCTAAACATTGTGCACAAGTAACGGGGTTGAAAAACATTTTTTAACCTACTTGCACTGGTGCTAGTAACAAAAAAATTACTTGCACAACCAAAAATCACTCTTTCTTTTTTTGCGCTCTTTTTTGAGCGTGTAGTTTTTACTGCATTGTGTACACGGTATAAAAACAATCCTGCATGAATAATACTTCAGGAACAATGGAACACAGCAGGAATCATAAATTGGAATCAGGTAACGTTGTCTTGTGAGGGTGTGGCTTCCAGTCATGCTGAGTACCGTCCTGTTGCTCTGACTTGCTCTGAAACCACTTAATTCTGTGTCGAGCACAGGACGCAAACAAAAATTAAACCTGTTTAATTTTCGGCGTCCGATTTGCTTCGTCATTTGCGCCCCTCGTGCTGTTGTGGTGCCGAGCTGCATTGTATCGGCATTGAGTTGCTTCCATTTGGCGTCGTCATAACCACACACGACGTAACTGGGAGCAGCCCCGGTGTGAAAGGGGCTGAAGCAACTCGAAGCAGGTCCGGTGTGGTTATGACAGAGTTAGAGGGAAGAGCAAAAGCAGCGGCAGACTGTTTTGTTTTGTTTTTTTTCATATGCACGCGCGAACGAATCATCAAAGCAACTCGCTCCATGTTTGAGAATCATAAAATGCAGGGAAGATGAAGACAACACACTGGAAATTGTTTTTTCCTTATTTATTCCTTTATTGGTTCATTCTACTGGTGCGTATAGTTGATAAAACTTGGATAAAATTACTTGCACCAGTGCTAGTGCAGTATAAAATTACGTGCACCGCTCGAATAATATGTGCATAAGCTAGCACATGCACGTACTATTTCGAGCCCTGAGTAACCATGGCTGGCCACGCCCTTGGAACGCCCATCTAGTGGCAAATGCCAACTGCTTGTTGCCCTCATTTGTAGCTAATGTGACCATAGGGTCAGACCTCAGACAAGTTGTGGTTTGTGACATAGATTAGGGTATGCATTTCACTTGTTTGTTTGTTTTTTTATCAGTATGTCAGCAAAAGACCAAATTTTCAATTTCCCAAAATAAATTAAAATCAAAAGAAGCAACAAAAAAATCCAACATCCAATTTCAGTGTAAGAAAAGCCATTATAGGTTTATATAACTCAGTGCAAGAATCTGCAGAGGCAGAATACAAGATAGCAATCAGTGAAAACTCAGTTGGTTAAAATGTTCTTGTAAATCCATGAAATCGTTTACCCTGAAAAATTAATTTATAAAGGTAGGAGGTAGTGATTTATGATATTTATTGTGATTGTACGTAAATGATTGGCACTTTTTATATTTAAAAGCTTAGCATTATTTTTGCTGCTTTTTTTTTTTATCTGTCTTTTGCACAGTGCTGTATTATAATTTACCTCATCTCTTCTGTTTCTCCTACCAGGTTGTATCTCGGCGTACTGATTTGAAACTCATAGTCACATCTGCAACAATGGACTCAGACAAATTTGCAGCATTTTTTGGCAATGTCCCAATATTCCATATCCCAGGAAGAACGTTCCCTGTGGATATCTTGTTTAGCAAGGTTTGTTATTGTCTGTATTTTATTTTTGTTGGTAAAATCTCAATGTTAAATCACTGCCACCTCAGTGTTGCAACTTTATCCTTCATCTGTTATTAACTGCATTAATATGACACTTTTGTGCAGCAATGGACAGTGTACATAATATATAATAAGTATGTCCCTTTGGCTGCTCCCTTGTTTTCACTGTGGGTCGCCACAGCAGATCCATGTTGATTTGGTACAAGTTTTACGCCGGATGTCCTTCCTGACGCAACTCCACATTAAAAATGCTTTCTCAAGTGGGTTATAATTAGTCAAAATAGCAAATGCGCTCGGAACATGTACAAGAATTAAGTTCCTTTTAACTGCAGTATTTATTTATTCTTAATCTATATTTGCTACTGTTTCTGAGAAAATATATTGCACACACACATTTTCTCATTTGATTTGTTACACGTCAGTGTAATGTTTAATTAGTACTTAGTTAAAATTGACTTTGTTTTGGCTAATATCAGTAAAAACTGTTTCAGTTGCCGTGTCAATGTCCTGTGAATGTGTGGTTTTTTTTTTTTTTTTTTTGTGGTTAATGCATTGTTACTGTATGTGTAGACTCCTCAGGAGGACTACGTGGAGGCAGCAGTAAAACAGGCCCTGCAGATCCACCTCAGTGGTATGGCTGGAGACATTCTTATCTTTATGCCTGGTCAGGAGGACATTGAGGTGAGGGATGCGGTCACTGTGACTGGCCATTCATATGGCTGTCATTATATTCAACACACACTATCCAGTTTGTGTTTTCAAAAAGTAAAGCCATATTTTTCCTGTCAGGTGACGTCAGACCAGATCGTGGAGCGTTTAGAGGACTTAGAGAACGCTCCTGCTTTGGCTGTGTTGCCAATCTATTCCCAGCTGCCTTCTGATCTCCAGGCTAAGATTTTTCAGAAGGTTTCTCGCCACTGCTGCGAATACTATTGCATAGTTTGACTTAAACAAAATTGTATTTCTTTTTCTTTTCACGTATTTGCACATTTTATGTGGATTCTACCCATATTTGGCATTTTCTAATTCCTTTTCTTTGCCCACTACCAGGCTCCAGATGGTGTGAGGAAATGTATTGTTGCCACAAACATTGCTGAGACATCACTCACTGTTGATGGAATCATGTTTGTCATAGATTCAGGATACTGCAAGCTCAAGGTACTCATTTGTTTTGATTTTTCCCTCTTCAATACAAGAAAGGCTCTTACTCTCCTCTTCAGTCTGTGTCAGATTGATCACTTTTGATGAAATCTGTCATTTCTTCTCCTCTTTGTTTCCACAAACAGGTTTTCAATCCACGTATTGGTATGGATGCTCTGCAGGTTTATCCCATCAGTCAGGCCAATGCCAACCAGCGTGCTGGGAGAGCAGGGCGCACAGGACCAGGACAATGCTACCGGTAAAAGGCCTTTTCTGTTCTGCATTTATTCACACTGGCTATACTGCATGTGCTGAGCTGGAACGAGTTACAGTATACCCCCTGCAGTTACAAATTTGGCAGGATATGTGGGAATTTCCTCTCTGTCTGTTCATGAGTCATGATTCAGATCAGGTTGGTCCTCTTTGGCCACATGTTCTGCTTACAGAAGATGTGCACAAAGTGAAATAGTTCATGATAACTCATGCTTATCAATTACTTGCACAGAGGTTGACTAGTTTGGTTATTCTATTATGCTGTGTTGAAACTGTCATAACAGTCATCATAGCAGAATTTCTGCCCTCTGAATTGGCAGACTGTAGGTGATGATGTGAGGCACGGCCATTTTTCAAGGCAAACAACATGGGCAGTAATTTACATCATTGAAAGATGCAGCGTTTTGCACAACATTATATTAAAACAGAGCGTGTGCTCTGCACTGTTTGGTAAATTGTCTGCATTAAGTAGTGTAACCTGCTGCTCACAAATCTCATTGCACCCCATCATAATTGTGAAATATAATTAGAATACATTTTCAGTCTGGCAGTAATCAGTTTTGGCATCAATCAAATGACATGGATCTATACAGAGGTTATAAATAAAATTGATTTGAATTTTCACTATGTCTGTTTAAACAGTAATTAAATAATAAACACAGATCCATTTTACATTGCTATTGAACAAAGATGTTTGTGAAAGGTGTCATATTTTAGGATGAATCCTACCTCCCTGTTCACAAGCTCTTACAAATCTGAAAAGAATCAGTGTAGAACAAGTGGAATAAATTCCCCAGAGGAGCATACTTCTCCTCCTCAGTCAGGACTTGTCTTTGCTGTTTTCCAGATTGATAGATTGATTTTAATAATGTCATTCCTTGTAGTTTATGTTTTAGTCCTCACTCTGCCCGCTTTTTGTTTAGGCTCTACACTCAGAGTGCCTTTAAGAATGAGATGCTGACCACCACTATTCCAGAGATCCAGAGGACAAACCTGGCTAATGTTGTGCTGTTGCTGAAATCTCTGGGAGTTCAGGATTTGCTCCAGTTCCACTTCATGGATCCTCCACCTGAGGACAACATGCTCAACTCAATGTACCAGCTGTGGATCCTAGGGGCTCTGGATAACACAGGTGAATAAAAAAAATGGCATAATAAAACATTGTCATGGTGCTTGCCTTTACATATTCCTATTTTCTTTGCACTTTCTAAGTGACTGTAGGCAATTATTAGAAGATAAAAAATAACGTTAGAGCCAATATATTTGTCTTGAATACCTCACTCATCATGGATCTGGATGTCATGGCAATATTGGGTTTACAATGATTTTTTTGACCTGTTCTAAAATCACCAGAATCAAATGTCTGTCATCTTGCTAAGGCTTTTTAGCCTCCTATTAGTGGAAGCTTTTCTGTGGAAACATTCAAAGGTTTGTTTTACAGCACTCAGTGGTTTGACCAAAACATAAAATCCAAGGAGTTTAGTTCAAATTTACACTGGTCAAGAATGTCTGTTGAGGGTACCTAAACAAATGAGTCCATAGAGATGTTGTCAAACAGTTGTACTTAAGTGCAAGCTATTGGCAGGTTAGCTACTTTGCCAAGGTCTGGAAGTAATCAACCTAAGCTGAGAGGAAAGTGATTTGTTTGGTAATGAACACACTACCAACTGTTAGGCATGGTTGTGGTAGCATCATGCTCTGGGGTTGTTTTTTTTTTTTGTTTTTTTGCCAGTGGAATTGGTGCATTGCACAAAGTGAACAGAATAAAAAAACAAGGGCAGCCTCAGAATTCTTTAGCAAAACCGCAAACCGTTTTTGTGCGTGAATTGTGTGTCATCGTGTCCCTACACCCGCGAGGAGCTTCTAAACATCAAATCATCAACACCCACGGACATTACGCCAGTTTTTTTTAGTGCCTGCAGCTGAACTGGTTCACTTTTTGGCCAAAAAAGTGAGACGACGGCGGAGAGGAAAACGAGCTGGAGCTCTCGTGCGCCTCAGACGAAGGGGCACGCGCACGCCCCTACCTGGGATATTTCTCTCCAACGTCCGCTCACTCCACAACAAGATGGATGAGCTGGCACTGCTGATGAAGAAGAATAGAGATTTCTCCTCATCTTGTGTACTGTGCTTCACGGAGACGTGGTTAAATGCACAGACACCGGACTGTGCGCTCCAACTAGAGGGATTCCAGCTCCTCCGCGCAGACAGAGACCGAGCACTCTCTGGTGGAAAAACTAGAGGGGGAGGACTCTGCTTCTATATCAACAATGCCTGGTGCTCCGATGTGACTGTGATCTCCCAACACTGCTGTCCCTCTCTGGAATATCTCCTCATAAACTGCAGACCGTTCTACTCTCCACGTGAGTTTAACTCTTTCATACTTTGCTCTGTGTATATTCCACCGAGCGCGGACCTGCACGAGGCCGAGCGCGCGCTCGCAAATCAGATTATGAGTGTGGAGAGAGACTTTCCGGACTCTCTTGTTATAATTCTCGGTGATTTTAACAAAGGGAATCTCAGTCAGGAATTACCAAAATACAAACAGTTTGTTAAATGCCCGACCAGAGAAGGGAGCACGTTAGATCATTGTTACACGACAGTGAGCGGCGCTTACCGCGTAGTGGCCCGTGCAGCTTTGGGACTCTCAGATCACGTGATCTGAGACCAGACCACGTACAGACAGAGACTTAAACTCTCTAAACCTGTTGTGAGGACGTCTAAAGTGTGGAGCAATGAAGCTGTAGAGGAGCTACGCGCGTGCTTGGCCACCACGGATTGGGATATGTTTGAGGCTTCAACAGACAGTCTAGATGACTACACGGACACTGTGACGTCATATATTCATTTCTGTGAAGACAGCATCATCCCACAGCGTACCAGGGTGAGATATAACAATGACAAGCCCTGGATCACACCTAAACTCCAGCAGCTCCGTCAGCAGAAAGAGGTGGCTTTCAGAGAAGGAAACAGCTATAGAGGTGCAAAGTACAGATTTAACAAGGAGGTGGGAAAGGCTAAATCCATGTACAGTTCACGTCTGCAGCAAAGGTTCTCTGCCAATGACTCGGCCACTGTGTGGAGGGGGTTGAAAGAAATCACCAACTACAAGCCCAAAGCACCTCATTCTATTGACGACCTGAAGCTGGCCAACGACCTGAATGTCTTCTATTCATGCTTTGAAGACAAGGACTCACACCTCCCCACCCCCCACACAACTGGATATTCAAACACTCTGGACCTCCCCCCTCTCACTGCTGCCCTCCCCACTCCCCCTGTTGCCCTCTCGGTCCAAGAGGAGGACATGAGGAGACATTTCAAAAGGCTGAATCCATGTAAGGCCCCGGGCCCAGACTGTGTCTCTCCTGCCACCCTGAGACACTGCGCTGATGAGCTAGCCCCAGTCTTCACAGGGATCTTGAACACCTCCCTGGAGTCATGCCATGTTCCAGTCTGTTTCAAGTCCTCAATCATAGTTCCAGTCCCCAAGAAACCACGCGTCACTGGACTTAATGACTACAGGCCTGTGGCTTTCACGTCTGTAGTCATGAAGACCTTCGAACGCCTGGTTTTATCCCACCTGAAGTCCATCACCGACCCCCTCCTGGACCCCCTGCAGTTTGCCTACAGAGCCAACAGGTCTGTAGATGACGCCATAAACCTGGCCCTGCACTCCATCCTGCAGCACCTGGACTCCCCAGGAACCTACGCTAGGATCCTGTTTGTGGACTTCAGCTCTGCATTCAACACCATCCTTCCAGCTTTGCTCCAGGACAAGCTTTCTCTGCTCTACATGCCCAACTCCACCTGCAGGTGGATCACAGACTTCCTGACGGACCGGAGTCAGCGTGTGAGGCTGGGAAAAAATGTCTCGAACATTCGGGCTCTCAGCACAGGATCTCCACAGGGCTGTGTCCTTTCCCCTCTGCTCTTCTCCCTCTACACTAACTGCTGCACCTCCAGCCACGACTCTGTAAAGCTCATCAAGTTTGCGGACGACACCACCCTCATCGGACTCATTTCGGATGGGGATGAGTCTGCCTACAGGAGGGAGGTGGACCGGCTGGTGACCTGGTGCAGCAGCAACAACTTGGAGTTCAACGCCCAGAAAACAGTGGAGATGATCGTGGACTTCAGGAAAGCCACAGCCCCCTCGCCCTCACCAACAGCCCCATCACCACTGTGGACTGTCACCGCTTCCTCGGCACCACCATCACCCAGGACCTCAAGTGGGAGTCAACCATCAGCTCCCTCATCAAGAAGGCCCAGCAGAGGATGTACTTCCTGCGGCAGCTGAAGAAGGCCAAGCTGCCTGTCCAGCTGATGGTGCAGTTCTACACGGCCATCATCGAGTCCATCCTCTGCTCCTCCATCACGGTGTGGTACGCCGGGGCTACAGCCAGGGACAGACACAGACTGCAGCGCATTGTGGCCTCTGCTGAGAAGGTGATCGGCTGTAGCCTTCCATCTCTCCACGACCTGCACGTCTCCAGGACTCTGGGCCGAGCAGGTCGGATCACAGCTGACCCTTCTCACCCTGCACACGGTCTATTCAAACCACTCCCCTCGGGCAGGAGGCTACGCCATAAGAACAGTTTCTTCCCCTCTGCCGTTAGACTCATGAACACCTCATAACAACTACTCACAAATAACTCAGTCACCTTAAGCTTAACTCTGTCACTTTATCATTTTATCATGGGTCACTTTAGACAATGTACTTTGGTTTTTAATTGCACTCCTCCCACTGCACTGTTTTTTTCTGTTTCTCTGTTTTTCTGTTGCACACAGCCTTTCATATTTCATATTTCTTTTTTTTATCTTATATTTTATCTTATTTTGACACACATGTTATATTTTATCTTAGCATTTTATCTCTTCTTAATGTTGCAGCATTGTACCGAAGCAAATTCCTAGTCTGTGAATCCTGTTCACTGGCAATGGCAATAAACTTCTTCTGATTCTGATTCTGAAACGATCAGCTAAACAGTTGAATCTTCTGCACAGTTTGGTGTTCTAGCAAATCCAGAAAACAAAAACTTCAATAACTCTTTGAAAACCCATTATTGCCAAGAGATTCATGTCCATGATGGGTGTATGTAAAATTGTGATCATTACTGTATATTTATGAAATGCTGATTATATAGGCTGCATTTTGTGGTTTACTGGAGTGTCAATGTATTTACAACATTATTACCTTCGCCAAGGAGGTTATGTTTTCGGTCGCGTTTGTTTGTTTGTCTGTCTGTCAGCAGGATAACTCAAAAAGTTTTGAACGGATTTTGATGAAATTTTGTGGAGTGGTTGGAAATGACAAGAGGAACAAGTGATTAAACTTTAGTGGCGATCCGGATCATGATCCGGATCCAGGAATTTTTTTAAAGGATTCTTCACCATTGCGGGATAGGGGGAATTTTGACATTCTAGTTTCTAACTCCACAAAAACAAGGCAGAAAGGCTTGAAAAAAATTAAGGTGTAACATAGTCAAATGTTCTATCAAACAACAAAGTTTGGTGATGATTGGATCCGGATTCCAGATCTGGTGATCCAGAATATGCAAAAATATAGGGAAAATAGAAAATGTGTCAGTGTGAGGTGACAAATGAAGCTAGAGATGCACAACTAACACCAAATTGTAGCTGAATCTGTACTGATTCAGGAAGGTGTCATTAGATTTGATGTAGCTTCAAATGTTATGGAGCTAGATCCAGAAGAAAACCGCCATCACCGAAGAATCGTTTTTGTACAATAACTTTTCAACTAATAAAGACATAAAAGTGATTCCAAGTTCTAGTGGTATGTTTTCATGGTCAAGGATGTCAAATATACAGGAAAGAAAAGTGTACGTATCATAGTTTTGGTTGTAACACTGAATTGTTGAATAGATCACTGTGCCAAGGAGGGAATCTCTTTAGGGTCAGTGACCCTATGGCCTTGGTGGAGGTTTGCACTCTCTGAGTGCTTCTAGTTCAATATACATTTGAAAATATGAACACTTCAGCTAGGTGGATGTTGTCAGGATTCTCAAAATTTGATTAGCTGTTAATTCTTTGGGCCACATTAAAAAAAAATCAATCTAGCTGCTTGCACATAGAAAAGAAATATCTGTATTATCATAGCCAAGTGACCTCTGTGTATGTGTATGCATGTGTGTGTGGGTGATTCTTAGACTACGGGCACTTATTATGTCCTTTGATCATATTGTATCAAAAACGGAAAAAAGGGGAAATTTCACACTTTTATAGTTATCTTTACAATGAAAGTGTGTTAAGAAATTTGTTCTAGTAGTCTATGATGTCTTTTTCACCTTTTTTCAGCATCATTATATGCAAATATTGCCGTTTTGTGCTTGTCCCACACCCAGACTTTTGATCTTCAATGATAAAAATGAATGGCAAAGAAACGTTTTTTCTAATGTTTTAAAATATCTCTGAATAAAATATCAGTAAAATAATCAAAACATAATTGGGGTATTCATTGTCATACAACTGTTGTGATTTTTTTAAACAAAATGTAGTTGTCCCACACTATTGCCGTAATTTCCACCACAACACTAATGTCCCTTTAAACAGTTTGTGTGAAAGATTGTTTGGGTAGTTTCTATGGAGATAAACAGTGACATCAGAGCACATGTATATAGCGCCAAATCACAACAAACAGTTGCCCCAAGGCGCTTTATATTGTAAGGCAATGGTGTGGTGGAAATTACATTTACAAGGCCAATAGTGCCCGTAGTTAAAGAATCACCCGTGTATGGCTTCGATCACGGAGAAACTGGGGAGAGCTGACATTTGCCGTTTGGTATGCTTATGATGATATAAGATGTATTGTAAGTTCAGAGTAAAGGGATGGGACTAATAAGTCTATACTTCTTCCCATTCATTTCTGAATATGTACTTTCTTTATGTAGTAATGATATTGTTTTGTCTTGTCTTGTGTACTATACACACATTCAAATAAACAAACTTGAACTTATGTATTTTGGGTCAAGGATGAACACCGCCACAACAGAATGTTGATAGGGCTAACATTTGTTGGCAAAACTATGGATATTAGCTAATAACACAAAAACAATGGACATTGATAATTACATTCTGGGCTCACATGCCGTTCCAGCAGGGGGTAGTAAATCATCTATATATTAAAAGTGTGTGTGCGTGATTTTATTTAGTAAGTTCAATGTATGTACATAATTGTAAATTCGTTAAAAATGCATGGATGACACAGTAAAGTAAAAATGCTTATTTCCATTGTGGTCTATTTAAAAATCAAATGACAAAATAGAAGTAATAATAAAACAAAATAATAGTAATTCTGATGGTGATAATAATAATGATAGTGTGTATATGATAACAAGAACCTAAACAATTTATAAATACATTAAGACAGTAAATTAACCTTAAAATGACACAATTAACATGAAATAAAAGGGTTGAGTTCTTCTTCTAAAAACTGAGGTCTAAGGTTCTAAAAACATTCTGGACTCACACAACATTCCAACTCATTATAGAAACTTTACATAATTTATTATCTCTCAAATTCAACCACTTATCAGGGATAGGGTCGCAGGGGCACCGGCTCCAGCTCCAGCAGGGGACCCCAGACTTCCCTTTCCCAGGCCACATTGACCACCTTTGACTGGTATCCCGAGGCGTTTCCAGGCCATTTTGGAGATATAATCTCTCCACCTAGTCCTGGGTCTTCCCCAAGGTCTCCTCCCAGATGGACGTGCCTGGAACACCTCCCTAGGGAGGAGCCCAGGCAGCATCCTTACCAGATGCCCAAACCACCTCAGCTAGCTCCTTTCAACGTGAAGGAGCAGCAGTTGTACTCCGAGCTCCCCACAGATGACTGAGCTTCTCATCCTGTCTCTAAGGGAGACACCAGCCACCTTCCTAAGTAAGCCCATTTCGGCCACTTGTACCCGCGATCTAGTTCTTTTGGTCATGACCCAACCCTCATGACCATAGGTGAGAGTAGGAGCAAAGATAATTTCTTATCACCCTTGAAAAATGTCAGTTACCATTTTCTAAGCACTACCCAATCTTGGGCCCATGGATCTCCATGGGCAATACGATAGTTACAAATTATTTGTTACTAGATCGTTAAACTGCAGTATGCTGTGTCAGTGGCAGCAAAGCTAACTGGTCATAAGCAGATAACTGGTGAAGAGAAACCACAAATGTTTGGTAATATATATTGTGTCAGTGTTCTTTCCCAAACCACCAGTATTCCTCCATAAGTAGCTTAGACTTGTGAAACATCATTCATTCTCATTTGAGGACAGTGAATCCATCCATCCACCCATCTGTTCATCAAAACATCCATCTACTTGTACTTTTAAAATTCATACGGAACTGGGATGTAAGGGGTCTACATGGGAGCTGTTTGAAATCCTAAGTATGCCTCTGAGACATGTGGTCAAAAACTGTGACTGAGTGAATCACAGAATTGCCAACTTTAGTCTATTTTTGTGGGACTCTGCTCTTCACCTCTTGGTTGTTTTTTGAGTTATCTGTTTTTGTGACAACTGGACTCATTATCGTTGCTTCATTGCAAAATTTCTGTCTTTGCATGTTTGATATTTTCTTGTGGTGCTTTTATTTTGTTGTTTTGTTAGCATGGCCAAAGCAGGTGGTCACTCCATTGAGTCTGGTCTGCTTCAGGTTTCTTCCTATAGTAAAAAAAAAAAGGGGAGTTTTTCTTTACTACCGAGGGAATATTTATTGCCAATGTGTTGGGTAAGGTTTAAATGGTACTCATATATCACAGGGGTCGACCAATATGGATTTTTAAAGGCCGATACCAATTATTTGGATTATTATTTGGAGGCCGATACACGTATTTCAGGCTGATATTTGCCTGCAGTAAAATATGTCAAAATTTAGTATATCACACTCATAACACAAATCTTTCTTTAAATGTTTTTCAGCATATGTTTAATTCACAGAACCTTTCAGCATGACCTTCACACAAAAAGTGCAAGGATAAAGGCTAGGCTATAAATTACATTATTATGAAGCTGAATAAATGAACATATGAATAAATACAGCTGACACAGCTGCAATCGTTCCACTGCTATGTTCTTCTATGCCAATCTGTGGGACAGCAGCCTTCGGCACTGACAGGCTGAAGTTGTGGAATCTAACAAGTCATGTTGTGGGTGGACTTTGTTACAAACCAGAAAGTAGGGATTCATATTTTAAGAGTGGTATGGGCTAACAGCTCCCTCAGTGCGTGAAGTCAGGGGGCACTAGCTTCATATGATGGCCCTTCTCACTCATCAGTGGGCCTTTGTGAAGTGGAATGTATTAAAGTAATTTAAGATTTTTAATGTTTTGTATTCAACTGTAAGAGCCACATCTTTAGGCAGTTTAACTTAACTATGATGCATATTTCATGTTTCTGTTATATTTTATGTTATGCACAGGTCATAAATAACATTTAAAAGGTTAAAAACAGAGCAGCAAGGTAGATTAGTGGTTAGCACTGTTCCCTCACAGCAAGAAGGTCATGGAATTAATTCCCACCTGTGGCCTTTGTGTGTGTGCTGTCCTTTTGTTTAGCTCAAAGCACTCTTTTTTTGGTCCTCCAGGATCTTTTTGGAAACACAAACCCTTTAATCTGTAAAATAAACTGTTAATTTCTGAATGTAACAGCAGCTACAGACACAGGAGGAGCTCTGTATTATTTTATGAAGGATTTGCTTGTTTTTGTCTTTCTGTAACTCTGAACTGAAAATCGGCAGAGTCCTGCAGCGAGAATAGGGATGAGTATTGAAAACCGCTTCTTTTCAGGCATTGTTAAGAAATGATTCCATCCACCGATATCAATAGCCTTTTTGCTTAACGGTTCCCTTATCGATTCTTCAGAGTGGCCATTGTTTTTGAGGGTGTTTTTCAGGAAAACAATCATTTCTCTATGTTGATTGCAAACGCTAGAGCAGGTCTGTAATCAACCACTTCTGTATTGGCTCTGCTTTGAAGCTTGAACCAATGAAGCAATGCTCTGACCTGCCGCTTCGTTGGTTCATTGCTTCGCTGTTTTTCAGAAGCAGCAAGCTCACTTACCCTCTTAAAGCCATTACTATTTAAAGATGTCAATCATGAGTTACTTTTGTGTGGATTAAAGTCACTAACTGGGATTCTTGTTTTGTTGCGGGAAAGAAACGAGAATTGTCCTCCATTCCCTTTGCACAGCTTCAAACGCTGCATCGCTCTCTGCTTAGTCAAGTTAGAGTCCGGTCGGAATTAATAACTTCAAAGCAAATCGCCATTTTAAATCAAATGACACCTCTTTCCAAACTTTGTAAAACAAACAGTAAACTACAATTGACCAAAACGCTTTTTTTCCTCCCAAAATGAGACGTCCTGTGTTCTTTATGAATTACATTGATGTTGACGTGCAACGCAGCTGAGCTCAGCTCAGTGGCATTCATGCCTTTAATGTCTGAAAGGAAATGCATTTGACAAACTACAGATTTAGTTTATTTGTATTTATGTCCAGAGATCAAGGATCCGCCATGTAAATTTGATGTATGTCCAGAGATCAAAGATGCAGTGAACAATTTCATATTTATTTACTTTAAGACTCAATAAAATGTTGTTGACATAGAAAACCTGTAAAGCCTACTTTTAGTACACAGAAAATTCATAAGAGGTACCAGTAAGGGAATCGATAAGGAATCAGATTAAGTGGAATCAATAATGATATCGATAAAATCTTATCGATACCCATCTCTAAGTGGTGCATCTTTCAGCTGTGCAAAGCAGCATAGAGAAGCTCTCTTGGTTCGCAGCATGGAACACTTCGGTCTGAAAATGCTGAATGTCGATAATCAGTGAACCCGTAATGTGTACCACCTTGGGTGACTTAGTGAATATGTTGAATTGAGGAAAGTTAAGGTGTGTGTCAGAGAATATTTTAAGTTTTGTTGTTTTTGTTTTGTTTCTTGCACAGCGGTGCTCTAAACTGCTATATAGTGAAACTGATGTCACCAATACAGAAAGGTGTCTAGCTTTTATAAAGAATGTGGAGTTGATGTAGATACTGCAAACACTTCTGCTCAAGGTTGTTTGGCTCCTGGGCCCAGTTTCATAAAGCAGTCTAATCTTTTAGTGTTTTAGTCTAGTAAGCTTACTAAGTAAGAGAAGCGCTCCTGACCTCGGCATCCGTAAACATCTCCAATGGATTATTCCGGGCCCGCAACACCCACTGCTGCCGTAAGTCTCTCCCTCCTTCCTCCTCCATCAATCAGTGGTACATGATAGCCGCCTTTTTTGAGGTAAGACACTGACGTTTTGTCGACCAAAATAAGATTAGCCTCCTCTGTGCCAGACTAAACCTTGAGGTGGGTAACGCGAAACTTTAGCTGACTAAGCACTTTGTGCAACAGCTAATGTCAAAAGATGAGTCGACTAAATGAGTTTAGTCGACTAAACACGATTAGACTGTTTAATGAAACCGGGTCCTGAAGTAATTGCCTATAAGTTGATCCTGTGTTTAATTTGAGTGGTCAGGCCTCATTTCTGTCTCATCCTCAGTCAGATTTCAAAGGCTTTAGGGATTTGATAATAAGGGAGGACTTTTGATGATTGGCTGTATGGTGTGTTAACAGCAGATTATCTCTGAGTAAGGTTTACCTGCACCTAACTGGTTGCACTTTCTCTGCTTTTCCTCGTCATAAGCTTGTGACACTATATGTTCCAATCATTTAAATCAGAATCAGCAAAGTTTTTTTGAGTTCCCCCCCCCCCCCCCCCCCCCCGTCTTATTTTTCTAAATGTATTGTCAACTGTCAGAAGTTCATCCTCCCATCTCACACTGATGGATATATATATAGCTGTCACATTATTCTTCCTCACACTAGCAGGCTTTTTGCAAAACAGAATTTTATCAAGAGTTTTATGCTGATCCCTCCTACATGATTCAAGTCACTGCTAAATTCTGTTTCCGTAACTTGCTTCAAATTGTCTGGTTCAATTCTCTTCAGGTGCTTTGACACCAACAGGCCGTCTAATGGTAGAGTTTCCTCTTGACCCGGCACTGTCCAAGATGCTGATTGTGTCCTGTGATATGGGCTGCAGTGCTGACATACTCATCATCGTCTCCATGCTGTCTGTGCCAGCCATCTTTTACAGACCTAAGGTACGTCTTAAGGCCCCCTGACACTTGCACGACTTTGACCAGCGCACTATGTTTACTTGTCACAGCTACCTCATTCTAATGCAAGTGTTTTATAGAAGTCTGGGTTCAACATCTAAGGCATAAATAATACCTTACTGGGACTGTCCACCACAAAAACAGCTGTCACAGTCTGAGTCACATTGCAGTGGAAGAACCTTTTTTTTAGTTTCTTTTCTCAAGTCTCTTTGTCTGACTTCCTTTATGCTGTCCTCCATTTCTCTTTTCCTGTTTTATTTTCAATCATTCATTTTATATTTGAGGACAGCAGTGAAAACAGGTGCCATTTGTCATTGTATACAATAGTTTAACTATAGTTATAGTTTAAATAATAGTAATAGTTTAACTTTAACTACTCTTAAAACTTTTGCACATGTTCAGTATTCATCAAACAATGTCTGTGTTAAGTCAGTTACAGTATCTCCTTTATGTCTATATAAAGTTATTTAAAAAACAATGATAAAGCCAATTTATTTAAGTTTTTCTTCACTATGTTGAATTTTCATTGGGTCACCAGTTGTCATATACCAAGAAAAATGCCTCTTTAAACTGCATGGAAGATGGTAAATAAATGGTAAATAGACTGCATTTATATAACGCTTTTCCATCTGCATCAGACGCTCAAAGCGCTTTACACATCAGTGCCTCACATTCACACCAATGCCATGCAAGGCATCCACTATACACTGGGAGCAACTAGAGGATTAAGGACCTTGCCCAAGGGCCCTTAGTGATTTTCCGGTCAGGCTGCGATTTGAACAGAGGATCCTCTGGTTTTAAGTCTGATTTATGAAGATTCCAGAAATTGATGTAATTATGCACAAAAGCTTCTAAATTACTAACTGACATAATTCATGATTAATTAAGGAACCTTTGGCTGTACATAAGGGCCTTGTAGAACTTCTGCCTTCTTGCATTGAAGAACACAACACAAAAATCTAAAGAATTAAGTCGAAGCTTCCAAAGCACAATTTTTGATCACCACAAGTCTGGTTACTCCTTTAGAGTCAAAAAGATTCATGGTGACACAAACAACTTTACAGGCTCTTATATAAAAATCATGGTATGAAGGAGGCCTAAATTAACAACCTAGAAATTAAACTTTTGTCGTAATGGTCCAACAGAGCCTCATGATCACAATTAAGGAACAGATGAAGGAGTTGCAGGCATCAGATAGAAATGTGACATCATCCTCTGCTTCTTTGTTTTTTTGTTTTTGTTTTTTTGAGAGGTGATGCTTTTGCCTCTACCACAGACAATGTGACCATTTCACAGCACAAATTAGCTCATTACCTCTGTTTCACAGAACAAGCAGTAGTTCAAATATTTCATTGAAGATAAATGACGTGTTTCATGACTAACTTTAGCTTATATCAGGATTTCTACAACCACAGACTATAATCATTAGACTTTGACAGTCTTTAAATTGAAACGTCAATTATGTTAACTGTAAAAGACAAATAACCTAACTTGAGTAATATCCACTTTAAGTGAATACTTTAAGCTTGAATTAGAGCATATTTGCATCCGCAAAGCCCTCTTCAGTTTCACAGTTATGCATCCCAGAATTCCACAATTTGAAATCTCATCCTTAGCTTGAAAACCCTTGCATGGTCCAAACAGATGTCCGTGGTGAACCGGGGTATTCTGTTATTGTCTCTTGATCTTGGTTTAAACATGCTTGAATTTTCAAGATGTTAGATTTCTTTTCTTCCATTGAGACATTTTGACAAACTTCGTTGCCCCCCCACCCCAATATGAAATACAGGGGGATATAGTGATCAGCATGTGTAGGGGTGGTGGCCAAGTGGTTAATGCACTTGGTTTCAGTGCGGAAGGTTCCCAGTTCGAATCCCACCCCTACCACATTTCTCCATGTAATGTGGAGTTGTGTCAGGAAGGGCATCCGGCGTAAAATTTGTGCCAATTCAACATGCAGATCCACCTTGGATTTGCTGTGGCGACCCTGAGTACAAAACAAGGGAGCAGCCGAAGGGACTTACTTTTACTTACTATAGTGATCAGCATGTCAGTCAGTCTGTCCATTTTTGCTTATTAGCACCATATCTTAAGAACCAGTTGACCAATTTCATTCATATTTAGCATAAGTGTGTATTTGGGTGATCCCCGACCCTTTGTATTACTGATTTGTGGGGACCGGGAGGATACGTCATCTCCCAATGACTCCTGTTAATGTCTAGCATTTCTATAGAGCCTGCAATGTTGGTGTACATGCTGTAAGGTCATTGAGATGGTTTTTGGAAGCTCCAGAGTTCTGCTAAATTTTTGCTATAGGCATGCTACAGTGTCTACAGTTATGCTATGGCTGCATTTGCACACATCGCTTAGGATATGACCAGCACGTTACACCATCAAACTACCCGCTCAATCACATTTACTGGCAACTGTGATTAGCTTAGTTTGTCATGGTTATAGATCATGACTTTCTGTGAAAGTGTTGATGGCAATAACACATCAACCATCTATTTTACAGGCTCAAGTAATTCAGTAGCTGCCTGGTCAGCTGTTACATGGCCAGGTGTGTGACTTTGAAATTATTTAATTTACAACTAACTAGATAAAATATGAGGTCCCAATCTTAATAATAATTTAAAAAAAAAAAAAGCCTCCATTAAGATGAAAAAAGCCAAAGAAATTTATCGCAATGATCTTAAAAATATTACATGTGGCTACTTTGGTACATTATGTAAAAGAAAACACAAACAAGTTAAAGAAAATGAAAAGGCCTGAAGAACCAGAAATAACCAGGTGTGTGCTTGCAGGGTCGTGAAGAGGAGAGTGACCAGGTGAGAGAGAAGTTCTCAGTCCCTGAGAGTGACCACCTCACGTACCTCAATGTCTACATGCAGTGGAAGAACAACAATTACTCCAGCATCTGGTGCAACGACCACTTCATTCACACCAAAGCCATGCGCAAGGTCAGACTGCTCCGCTGCTTTCTGTTGGTTACCTGTTTACTTCACCAGCTTTTGATTGTCTGGACTTACCTGCTTTGGTTTGCCAGATGAGAGAAGAGCAGGGAGAAATTGAAGTTTAAAATGTGCACAGCAAGGGTTCCCCAGGAGGGGGATTGTGAACTATTGAAACCTAAATAAATTCCAGCATCTCTCCTTGTGGCTGTGTTTGATTAGATATGGCTGAAAATAATGAGGGGAACACTGTGTACCCCTCATTATTTTTAGCAATGTATATTGAATAATTTCAAGGCTCACAGAGGCTGTTCATGGTTCTGGTCCTTTCAAATGTTCCAGTTGTTGGTCTGCAAATATGGAATTTTTTGATATTGTAGAGATTCAAGGCAGTTATCTGACAGCAGTACAGTGTAACTGCAATACAAACAGGTGTTCCATCTCTGATGGACTGTTGATGCTTTTTTTTTCTTTTTCTTGTGCAGGTGCGTGAGGTGCGTTCTCAGTTGAAGGACATCATGGTGCAGCAGAGGATGAACATGGTTTCTTGCGGCTCAGACTGGGACATCATCAGAAAGTGTATCTGTGCCGCTTACTTCCACCAGGCTGCCAAACTCAAGGTGGTCCGAGTTCTGACATTTATACCAGTTTGTATATTATGCCTCATTGGAACTTTTGGTAACAGATGGATAGTACTGACACCACAGTGATACAACGCTAAATTCTGGCAGAGAATTACAAATGACATCACTGTATATATTCAAGCAAGAATTTTTTGGTATCTAGTTCCACACATTTGTATTTTAATATGTACATGTCACAGACATGAACGAGCAAAGCTCTTCAGCATCTTACCATGTCATTTAGGTCCCTCAGACTTTTTTTTTTGAGCAAATGCTCCAGGGGAGCATTAGCATGGCTAAAACCTTTCAGCTTCTGTGGGGTCCACCCCTCCAGACCCCCTGCCTTTTTAAGCATTTTTCTTTTGTTGTCTTTCAGCTTCTGGGGGGCTCCACCCCCAGACCCCCCTAATTACAGCCCTCTTAATTCCCCGCCACTTTAAGCATTTTTTTAATGTAGGTGTAAATTAATATTCAAGGTTTTCAGCTAGTTGATAGTAGGGCTGTACAATATGGCCAAATTACCATATCTCAATATTGTCATATCAGTATGATATACGATATGTCTATAATTTCACACAAAGTGCAGCAACAGTGAATTATTAATTACACATTCTTAAAATACAAAAAGAAATACAAAATTGTAAAGAATAAAAATTTGTATAAATATCTTCCTCAAACTCAAAGTGAAAGCAAATCTCTAAAACTTGATAATACCTGTAAATCATAATCAGTTTTATTGCCAGTTTTCTTCTGACAAATTTGGGGATGGAAACATGAACATTTCCAAGTCACTGAATATGTCTTGGACTTTATTTACATCAATTATGAAGAAATACAAAAGTTTCTTTCACCAAAACATCAAATCTACACTTGCATCTCAGATGTACTTTCTGGCAAATTGTAGCTGAATGTTCAGGTCTTCTTTTTAAGAAAATCCTTCTCTACACCACTTCATCAGGAAGCTGGATATTATATATATTTAATTAATTTATATCAAGTTATAGAGATTTGCTTTCAGTTTGAGTTTAAGGAAGATAACTTTAGATTTATTTATCTAAAGTTGTGTCACTGGTGTGTCACTCAGACAGCAAAATTAAGAGGTTATTTAAAAATAAGTCCTTTAGAGAGCAAAATTAAGAGGTTGCACAGGTTTTATACAGAACAGAGGAGTAGTAAATTACCTGTATTTCTTTCAGCTGAGTGTCTTCACCTTATATCTCATGAATCAACAGCTGTCTGCTCGTTTAATATCACTGGAGAAACACGTGTGTGTATATATGTATATGTATATATATATATATATATATATATATATATATATATATATGTATATGTATATGTGTCTATGTCAACCCGATTAAAAGGAGAAATGCCACTTTTAACAACCTGGACCTCATTTCTGGCATAAAATACGGTCGTTTACTCACCAATATAACTTTGGTGTCATTTGGAGTCTGTGGTTCAGATGATGTGTTCAGTTCCAAATGAGTCAAACATTTTTTTCTTTTTATACTAAGTTGGATTAGAACTTTTTGTGGTACACAGCACCAACTACTGTATAGAATGGGTTTAGCAGTCAGTATGTGTCAAAATGGATTTCAAAATGCAGCTGGGTTTTTTTTTTTTGTTGTTGTTGTTTTTTTTTTTTTGCATGTGTAGTGACAATGTGTCAATCATCTGTGTCCAGTCAGATTTCAGGGGAGTCCAGTGCAACCATAGACATTATATATATATATATATATATATATATATATATATATATATAGACGCCTCATAACTTACGTAATCCAGCGTCGTCGCTGTATTGGATGAGTCTCTTCACAATAGGCTAGCACCAAAGTCAACCGGAGTCAATGGAGAGTGAGCAAATATGCTGGTATTTTGTGCTGCTTACGGTTGCAATAACCGTGTGTGTGTGTAAGAGAGAGAGAAATAAATTCAAATGAACAATCCAAAGTTATTTCTTTACTAAATTATAAAATTAATTCATTTATACATTTATTTATATGCCATACCATATGTCTTTGTTAAAGAGCATAAGACAAAGTCTTTCAGCATGAAAGTACATATTTTTAATGTGTCACAGCATCCTGTGTTAGAACTGAATTTCTGCTGTTTCTCACAAACCAAACCGTGGGAAAATCGGATAAAAAGTTGGGGAGTTATGGATTATTGTAGTTGGGTTCCGCAGTACAAATAAATGCACTGGGGACGCAATAGGGACCCATCCAAGATGGCGGCCGTGCTGATACGTCTGCTCCAATAGGCAGCGGCAGTTCATGAGGCGTCTACGTATATTATGTCTATGAGCACAACCCTGGCCCTCTGCTCTAGCTCCACCCATGCCAGGAAGTGTTAAAGATTTGACATTTCCTTTTTCACTGTGGACTCAAAATTTGGCACTTCCTGTTTGGGATTCCCTGTAACATGAGTGAGCTTTGCACCGCTGTGCGCACTTCTCTCATATAAATACAGCCAAGTAGTTAGACAGTGTAGAATAGGTAACTGAGTGGATAAAGAGCTGACCTGCCAATATCTAGACTGGGGTTTGAATCCTGCACATGGTACCTGTCTGTGTCCTTGGACAAAATATTTAATCTACATTGTCTCAGTCCACCCAGCTGCAAATAAGAACTGGCCTTGGTTGGGGAAGTAACCTGTGACAGACTGGCATACCATCCAGGAGTAGTCATAGACTGTTATCTGCTTGATGCTCTGATCTCCGGAGATAATCACTCATGAAGCATTGTAACTGGTGATACAACAGACAAAGTTGAACAATGCACAGTTTCTTCAATCACAGCCACAGATGTCTGACTCTGGAGTTGTAATGAGTGTCTTGGTGGCTTCCCTCACTAGTCACCCCCTTGTTGTGGTTACTCAGATTAGTGTCCTCTTTGTTCCAGTTACTCAGATTTAGAGAACTGCACAGTCTAGATAGATAGACACACACACAGTACCATACTGTCTGTATTTCTTAATGATTGATGTTAATGAAGTCCAAAACATATTCGCTGATTTGGAAATGTTCATGCATCCATCCACTGGCTGGTCTTTAAATAAATAAATAAAAATCAGGCTATAAAAGTGATGATTGTTTTTATGAATAATCATTACATGTTTTTTGCCCAGTTATTTGTCCAATAACTTAAAATGGAGGAACTGAATATAAAATTGGCTATAATTCCTGAGTGGTTAATGTAATATTTTGTTGACCCCTTTGAATCAAAGATAAAAGCATACACAACAAGCACATCCTGATTGTTTCATTTTGTCTCAATTGTGGTAGTGTACAGAGGCAAAATTACACTGTCCAAACACTTATGGACTGACTGTATGCCTGTTTACTCCTAGGGCATTGGTGAATATGTGAACGTGAGAACAGGTATGCCATGTCACCTCCATCCTACCAGCTCCCTCTTTGGGATGGGCTACACACCTGATTACATAATCTACCATGAGCTGGTCATGACCACAAAGGTAAAAAGTCACTGACTGTGGCAAGCATTCAAAGAAACATTTCACATCAGCTGTGGTGGTGGTGTTGTTGATCTTGTGCTTTGTCATACAGGAGTATATGCAGTGTGTCACTGCAGTGGATGGAGAGTGGCTGGCTGAACTTGGACCCATGTTTTATAGCATCAAGCATGCAGGAAAAAGCAGACAGGTATGTTAATTTACCAATCAAATGTTGTTTGTTGATTTCTCATGGATGTTGCCTGCTGCATTGTCTGACGTAAATCTCATGATTTTCCTGCAGGAGAACCGCCGCCGAGCCAAGGAAGAGATCAACAACATGGAGGAGGAGATGTCCCTTGCAGAGCAGCAGCTTCGGGCACGTCGAGAGGAGCAGGAGAGGAGCAGCATGGGCAGCGTTAGGTAAACCAGCACCCGGTCTCTCCTTCTTTTGCCCCTCATAACATGCAGGCATCCTGTCACAAGAGTTCCTTGTAGCCTCCATTTTCCATATGCAGTCAAGATAGAAGCATTTAATTTACCTACCTCTGTAGAAGTCCATATCGTCACCCCTCCTGCGCTCTCCTCCTCTGCCAATCTCTCTACTCCCCCTCCCTCACTCTTCATGATGAGCTTTTCTCACCTCTGGTCCCTCCAGACGAGACAAAAAGAAATAATATTGACTCCTGGCTGACCCCCATTACTGCAGCAATTTAAATTGTGCCGGAGAAAAGCGGAGAACGTAGGCGAACGTTCATTTTCAAATTAGACCAAAAAAATTAATTTCACTCCCATCCACAGTCTGTACGCTGAGAAATAGGGTTATAAAGAAAGATTTAAAAGGAACTGTTATTGTTAATTAATCACATGGTTTATCTCTGAGTATGTGTGACAGAACTGATGAAAATAAGTCAAGGTATGAGATTAGAATTAGATTTAAGGACAGGAAGTTGGATATTGCTGCTCTCCTGAGCTCACTGTGGTTTCTGTCCTCAGGACTAGGTCAGAAAACATGAACCTTTGTTTGACGGTTCACCAAACCAATTACGTATTACAGAAACCTCCTCAGAAGAACAACACTTAAGCCTCGCTCCCTGGTCTTCCCCCCTCCCCTCAGCTTCTGCAGCTCTGACGTGAACTGTGGACTGTCCAGGACTTTCTCAGCCTGCGCAGGGCTGTTCCCTTCCCCCCCCAGACTGTCAGACAAGGCCGTCGACGGCGCCGAAACTGGCTGCCTTCCGGAGTGTTCTGATAAACTGGTCCTTTCAAATCTCGGTTGTCGTCCTGTGTCCTTGTTTTGTCTCTGTGATTATTGTTTTTTGTGCTGATGGGATTTTTTTTTTCCTCATTGCCGCTGTGTAATGCAGCGGCTATGAGGGTTTTTTTTTTTCTTCTCCTTTTCCCTCGTGTTTTGCTTTCATATATATGTTTTATGTACCGGGCCGGCCTACGTGTTGTGTGTTATGTGTGTTGTTTGTTATGGGTCGGTGTTGGTTTGCTCAGCCCTGCTGTTGACCAAGGCAGGGATGTACATCTGGAGCTGGTCCCCGGGCGCCTAATGGCGACCTCTGCTCCTACTGGCAAATAGGATGGGTTAAATGCAGTAGCCACATTTCATTGTGCAGGAAAGTTTTTCTGTTCTGTGCATATGACAATAAAATTTCCTTGATTCCTTGAGATCACATATATTTTGTATTAAAACACATTTTAACAAGTTTCACATTTTTATGCCCCTGGTATGAAATACGGGGAGATATAGCAATCAGCATGTCCATCTGTCCTTCTGTTTTCACTTGTTAGCGCAGTATCTTAAGAAACAGTTGACCAATTTCATTCATATTTTGCATAAGGGTGTACTTGGGGGGGGGGGGGGGGTCACTTTGTATAACTGATTTGTGGGGACCGGGGGATATGTCATCTCTTGATGACTCTTATATCATGATACATACATATAAACTATATAATACCATATTTCCTCTAATAAATGCTCCCTCTCCCTTGACTTTTTTTTGTCACATTGCATGTAATGAAATTGTGAATTCCTGAGAGAACAGGGAAAAATGAAAATGAAATAGTCCTACGTCATTGCCACAAAATCTCATCAAGTCTGTTCTGGTTTTCATGTTCCCTGTCACACGAACGCCTGCCATTCCCCCACCAGGCAACCGTATCTTTTGCTGTTTTGGCTAGGGTTGCAAGCTTATCCATGTTCCTACACCACTCCTGGACGTGTTTCCTATCTACTAGGAAAATCCAGGCGGCATGGTGCTTCCCCTTCTCTTTTACTTCTTTCACAACTTTTAGCTTGAACACTGCAAAGTGAAAACATTTGTGCAGAGGCATTTTATGTAATTGTGTAGCAGCTACTGCGTGCAGAATAACATTAGTTTCAAGGCTACGCTCCTCCTCTCGCATGCAGTATGCATGTGCGTACATACTGTAAGGCCATACTGTGCACAGCATGCAGGCATGCACGCGTACACACATGATCGTCAATAAATGCCCCCCTTCATTAAAATTTTACACACGTCCTCTGCATTTAACCCATCCTGATTAGAACTACACACAATCCACCCACTGAATGCAGTGGGCAGCCACAGTCTGGCGCCTGCAGACCAACTCCAGATGGAGAGACAGCGTCATGGTCAAAGGCAGCGAAAACAGCAGACCCTAATGAGCATGTTTTAGATGTGCTCAGAGAAAACCCACACAGACATGCAAACTCCACACACAAAGGAACTGGGCATAGTTGGTGGACTCAAACCTCACACCTTCTTGTTGTGAAGCAGGAATGCTAACTATGAGCCACTCTGCTGCCTCATTATGGATTTCAGTGAAACTTCACATAATGGTCACACGCCATATCAAGATAGACATGAAGGGAAAATAATTACCATCTGACATCTTCAAAGAGAGATAATTAGACTTTATTTCTTTTTCCTTTTAAATACATCATATTTGTCAATTAAAGTAGTGTTCAGAATAATAGTGCTATGTGACTAAAAAGATTAATCCAGGTTTTGAGTATATTTCTTATTGTTACATGGGAAACAAGGTACCAGTAGATTCTCACAAATCCAACAAGACCAAGCATTCATGATATGCACACTCTTAAGGCTATGAAATTGGGCTATTAGTAAAAAAAAAAAAAAAAAAAAAAAAAAAAAAAGTAGAAAAGGGGGTGTTCACAATAATAGTAGCATCTGCTGTTGACGCTACAAACTCAAAACTATTATGTTCAAACTGCTTTTTTAGCAATCCTGTGAATCACTAAACTAGTATTTAGTTGTATAACCACAGTTTTTCATGATTTCTTCACATCTGCGAAGCATTAATTTTGTTGGTTTGGAACCAAGATTTTGCTCATTTACTAGTGTGCTTGGGTCATTGTCTTGTTGAAACACCCATTTCAAGGGCATGTCCTCTTCAGCATAAGGCAACATGACCTCTTCAAGTATTTTGACATATCCAAACTGATCCATGATACCTGGTATGCGATACATAGGCCCAACACCATAGTAGGAGAAACATGCCCATATCATGATGCTTGCACCACCATGCTTCACTGTCTTCACTGTAAACTGTGGCTTGAATTCAGAGTTTGGGGGTCGTCTCACAAACTGTCTGTGGCCCTTGGACCCAAAAAGAACAATTTTACTCTCATCAGTCCACAAAATATGGGTGAGCCTTTGCCATTCTGGTTATTCTTCTATCCATTTTGATGGTTGTTTTCCGTTTTCTTCCACGCGTCTCTGGTTTTTTTGTCCATTTTAAAGCATTGGAGATCATTGTAGATGAACAGCCTATAATTTTTTGCACCTGCGTATAAGTTTTCCCCTCTCCAATCAACTTTTTAATCAAACTACGCTGTTCTTCTGAACAATGTCTTGAACATCCCATTTTCCTCAGGCTTTCAAAGAGAAAAGCATGTTCAACAGGTGCTGGCTTCATCCTTAAATAGGGGACACCTGATTCACACCTGTTTGTTCCACAAAATTGACGAACTCACTGACTGAATGCCACACTACTATTATTGTGAACACCCCCTTTTCTACTTTTTTTAACTAATAGCCCAATTTCATAGCCTTAAGAGTGTGCATATCATGAATGCTTGGTCTTGTTGGATTTGTGAGTATCTACTGAATCTACTGGTACCTTGTTTCCCATGTAACAATAAGAAATATACTCAAAACCTGGATTAATCTTTTAGTTATTAGTCACATAACTACTATTATTCTGAACACTACTGTAAGTTGTATGTTTTCCTGCAGGGATAAGTTGAGCTCTGTACAGATGGTAACAACACACCTGTGACTTGGTATTTTGTGTGTGTGCTTTATTGTTTGAAACCAGCAGTATTGCAGTATGTGTGGAGTAAATGTACCTGAAGTGAACAGGGAGACAGAAGAGGGCCTGTGGCCTTATTGTTTTAATTGCAGCAGGTGAGGAAGAGGAGTGAGCGATGAGGGCACTGTCAGTGTGTCAGAGCGCTGTAATTAAAGATGATAGATTGTGCTGTCACCTGTTCTCAGAAACACCAGTCTGATGACTTTTTGTTCTCCTCCAGCGTGTTGAGGAGAATAAGAGAGCAAAAGTATAACACTGTCGTTGCAGCTCTGCACAGCAAATCAAACTTCTCATTCCTGGCTTCTCTTTCGCTCTCCCTCTGCCTTAGGACCTGGAAAATCTGCACCCCAGGAAGAAGAGAGGAGGCCCCCATGACACCCAGACGCACCCCTGCTCGCTTTGGATTGTAGAACACAACCTGAAAGAAATTCCACTGTTGTCAATACATACTTTTGTCTGACTGCTTATCACAACATCAAGATACTTACCATTTCCACTGCAGCAGACTGGTAAAGTCAGACTCCGGCAGGAACAGTCAGAGCTGGAACCTGGAGCTGCACAGTGTATAGGATAAACCTGTCAGCTGAGACAGGCAAGCTGACTGAAAACTGATTGGCTTGGATTCACTGTTCGCCCCAACAGCTGCAGCACAAGCAAACGTGTCTCACAGTTTGGCCCAAATGAGCTGCAGTTCCTCCAAAGAACACTAGAGTGAGAACTTGTATAAGGCTCAAAGCGGAGTGTTGCTTGAGGTCCATCAGATTGACTCCCTGTTTCTCATCCACTGCTGTCTTTATTTCTTTGATATTTCATGTAGGAATAAAGGACATTTGGTGTCCTTTCATTGTTTCAGTGATCGTTTTAACTGCAGTCTTTGCGGAAGTGTTTTATAGACGTGTACATGTTGTCATTCTTATAGCTGAGCATGAAAACTTTTTAATTTGGTGCATTTTGTCTGTGCTTAGTGTATCGTCAGAGGGTTTGTGTGTTTGATTCTGTGCTACAACTAGTTTTTGGTGTATTGTGGGTTGAGCAGTGTGGGCTCCTCCTCAAACTGTATGTGGACATGAATGTGTTCAGAGTTGTACTGTAGAACCACACGTTTTCTCTTGTACTATTTCTGGGCTTTTTCTTCCCCCACAACACAGTGCGCCTCAGCCATTCTCTACACCACTGGTTGTCATTCCTGTTACACAGGACCCCAAGTATTGCACATTCCACTTCTCCCTGCATATAGTAAGTGAATCAGGTGTGTTCCATTGCTTGGCCAGCTATTGAGTACATGTGACTGACCTCACAGAGTTTAAAAAAGAAAAAAAGATGCGCTTACTCGTATTTCAGCAGTATACTTTTGTGCCATCTTGTATAAGGAATTGCCACACTTTTGGATGTGTTTGTGTTTTGGGCTGAAAATCGATCATTATAAATTAACTCCAGTAGTAGACTTCTCTTTTGAGAACTACATTAGGTACAGTAAGTGATATTTATAACTTTCGGTGCTTCAAAGTGGAATATTTATGATTATGATCACTTCAAACTTCAAACACAGGTAATCTGGCTGTGGCAGTGTTATGATTCTGAAGCACTTCATATTTAGCCAGTCAACTGGATGACTGGCTGGTTCCTTTCCCAAGTTTTTGTGATGTAAGCAGTAAGCACATTGCTTTGTTTTCACTGTTTAATGTCATTCAATTCCTTAAACAAGATGGCAGTCCAAACTGCTCCTTACTAGCTGGTTCAATGGAGGACTATGTCCACTTAAAAGGGTTTTATTTTATTATTTTTTTGAATTAATCTGTATGACTGAGCTGAACAGGTCTGTGTAGATCAGAGACAAATGGAAAATGTGCTCTGAGTCTCAAGAAGTATGATTGAGAACCACTGCAATACACAAAATACCATATTGCCCTATTAAAGGTTCATGGTCTTTGTGCTTACAAAAACAAGCAGTTTGTGACTTGTTTCCAGGTAAATGTGTAAATAAGTTACATTTATTGACGCTTCGTCACACTTTTGCTGATTGCTACAAAATGTAACTGTAAACAGAGCAGCCTAATACCTTTGCATAGCTACAGTGCTTTTGTTTTGTTGACTTTTTTAAGTAATTTGTAAATGGAAAACTAATTTTGCTTTTTTGTTTATTTTATTTATTTTTTTATTATAGTGTATAGGTCCTGTGACTTATACTGCTGTCCGAAGCATACTCCCAAAAATATGGTATATATTTGAACCTACATTTTAAGTCTTCTTGTGACATGACGTAGCCCTCATGACTGATCACCTGTAATTTATCCTGGTCCCAAGGGATGCTCAAGGATCTTACCTTCTTACACATAGCCTAATGGATCAGTCAGGTGTCTGTTGGCTCTTGATTGTCCTGAGCACAACTGAATGAGCTGATCAGCTTTCACCACAGCAGGGATAGATGAAAAATGTGCAGGTTAGGGGTCCCTGAGGACCGGAATTGGGAACCACTACATTAAACTTCCAAAAAAACAAAAGTGTGTAATGTGACCCTTGTGTTTACAGTGATACAATGATACTTAAACCTCACAGCCATTTTGGGGTGCATCTCAACAACATGCCTTCACATTGTATGGCAGTGCATTAATCTGATGTCTCAGACCATAAAATAACATTCCATCTGTCAGCTACTGATTTATTGAAAACAATGTAAATGTTATTGTAGCACGTTTCTAACACTGCAAGACTGGAGTGGCAGTAAGACGTGTGTGAAAGTGTATATGCCCATACGGAGCCCAGGGGCCCGAGTCTTCAGTATGCCGTTTGGTGTAGGCAGGATTAATAACTATAAGGAATTCACACGCACACATTTTCATCTATAAATTGCACAAGAATAAATACTATTTTTACAGTTTAAAATCAGACTTTAGTATAATATATACCATCTTTACATATACAGACAAGCCAATGACTGATGGTACAAAAGTGAAAGTCAATACCACAGTAAAATTTGAGGAGGTAATGAAAGGTAGAGCATGAAAGGATGTGCCAGTTAGACATGTTAGAGTTGTTGATGTTAGGAGAAAAGGTACAGTTGTGTTCAGAATAATGGCAGTGTGTTTAAAAAGTGAGTCAATCTCAAAATCCTTATAATAGCTTTTATTTCCATTCATGCAAATGCATCGGGAACACTGCACATTCTATTCCAAATCAAAACATGAAAAATGTATTAAATTTATTAATTTACCGAACATGAAGAAAAAGGAGTATTAGGCTGTTCAAAAATAGTGTCTACATTTTTCTTTACAAGCGCAAACATTTACTGTATAAACTGAAAAATGCTGGAAGATTTAGCTTTCATGTGAATCACTGAACTAATATTTAGTTGTATAGCCAGTGTTTCTGAGAACTGCTTCACATCTGTGTTGCATGGAGTCAACCAGATTCTGGAACAATGGACAACGTATTCAAACGGATCCATGATCCCTGGTATGTGACAAATAGGCCTGACACCACATTGTGAGAAACATCCCCAACTTCTTGATGCTTGCTCCACCATGACTCACTGTCTTGACAGTGTGCTGTGACTTGAATTCGGTTTGGGGCTGGAGGTGGGGGGGTCTGACAACATGTCTGTGGCCATTTGAATGGTGGTTTAATGTATTCTTCTGAATGTATTCTTTCTTTCTGATTTTGGTTGCCATTTTAAAGCATTTAAAATCATTTTACCTGAGCAGTCTATCATTTTCTGCACTTCTTTATATATTTTCCAAACCACTTTTTTAATCAGTCTTCTGAAAAAAGTCTGGAACAATCCATTTTACTCAGATTTTCAGAGAGAAACGCACCACAAGCAGCGTGTAAAACTTACATGAGGGTCACCTGTTTGACACCTGTTTTTTGTTTGTTTTTTGCAGAAAGAAAAACGCAGGTACTATTTTTTTTTTTAAGAGCCTAATTACCTCTGCCAGTGAAGTTCAATCTCTCCACCTAGTCCTGGATCTTCCCCGGGGTCTCTTCCCAGATGGACGTATCTGGAAGACGCACCCAGGGGGCATCCTTAGCAGATGCCCAAACCACCTTAGCTGGCTCCTTGTAATGTGAAGGAGTAGGGGCTCTACTCTGAGCTCCTCATGGATGACTGACCTTCTCACCTTATCTCTAAGGTGCCACCCTCCTAAGGAAGCCCGTTTTGGCTGCTTGTACCACAATCTAGTTCTTTCAGTCATGACCCAACCCTCATGACCATATGTGAGATTAGGAACAAAGATTGATGCGCCAGCCAATCTCGTGCACCATTGTCCCTTCACTCATGAACAAGACCCTGAGGTACTCTTTCACTTGGGGCAAGACTGCATTCCCTACCCGGAGTAGGCAATCCATCGGTTTCCTATGCTCTCTCTCTCTCTCTCTCTCTCTCTCTCTCTCTCTCTCTCTCTCTCTCTCTATCACTCTCTCTCTCTCTCTCTATCTCTCTCTCTCTCTCTCTATCTCTCTCTCTCTCTATCACTCAACAAAAATATAAACGCAACACTTTTGGTTTTGCTCTCATTTTGTATGAGATGAACTCAAAGATCTAAAACTTTTTCCACATATACAATATCACCATTTCTCTCAAATACTGTGCACAAACCAGTCTAAATCTGTGATAGTGAGCACTTCTCCTTTGCTGAGATAATCCATCCCACCTCACAGGTGTGCCATATCAAGATGCTGAGTAGACACCATGATTAGTGCACAGGTGTGCCTTAGACTGCCCACAATAAAAGGCCACTCTGAAAGGTGCAGTTTTATCACACAGCACAATGCCACAGATGTCGCAAGATTTGAGGGAGCGTGCAATTGGCATGCTGACAGCAGGAATGTCAACCAGAACTGTTGCTCGTGTATTGAATGTTCATTTCTCTACCATAAGCCATCTCCAAAGGCGTTTCAGAGAATTTGGCAGTACATCCAACCAGCCTCACAACCGCAGACCACGTGTAACCACACCAGCCCAGGACCTCCACATCCAGCATGTTCACCTCCAAGATCGTCTGAGACCAGCCACTCGGACAGCTGCTGGAACAATCGGTTTGCATAACCAAAGAATTTCTGCACAAACTGTCAGAAACTGTCTCAGGGAAGCTCATCTGCATGCTCGTCGTCCTCATCGGGGTCTCGACCTGACTCCAGTTCGTCGTCGTAACCGATTTGAGTGGGCAAATGCTCACATTCGCTGCTGTTTGGCACTTTGGAGAGGTGTTCTCTTCACGGATGATGCGAAGGAGATGTGTTGCACTGCATGAGGCAAATGGTGGTCACACCAGATACTGACTGGTATCCCCCCCCCAATAAAACAAAACTGCACCTTTCAGAGTGGCCTTTTATTGTGGACAGTCTAAGGCACACCTGTGCACTAATCATGGTGTCTAATCAGCATCTTGATATGGCACACCTGTGAGGTGGGATGGATTATCTCAGCAAAGGAGAAATGCTCACTATCACAGATTTAGACTGGTTTGTGCACAGTATTTGAGGGAAATGGTGACATTGTGTATGTGGAAAAAGTTTTAGATAGTTGAGTTAATCTCATACAAAATGGGAGCAAAACCAAAAGTGTTGCGTTTATATTTTTGTGTATATATATATATATATATATATATATATATATATATACAGTGAGGAAAATAAGTATTTGAACACCCTGCGATTTTGCAAGTTCTCCCACTTAGAAATCATGGAGGGGTCTGAAATTTTCATCTTAGGTGCATGTCCACTGTGAGAGACATAATCTAAAAAAGAAAATCCGGAAATCACAATGTATGCTTTTTTAATAACTTATTTGTATGTTACTGCTGCAAATAAGTATTTTAACACCTGTGAAAATCAATGTTAATATTTGGTACACTAGCCTTTGTTTGCAATTACAGAGGTCAAACGTTTCCTGTAGTTTTTCACCAGATTTGCACACACTGCAACAGGAATTTTGGCCCACTCCTCCATACAGATCTTCTACAAATCTTTCAGGTTTGGAGTTTCAGCTCCCTCCAAAGATTTTCTATTGAGGTCAGGTCTGGAGACTGGCCATGCCACTCCAGGACCTTGAAATGCTTCTTACGGAGCCCCTCCTTAGTTGCCCTGGCTCTGTGGTCGGGGTCATTGTCACGCTGGAAGACCCAGCCATGACCCATCTTCAATGCTCTTACTGAAGTAAGGAGGTTGTTTGCCAAAATGTCACAATACATGACCCCATCCATCCTCCCTTCAATACGGTGCAGTCGTCCTGTCCCCTTTGCAGAAGAGCATCCCCAGAGTATGTTTCCACCCCCATGCTTCATGGTTGGGATGGTTTTCTTGGGGTTGTTTTCATCCTCTAAACATGGTAAGTGGAGTTGATTCCAAAAAGCTCTATTCTGGTCTCATCTGACCACATGGATCATCTGGATCTCTCTGGATCATCCAGATGGTCACTAGTGAACTTCAAACGAGCCTGGACATGTGCTGGCTTGAGCAGGGGGAACTTGCTGCCTGGCAGGATTTTAAACCATGACAGCATCATGTGTTACTAATGTAATCTTTGTGACTGTGGTCCCAGCGCTCTTCAGGTCATTGACCAGGTCCTCCTGTGTAGTTCTGAGCTTTCTCAGAATCATCCTTACCCCACAAAGTGAGGTCTTGCATGGAATCCCAGACAGAGGGAGATTGACAGTCATCTTGTGTTTCTTCCACTTTCTAATAAATAATCCTAACAGTTGTTGTCTTCTACCAAGCTGCTTGCCTGTTGTCCTGTAGTCCATCCCAGCCTTGTGCAGGTCTACAGTTTTGTCCCTGGTGTCCTTGGACAGCTTTTTGGTCTTGGCTATGGTGGACAGGTTGGAGTGTGATTGATTGAGTGTGTGAACAGGTGTCTTTTATACAGGTAACAAGTTCAAACAGGTGCAATTAATACAGGTAAAGAGTGCAGAATAAGAGGGCTTCTTAAAAAAAAATTAACAGGTCTGTGTGAGCCAGAATTCTTGCTGGTTGGTAGGGGATCAAGTACTTATTTGCAGCAGTAGTATACAAATAAATTATTAAAAAAATCATACATTGTGATTTCTGGATTTTTTATTTTTTATTTTTTTTTTAAGATTATGTCTCTCACAGTGGACATGCACCTATGATAAAAATTTCAGACCCCTCCATGATTTCTAAGTGGGAGAACTTTCAAAATCGCAGGGTGTTCAAATACTTATTTTTCTCACTATATGTATTTATATAACGGCTGAGTGGATCCTTGTCATTTGATTGGTGCTTTGTATGTCACATGACATGAATTATTCGTCCCATTTGTGTTGTATTGCATTTAGAGTACAAATTTGGTTCCATACATTTGGTACCATTGCAGTCTGCACACGTGCACACGTACACACACACATGCACGGGCACACTTGCTCACACATGCACTGTCTGGAGGCTGTTGGCTGGACTAATTTCTGACGTGATTATTTTTTCACTGCACTGAGGATGCACACAACCTTTTTTTGGTAGTACACGTGCGCACAAGCACTGACCCAGTTGCGTGTGCGCGCACACCGGGGACAACGACTATCAAGACAATGATTTGATTGAGCTAACTGACGCTGCTGATTCTTGTAACACACACAAAATACACTCCTCTGTAAGCTGTCTGGGTGCATGAAGAACTGTTCAGATGAAAAGCTGATGTGATTTTTGGCTGGACTGAGGAACTACGCAGTCTTTTTTTTTTTTCTTTTTTTTTATGGAAGTCCAAAGTCAGTGCACAGCATCACTGGACTACACGTCACAATTTGGACTTTAGCAGAAGTGAACACCAAAATGTAAGTCCCTCTTCTGTTGTTTATAAATTGATAAAATATGTAATGACAAGGATCTATTTTACCCATTATATAAAACAAATAATGAATATTTTTACATTCTTTCAACGGAACAAATATTTAATTTTTATTTAATTTTACCATTGAACGGTATGTTCCAGCTTTCACCTCATGAAATACACTCAACAAAAATATAAACGCAACACTTCTGGTTTTGCTCCCATTTTGTATGAGATGAACTCAAAGATCTAAAACTTTTTCCACATACACAATATCACCATTTCCCTCAAATATTGTTCACAAACCAGTCTAAATCTGTGATAGTGAGCACTTCTCCTATGCTGAGATAATCCATCCCACCTCACAGGTGAGCCATACCAAGATGCTGATTAGACACCATGATTAGTGCACAGGTGTGCCTTAGACTGTCCACAATAAAAGGCCACTCTGAAAGGTGCAGTTTTGTTTTATTGGGGGGGGATACCAGTCAGTATCTGGTGTGACCACCATTTGCCTCATGCAGTGCAACACATCTCCTTCGCATAGAGTTGATCAGGTTGTCAATTGTGGCCTGTGGAATGTTGGTCCACTCCTCTTCAATGGCTGTGCGAAGTTGCTGGATATTGGCAGGAACTGGTACACGCTGTCGTATACGCCGGTCCAGAGCATCCCAAACATGCTCAATGGGTGACATGTCCGGTGAGTATGCCGGCCATGCAAGAACTGGGAAGAATTGTGTACAGATCCTTGCAACATGGGGCCGTGCATTATCCTGCTGCAACATGAGGTGATGTTCTTGGATGTATGGCACAACAATGGGCCTCAGGATCTCGTCACGGTATCTCTGTGCATTCAAAATGCCATCAATAAAATGCACCTGTGTTCATCCATAACAGACGCCTGCCCATACCATAACCCCACCGCCACCATGGGCCACTCGATCCACAACATTGACATCAGAAAACCGCTCACCCACATGACGCCACACACGCTGTCTGCCATCTGCCCTGGACAGTGTGAACCAGGATTCATCTGTGAAGAGAACACCTCTCCAACGTGCCAAATGCCAGTGAATGTGAGCATTTGCCCACTCAAGTCGGTTACGACGACGAACTGGAGTCAGGTCGAGACCCCGATGAGGACGACGAGCATGCAGATGAGCTTCCCTGAGACGGTTTCTGACAGTTTGTGCAGAAATTCTTTGGTTATGTGTAACCCACAGGAAAAATATTTATTATAAATATAAATGAATTTCATTTTTTTGTGTGTGTGACCTAAAATGTGTCTGTCATGTAACGTCATCACGCACGTACTGTGTACATGCGCTTTGGTTGAGTATGTAAGTCCTCCGCTTTCTCCCACTGCAGATGCAGGGAGAGGAAGTTAGCGTATGGCTCCGACAGGTATGCTTCGGTAATTTTTAATCTTATTTAAATTATTTTTGTACATTTTTATTAAGTTACATGCCTCTTTCAGGCCTCGGACTATATCTGCCTCTAGAACATCGGGTTTCGCTGTGAGGGATCTCTGAGAGGAATTGGTGAGTCTGTTTGTTGGTGCTATGGTTAGCATGTTGCCTAGCTAGGCGTTAGCTGCGCCCATTCAAAGCGGTGTATTTTAATACTAACTGTAGCCAGAGTTTATAGGATGTGTTTACAAGCTGCATCGGCTAAATCTCTGAATGTTTACATATTGTTACTTTACTATGCATTTTTCTTTTATTAATGGAGATGTTGTGAATGTGTACACTGAACTGGAATGACATTTGTGAAGAAGCTAGCTAGTAGTATTTGTTTAGTGATCTGTGGTCCTGTTGTTTACATGTAGGCCCTTCTCCATGCCCTTCCGAACGACGTTCGCCCATCTCTTAGGACCGACTGACCCATGTTCAACTGCTGTTCCTGTTAAGAACTGAGGAAGACCGTGAAGCAAATAAAGCTCTCAGGATGAAGCAACACCTGGGAACATCTAAGCAGAGAGTGACTGCTCAGGCCCAGTTCGCAGTTGAAGAGGAGAAAGGAGTTTCTGCGACCCTGTCCCTCACAAAGCAAATGGCTGACATACAGAAACAACTTGCTGCTGTAACCGCTTCCCAGCCTCACCATTCCCGTGCTCCAGTTGAAAAGCCACAATATAAACAAAGAACTGCTCCAAATAAAATGCTTCACCCTCCAGCCCAAAGCCTGGGTTGTGTTTCCATTGTGGAGAAGATGGACATATTAGACCTCAGTGTGAAAACAGTCCTAATCCAGCACTTGTAAATGAAAAACAAAAACAGTTCAGTGAAAAGAAACAGAAGTGGCAGAAACGCAATCCAAACTCCACTGAACATTTAAACTAAATCCAGTTCCTGTAGTGGGACATACAGGAGCTGTGCTGGACCCATATCGTCCCGCAAAGATTATTCACTGCGCAGACCAACAAATCCATCCTGGATCAACCATAAAGTTGCCTCGTGGGTTAGTTGGGTCAAGGTGCACAGCAGAAGTGGAGATTGCAGGTCATACTCACCGATGCCTGCTTGACACAGGTTCACAAGTCACTACTGTACCTGTGTCATTTTACAGTGAACATCTTTATGAGCAACCGATTCAGCCTCTTCAAGATCTCCTACAAATTGAAGGCGCTGCAGGTCAAACAGTCCCATATCTTGGCTTTGTTGAAATTCCTGTTAAATTTCCCAAAGACTTCGTTGGTGATGAATTTGAAATAGCCACACTAGCATTAGTGGTTCCAGACACACATCCTAATTGTCCCAACAGCATTCTCGTTGGCATGAATACTTTGGAGCCACTGTATGAGCAGTATCTTAATAAACATTTAGCATTCCAGCCCAGTGCTCATGGTTATGGAGCTGTGTTGAAGATACTCCAGCTGTTGCACCAGAAGGACAATGGCGACGTGGGAGTTGTGAGGCTCCAAAGCAAAGTCCCGGTGTGTGTTCCGGCTGGCCGCACTGTTGTCATCGAAGGCTCTGCAAAGGTCCCTCCCTTATTGTCCAGCTTAAGTGTCCTCCTACAACATCCTGCCTCCACCCTGCCTGGCAGTTTGTTCGTCAGCAGTTGTCTCATTACTCTCCCGGCTCTATCGCCGCACAAGGTTCCAGTGGTTATTTCCAGCAAGTCTGAGCAAGACACCTACATTCCACCGCACAGTGTCATCGCAGATCTTACAACTCACTATTGTATTTTATCTGAACAGCGTGTGACCCATTCATCGGTTACAAAAACACCATCTAGTTTGAATTTTAATTTTGGTGAATCCCCATTGTTGTGTGTTGGGGGGGTGTGGCTGGACATTTTGGTGTTCTTTTCTTTTCTTTGCTCTCCAGGTGGTATGCAAACTGATTTATTGTCTGTGGAGAAGGTGCTGGCAGAAGAGTCCTTCACCCTCATCAACGTGATGTGCAGCACCTGTGGATGGTGCTCACGTGCAACCTTAAAGACTTTCAGCTGAAGCAGATAATGAGATGGCGTTCTGCATTTAAGCCATGTGTGATTCAAGCAGAATTGCCGGGAACTCGACCTTGTGATGTTCGTTTGTGAGACGCTGAGGACCGCGCCTGGGTTTGACACATCGTGCCTGTGAAGGAGGACGGGTGAGGGACACATGCTGTCAGCACACATCAGAGGTGATTTGATTGTCTGAATAATTGTTAACAGTAATTTGGTATTTTGTTACGCAGTATATGTGAATATTGATGAGAGTTGCGCAGCTTGCTTCTCACTGCCGTGGCGTGCTGACAGATGATCCTCCACCTGTTGTGAGAAGCTGCTCATTTACATAAAGCTTAAATTCAGACCTGAATGTGTTGCTGATAGTGTGTGCCTTTGAAGGATATTAGTTGTAGCTGCTGACTTACCTCACCTTTTCTATCCTTCGCAGAGTCGGTTTGTCGTGTCCACCTGGGGGGTGTTTGGCGGTGACCGTGGGTCCAGAAGCGCCGGGCTTCGATCCTTCACTCCGCCAGACAGACGCATGTTTCGTTTGTACACTTTGTTATGCACCAAAGGGGGAAAATAAATTGTTTTGTTATTGGAACCGCTTTCTGGTTGTTTTGGCGCTGGGTTCCGTCAGACGCAGGTCCGCTCCTCAACCCGCGTTGACACATAATACCCATTGCCATTTGAATGGAAGAAGGGGGTCACGGAAAAGTTGAATGATATTTCAGAGGTCTTTTCCCATCATGACCTGGACTTTGGCTGCACAACGGCTGTTAAACACCGTATCCCACTTCATGACAATACACCAATCAAACAACGTGCCCGGCCAATCCATCCACAAGACATTGAAGCTGTCCGACGTCATTTGCGTGAGCTTCTGGAAGCTGGAGTAATAAGGGAATCATCATCTCCCTTTGCTTCTCCTCTTGTGGTGGTGAGAAAGAAAAATGGTGAAGTCCGACTGTGCATCGATTATTGCAAGTTAAATCTTCAGACAATTAAAGATGCCTACCCGTTACCTAACTTGGAAGAATCATTTTCAGCTCTAACTGGTTCAAAGTGGTTTTCGGTACTTGACCTGAAGTCTGGCTATTACCAGATCCAGATGGAAGAGGAAGATAAGCTAAAGACTGCTTTTGTCACTCCCCTTGGCTTCTGGGAATTTAACCAGATGCCCCAGGGTGTTACCAATGCACCAAGTACATTTCAGCGTTGATGGAACGGTGTATGGGGGATCTCCATCTGAAGGAAGTACTGATGTTCCTTGATGATTTAATAATTTTCTCTAAGACACTGGAGGAGCATGAGCAAAGGCTGTTGAGAGTCCTCAACCGCTTGAGAAAGTATGGGCTGAAGTTGTCCCCAGCGAAATGCTGTTTCTTTCAAACATATGTTCGTTATTTGGGCCACATTGTTTCGGAAAAAGGAGTGCAAACAGATCTAGAGAAAATAAATACCATCAAAACCTGGCCAATTCCACAAACATTGAAGCAACTCCGATCATTCTTGGGATTTGCAGGATATTATCGTCGTTTCATCAAGGACTATTCCATTACAGCTAAACCATTGAATGATTTGACTCGTGGTTATCCATCTGTTCGCAAGTCAAAAAATCGGAAGCTTCACAAACTATCTACTTACAGTTTGAATCAGCCGTTTGGAGAGAGATGGACTCAAACTTGCCAAAATGCATTTGAAACGTTAATCGGAAAGGTTATCACTGCCCCAGTTCTTGGTTTTGCAGACCCCTCTCGCCCATATATTCTCCATACGGATGCTAGTGTGACGGGACTTGGTGCTGCCTTGTATCAGGAGCAAGAAGGAAATTTGAGGGTTATAGCCTACGCTAGCCGTGGACTATCGCAGAGTGAGAGCCATTACCCAGCCCACAACCTGGAATTTCTCGCCCTTAAATGGAGTGTCACCGAGAAATTCCAGAATTATTTGTACGGAGCTGAGTTTACGGTAGTGACTGACAGCAATCCGCTGACGTACATTCTCACAACAGCTAAACTAGATGCAACTGGACATCGCTAGTTGGCTGCTTTATCCACATACTCCTTCAAGCTGCTTTATCGGGCTGGTAAACAAAACTATGACGCCGATGCTCTCTCTCGACGCCCTCACCTGTGTTCCTCTGATCAATCTTTACAAGACCATGAATTCATCAACCAATTTGTTTCCCGCCACACGGCGGATTCCACTGCTGTCTCACAAGAGATCGTAAGTGCCATCTGCCAGAGTCACCTTGTTCTGGCTGTCTGTCCAGATGACCAAGATCAACCAGGTCTCACTCTTTTTGAATCCCAGTCAACGGCAACTGATATCATTTCTGACTATTTCTGTTCTGAAGACCTCCACCAGCTCCCACTCATTCCAGCACTTGACATCAAGGAGAAACAAGTTGCCAACCCTTGCATTCGAGAGCTTATCCATCAGCTAGAAACAGGGGAGAAGATCCCACCAACCGCAAGGGCTGAGCTCCCAGAACTCCCACTTTTGTTGCGAGAATGGTCCAGGTTGGAGTTGGTGAATGGAGTTTTGTACCGGCGGAGACGAGACAATGACAATCTCTTATATCAACTCATTCTCCCAAAAGAACCTCGACCATTAGTCTTGAAAAGTCTCCACAATGACATGGGCCATATGGGAATTGGACGTACACTTGATCTTGTGCGTACAAGATTCTTTTGGCACAAAATGGCAATGGATGTGGAGAGGAAGATTAAGACTTGTGGCCAATGTGTTCGCCGAAAGGCTTTGCCAGAGAGAGCTGCACCACTTGTTACTATTAGAACATCACGACCACTTCAGCTCCTGTGTATGGATTTCCTCAGCCTTGAACCTGATTCCAGCAACACTCGAGATATCTTAGTCCTTACTGACCACTTTACAAAATTTGCCGTTGCCATACCCACACCCAATCAAAAAGCAAGAACTGTTGCAAAATGTCTGTGGGAAAATTACATCGTTTACTATGGCATCCTGGAGCGGATCCATACCGACCAAGGACAAGATTTTGAGTCAAAATTAATCAAAGAACTTTGTGAAGTTGCAGGAATTCAGAAAAGTAGGATGACGTCATATCCTCAAGGGAATCCAGTGGAGCGTTTCAATCGCACACTGCTGGCAATGTTGGGAACATTGGAACAGAAACAGAAGAGCAAATGGAAAGATCATGTAAAACCGCTGGTCCACGCATATAACTGTACTAAGAACGAGGTGACGGGATACACCCCGTATGAACTAATGTTTGGTAGAACACCTCGGTTGCCTGTGGACATAGCTTTTAACCTTCCTGTGGATGAAGCCAGACAGAAAAATCATTCTCAGTATGTCAAGTCTCTGAAATTAAGATTGGAAGAAAGCTTCAAAATTGCTGCTAGCAATGCTGCAAAATCTGCTGACTGGAATAAAGCTCGTTTTGACAAACGTGTGATACCATCTGCACTGGAACCAGGAGATCGTGTGTTGGTGCGAAATGTCCGCCTTCGCGGGAAACATAAGTTGTCCGATAAATGGGAAGAAGTGGTTTATATCGTGGTCCATCGAGCTGGAGATCTGCCAGTTTATAAAGTAAAACCCGAAAGTGGTAATGGACCTATGTGAACTTTGCACCGTGACCTCCTCCTTCCATGTGACTTTTTTACAGACAGTAGTGAGAATCTGTCATCTTCTGAATATTCAACTGTCCGTCGACCGGGAACTCATCGGGAAAGAAGTAATCAAGAGCCTTCTACAGACCCTCCTGCTGAGGATGAGGATTCAGAGAATTTTGGCACATTCAACTTTGGTTCACCCACCTTGCATTTTGAAGTAGAAAAACTTCATAATTCTGATCCATCCATTGAAGGTGCGAACCAAAGCACGCTATCTAAGTCTCAAATTGAAACTGAAGAACAGAGAGAACAAAAATCCATCATGTCTGATGCTCTACCTTCAGTCGTAGAGTTCAGCAGTGAGCAGTCTGAATCTGAGAACTTACCTGAACTTGAAGAAATATCCACCGAAATACTTACTGAAGATCTTGTCAGTTCCATTGAAATTCCTCCTGAAGAATCCAGTCCGGTTGAGGCACTTGAAACTGACACTGACATAGTTGACGTTCTACTCAGACGTTCACAACGACAGAGAGCACCTCCGCAATGACTCCAGTATTCCACTCGTGGTAACCCGTTGATTTCCGTCGTCCAATCCATGTTACATAGTCTGTCCGATGCATTAGGTGTTACAACTACCAAGGACACTAATTGTATTTCGTCCGTTCACGTTGTCTAATTTTTACATGCAACGGGACATGCATGATTTTAGGCGGGGAGGATGTAACCCACAGGAAAAATATTTATTATAAATATAAATGAATTTCATTTTTTTGTGTGTGTGACCTAAAATGTGTCTGTCATGTAACGTCATCACGCACGTACTGTGTACATGCGCTTTGGTTGAGTATGTAAGTCCTCCGCTTTCTCCCACTGCAGATGCGGGGAGAGGAAGTTAGCGTATGGCTCCGACAGGTATGCTTCGGTAATTTTTAATCTTATTTAAATTATTTTTGTACATTTTTATTAAGTTAGTTACATGCCTCTTTCAGGCCTCGGACTATATCTGCCTCTAGAACAGGGGTGGGCAACGAGGGCCGAGACACTGCAGGTTTTCCTTGCAACCAATCACCTCAGCAGGTGGGTTGCTGATGAGCTTCTACCTTGAACATAAACACCTGGTCGTCTTGAAATTACCTGCTGAAACACCTGATCATTAATGAAATCACCTGCTGAGGTGACTGGTAGCAAGGAAAACCTGCAGTGCTTTGGCCCTTCATGGCACATGATTGCCCACCCCTGCTCTAGAACATCAGGTTTCGCTGTGAGGGATCTCTGAGAGGAATTGGTGAGTCTGTTTGTTGGTGCTATGGTTAGCATGTTGCCTAGCTAGGCGTTAGCTGCGCCCATTCAAAGCGGTGTATTTTAATACTAACTGTAGCCAGAGTTTATAGGATGTGTTTACAAGCTGCATCGGCTAAATCTCTGAATGTTTACATATTGTTACTTTACTATGCATTTTTCTTTTATTAATGGAGATGTTGTGAATGTGTACACTGAACTGGAATGACATTTGTGAAGAAGCTAGCTAGTAGTATTTGTTTAGTGATCTGTGGTCCTGTTGTTTACATGTAGGCCAGGTCCTTTTGGGTACCCCATGATGGCGAGCTGAGCCCGAACCTGAAATAGCAACAACTTAAAGAACTTTTCCAATCCATCAGCGCGGTAGGAGGCTGGATGGCCTAACCTCTCCCCCTCTCATTTGTGCGGGTTTTTATTGCACAACCTTGAAGACTGCGTTGAATTGTGCCGTGCATATGAATTATTACTTTTGCACAAATTCTGTGCTCCGGACTCTTGCGATTTTGCACAAATTAAAACTGGTGCTTATGGACTTTTAGAAAGAAATGCACTTTACTGTCGGAATGGTGGATTTATTGGAAAATGCAGTGAACTTTATTTTGTATTGCTGTTGATTGATATTGTGGTGGAAGATATTTTGTGATCTACGAATGAACTATAACACCAGTGCACTTGGTAATGAAAGAGCTGTGTGAAACCTGGGTAACATGTCTGAACTATTCAATGTTTGTTAGTATAATATCTGCAGAATTGTAAATATTGTAAATATATTCTTGCACTCTCAATAATAAGGCAACAGCCACTAAAAAGAAGGTATTTGTCACTCTCTTTATTTCATTGCATCGCACCTGCCAGAGTCGAGTCTATAACTTCTGATATTGGCCTACCAGTTCTATTAAATTTTTTCCATTTCCTTTTTTCCCTGTAGCATTATATAATCATATCTGCTACATATGCAAACCGATTGTTTCAGCAGCTGTCCGAGTGGCTGGTCTCAGACGATCTTGGAGGTGAACATGCTGGATGTGGAGGTCCTGGGCTGGTGTGGTTATACGTGGTCTGCGGTTGTGAGGCTGGTTGGATGTACTGCCAAATTCTCTGAAACGCCTTTGGAGACGGCTTATGGTAGAGAAATGAACATTCAATACACAAGCAACAGCTCTGGTTGACATTCCTGCTGTCAGCATGCCAATTGCACGCTCCCTCAGCTCTTGCGACATCTGTGGCATTGTGCTGTGTGATAAAACTGCACCTTTAAGAGTGGCCTTTTATTGTGGGCAGTCTAAGGCACACCTGTGCACTAATCATGGTGTCTAATCAGCATCTTGATATGGCACACCTGTGAAGTGGGATGGATTATCTCAGCAAAGGAGAAGTGCTCACTATCACAGATTTAGACTGGTTTGTGAACAATATTTGAGGGAAATGGTGATATTGTGTATGTGGAAAAAGTTTTAGATCTTTGAGTTCATCTCATACAAAATGGGAGCAAAACCAAAAGTGTTGCGTTTATATTTTTGTTGAGTGTATTTGTATCATTGAACTCATAAACATTCATTATTTGTATATGATCTATTTTACAAAAATCAATCAAATTATTTATTATTTATTGACATTTATTCATAACAATTAACCCCCTACCACCCGCCTCATTTTGGCTTGTCAGTATCTCCCAAATAAAAAGTGAAATTTCCCATCGATGGGATACACAGGCTTAAGGGGTTAAAATCATACCTTTTCTGCCCTCTCTGAGCTTTGCTGCTTCCAGACCAGCTCATTTGGATGGGACCTTCATTTTAGCCTATCACATTTCTCCCTACTGTCTCTGGGTAAAAAATCCATGAGGCCTTCAGAATTTCAAGTGATTTCCTCTGCTAATCAAACAAATAGGGTGATGTTGATTGTCAAGTAACCAATCAGATTTAGGGTTTGCTGTGTTGGGCGTATTCTTTGACATTGTCGTTTTCTAGCAGCTTCTAGCTAGCTTGCAGCTACATCAGAGAGCCATTTTTGTTCAATACAGTTAATTTAAACAAAAATGTTAAGTAACTAGAACGAGGCTAACATCAATCAATCAATTTTTTTATATAGCGCCAAATCACAACAAACAGTTGCCCCAAGGCGCTTTATATTGTAAGGCAAGGCCATACAATAATTATGTAAAACCCCAACGGTCAAAACGACCCCCTGTGAGCAAGCACTTGGCTACAGTGGGAAGGAAAAACTCCCTTTTAACAGGAAGAAACCTCCAGCAGAACCAGGCTCAGGGAGGGGCAGTCTTCTGCTGGGACTGGTTGGGGCTGAGGGAGAGAACCAGGAAAAAGACACGCTGTGGAGGGGAGCAGAGATCGATCACTAATGATTAAATGCAGAGTGGTGCATACAGAGCAAAAAGAGAAAGAAACAGTGCATCATGGGAACCCCCCAGCAGTTTACGTCTATAGCAGCATAACTAAGGGATGGTTCAGGGTCACCTGATCCAGCCCTAACTATAAGCTTTAGCAAAAAGGAAAGTTTTAAGCCTAATCTTAAAACTAGAGAGGGTGTCTGTCTCCCTGATCTGAATTGGGAGCTGGTTCCACAGGAGAGGAGCCTGAAAGCTGAAGGCTCTGCCTCCCATTCTACTCTTACAAACCCTAGGAACTACAAGTAAGCCTGCAGTCTGAGAGCGAAGCGCTCTATTGGGGTGATATGGTACTACGAGGTCCCTAAGATAAGATGGGACCTGATTATTCAAAACCTTATAAGTAAGAAGAAGAATTTTAAATTCTATTCTAGAATTAACAGGAAGCCAATGAAGAGAGGCCAATATGGGTGAGATATGCTCTCTCCTTCTAGTCCCCGTCAGTACTCTAGCTGCAGCATTTTGAATTAACTGAAGGCTTTTTAGGGAACTTTTAGGACAACCTGATAATAATGAATTACAATAGTCCAGCCTAGAGGAAATAAATGCATGAATTAGTTTTTCAGCATCATCTGCGTAACAATGAAAATTTAAGCAATACCGTCTAATAATACTGCCTAAGGGAAGCATGTATAAAGTGAATAAAATTGGTCCTAGCACAGAACCTTGTGGAACTCCATAATTAACTTTAGTCTGTGAAGAAGATTCCCCATTTACATGAACAAATTGTAATCTATTAGACAAATATGATTCAAACCACCGCAGCGCAGTGCCTTTAATACCTATGGCATGCTCTAATCTCTGTAATAAAATTTTATGGTCAACAGCATCAAAAGCAGCACTGAGGTCCAACAGAACAAGCACAGAGACGAGTCCACTGTCCGAGGCCATAAGAAGATCATTTGTAACCTTCACTAATGCTGTTTCTGTACTATGATGAATTCTAAAACCTGACTGAAACTCTTCAAATAGACCATTCCTCTGCAGATGATCAGTTAGCTGTTTTACAACTACCCTTTCAAGAATTTTTGAGAGAAAAGGAAGGTTGGAGATTGGCCTATAATTAGCTAAGATAGCTGGGTCAAGTGTCCTTTAAGTTCATCTTCTAAGTCATTTAAACTCTTTTTGTTGGTGTTTACTTTTCAGTTGTAGTGGGGGTTTAGCAAGTTTCTGTTTAGCTCCCTTTTTTTTGGCTGAAGAAAAGAACAAACTGATTTGTTGGTGGATTTACTGGCCAGCTGTGGACTGAGCAGTCGTGGTCTTGAACTGTTTATAAAGAAAGAAAGAACTTTGTCTTCAAGTGATGAGCAAATTTGGTAAGTTTGATTATTGCTGCTGGTGTGTATGACATCAGTTTCAGGTGCGTGCACACGCGCATATTGATTAGCAGCTTAGTTCAAATATGTTTGTGATTGTCTTATTTGAATTTATGGCCTTTTATTTATTTTGCGTTGAATACGGGAAAAGGTCACCTTGGACGTTACGCAGTGTGACACATTTTTACAAAGGTTTGTTTTTTAATTGCACCCTGACATATTTGCTGTGTAAACATGAGCCATAATTGGGGTGGAAGTTTGAAAATCTGCAGCACAAATTTGATGTGAGTTCCTGACAGAGGGGTTCTTTTTAATCATATAAGTTTTTGTTTCCAGAGTGAAATCGCTCGCCACAGTCTCCTTTGAGGGCAGGTGCTAAAGGGGTAGAGTCCCTTGATTGAGGAGAGTGGTGTCAACTTGTAACATGGCATCATTTTGGTTCCAACTGCGCTGAACTACTGACTGAACCTTTTATGTTTTCAACATTTTTAAAAAATTATTTAACCACATACAGCAATACATCCAGGTACAGGTGCTATCAAAATAAATATAAAAAGAGTTAAGCTATCAAATTCACATAAATTTACCATTTATGATGATTTATTTAATGAATTTAAAGCCTGAGTTATGCTTCTGCAGCTCTGTAACTCCGTGTCATGCAGTGATCTGTGTGACAGTTTTAAAATTCTCTGTCGCTGGATTATGCTTTATTATGAATTAATTTGACCCTCCCCCAATCAAGGGACTCTATAAAGGGGTAAAATATGATGCATATGATGTAATTTCTCTACTTCCGGGGGACGACCACGGCATTTTCAGTGAGATTTTGGACAAATTGCACGCAAACAAAGTGAAAATACAAAGAAAAAGTGACTATGCGGTGGGAAGGTGGATACGTGTTGCGGTTTGTTTATGACCCGGAGCTCAAACGTGTCCAATTGGTTTTGCAGGCGAAAGAACGAAGCCACTGTGGTTCTACTGTGGTGGCTAACACTTACCGACATGACCTCTCCCATTTTCCTTGTCTTCCCTTCTCCACTGGGAACTGAAAAAACTTTTTGCGACTGCTTCGGTGATTGCAGCCGAAAACAAAACAGTACACCATTTATCCGTGTGAAGTTATGCTGTGTATATACTGCACAACGGAGCACAGGTCCCCAAGTTGTCAAATCCCGCGATATCACGCAGGGTTCAAATGAGACTGCAGTGCCTTTTTGGTTTTAACGGCATCACACATTTTGTTTGATTTCACTATGCAGTCTGGACTGTGCCGGAGTGTGTTACGCTTGCAAATCCAGTGTGAGCGCTCTGTGGCTGGTCTGCTGGCGCAGGTCTTGCCCAACTTGCAGAGGTGTTCCATGATGGGATCCAGCTGTGACAGCACCCTGGACCAAGCTGGGGAAAGATAAAAGACTAATAAATCCAATTTTCGTGGAGTGAGTGCTTGCTTGCTGCTGATTAAAGGATGATTTCACTTCCTAATACTCTTTAAAAATGTTTGAAATAAGCTAAATCAAATCAAGCATATAGAATAGAATGGCCTTTATTGTCATTATCCAAATTGTACAATGAGATTGGAGAGAGCTTCTCCTTTTTCAGTGCAAACAGATAAAGTAAAGTAGTATATATAAGTAGAAATAGTTATAAAATCCTACAGGACAGTGCAATGAAAATCTCTATGTTCAAATATAAGCTAAGAATATAAGATGATTGTATTGCACAGGATCAATACATACTGAGGTAGTATTTGAAGCAGAGCAGCAGCAGTGACAGTGCCCATTGTACTTTACAGTGATGGCTGGGCTCGTTGCATGTGAAAGTTCAGGGTAGTAATGGCTCTCGGAAAGAAACTGTTTTTTAGTCTTTGTCCTTGCTTTGATGCAGCTGTAGCACCTGTCAGAGGGCAACAGGTCAAACAGCTGGGAGCTGGGATGTGAACTGTCCTTGATGATGATCTGAGCTCTGCTGAGGCACTGAGTGGTGTAGGTGTCCATCAGGGAGGGGAGAGGACAGCCAACAATCCTCTGTGTTGCTTTGACTGTCCTCTGAAGTCTCACTCTGTCTCAGTGCAGCTCCTGTACCATGTGGAAATATACAGGGTTGCCAACGTTGGGACTTTGGCTAGAGTGAGACTCTGCGCGCACATAGCATGCAACAAAAATTTTTGATAACCTTATTTTTTTTTTTTTAAATGTTCTCATTTAGAAGGGAAACTGCTTGATTCTTCTCCTCTCCATCCTCCTTCCTTTTTCTGAAATATTCCAACAAGCTCATCTACAGGCATGTGAGTAGCAAATAAAGAAAAATGCTAAAATTGCCTGGGGGTCAAGAGGGTCGCACCCCCCCCCCCAGAAGCTTAAGAATTTTAGCCATGCTAATGCTTCCCAGAACCATTTTCTGCAGTGAATTTGCAAGGAGAAATAGGTAGGATGGAGGCAGCTGTTTATCCAATTCTTTACAAGCTGGACACAATTTATCTTCATATGCCAGCAACTCCTGTGCAATGTAAGTCTTGAGTGTGAGACTCAAGCCTAACATCACTGAAATTTTCTTATTTTTAACATAGGTGCAATTTGGTGGGGGACCTACCTTTTCAACCAGGGGGGACAGAATATGGTATGTCCCCCCCACCTTCTGACATATATGTGTGTACTTGAAACATGCTATGCCAGTCTTATGTGCAAACCATGTCAGTCTTATGTGCAAAATCATGTCAGAATAGTATCTTTGTTTCTACAAGTTTGTATTTTTAGCAGCATTGACTTGTTTACAACACCTGTTTCTTGTTTGTCACATTCGGAATTTTCTGGAACTGCATTTGCCCAGATTTGAAACCAAAAATAGTTGCCTCTAGGGACTAGTGTCTACACATAAGTATCAATGGACCATATGCTAATTTACTAAATTCTGAAAGTTAGAAAAGGAAATCAGAAAAGCTATCTGGGACCTCAGAAAACCCATCTGCAATTATTGCTTGATCTCCAAAATCAGTCTATGCAAGCAAAATTATGTTCAGTATGAGTGTTGTTATTAGTGCCACTTCGAAAATTAAATTCATGATAAATAATTTATCCTACACTTATGATCTGTTGTTTTTTGAAACTTATGCAAAAACAAATCTTGAGAAAAAAATACAGTATGCGATAGTTAATGATTATTAAGATTATTAAGGGGAGGTGATGGTCTAGTGGTTAAGGTGTTGGGCTTGAGACCAGAAGATCCTGGGTTCAAATCCCCGCCTGACTGGAAAATCACTAAGGGCCCTTGGGCAAGGTCTTTAATCCCCTATTGCTCCCGGTGTGTAGTGAGCGCCTTGTATGGCAGCACCCTGACATCGGGGTGAATGTGAGGCATAATTGTAAAGTGCTTGGAGCATCTGATGCAGATGGAAAAGCGCTATATAAATACAGTCCATTTACCATTTGTTCTTTCATATTTATGAATTCATTTTACCACATTGCAGTTGTTTTTTTAATGAGAACTAAACCTATCATTCTTTTTGAGTTCTACACATGTGGTGATACCTTATTTACACAGGATGTCAATAAAATCAGTGCTGGCTATTCTTAGAATAAAGTACATCCACAGTTTCAAATTCCATAAGTCAAATGGTGTCCACTTTGTGGTCTTCTCAAAACATTAAAATTACTGTTCTGGATGCTCAGAATGCATCTGAGCTTATCTTGAAACCGTTGGCTTCTGGGGGCCTAAAGCGACCCCCGGCCTATGGACTTCAGCCCTGCGGGCCTCACACTTTGTCCCCCCAATTTCTAGTTCTAAATTGCAACGATGATTTTTAAATAAAAACCTTTTGAAGCCCCCAAATCTCTATTACATACAGTATTTTATAGAGGTGCACCGATCGATCGGGCACCGATCATTATCGGCCGATCACGCCTTGATCGGTTTGATCGGTGATCGGCAAAATGCGCCGGTCAAAAGGACCAATCACAACAGTGCAGGCAGTAGCGCAGGAAGCGCTTGGTCCTGTCATGACACACTTTCCTCTGTGACGTAAACTCATTTTGACTTCTGATATGAGCTGGACGGACAAGGAGAGCAGTCGCCATCATCTAATGTAGTCCATGTCCGTCCAGCTCATATCAGCAGTCAAAATGAGTCAAATGGCTCTGAGAGATCTAAATAGACTGCTGTGTAATGAATGGAACCACACTGCCATCTAGTGGATATCCAGTGTGCGTGAGTGTGTATTTGTGAATCAGTAGGCATTTTGATTTTGTTTATTTTTTCATATGAGTGTAGAGGTACAGAGAGTACAAAGAAGCTTTGTTCATTTGATTTGCTTATATTATGAACTTCCATGATACTGGAATTGATAACTAAGTTTGAAATTAAAAAAAAATTGATTGGATTGATTGATTTGTTTGTGGATCTGTGGATTTCGCGAAAAGAATGTCTCAAAATTACGTCACAGAGGAAAGCGATGAATGCATGTAATTGGTGATCCACAAATGCTGAAACTCAATTCACATATACAATTTCCAGTTTTACAAATGTAATTTTTTTAATTTTTTTTTTTTTTTTTTACAAATTAAGTTTTATATTTGCAAATACATTATTTGCAAAGACCAATTTACAAGTTACAAATATGAAATTTGCATTTGTGGATATCTGAACACATTTGCAAATCAATTATTATTTGTAGATCACCTTGTGTGCATTTACAAATATTAATGAGACAATTTTAACCCCATAGAATGAGGGCTGTATTTTACATTCTCAACGTATTCTCTGTAGGCTGTAACCTGAGCAACATGAAACATGGAAAAAAAAAATCTTGCTGGTAGAACAAAGTCAGTGTAATAAAACAAAAGTTGGCAGTTTATTCTAGTGTCTTTATTTGAATGCATGTTTTTTGTTTTCATTGTTGTTTTAATGCAAAAATAGTCCTATACATTAGACCTGTATTCTTATTTTGGGCATGATCCAAATATGTACTTGATCGGTATCGGCCTTGATCAGTATCGGCAGATCAAAATTTCGGTGATCGGCCTAAAAAATCCTGATCGGTGCACCTCTAGTATTTTATGATGGCACAATCAAATTATAACACAACTATATTCCTAATGTTTTTAAATGAAAATATCGTCAAAAAATTCAAGATACATAGAACTTTTACCGGGCCGGTACGTAAAGTTTAATTAGGTCAGCTAGGTAAGGAGTTGCCAGCCCGTGAACAATTTTATAGACTAGTAGCAGAACCTTAAAATCTGATCTCACTGGGACAGGAAGCCAGTGAAGAGATGGCAAAATGGGTGTAATGTGGTTGACTTTCTCATCGTGCATGGATCAGGGTCTCGGCATCAGCCATAGACAGGCTGGGACGAATCGTCGCTATATTTCACAGGTGGAAGAAAGCAGTCCTCATAATATTACTAATGTTGAGGTCAAAGGACAATGTAGGATCAAAAATTATTAAAAAAAAATGTTAAAGATTGACCAACAGATGTCGCCATACTTAATTGTATCAAATGCTTTTAACCTCTTAAATCCTGGAGTCCCCATATTTGGGGACTTGCCCTGTTTTGGAACATTTGAACACTGATAACTAACCAGTGCTGACACCAACATACACTATTATCCTACCAAGTAAGCACTACCAAGTAAGCACTACTATCCTACCAAGTATTATTTACTTTCAATTTTTTTGCATCCAAGTTAAACACTGAACCATTTCAACACAATTGCTTCATATTGACTCAGTGGTTCAGAACGCTTCGGTTTCTCCGTCAGTAACAATTTAGCTATAAAATACATCAGTGAGCATGTTTTTTAGCTCGTGTACATGTATAGACATAAAATCATGCATACTTGCTAATCAAGACATTAACGTACGACATGTCCTTTAAATTACCTAGTTTGTAACTAGTTGAAGTCTGTAGTCAAAAAACTGACCAACTCAGAATCAAGCTTCAAAGCTTGAATACTCCCTGAACTCTTCACATGCAGCTGATGTATCAGCTGTCAGATTTTCAACAAATCAGTGGTCAGGGAATACTGCAGTCAGAACATTGTCACCAGATGTTAACAGCTGTTTCTGGTGTGCACCTTAAACTCCTCTCATTTACAAAGCGCTGTGGTGTGGTCTTGTCGAATCTAGTCATCAACAGAAAATTAATGGAAGTCATTTTTATTTTGGCGTGACATTTCTTGCTTGTGCATGACAGCGTAAGATTGATGCTGAAGGCGTGAGTATCATGCCAGATGCGTGACAGTTGGCAATTCTGAACATAATACGTCATCAGACTGTCTTTGGATGTGCGGTAGAAGGCCAGCAGCAGCTTCCTGTCCAGGTTGTTATTCCTGAGGACTCTCAGGAAGTGTAATTTCAATTTATTTTTTCATTTATATAGTGCCAAATCACAAAAGAGTTGTCTCATGGCGCTTCACACAAGTAAGGTCTAACCTTACTAGTGTAGACGCTGCTGGTCCTTCTTAATGACAGCTGAGATGTTGTCTGTGAAGGAGAGGACATCGGAAATCTGGACTCCCAGGAACCTGAATGTGCAGACCCTCTCGTCAGATCTGTTCCTCCTGAAGTCCATGATGATCTCCTTTGTTTTTTGGTGTTCAGTGTCAGGTTGTTGCCTGAACACCAGGTTGTTATCCTCTGGATCTCTTCTTTGCAGGCTGCCTTTGAGATCAGTCCCATCACTGTGGTGTCATCAGCAAATTTGACAGTGATGTTGTTTCTGTGGGCCGGACTGCGGTCATAGGTGTAGAGACCATAGAGAAAGGGACGATGGCATCCTCTGTGGATCTGTTCGCCCGGTATGCAAACTTGTGGGAGCCGAATGTGAAGGGAAGACCATCTTTAATGTGCTGGAGAATAGGGCTGCCACGACTAGTCACGACTACATCGACTATTGAAACTGTCAACAACTAATTTAGTAGTCAACGAGTCATTTGCTTTGAACCTTGAACCAATGAAGCAGTGCTTCGATCCGCTTCTTATCCCCTCTCAAAGCCATTAAAATATGTCAATCGTGAGTCACTTTTGTGTGGATTAAAGTGACTAATTGGGACTCCTGTCTTGTTGTGAGAAAGAAATGAAAATTGTCCTCCGTTCCATTGCTCCAAACGCTGCACCGCCGAGTCAAGTTAGAAAGATAGAGTCCGCTCAGAATTAATAACTTCAAAGCGAATCATCATTTAAATCAAATGACACCTCTTTCCAAACGTTGTAATACAAACAATAAACTGCAGTCGATCAAAATGTTTTTTTTTTCCTCCCAAAATGAGACGTTCTGGCTGATGTGCAGCAGCCGAAGACTGTATAGCTGCAGACTCCAGCAATCCATGCCATTAATGTCTGAAAGGAAATGCTTTTGACAAAACTACAGATTTTTTTCTGACTATGTCCAGAGATCAAGGATGCAACCTTGTAGAGTTTATTTATGTCCAGAGATCAAGGATCCAGTGACCAATTTCATATTTATTTACTTTAAGCCTCAATAAAATGTTATGACATAGAAAACCTGTAAACCTACTTGTAGCACACAGAAAATGCACAGGAGGTATCAATAAGGGAATCGATAAGGAATCAGATTGATAAGCGGAATCGATAATCAAATCAATTTTATTTATATAGCGCCAAATCACACAAACAGTTGCCCCAAGGCGTTTATATTGTAAGTCAAAGCCATACAATAATTACGGAAAAACCCCAATGGTCAAAACGACCCCCTGTGTGCAAGCACTAGGCGACAGTGGGAAGGAAAAACTCCCTTTAACAGGAAGAAACCTCCAGCAGAACCAGGCTCAGGGAGGGGCAGTCTTCTGCTGGGACTGGTTGGGGCTGAGGGAGAGAACCAGGAAAAAGACATGCTGTGGAGGGGAGTAGAGATCAATCACTAATGATTAAATGTAGAGTGGTGCATACAGAGCAAAAAGAGAAATAAACACTCAGTGCATCATGGGAACCCCCAGCAGTCTAAGTCTATAGCAGCATAACTAAGGGATGGTTCAGGGTCACCTGATCCAGCCCTAACTATAAGCTTTAGCAAAAGGAAAGTTTTAAGCCTAATCTTAAAGTAGAGAGGGTGTCTGTCTCCCTGATCCGAATTGGGAGCTGGTTCCAGAGGAGAGGAGCCTGAAAGCTGAAGGCTCTGCCTCCCATTCTACTCTTACAAACCCTAGGAACTACAAGTAAGCATGCGGTCTGAGAGCGAAGCACTCTATTGGGGTGATATGATACTATGAGGTCCCTAAGATAAGATGGGACCTGATTATTCAAAACCTTACAAGTAAGAAGAATAATTTTAAATTCTATTCTGGAATTAACAGGAAGCCAATGAAGAGAAGCCAATATGGGTGAGATATGCTCTCTCCTTCTAGTCCCTGTCAGTACTCTAGCTGCAGCATTTTGAATTAATTGAAGGCTTTTCAGGGAACCTGATAATAATGAATTACAATAGTCCAGTCTAGAGGAAATAAATGCATGAATTAGCTTTTCAGCATTACTCTGAGACAAGACCTTTCTAATTTTAGAAATATTGCGCAAATGCAAAAAAGCAGTCCTACATATTTGTTTAATATGCGCATTGAATGAATTTTTTTGAATTTGAATGAATTTATTCAGCACGCACATAAACAACACAAAATACCAACATAAACTCTTACTAACATACATAAAAAACAAACAAAAGAAAAATACAACAATAACTCAGTTTCTCAAATTAGGTGCAGCCGAAAGGGCATTGGCTGAAGCAAAAGCTTGTAAACGCCCACCCCGTACACCGTACACCCGTTACCATCCACAGTTAAATACACTCAAATAAGATAGAAATCAGAAAATAACATAACTAAACAGAATAGAACAATTTCATATTTACATTTTACATTTACATTTTATATCTACATTAGAATATAGTTAGGTACTAACAATTGCATCAATGGCATTCCATTATTTTCAATTCATTTAAAGTTTAACACATTTTTACCTTCTAAGCAATTACAAATAGTCTTGCACCCTGATCATTACTGACATAATGTCATACACCAAGTACTGTTCAATGTCTATGCAATCGTCTACACTTCTTACTAACTCTATTAACATTTTTCCTCGTTTGTGTACTGTGCTAACATAATTTCTTTATATTTCTTTTTGAACTTATAAATGTTTAAACACAATTTAATGTGGTTATCCAAATGATTCCATAATTTAACTCCACATACCGACACACACCAACTTTTCAGAGTAGTTCTTACATAATTTACTATAAAGTTACCACATCCCCTCAATCCATACTGTCCTTCTCTCTTACAGAACAGTTTCTGTATATTACATGGCAGTTCATTTTTATTGGCTTTAAACATTAGTAATGCAGTATGAAACTTTACCAAATCAGTCATTTTTAATAATTTTGACCTGATAAACAATTCATTTGTGTGGTCTAGATATCCTACTTTATGCAAAATTCTAACTGCGCGTTTTTGTAATATAACGAGGGGATGAAGTGAACTCTTATAGTTGTTACCCCATACTTCTATACAGTAAGTTAAAAAAGGCAAAATCAATGTACAATATAACACTCGAGGGCATCATGCTCCAACAAATATTTAACTTTATTAATAACTGCGAGACTTTTGGAAACTTTACTCTGTATATATCTGTGCTTTTTCCAACTTATTTTTTCATCTATTATTACACCAAGAAATTTACATTCTGATACTCTTTCAATTTGAACACCATTTATACATATCTTTATCTCAGAGTTTACTTTGTAATTTCCGAAAAACATTATTTTAGTTTTATCTAGATTTAAAGATAATTTATTTGTGTCCATCCAACTTTTTAGTTTATTCAATTCCTCATTAATAATACGGGTAAGTTCACTATAATTTTCATTTGCATAAAATATGTTTGTGTCATCCGCAAATAAAATCATTCTCATCACTTTGGATATATTAAATATGTCATTTATATATAAATTAAATAACTTTGCTCCCAAAATTGAACCTTGGGGTACTCCGCATAAAATCTCCAAGTTATCTCTCCGTTAAGTAACTCTGTATCCATTGCAGTGCAACTCCCCTAACACCATACATTTCTAATTTTTTAATCAAAATTGAATGATTAAGAGTATCAAAAGCTTTCTTTAAGTCTATAAAAATGCCAACTGCATATTTCTTTCTCTCTATAGTATTGGTTATCTCCTCTATGGTTTCAATTACTGCCATTGAAGTGGACCGCTTACTCCTAAAACCATATTGGCATTCATTAAGAATTTCATACTTTCCAATAAATGACTCTAATCTATTATCATATAGCTTTTCCAAAATTTTAGAGAATTGTGGGAGTAAAGAAACTGGTCCATAGTTTGTAAAAATGTGTTTATCTCCACTCTTAAATAGAGGGACAACTTTAGCCATTTTCATTTTGCTTGGGAATTTTCCCGTTATAAAAGATAAATTACAAATATATACAAGTGGTTTGACAATACTTTCTATTACTTTTTTAACCAGTATCATATTCATATCTTGAAAATCAGTTGAAGATTTACTTTTAAATTTTCTAACAATAGTAATAATTTCAAGTTCATCTACGGGAGAGAGAAAAAATGAATTTCTATTTCTCTTAATAAGTATTGGAGAATCAGGACCTTTACCAGAAATTTTATTGGCCAAATCCGGGCCAATATTAACAAAAAAAATCATTAAAATGATTTACAGTTTCACTCATCTCATAGTTATCTTTATCCTTCTCAATAAAATAATCTGGATATATCGTTTTTGTCCTTCCATGCTGCATAAGATCTTTTAATATTCCCCAAACCTTTTTTGTATCACATTTATTCCTTTCCAGTTGTTTTCTATAATATAATTTTTTACTAGTTCTTAATAGCTCTGTTAGTTTATTCTTATATAGCTTATATTTTCTTTCAGCTTCCTTAGTTTTCAATTTAATAAATATTTGTAAAAACTGTTTTTCATTCTACAAGCATTCTGTAGACTTTTGGTCATCCAAGGACGTTCCACAAATCTTTTTTTACAACTATATTTCTTAATTGGACAGTGTGTGTCATATAATTCCATAAATATCTCCATAAACTTACTATAAGCCCTGTTCACCTCTTTCTCACAATAAATTAAGTTCCAATCCTGGGAATTTAAATCATTGTTCAGGGATTTAATTGCTTCCTCCGAACAAACCCGTTTATAGATGTGTTTTTTCCCTCTACAATCTGTAATTGTTGTTGTTATATATAATAAACACTGGTAGATGGTCCGATATATCACAGACCATTAGGCTGCCTGTAATGTCATTCATAGTGCTATTTGTGAAGATGTTATCAATTAAAGTGGTACTGTGATCTGTTACCCTGCTAGGTCTAGTTATAGTCGGATAAAGGCTCATGCCAAACATCATATTAAGAAAATCATTAGTCCATTTGTGCTTTGTGTGATTTAGTATATCTATATTAAAATCTCCACATATAACATAGTTTTATTTTCCTTCTTTGAAAATATTTTTCCTACACAGTCAATGAATAATTCTACATCAGTTCCTGGAGACCGATACAAACAACTCACAATTACATTTCTCTCCGTATTATTATGGATTTCAATTGTAACAACTTCTAAAACATTATCTATAGCCAGAGTCATATCATCTACTAATTTAAACCTAATGCTATTATGAATATATAGTGCCACTCCTCCACCTATTTTATTTTTCCTATTAACATACTTAAGTTCATATTCTTCTATTTCAAAGTCAATACCTTTGTCCTCATTAAACCAAGTTTCTGACAAAGCAATTATACTAAATGGATGTGCAAACTGCTGTATATTCTTTGATAACATTAAAATTAGCATACATACTTCTACAGTTAAAGTGGATAATTGACAGTTTTTCCTTCATTGTCATAGCATGTAGAAAATCATCAACAGTATAATATTTAGAATCAACATTAAATGTAGAGTAAAAAGTATTATCCGGGTCTAGTTCATTTTCTAAGTCTTGAAAATTATAATCAGTATATGAAAATAGATTCAGTTGCTCCAAATGCATTGTCCTTTGATATATTCTGAATCTGTACTCATCTTTGTTTTTTAAAATAAAAATGAATTCTATACTATTAGTAATAATCGATCAAGAATTACCATCTCTTGATTCATCTTTGTCTTTGTGTTCATCAAAGGCTCAAATTCACCAGTAACTAAATCTCTAGTAGTAGTAGTAGTAGTAGTAGACGTCCCCTCATAAATATCTAAGTCACTGAGGTTCTTAACCACCAACACCTTAGCCTCCTCGGTGACCCATTGAGCTTAATAAAGACTTTACAGTTATTTACCCAAGTGCTTTGGATCTTTTTTAGTTTCCTCAGTTGTCTGGCTTTTCTGGCAATTTCGGCATTTTTTCCGTGTCAGGTGATCGTTCATATAGACATTAGTACCTTTCAGTTTCTTCCTTGTTTAATTAAGGTAATCTTTTTCTTGAGATTTGCAAAACGTAATATCAGGGCTGGCACGTCCTCTCGTCTTCTTCTCGGTAATGTGTGACAGGCTTCCAAATCACTTACATCCAGTGAAATATCGTGCACATTGAGAGAGGCTGCTACCTGTTGCTCAATAGAGCTTGACTCTTCCTCACTGGGCTCATGCTGTTTGTTATTCGCAATCACCGCATGAGCATATGACCTGGGTTTGATCTTAAACCCTGTGATTACAATATCTTTCATTCTTGTATATTGTTCCAACTCATCAACTTTCCTTTCAATCTCTGTGATCCTCCTGTTCTTTTCCCTTATTTTCTTCTCGTAATTGCTTCACTTCATCCAGAGCGCAATGATTCTCTTTTGGTCCTGACGGATTAAAGCAACATCTTCCGTTAAGTATCAAGTGACTTTCTGATTTCGTCACACTCCTCCAAAGAAAGGTTTCTCTTCGATGGCATCTTTGGACACAAATAGTTTTGTTTGCTAACCTACTTCTCGGCTAACTCAGTAGCTGGCTCACCGCTATCACCTGCGTCGGGCCTGATGAATTCTGCCTCGCCGCTGTAGCCTGCGTCAGATCTGGTGGAAGCTGGCTCACCGCTGTAGCCTACGTCGGGCCTGGTGGATGATGGCTCGCCTCTGTAGCTTGCTTCGGGCCTGGTGGATGATGGCTCGCCGCTGTAGCCTGCGTCGGGCCTAGTGGATGATGGCTCGCCGCTGTAGCCTGCGTCGGGCCTAGTGGATGATGGCTCGCCGCTGTAGCCTGCATCGGGCCTGGTGGATGATGGCTCGCAGAATGACATATCCTGATCAAAATGGCCCCAAGATTCTCACAGTATTACTAGATGTCAGGGTAATGCCATCCAGAGTAAGGATCTGGTTAGACACCATGTTTCTAAGATTGTGGGGCCAGTACAATAACTTCAGTTTTATCTGAGTTTAAAAGCAGGAATTAGAGGTCATCCATGTCTTTATGTCTGTAAGACAATCCTGCAGCTTAGCTAATTGGTGGTGTCCTCTGGCTTCATGGATAGATAAAGCTGGGTATCATCTGCGTAACAATGAAAATTTAAGCATACCGTCTAATACTACTGCCTAAGGGAAGCATGTATAAAGTGAATAAAATTGGTCCTAGCACAGAACCTTGTGGAACTCCATAATTAACCTTAGTCTGTGAAGAAGATTCCCCATTTACATGAACAAATTGTAATCTATTAGATAATATGATTCAGACCAACCGCAGCGCAGTGCCTTTAATACCTATGGCATGCTCTAATCTCTGTAATAAATTTTATGGTAAACAGTATCAAAAGCAGCACTGAGGTCTAACAGAACAAGCACAGAGATGAGTCCCACTGTCTGAGGCCATAAAATCATTTGTAACCTTCACTAATGCTGTTTCTGTACTATATGAATTCTAAAACCTGACTGAAACTCTTCAAATAGACCATTCCTCTGCAGATGATCAGTTAGCTGTTTAACAACTACCCTTTCAATAATTTTTGAGAGAAAAGGTTAATGGTTCAATATCGATAAATGCGATAAGCTGCAATTTACGTATGATCCAACTAGTCGACTAATCGCAGAAATACATTGATAGTCGACTATCAATAATCGCTTGTGGCAGCTCTACTGGAGAACCAGTCTCTCGAATAGGGATGGGTATCGGAACCGATTCCTTTGGGTATCGCTAAGAAATGATTCGATCCACCGACATCAATAACGTTTTTGCTTAACAATTCCCATATTGGTCCTTCAGAGTAACCGTTTGTTAGGAAAATGCTAACTTCTCTACAGTGATTACAGACCCTGCAGCAGGTCTGTAATCAACTTTTCTGCAGTGCAGCTTTGCTTTGAACCTTTAACCAGTGGAAGCAGTGCTTTGATCTGCTGCTTCGTTGGGTCATTGTTTTATTTCACTTTATCTTAATTTTTCCCCGCTAAAACACTAAAGAGCATATTTCTGTAAGTAATATTTACCTAATAATTAATGGCTCAGTGTTCGTTGCCGTAAACTAGTCAAATTGTAATTTTTTTAATTTTATTTTATTCATATATTAATAATAATAGGAACAACAACAATAATAGTAATAATAACTCATAATAACTAATAATGCTACAATACAATTTTAGAGAAAGAGACAAAAAGAACCTGATTAAACAAAACACAACAGAAAAGATAAAACCAACTAACAATGAAAAAAAATACATATAGAAATAAACAGGGGCATTGGACTGGTGGGGGGGGGGGTAAAGGGTACTATGTTCCCAGGGCCCAGAGCATGGGGGGGGGGGCACAAAAAACTGGCATTAAATACATTTTGTGTTGCATATTATTAATGTCCATACAATTCATGTTGTAAAAGAATATACGAGGTCTGTTAGAAAAGTATCTGACCTTTTTATTTTTTTCAAAAACCTGATGGATTTGAATCACGTGTGCTTGCATGAGCCAACCTTGAGCCTTCGTGCGCATGCGTGATTTTTTTTTTTTTCACGCCTGTCGGTTGCGTCATTTGCTTGTAAGCAGCCTTTGTGTGAGGATGGGTGTAGTCTCTCGTCGTTTTTTTCTTTGCAAGGAAATGGCGGAACAACTGGAGCAGCACGACTGCATCAAATTTTGCCACAAACTGGGCAATAGCCAGGTGGAAACCATTTGGGTTATTCAGATGGCTTTCGGTGACGATCCTCTGGGCATCACACAGATTAAGGAGCGGTACAACCGGTTTAAAGACGGCCGCACAACGGTGGAGGGCACGCCGCGCTCTGCGCTCCGATCGGCATCAACACGCTGAAACGACCGGATCATTTCCAAAGTGAACGCTGTGACGATGTGGGACCGTCGTGTGATTATCTGAGAAATTGCGGAAGAGGTGGACATCAGCACTTTTTCAGCACATTCCACTGTGAAAGAAGATTTTGCCATGAAAAGAGTGGCGGCGAAATTCATCAGCACGAAGCTGATGGTGCAGCAACAGCGCCTCTGTGTTGAAGTCTGACACATGAAGTCAGACATGTTGTAACATACCCAGCTCGTCAACCATTTGGAAGATTCAGACGGCTTTCGGTGGCTTTTCAGTTGTGTGACTATCCGAGAAATTGTGGACAAGCTGGACATGTCAGGGCATGTTACAACATGTCCTGTGAGGCTTCATCACGGAGGCGCTGTTGCTGCGCCATCAGCTTCGTGCCGATTAATTTTGCTGCAACTCTTTTCATGGCAAAATCTTCTTTCACAGTGGAATGTGCCAAGAAAGTGCTGCTGTCCACCTCTTCCGCAATTTCTCGGATAATCACACGAGGGTCACATCACCACAGCGTTCACTTTGGAAATGATCCGGTTGTTTCAGCGTGTTGATGCCGCCCGGAGTGCGGCGTGCTCTCCACCGTTGTGCGGATGTCTTCAGACCGGTTGTACCGCTCCTTAATCTGTGTGATGCCCAGAGGATCGTCACCGAAAGCCATCTGAATAATCCGAATGGTTTCCACCTGGCTATTGCCTAGTTTGTGGCAAAATTTGATGCAGTCGTGCTGCTCCAGTTGTTCCGCCATTTCCTTGCAAAGAAAAAATGACGAGAGACTACACCCATCCTCACACAAAGACTGCTTACAAGCAAATGACGCAACCGACAGGCGTGAAAAAATCACACATGCGCACGAAGGTTCAAGGTTGGCTCATGCAAGCACACGTGATTCAAATCCAGCAGGTTTTTGAAAAAAAAAAAACTGTCCGATACTTTTCTAACAGACCTCGTAATTAGAATGAATGTGTAAATGTTGTGAAACATAATTCTGCTCGAACAGTAATATTTTAACCGTTATCCCAGGCGCACAGACAGCATGCTGCCACACACACGCGCACACACATCCCAAACGGGATCTGACAGAAAGAGGAGAGGTGTTTAGTGGAGCTGAAACAACTAATCGAGTTAATCGATTAAAGTTGATTATTAAAATAGTTGTCATTGATTAGTTGCTAAATAACTTTGTTTTACCGCAAATGATTCTTTTCTTCCCTATAATCAACCATTTCTGCGGCGTGGCTTTGCTTTGAATCTTGAACCAAGGAAACAGTAGATCGAAGCAGTGCTTCGATCTGCTGCTGTGTGTCAGCTGGAATTTGGCACAAGAAGTAAATGTTGGCGAACATTAGCGACTATTAGCAAATGTTAGTGAGTTTTTGCGATGATTAGCAACTATTTGGCACTCACTGTTTGGGGATGTTTGGGACCTTGTGCCAACTCCTGGCGAATCTTGGAATTGAAACACTGCTTCTGTTTTATTTCGATCTATCTTAATTTTTCCCTGCTAAAACCCTGAAGAGCATATGTCTGTGTGTAATATTTACCTTTTTTATGTTAAACCAACCTGTTATGGTCTTCTGAAATAGTTGATGTATTTTCTAACTTAAAAAATGGGACCGATGCTAACGCGTTACCATGTCTATGGGGTTTTCAATGTTAAAGTTAGCATTAAGCTGTTGGCATCTCAGCACGTTTGTGTGCATTTATTTTCTGTATAATAATTAATGGCTCAGTGTTTGTTGTCATAAAAGAGTCAAATGTTTTACAAATTGTAATATTTTTTTTATTTATTTTTACTTATATATTAATAATAGCAACAACAACAATAATACTAATAATAACTAATAATGCTACAATACAATTTTAGAGAAAGAGACAAAAAGAACCTGATAAAATAAAACACAACAGAAAATATAAAACCAACTAACAATGAACATAAATAAATAAATAGAAATAAATGTTTCCTGTGAACCCCTAGTGACTCTTAAACATCCACTTTAATCCTGTTTTATTTAAGTTTAGTGACAATTTGTTTCGGTCAAACCACATCTAAGCTGTGTTTTTACACAAGAAAAAATAAAATGCAGTTAACTGCACATATGCAACTGCAAAATATCTTATTAAAGATCACATATTACACTTTAGTCAGGCTTTTAAAATACTTTTGTGGACTCTTGCTGTAATATGTTCTCAGTGGTTGAGGTAGTTGTAGGCATCTAAAAATGCTCATAATCGGGTGAAACCTGACGGAAATCTCTTTGTGGTGTGTCGGTGATGTATGTATGTGCAAAATAAAACAAAATACTACTCCAGGTATGTTTTTGACGAGAATATAATATCATAACTTTGTCACAAGCTCAAACGTTGATGTTGCGTGATAAAGGCCTTTTAATAATATCTCGCTTAAAGAAATAATGGCAGAACTCACATGTAAGTGAAAAAATAAACAATTAATTGAAAAAATAATTGACCAATTAATCGATTACTAAAATAATCATTAGTTGCAGCCCTAGTGTTTAGGCTGAAATAAGACATGTCTTAGCTAAAAAAAAAAAAAAAATCAAAGTCCGGATTTCAAAAAAGAAGAGAAAAAAAGGACAGGGAAAGAAAATTAAATGAGGGAGAACAACTGCTAACCAAATTCTTTAAAAAGAGAGGTGAGCTTGGAAACTAGCTATATTGAGTGGGGGGTTTGGGGGACCAAATTGCACCATTTGCTCCCCCAACTTTAAATAGGGTTCTGACTCCCAGGTATGATCTAAGGTATACATGATTTAGACCTGGTTTGAGTACGCATTCGATATTTGTGTTTGCGTTAATAAAAAAGAAAATAACTGTGGGGGGCTTCAATATGGCTAGTACCCAGAATTTGGTGCTATGCCCCTGGAAATAAATGTTTCCTGTGAACACCTAGTGACTCTTACACCTCCACTTCATCCCTGTTTTATTTAAGTTTAATGACAATTTGTTTTGGTCAAACCATATTTTAAATTTAATTTCTTCAGTGATTTCCTCCAGAACTATTTGCCAAGCTAGAAAACTGCTGCATAAGATCAGAATACTACTGGATTGAATTTGAATAAGGAAAGTTGGGTTTTTCTCACCAAAATGGATGCTGCACTCACTGCAGTTTGTCTGGAATAGCCCCAGATTGCGTTTCAGAGCTTCTAGAATTCAAACATTTTCATGCAGGAGGTGTCGGGGGTAATTTTGGGTTTCAGCTTTTTTGTTTTTTCACCACTTTCATCCCTGAATATGTCAATTGTGAGTCACTTTTGTGAGGATTAAAGTCACTAACTGGGACTCCTGTCTTGTTGCAAAAAAGAAACGAGAATCATCCTCGTTCTGTTCACACAGCTCCCAATCGCTGCGCAGCTCTCTTCTGCCGAATCACGTTAGAACGATAGAGTTCAGTTGGAATTAATACTTCAAAGCGAAACCTGTTTAAATCAATTGAACCTCTTTCCAAACATTGTAATACAACAAACTGCAATCGATCACAACATTTTTTTCCTCCAAAATGAGACGTCCTGTGCTGACGTGCAGCAACTGGCTGTGATACTCAGAGGTATGGAGAGACATTCATGCCAAAATGTCTGAAAGGAAATGCTTTGACAAACTACAGATTTTATTACGAGGTCTGTCAATAAAGTACGGTCCTTTTTATTTTTTTTCAAAAACTATATGGATTTCATTCATATGTTTTTACGGTCAGACATGCTTGAACCCTCGTGCGCATGCGTGAGTTTTTCCACGCCTGTCAATGATGTCATTCGCCTGTGAGCACTCCTTGGGAAGGAGGGTCCCGCCCCCTCGTCGGATTGTCATTGTCTGGAAATGGCGGAATTAAAGGACTTTTTTTCCATCGGAATTTTTTCAGAAGCTGTTTAGAGACTGGCACCTGGAAACCATTCGAAAAATTTATCTGGCTTTCGGTTTGAAAATTTTACGGGCTTCACAGAGAATAAGGTCTGTTAGTACAGCTTTAAGGACTGCTTTAAGGACGCTCGGTGCACCGCACTCCGAGCTGTGACGACGCGCACAAGCCACCGGACCATTTCTAAACGGATGGCTCTGTGGATACGAGACCGTCTGTGTGCTCTTTCTCTGGTTATCACAAGAGCTGGCATCAGCCATTTTCCGGCAGATTTCACTTTTAACAAGAGATTTGTCATGGAAAGCTGCGCGGAGGCTTTCGCGCGTCCCGACCGATTCGCTTTTGAAGCGAGACAAAGGCACACCTCCGTTTCGGCGTGTCAGATGACAAGTTTGGCATGTCCAGCTCTCCACAATTTCACTGATACTTACTGGACTGGTAAGCATTCAAAGCCGAGATAGACATGCTGAGCAACCATCCAAAAGTTGGTGGCATCAGCAACCTCATCCAACACAAGCCAGAATTGGAGGCCTCCACACCATGGGATTATTTGTTAGCATGGTGATAGCCCGGCACACGATAAGAGCTTAATTTACTCAGTAGAGTGAATATTTCTACAACACGACAATGGGGTTATTAGAGTGAAAATTTTTTTGGATCTTTCATTATAAATCATATGACTACCGCCCTGTTGTCCTCACACCTGTAATAATGAAGTGCTTTGAGAGTAGGGATGGGTGTTAATAATGATTTTAATCGATATCGATGCCATTATCGATCCGATTCCTTATCGATTCCCTTACTGATACCTCTTGTGAATTTTCTGTGTACTAAAAGTAGGCTTTACAGGTTTTCTATGTCAACAACATTTTAAATTGGTCACTGGATCCTTGATCTCTGGACATACGAGGTCTGTCAATAAAGTAACGGTCCTTTTTATGAAGTCCATATTTGACACACATTCTTGATCCTCTGAAGTGTCTGGAATATTTTGGACTCTCCCAAGGAGCTCTTCCTCCTCTCTGCTCTCCAGCCAATAGACTCTATCTCCTGTTTTAGAGCCTCCCAGCTGTTGTTTAGCTCCTGTACTTTGTTGCTCTTGATAAGACAGCTGCAGTTTTTTTTTTTTTTGTCAGTTTGTTCTTTTTGTCAGAGAGTTCCTTTTCAAGTTGTCCAGTTTATTGTGCTGATGATGCAGGGACTTCTTCAGCGTTGTGATTTCCTTTATTCTTCTCATCTGAGATGCATGTTGTTCCTGATTTGTGTCCATAAGATCAGATTTGTCCCTCACTTTTTTTTTGCCTCCTCCTTCAGTTTTTTCTCGGATACTCACTCTACTGAAAGCCATCAAAAGCCATCTGAATCTTCTGAATGGTTTCCTACACGGAAGTGTTTTTTTTTTTTTTGCTGCGCGTCCTGAGCCCCGCTCATCTTTCATTACAAAAATCTCCTGTAACAGTGGAATGTGCCGCAAAAGTGCTACGTCCAGCTCTGTTGCCATTTCTGTGGTAGTCACATGATGTCCCGGATCAACACAGGGTTCAGTTTAGAAATGATCTGGTCGATCCAGCCTGTCGAATGGCCGCGCGCCTCCGCCGCTGTGGGCCGTCTTTAAAAAGGTTTTAACAGTCCATAATCCGCGTGACGCCGACAGAATCTTCACCGATATCCAACTGAATCTATCGAATGGTTTCCAACTGCCTGTCTCTAACAGTTTCTGAAAAAAAATTTCATGGAGCAAAGCGGCAGTCTCTCAGCAAGTTCTCAGACAAAAGAAATCAGACGGGAGGGGTGGACCAGTGCTCACTCAAAGCCTGCCCACAGGCGAATGACGCAACCGACAGGCATGGAAAAAAATCACGCATGCGCACGAAGGTTCAAGCTTGGCTGATGCAATCACACGTGATTCAAATCCATATAGTTTTTGAAAAAATAAAAAGGTCCGTTACTTTTTGGACAGACCTCGTATGAGTTCATCTTAGAACGATTGTTGTGTGGGCCGCTGAAGAGGAGGTACTGCTGGCCCACCACCAGAGGGCGCACTGCCTGAAGTGCAGACTTCAGGCACGAGAGCAACCGGGAGTGGCAGCTGTCTCTCATCAACAAGCACCAGCTGTCACTCATCATCACCACTATCCACATCTCCATAAAAGCCGGGCAGCATCTTCACCTCACTGCCGAGAAATCGTCTACCTATCAGGTAAACACTCAGCCGTGGTTTTGTGCCATACAATTTTCTGAACATTTGCAGACGTACCTGTTTGACTGGTCAGCAGCTGGGAGGAGGCGACGTCTTCGCTCCTCGGATAAGTAGTCTTTCAGGCGCTGCACGTTTTTTTCTGTGTGACTGTGATTGAGAGGTGGAGGTGTTTCCCACCCGTTCTGACGGTTTGCTGGGTGTTCACGCACCCACCATCACCTGTCTGTTCTTCCTGCCAGCAGTACCCAATCTGACAGCCAGAGGCAGTGGGCACCTGGGGACCAGCGCTTGGTGACTCCGGGGTGCTTCAGATCCGGTGGCAGTGGAAAGCTTGTGGGATCCGGCTCTTTCCTGGACGGGCGTCTTCTATCCTCGAGCCTGCCCACATGTCACCGTAACTTATTGACTGTTGATCCCAATGTGTTATCTGTTGCTCTGTTGTGCACATTCACAACATTAAATTGTTATATTTTGGCTTATTCCATTGTCCGTTCATTTGCGCCCCCTGTTGTGGGTCCGTGTCCCTACACTTTCACAACAACGATCTCACATGAGTTCAGGGGGCACTGACCACGACCTCCCTTTTCTGGATCAAATCAGGTACCAGTGTTGTGAAAGCTACTGGTCTGTCAGGACAGATCTCTTGTAGTCCCAAATTAAATTATTTCTGTTTCACAATAGAACCCACCTTTTCACCACATTTGTTGAACATTAGTTCATTGGTTTGAATAAATCTGCTAACAAACCAACACACCAGGTAAAATTGCTTAAAATCTTGCCGTGTGAACCATGGCAAGATTTTAAAACTGTCTGTATGTTTCCAATACCTGAGAGACTACACATGTGGAGATAAAAAATAATAATAGATGTAACAATTTTGATTGTACAGTGTGTGGTCTGCAGCCACACGATGAAGACAACACAACAACACGAACAGATTCACATGAACATTCCCAGGTCAGACAGGAAATCTCACAAAATCTCTTGAGAATAAACGTGAATTCAGAGTAAATATAAAGAAAAGGCGTTTAAAGGCATGGAGACAGCACGACCACCGGACTTTCTGATGAGTCAAAACAGCCATTTTGATTTTGGATTCCGATCCATGCATCCGTTGCCTCGCTTTTTGATTGGCTGCACGTCACATCCAGCAGCTCGTTTGTGGTCGGGGGACACAACACACGCTGGAATATCGGGCCAAGACAATCCAACATGTTCACTCACAGAAATATTTAACCCTAACTTTTAAGATTTATGTAATTTTATTACATGACAAATTCCCATTTACTTTTTTAGATAATTTTAAAACAAACCTACCAAATAAACCTTACATGATGCATTCATTACTGTAATAAATCCTATTCATTTTAAATGCATAATCCTCAGCTTTATGTATTTAGTATTAATAAAATATAATTACTCTAAATCAATAATAATGACAGTATTTATTTAAAATACATAAAGTATATTGTTTGAATTACATAATAATTATGTTACCTATGCCATTTATCTTGTATAGGTAACATAATTATTTTGGTTTCTGGTTCTTTTGGTTCTCTGACTCTTTGGTTTCTGGCTTGAACAGCGCTCTTGTAATTAATACAAAGTTTTAATTGTTTCTTTTATTTCTGTTACCTGTCTAACACTTCTGTTAGTTTTTAAGTGCAACTGCTGCAGATTTTAGCTCATTATTTTATTCCTGTGTTAATCTTTGGAGTGGTTATCATTTTTGTTAGGTTAGCTTGCGCTAGCTTGTCTACACAATTGGATTTTCTGATGCACAAACTACATCACATTACACTTAGGGCTGGGCGATCTGGGTTAAAAAAAAAAAAGAATCACAATTTTTTTCCTCATATCATTCGATCTCGATTTTCGATTCGATCTTTAAACATTCTTATTCAAAATATATAAATATTTGTTATAATTCACTTATATTAAAAAAGACAACATAGATGATTTCTGGTTTTTATTATCAAGAAAATTTAACTATGCCATTTCAAGTACAATAGTCAAAATATGAAACTTTTCATTGTAGTTACCTGCACATACAATGTTATTAAAAACAGCAAACAAAGACTAAAATAAAAAATAATGTATAAAAATGTGCAAACTGGCAATGGCTACATCTGGCAATGGCCACATCTGTAAACTTGAAATTAAACAACTGTGTAAGAGTAAAGATGTAAACACACACTTAAACTATTATAATTATGCATATAAATATAAAATGAAAAAGTGCACAGTAAAACACAATGTAAAACACATCCTTCACAGGTTGTTGGCCAGAAAGATGAGTCTGTCAACAGCATCTGGTTTTAAGGCTGCTCTGTGGCATGTGACAATATTGCCACTTGTGCTGAAGGCACGCTCTGATGGTGAGCTTGTTGCAGGCATACAAAGGTAGCGCATGGCTAGGTGACTCTGGGGTAAGTCAGGCTGTGCAGTTTACACCATTCCAGAGGATCTGCTTCGCTGTCAACATCTGGAGCCGTGAGGCAGCTTTTCAACTCAGTCTCAGCTGCCTGCTCTTCAGTCAGTCCTGAAGCTGGAGTTTGAGGAGCTGATTTTTTTTAAAGAAGCTCCCAGAGATTTTTTGGGCATTTTTGCTGGTGTTGAAGCTGCTGAGGTATCTCTTGTGCTGCTGGGGGAGGGGGGTGGGTCAGTGACCATTTGTCCAAGAGCAGTAGCCTTAACTGCCTCCACTTTGACATCCTGGATGTATTTCTTTCTGAACCGTGGGTTCACAAGTGATGCCAAGTTCAGAAGATCATCAGTGGAGTCGTCACTGTATTTTTCATTTAAATATTTTGTGACTGTACTCTTGATGTGTCTTGTTAAATCCAAGTCATCATCCTGAATCTTCAACACCTCCTCATTGAAATGATAAAGCACTGGTTTAATGTAGGACACAGAAACATAATGCTCACAAGAAAGTGCATCTGTGAACTCCACAAGTGGACTTAGGGCTTTGTGGACAGCTTCAAGGACCTCAATGTCCTGCCACGAAAGGGTTAAGTGCCGTGTTTTTCTGTCTGCAGACAGTACTTTTGTTATGGCCTTTTCCTGCTCCAAAACTCTAGCCACCATTCCCATTTGTGATCCCCACCTTGTTGGGGATTCAGTCACGAGCATGTGCCTGGGAAGATTCAATTCCTCTTGAGCAAGAGCAAGTTCCTTTTTTCGTTTTCAGGAGAAGGCCCCTACTACCTTCTTGCAAACGCCTGTGGCTCTTTCCACCCTTTGGTCCTTCATACTTCTCTCTGTAGAAAAAAATAAAAATATGCATAATTTATTCATACAGAACTTTAATATTTATTTATTTTACATATAAATCAAATCTGTACATATTTAAGCCTAAAACAAGCCTAAAACTAATTACTACAATACAAATGTTACTAATAATGAGAATAATTTCTTATTATGGCAAACTTAGTAATAAAAAAAAAAAAATACCACTCTCCACTTTCACTTACCAACTGCAAGGTGTAAGCGGTGTCCAGAGCACTGCATCCTGTTCCAGCCTTTACTCCTTGTGGCTTTAACCATATTGGCAGCGTTGTCTGTCGTGATGCAGACCATGCGCTCCTCCTGCAGCCCCCAAGAAGCGAGTGCGTCCTCTAGGCACTGTGCTATGATGTCTCCGGTGTGATCCTCCGGAAAGTAGTGTTTGAAGGCATTTACTCTGTAGGCTCCAGTTTTCGTCGATATAGTGGATAGTTAAACTGAAATAGGGCTGCGATGTCTGACTGGACCAAATGTCAGTAGTTGCTGCAAAGTAACAAACATTTTGTCGTTGTTTTTCCACTTCTGCGCGACATGTCATATAATTGTGGCAAAGCTGTTTGGGAAAAGTACTTCCTCCCAGGGAGCGTGTATCTACTGTCTAATACCCGCATTAACTTCTTAAATCCGACCTTTTCGACTGTAGATATTGGCATCATGTCCTTGGCAATGCAGTATGCAATAGTGTTCGTTATTGTTTTTGCCCTCTTTGAATGTTTATTATATGGCATGACGGCTGTGAATGCTGCCGTGATCGATGTCTGCTGAGGCTTTGGTTGAGCGCTACTTGCGCTAGCAATGGCATCACTGCTACTTGCAGCGGGCTCAGTTTGTTTTTCCGAACACTCATTGTGTTGCACCGAGTGATACCGTCGCAAGTGATTGAATAAATTTGTAGTGTTCCCCGTCTTGGTGGATACTACGCAACAACAGACTTTACAAATGGGCTTTGCTTGTAGTTGGTCTGTTTGCAGGTAACCAAACCACTGCCATATTGCAGACGTAGCTTGGCCAGTTCTGTCAACAATCTCTGTTGTACCTGGGTCACGTATCTCTTCCCCTTCACTCTGGATTTCAATGTCGCCATATTCCTCTTGCATTATTCAGTTTATAATCCTCTTTCTGAAAATCCACTCCTCCTCTCACGGTCTCAAGGTTACTTCACTCAGGCACTTTCTTTGTCTCAACAAGTGGGCGGCAACTCCTCTCAGCCGCATGGTTTTTCTGTCACCTGATTGGTCAATAAATGTGTCGATTAAAATGCACTTCGCTTATAATCGAGATCGAGCACAGTGTGGATCGCGATTCATCGATCTTTGGATTTTTGGCACAGCCCTAATTACACTCGACATTAATCTTGCACAATGTTGACAGAAAGAGTGGCTGTCTTAGAGAGCCATGTCTGGAAGCTAGATCAGCTCCTTAGTTCAGTGGAGTTAGATGTTACGGGCACTCCGGATAAGCTTAGTGTTGGGCCGGCTCGCGAGTCCGTTAGCATTAGCATAGCAATGCTGGCTAAAGAGAATGGCTTTTGAACTGTTGTTAAACGGAAGAAGTCACATAGGGCTTCGTGTCCAGTTGTGGTACCCGAATCATGGTCACCACTTTGAACTGTGAACCGTTTTCAACCTTGGACATGCCTGTTGATAGCCCTCCAAGTCCACAGGTGACTTCTACCCCTATCTCCAGGCCAAAACGCCATGCATTAGTGATAGGGGATTCTATCACCTGCAAAGTTAGATGACAAAATTGTTTGAACATCTGACTCTCCACTTTGCCCAGGATGCTACATATAGCCAAGGTCAGAAGAATAAAAATCAGCCGTATTATTTTGTCACAGTATATAAGCCCCTGGCCCATATTCTGAATTCTTAGATGAATTTGGTTTATCTCAAATTTGGGAACCCGTGCAGATTGTTGGTGACTTCAGCATTAATATAAATAAACCTTCTGACCCCCTCTGCAAATCATTTATAGACACTGTAGACACACACAGCAGTGCATTCAGGGTTCGACACAATAGTGGAAATACCCTGGTTTTTGTCCTCATTCACGGTATCGCTATCACAGATTTTTACATCATGCCTCTTGCATCAGTGTTCTCCGATCACTCACTTATTAAGTTTACAGCCTTGGCATGGTTCTCACCATTATAACAGTGTAACGGCCCATTACACTGCTACATGAAACATTATGCTGCAGTTGGGCTGTTTCTCTGTTTCCAAGGGCGTGTAACAGGAAAATGATCACTTCTGATCATTTCTGATGATCAGCAATGATCACTACTGATTGTGGACCCACAGCGGGTTCAAGATCAACCTACAGAAATTATCATTTGTTTTCATCAACCTCAGTCAAACCCATTTAAAGATGTCAATCGTGACTCACTTTTCTGCTGATTAAAGTCACTACCGGACTATCGTTTGTTATTGCCGTCAAGAAAAGAAAATCGTCCACCGTTTCACACCACAGGTTTTTTTTTTTCTGTTCCTTATGATGTGCATTTTCCATGTGACAGCACACAAAGGTTCTGTGGTGTGGATCATTGTGCGTATGGGAAAAGTTCTTGAGGGAAAAGTTCGCATATGGCTGCTAAAGTTCTGACTCCTGCAGTGTGCCCCACACCGAGCGCTGGGGGAAAGTTCTCTGCAGTTGCTAAAGTTCTGCAATGTGCATCGCACCGAGCGCTGGGGGAAAAGGTTATCCTACAGTCGCTAAAGTTCTCCTTGCAGTGAGCTGCGTGCCGAGTGCTGCAGGATCGGGGATTGCGGGACCAGCTTCCCCCGGGAAATTTTTTAATTTATAAAGCTCTGAAACACTACTGCCTGCATTTTGAGCGCCAAATTGTGTGAATTAAAGCCATAGTTTTTTTATTTTTATGTTTTTTTTTTTTTAATAAATCTTTGTTACAGCCTTACTTTAAAGCCAAAAGAAACAAGTAGAGATGCACTGATCGATCGGGCACCGATCATTATCGGCCGATCACGCCTTGATCGGTTTGATTGGTGATCGGCAAAATGTGCCGATCAAAAGGGCCGATCACAACAGTGCAGGCAGTAGTGCAGGGAGCGCTTGGTCCTGTCATGACACACCCAGCCAAGAGCATGTGTAGTTTCAAAATGGCTTCGGCGGTCTGGACTTTTTTTGCGGTGTCAAAAACAGACACGAAATTTGCTGTTTGCAACACTTGCGACAAGGACTTTTTTTGTGGTGTCAAAAACAGACACGAAATTTTCTATTTGCAACACTTGCGACAAGGCTATCCCTCGAGGAGGAGTAAACCCAAAAACATTCAGTACGACTTCTGATATGAGCTGGACGGACAAGGAGAGCAGTCGCCATCATCTAATGTAGTCCATGTCCGTCCAGCTCATATCAGAAGTCAAATGAGTCAAATGGCTCTGAGACTTCTAAATAGACTGCTGTGTAATGAATGGAACTACACTGCCATCTAGTGGATATCCAGTGTGCGTGAGTGTGTATTTGTGAATCAGTAGGTATTTGTTTGTGGATCTGTGGATTTCGCGAAAAGAATGTCTCAAAAATACGTCACAGAGGAAAGCGATGAATGCATGTAATTGGTGATCCACAAATGCTGAAACTCAATTCACAAATACAATTTCCAGTTTTACAAATGTAATTTTTTTTTTTTTTTTTACAAATTAAGTTTTATATTTGCAAATACAACATTATTTGCAAAGACCAATTTACAAGTTACAAATATGAAATTTGCATTTGTGGATATCTGAACACATTTGCAAATCAATGATTATTTGTAGATCACCCTGTGTGCATTTACAAATATTGAGACAATTTTAACCCCATAGAATGAGGGCTGTATTTTACATTCTCAACGTTCTGTATGTAGGCTGTAATCTGAGCAACATGGAAAAAAAAGCTTGCTGGTAGAACAAAGTCAGTGTAATAAAACAAAAGTTGACAGTTTATTCTAGTGTCTTTATTTGAATGCATGTTTTTTGTTTTCATCATTAAGTTTTAATGCAAAAATAGTCCTATACATTAGACCTATATTCTTATTTTGGGCATGATCCAAATATGTACTTGATCGGTATCGGCAGATCAAAATTTCGGCCTAAAAAATCCTGATCGGTGCACCTCTAGAAACAAGGCATCAGGCCAAAACACAGAACAGTGTAGATGTGTGTCAGAAACATCAGAACTGCTAATTTATACACAGCAGTTTATTCAAGAAAATCCTTATGTGTTTTTTCTGTCATTAAATAACTTGTAATTAAAATAGCTTTAAGTTTAAAAAAAGAAGATTCTTTAGAAATCGTCTGTAAATTGAAAACATGATGATTGATTCCTTCATTTAATGTTAAAATAAGGAAAAGCTTTTTTTAAAAAATAATAAAATAGTTGCTGTTTGAAGAGCCTTTGCAAATTCACACCTGCTGCTACGCTTCTAAATAAACAGAGATGACAAGTGAGCTGGACTTTCAGCACATTTAACCAGATGAAGGTCTCCTCTGCAGCTTCAACTTCAAGTCGGTGGCATTTTTGGAAACACTTTCCTCACATTTTGAAACAGAGATGTTCTCTTCTGTCTGGACGTCAGATTTTAGTATATTTATTTAGACTAACAAAGAAGGCCCTTCATAAACCCATAATGCAAAAACTTCGGGGGGGGGGGGGGCCTAAGCATTCCCCGAACCCCCGGCTTTTTAAGGTGATTTTTCCATCCCATTACACTGAGAGAGAAAAAAATCCTGCTGAGAACCTTGTTTTGTGCCGTGTTTAGTAGAACAAGAACCTTATTATTGTGGTAACACATCAACTCTTCAACTGCAGTTGAACTTGGAGCCAGACTGCCTGATATCTTTATTCACTTTGGAAAAAGACCATTCAGTAGACAGTCTTGTGGACATCTTAAATTCAGCACTCACGACCACACTCGACATGATTGCTCCTCCTATATTAAAACCACGCTACCTCAAAACACAATCACCTTGGTTCAGTGATTACTCACATGGCCTCAAGCATAAGGCTAGAGACCGAAAATTGCATACTTCAAAACTAGAAGTATTCCACCTCGTGTGGCATGATGCTATTCTAGATTATAACCATGTACTACTGGCTACAAAGTGGGCCTACTACTCTGATTTTATCAACAAAAGCAAGCATAATTCAAAGTTCAACACAGTGGCAACACTTATTCATGGACAACCATTTGTAAGTAAGTCTTCTTTTACAGACCAAGATTTTTTAGATTACTTTGAGAAGAACATAGAAAACATTAGGTTAAATGTATGCCAGCATGCCTTAATCCTGCCACTAAACCCTGTTATTGAGGTGGGTGCCATCACTGATACATTACCTAGATTTATCGAATTTGATGGTATCTCACTGGGCGTGCTGATAAAACTTACATCTACTAAAAGCACAACCTCCTTGTTTGACCTTATTCCAACAAAATGTATTTTAAAATTTTGGGACTTGGTCAATTATATCACAATACCAATTATGTTTAAAGTTAAAAATGAACTTTTAACACAACATTTCCAGGACCTGTTTAAAATGAGGAACTCCAGTTATAATTTGCGAGGAACATTAATATGTATATGTCAGACATATACGTATGTCTCACCGTGTCATTTAGGTCCTTCAGACTTTTCTGGAGTAAATGCTTCAGGGAGCATTAGCATGGCTATATAACCTTTCAGTTTATGGAGGAGCTCTGCCCTCTCAGACCCCGTGCCTTTTTAAGCATTTTTCTGTATTTGCCTCTCACATGCCTGGAAGCTCCTCACCATCTTAACCATGTCATTTTGGTCCTTCAGGCTTTTTTCAGTAAAGTGGTTCTTGGGAGCATGAGTATGGCTAAAACCTTTCACGTTCTGAGTGGTGGATCCCCCCCCCCTTAAAATGTTTTTCTTTTTTGCCTTTCAGCTTGTGGTGGGGGCTCCACCCCACAGACTAGGGCTGTGCAATTAACCGAATTTCGATCGCGATATCGATATTTGTATCAAACGATCTCCAAACTCGTATAATCGAGTGAAACGATTTAAGGGCCTTTCGTCAGACCAATCCGTCAACGTGTCCCAAGACGCATGACGTCAGACGCGTCGCTTCGGAAGCGGCAAGGGGGCAGAGATTGCAGCTACGTCACACCTGGCTGTTTCCACAACCTGAAAAAAGTTCAGCGATCGCCTTCTTGAATTTGCGTCGCCTGAACCACAAAAAAGCTTTAAAAAACAGCAGTAGAACGATTCTCCCATCACCCTGCTGGGAGAAGCTTTTTTTCAGCTACTTTTCGGAGTGACGCCGACCGAGGGAGGACTGATGACTTGGTGGGATATCGATCGAACCGCGACAGCAGGCCGACCTGCACAGAGAAGCCGGCCTTCAGGCATCATTCCTGGGCAGAGCGAGGCAGGCAGCCGGGGTGATGGAGCAAACCCACTCAGTCCGAAATCCCCCACTTTTTTGGATATATGCGAAGTCCCAGTTTGCCCAACAGAGTTTAGTTCTGCAGCTTTATCGAGGTGTAGAATGGCCTTTATTGTCATTATCCAAATTGTACAATGAGATTGGAGAGAGCTTCTCCTTTTTCAGTGCAAACAGATAAAGTAAAGTAGTATATATAAGTAGAAATAGTTATAAATCCTACAGGACAGTGCAATGCAAAATCTCTATGTTCAATATAAGCTAAGAATATAAGATGATTGTATTGCACAGGATCAATACATACTGAGGTAGTATTTGAAGCAGAGCAGCAGCAGTGACAGTGCCCATTGTACTTTACAGTGATGGCTGGGCTCGTTGCATGTGAAAGTTCAGGGTAGTAATGGCTCTCGGAAAGAAACTGTTTTTTAGTCTTTGTCCTTGCTTTGATGCAGCTGTAGCACCTGTCAGAGGGCAACAGGTCAACAGCTGGGAGCTGGGATGTGAACTGTCCTTGATGATGATCTGAGCTCTGCTGAGGCACTGAGTGGTGTAGGTGTCCATCAGGGAGGGGAGAGGACAGCCAACAATCCTCTGTGTTGCTTTGACTGTCCTCTGAAGTCTCACTCTGTCTCAGTGCAGCTCCTGTACCATGTGGAAATATACAGGGTTGCCAACGTTGGGACTTTGGCTAGAGTGAGACTCTGCGCGCACATAGCATGCAACAAAAATTTTTGATAACCTTATTTTTTTTTTTTTAAATGTTCTCATTTAGAAGGGAAACTGCTTGATTCTTCTCCTCTCCATCCTCCTTCCTTTTTCTGAAATATTCCAACAAGCTCATCTACAGGCATGTGAGTAGCAAATAAAGAAAAATGCTAAAATTGCCTGGGGGTCAAGAGGTCGCCCCCCCCCCCCCAGAAGCTTAAGAATTTTAGCCATGCTAATGCTTCCCAGAACCATTTTCTGCAGTGAATTTGCAAGGAGAAATAGGTAGGATGGAGGCAGCTGTTTATCCAATTCTTTACAAGCTGGACAAATTTATCTTCATATGCCAGCAACTCCTGTGCAATGTAAGTCTTGAGTGTGAGACTCAAGCCTAACATCACTGAAATTTTCTTATTTTTAACATAGGTGCAATTTGGTGGGGGACCTACCTTTTCAACCAGGGGGACAGAATATGGTATGTCCCCCCCACCTTCTGACATATATGTGTGTACTTGAAACATGCTATGCCAGTCTTATGTGCAAACCATGTCAGTCTTATGTGCAAAATCATGTCAGAATAGTATCTTTGTTTCTACAAGTTTGTATTTTTAGCAGCATTGACTTGTTTACAACACCTGTTTCTTGTTTGTCACATTCGGAATTTTCTGGAACTGCATTTGCCCAGATTTGAAACCAAAAATAGTTGCCTCTAGGGACTAGTGTCTACACATAAGTATCAATGGACCATATGCTAATTTACTAAATTCTGAAAGTTAGAAAAGGAAATCAGAAAAGCTATCTGGGACCTCAGAAAACCCATCTGCAATTATTGCTTGATCTCCAAAATCAGTCTATGCAAGCAAAATTATGTTCAGTATGAGTGTTGTTATTAGTGCCACTTCGAAAAAATTCATGATAAATAATTTATCCTACACTTATGATCTGTTGTTTTTTGAAACTTATGCAAAAACAAATCTTGAGAAAAAAATACAGTATGCGATAGTTAATGATTATTAAGATTATTAAGGGGAGGTGATGGTCTAGTGGTTAAGGTTTGGGCTTGAGACCAGAAGATCCTGGGTTCAAATCCCCGCCTGACTGGAAAATCACTAAGGGCCCTTGGGCAAGGTCTTTAATCCCCTATTGCTCCCGGTGTGTGAGCGCCTTGTATGGCAGCACCCTGACATCGGGGTGAATGTGAGGCATAATTGTAAAGTGCTTGGAGCGTCTGATGCAGATGGAAAAGCGCTATATAAATACAGTCCATTTACCATTTGTTCTTTCATATTTATGAATTCATTTTACCACATTGCAGTTGTTTTTTAATGAGAACTAAACCTATCATTCTTTTTGAGTTCTACACATGTGGTGATACCTTATTTACACAGGATGTCAATAAAATCAGTGCTAGCTATTCTTAGAATAAAGTACATCCACAGTTTCAAATTCCATAAGTCAAATGGTGTCCACTTTGTGGTCTTCTCAAAACATTAAAATTACTGTTCTGGATGCTCAGAATGCATCTGAGCTTATCTTGAAACCGTTGGCTTCTGGGGGCCTAAAGCGACCCCCGGCCTATGGACTTCAGCCCTGCGGGCCTCACACTTTGTCCCCCCAATTTCTAGTTCTAAATTGCAACGATGATTTTTAAATAAAACCTTTTGAAGCCCCCAAATCTCTATTACATACAGTATTTTATAGAGGTGCACCGATCGATCGGGCACCGATCATTATCGGCCGATCACACCTTGATCGGTTTGATCGGTGATCGGCAAAATGCGCCGGTCAAAAGGACCAATCACAACAGTGCAGGCAGTAGCGCAGGAAGCGCTTGGTCCTGTCATGACACGCTTTCCTCTGTGACGTAAACTCATTTTGACTTCTGATATGAGCTGGACGGACAAGGAGAGCAGTCGCCATCATCTAATGTAGTCCATGTCCGTCCAGCTCATATCAGCAGTCAAAATGAGTCAAATGGCTCTGAGAGATCTAAATAGACTGCTGTGTAATGAATGGAACCACACTGCCATCTAGTGGATATCCAGTGTGCGTGAGTGTGTATTTGTGAATCAGTAGGCATTTTGATTTTGTTTATTTTTTCATATGAGTGTAGAGGTACAGAGAGTACAAAGAAGCTTTGTTCATTTGATTTGCTTATATTATGAACTTCCATGATACTGGAATTGATAACTAAGTTTGAAATTAAAAAAAAATTGATTGGATTGATTGATTTGTTTGTGGATCTGTGGATTTCGCGAAAAGAATGTCTCAAAATTACGTCACAGAGGAAAGCGATGAATGCATGTAATTGGTGATCCACAAATGCTGAAACTCAATTCACATATACAATTTCCAGTTTTACAAATGTAATTTTTTTAATTTTTTTTTTTTTTTTACAAATTAAGTTTTATATTTGCAAATACATTATTTGCAAAGACCAATTTACAAGTTACAAATATGAAATTTGCATTTGTGGATATCTGAACACATTTGCAAATCAATTATTATTTGTAGATCACCTTGTGTGCATTTACAATATTAATGAGACAATTTTAACCCCATAGAATGAGGGCTGTATTTTACATTCTCAACGTATTCTCTGTAGGCTGTAACCTGAGCAACATGAAACATGGAAAAAAAAATCTTGCTGGTAGAACAAAGTCAGTGTAATAAAACAAAAGTTGGCAGTTTATTCTAGTGTCTTTATTTGAATGCATGTTTTTTGTTTTCATTGTTGTTTTAATGCAAAATAGTCCTATACATTAGACCTGTATTCTTATTTTGGGCATGATCCAAATATGTACTTGATCGGTATCGGCCTTGATCAGTATCGGCAGATCAAAATTTCGGTGATCGGCCTAAAAAATCCTGATCGGTGCACCTCTAGTATTTTGATGGCACAATCAAATTATAACACAACTATATTCCTAATGTTTTTAAATGAAAATATCGTCAAAAAATTCAAGATACATAGAACTTTTACCGGGCCGGTACGTAAAGTTTAATTAGGTCAGCTAGGTAAGGAGTTGCCAGCCCGTGAACAATTTTATAGACTAGTAGCAGAACCTTAAAATCTGATCTCACTGGGACAGGAAGCCAGTGAAGAGATGGCAAAATGGGTGTAATGTGGTTGACTTTCTCATCGTGCATGGATCAGGGTCTCGGCATCAGCCATAGACAGGCTGGGACGAATCGTCGCTATATTTCACAGGTGGAAGAAAGCAGTCCTCATAATATTACTAATGTTGAGGTCAAAGGACAATGTAGGATCAAAATTATTAAAAAAAATGTTAAAGATTGACCAACAGATGTCGCCATACTTAATTGTATCAAATGCTTTTAACCTCTTAAATCCTGGAGTCCCCATATTTGGGGACTTGCCCTGTTTTGGAACATTTGAACACTGATAACTAACCAGTGCTGACACCAACATACACTATTATCCTACCAAGTAAGCACTACCAAGTAAGCACTACTATCCTACCAAGTATTATTTACTTTCAATTTTTTTGCATCCAAGTTAAACACTGAACCATTTCAACACAATTGCTTCATATTGACTCAGTGGTTCAGAACGCTTCGGTTTCTCCGTCAGTAACAATTTAGCTATAAAATACATCAGTGAGCATGTTTTTTAGCTCGTGTACATGTATAGACATAAAATCATGCATACTTGCTAATCAAGACATTAACGTACGACATGTCCTTTAAATTACCTAGTTTGTAACTAGTTGAAGTCTGTAGTCAAAAAACTGACCAACTCAGAATCAAGCTTCAAAGCTTGAATACTCCCTGAACTCTTCACATGCAGCTGATGTATCAGCTGTCAGATTTTCAACAAATCAGTGGTCAGGGAATACTGCAGTCAGAACATTGTCACCAGATGTTAACAGCTGTTTCTGGTGTGCACCTTAAACTCCTCTCATTTACAAAGCGCTGTGGTGTGGTCTTGTCGAATCTAGTCATCAACAGAAAATTAATGGAAGTCATTTTTATTTTGGCGTGACATTTCTTGCTTGTGCATGACAGCGTAAGATTGATGCTGAAGGCGTGAGTATCATGCCAGATGCGTGACAGTTGGCAATTCTGAACATAATACGTCATCAGACTGTCTTTGGATGTGCGGTAGAAGGCCAGCAGCAGCTTCCTGTCCAGGTTGTTATTCCTGAGGACTCTCAGGAAGTGTAATTTCAATTTATTTTTTCATTTATATAGTGCCAAATCACAAAAGAGTTGTCTCATGGCGCTTCACACAAGTAAGGTCTAACCTTACTAGTGTAGACGCTGCTGGTCCTTCTTAATGACAGCTGAGATGTTGTCTGTGAAGGAGAGGACATCGGAAATCTGGACTCCCAGGAACCTGAATGTGCAGACCCTCTCGTCAGATCTGTTCCTCCTGAAGTCCATGATGATCTCCTTTGTTTTTTGGTGTTCAGTGTCAGGTTGTTGCCTGAACACCAGGTTGTTATCCTCTGGATCTTCTTTGCAGGCTGCCTTTGAGATCAGTCCCATCACTGTGGTGTCATCAGCAAATTTGACAGTGATGTTGTTTCTGTGGGCCGGACTGCGGTCATAGGTGTAGAGACCATAGAGAAAGGGACGATGGCATCCTCTGTGGATCTGTTCGCCCGGTATGCAAACTTGTGGGAGCCGAATGTGAAGGGAAGACCATCTTTAATGTGCTGGAGAATAGGGCTGCCACAACTAGTCACGACTACATCGACTATTGAAACTGTCAACAACTAATTTAGTAGTCAACGAGTCATTTGCTTTGAACCTTGAACCAATGAAGCAGTGCTTCGATCCGCTTCTTATCCCCTCTCAAAGCCATTAAAATATGTCAATCGTGAGTCACTTTTGTGTGGATTAAAGTGACTAATTGGGACTCCTGTCTTGTTGTGAGAAAGAAATGAAAATTGTCCTCCGTTCCATTGCTCCAAACGCTGCACCGCCGAGTCAAGTTAGAAAGATAGAGTCCGCTCAGAATTAATAACTTCAAAGCGAATCATCATTTAAATCAAATGACACCTCTTTCCAAACGTTGTAATACAAACAATAAACTGCAGTCGATCAAAATGTTTTTTTTTTCCTCCCAAAATGAGACGTTCTGGCTGATGTGCAGCAGCCGAAGACTGTATAGCTGCAGACTCCAGCAATCCATGCCATTAATGTCTGAAAGGAAATGCTTTTGACAAAACTACAGATTTTTTTCTGACTATGTCCAGAGATCAAGGATGCAACCTTGTAGAGTTTATTTATGTCCAGAGATCAAGGATCCAGTGACCAATTTCATATTTATTTACTTTAAGCCTCAATAAAATGTTATTGACATAGAAAACCTGTAAACCTACTTGTAGCACACAGAAAATGCACAGGAGGTATCAATAAGGGAATCGATAAGGAATCAGATTGATAAGCGGAATCGATAATCAAATCAATTTTATTTATATAGCGCCAAATCACAACAAACAGTTGCCCCAAGGCGTTTATATTGTAAGTCAAAGCCATACAATAATTACGGAAAAACCCCAATGGTCAAAACGACCCCCTGTGTGCAAGCACTAGGCGACAGTGGGAAGGAAAAACTCCCTTTTAACAGGAAGAAACCTCCAGCAGAACCAGGCTCAGGGAGGGGCAGTCTTCTGCTGGGACTGGTTGGGGCTGAGGGAGAGAACCAGGAAAAAGACATGCTGTGGAGGGGAGTAGAGATCAATCACTAATGATTAAATGTAGAGTGGTGCATACAGAGCAAAAAGAGAAATAAACACTCAGTGCATCATGGGAACCCCCAGCAGTCTAAGTCTATAGCAGCATAACTAAGGGATGGTTCAGGGTCACCTGATCCAGCCCTAACTATAAGCTTTAGCAAAAAGGAAAGTTTTAAGCCTAATCTTAAAAGTAGAGAGGGTGTCTGTCTCCCTGATCCGAATTGGGAGCTGGTTCCAGAGGAGAGGAGCCTGAAAGCTGAAGGCTCTGCCTCCCATTCTACTCTTACAAACCCTAGGAACTACAAGTAAGCATGCGGTCTGAGAGCGAAGCACTCTATTGGGGTGATATGATACTATGAGGTCCCTAAGATAAGATGGGACCTGATTATTCAAAACCTTACAAGTAAGAAGAATAATTTTAAATTCTATTCTGGAATTAACAGGAAGCCAATGAAGAGAAGCCAATATGGGTGAGATATGCTCTCTCCTTCTAGTCCCTGTCAGTACTCTAGCTGCAGCATTTTGAATTAATTGAAGGCTTTTCAGGGAACCTGATAATAATGAATTACAATAGTCCAGTCTAGAGGAAATAAATGCATGAATTAGCTTTTCAGCATTACTCTGAGACAAGACCTTTCTAATTTTAGAAATATTGCGCAAATGCAAAAAAGCAGTCCTACATATTTGTTTAATATGCGCATTGAATGAATTTTTTTGAATTTGAATGAATTATTCAGCACGCACCATAAACAACACAAAACCAACATAAACTCTTACTAACATACATAAAAAACAAACAAAAGAAAAATCCACAATAACTCAGTTTCTCAATTAGGTGCAGCCGAAAGGGCATTGGCTGAAGCAAAAGCTTGTAAAAACGCCCACCCCGTACCACCGTACACCCGTTACCATCCACAGTTAAATACACTCAAATAAGATAGAAATCAGAAAATAATCATAACTAAACAGAATAGAACAATTTCATATTTCATTTTACATTTACATTTATATCTACATTAGAATTATTTAGGTACTAACATTGCATCAATGGCATTCCATTATTTTCAATTCATTTAAAGTTAAACACATTTTTACCTTCTAAGCAATTACAAATAGTCTTGCCCCTGATCATTACTGACATAATGTCATACACCAAGTACTGTTCAATGTCTATGCAATCGTCTACACTTCTTACTAACTCTATTAACATTTTACTCGTTTGTGTACTGTGCTAACATAATTTCTTTATATTTCTTTTTGAACTTATAATGTTTCCACACAATTTAATGTGGTTATCCAAATGATTCCATAATTTAACTCCACATACCGACACACACCAACTTTTCAGAGTAGTTCTTACATAATTACTATAAAGTTACCACATCCCCTCAATCCATACTGGTCCTTCTCTCTTACAGAACAGTTTCTGTATATTACATGGCAGTTCATTTTTATTGGCTTTAACATAGTAATGCAGTATGAAACTTTACCAAATCAGTCATTTTTTAATAATTTTGACCTGATAAACAATTCATTTGTGTGGTCTAGATATCCTACTTTATGCAAAATTCTAACTGCGCGTTTTTTGTAATATAACAAGGGGATGAAGTGAACTCTTATAGTTGTTACCCCATACTTCTATACAGTAAGTTAAAAAAGGCAAAATCAATGTACAATATAACACTCGAGGGCATCATGCTCCAACAAATATTTAACTTTATTAATAACTGCGAGACTTTGGAAACTTTACTCTGTATATATCTGTGCTTTTTCCAACTTATTTTTTCATCATTATTACACCAAGAAATTTACATTCTGATACTCTTTCAATTGAACACCATTTATACATATCTTTATCTCAGAGTTACTTTGTAATTTCCGAAAAACATATTTTAGTTTTATCTAGATTTAAAGATAATTTATTTGTGTCCATCCAACTTTTTAGTTTATTCAATTCCTCATTAATAATACGGGTAAGTTCACTATAATTTTCATTTGCATAAAATATGTTTGTGTCAATCCGCAAATAAAATCATTCTCATCACTTTGGATATATTAAATATGTCATTTATATATAAATTAAATAACTTTGCTCCCAAAATTGAACTTGGGGTACTCCGCATAAAATCTCCAAGTTATCTCTCCGTTAAGTAACTATGTATCCATTGCCAGTGCAACTCCCCTAACACCATACATTTCTAATTTTTAATCAAAATTGAATGATTAAGAGTATCAAAAGCTTTCTTTAAGTCTATAAAAATGCCAACTGCATATTTCTTTCTCTCTATAGTATTGGTTATCTCCTCTATGGTTTCAATTACTGCCATTGAAGTGGACCGCTTACTCCTAAAACCATATTGGCATTCATTAAGAATTTCATACTTTCCAATAAATGACTCTAATCTATTATCATATAGCTTTTCCAAAATTTTAGAGAATTGTGGGAGTAAAGAAACTGGTCCATAGTTTGTAAAAATGTGTTTATCTCCACTCTTAAATAGAGGGACAACTTTAGCCATTTTCATTTTGCTTGGGAATTTTCCCGTTATAAAAGATAAATTACAAAATATATACAAGTGGTTTGACAATACTTCTATTACTTTTTTAAACCAGTATCATATTCATATCTGAAAATCAGTTGAAGATTTACTTTTAATTTTCTCAACAATAGTAATAATTTCAAGTTCATCTACGGGAGAGAGAAAAAATGAATTTCTATTTCTCTTAATAAGTATTGGAGAATCAGGACCTTTACCAGAAATTTTATTGGCCAAATCCGGGCCAATATTAACAAAAAAAATCATTAAAATGATTTACAGTTTCACTCATCTCATAGTTATCTTTATCCTTCTCAATAAAATAATCTGGATATATCGTTTTTGTCCTTCCATGCTGCATAAGATCTTTTAATATTCCCCAAACCTTTTTTGTATCACATTTATTCCTTTCCAGTTGTTTTCTATAATATAATTTTTTACTAGTTCTTAATAGCTCTGTTAGTTTATTCTTATATAGCTTATATTTTCTTTCAGCTTCCTTAGTTTTCAATTTAATAAATATTTTGTAAAAACTGTTTTTCATTCTACAAGCATTCTGTAGACTTTTGGTCATCCAAGGACGTTCCACAAATCTTTTTTTACAACTATATTTCTTAATTGGACAGTGTGTGTCATATAATTCCATAAATATCTCCATAAACTTACTATAAGCCCTGTTCACCTCTTTCTCACAATAAATTAAGTTCCAATCCTGGAATTTAAATCATTGTTCAGGGATTTAATTGCTTCCTCCGAACAAACCCGTTTATAGATGTGTTTTTTCCCTCTACAATCTGTAATTGTTGTTGTTATATATAATAAACACTGGTAGATGGTCCGATATATCACAGACCATTAGGCTGCCTGTAATGTCATTCATAGTGCTATTTGTGAAGATGTTATCAATTAAAGTGGTACTGTGATCTGTTACCCTGCTAGGTCTAGTTATAGTCGGATAAAGGCTCATGCCAAACATCATATTAAGAAAATCATTAGTCCATTTGTGCTTTGTGTGATTTAGTATATCTATATTAAAATCTCCACATATAAACATAGTTTTATTTTCCTTCTTTGAAAATATTTTTCCTACACAGTCAATGAATAATTCTACATCAGTTCCTGGAGACCGATACAAACAACTCACAATTACATTTCTCTCCGTATTATTATGGATTTCAATTGTAACAACTTCTAAAACATTATCTATAGCCAGAGTCATATCATCTACTAATTTAAACCTAATGCTATTATGAATATATAGTGCCACTCCTCCACCTATTTTATTTTTCCTATTAACATACTTAAGTTCATATTCTTCTATTTCAAAGTCAATACCTTTGTCCTCATTAAACCAAGTTTCTGACAAAGCAATTATACTAAATGGATGTGCAAACTGCTGTATATATTCTTTGATAACATTAAAATTAGCATACATACTTCTACAGTTAAAGTGGATAATTGACAGTTTTTCCTTCATTGTCATAGCATGTAGAAAATCATCAACAGTATAATATTTAGAATCAACATTAAATGTAGAGTAAAAAGTATTATCCGGGTCTAGTTCATTTTCTAAGTCTTGAAAATTATAATCAGTATATGAAAATAGATTCAGTTGCTCCAAATGCATTGTCCTTTGATATAATTCTGAATCTGTACTCATCTTTTTTTTTTAAATAAAAATGAATTCTATACTATTAGTAATAATCGATCAAGAATTACCATCTCTTGATTCATCTTTGTCTTTGTGTTCATCAAAGGCTCAAAATTCACCAGTAACTAAATCTCTAGTAGTAGTAGTAGTAGTAGTAGACGTCCCCTCATAAATATCTAAGTCACTGAGGTTCTTAACCACCAACACCTTAGCCTCCTCCGGTGACCCATTGAGCTTAATAAAGACTTTACAGTTATTTACCCAAGTGCTTTGGATCTTTTTTAGTTTCCTCAGTTGTCTGGCTTTTCTGGCAATTTCGGCATTTTTCCGTGTCAGGTGATCGTTCATATAGACATTAGTACCTTTCAGTTTTCTTCCTTGTTTAATTAAGGTAATCTTTTTCTTGAGATTTGCAAAACGTAATATCAGGGCTGGCACGTCCTCTCGTCTTCTTCTCGGTAATGTGTGACAGGCTTCCAAATCACTTACATCCAGTGAAATATCGTGCACATTGAGAAAGGCTGCTACCTGTTGCTCAATAGAGCTTGACTCTTCCTCACTGGGCTCATGCTGTTTGTTATTCGCAATCACCGCATGAGCATATGACCTGGGTTTGATCTTAAACCCTGTGATTACAATATCTTTCATTCTTGTATATTGTTCCAACTCATCAACTTTCCTTTCAATCTCTGTGATCTCTGTTCTTTTCCTATTTTCTTCTCGTAATTGCTTCACTTCATCCAGAAGCGCAATGATTCTCTTTTGGTCCTGACGGATTAAAGCAACATCTTCCGTTAAAGTATAAGTGACTTTTGATCGTCACACTCTCCCAAAGACAGGTTTTCTCTTCGATGGCATCTTTGGACACAAATAGTTTGTTTGCTAACCTACTCGGCTAACTCAGTAGCTGGCTCACCGCTATCACCTGCGTAGGGCCTGATGAATTCTGCCTCGCCGCTGTAGCCTGCGTCAGATCTGGTGGAAGCTGGCTCAACGCTGTAGCCTACGTCGGGACTGGTGGATGATGGCTCGCCTCTGTAGCTTGCTTCGGGCCCTGGTGATGATGGCTCGCCGACTGTAGCCTGCGTCGGGCATAGGGGATGATGGCTCGCCGCTGTAGCCTGCGTCGGGCCTAGTGGATGATGGCTCGCCGCTGTAGCTGCATCGGGCATGGTGGATGATGGTCGCAGAAGACATATCCTGATCAAAAATGACTCCAAGATTTCTCACAGTATTACTAGATGTCAGGGTAATGCCATCCAGAGTAAGGATCTGGTTAGACACCATGTTTCTAGATTTGTGGGGCCAAGTACAATAACTTCAGTTTTATCTGAGTTTTAAAAGCAGGGAACTTAGAGGTCATCCATGTCTTTATGTCTGTAAGGACAATCCTGCAGCTTAGCTAATTGGTGTGTGTCCTCTGGCTTCATGGATAGATAAAGCTGGGTATCATCTGCGTAACAATGAAAATTTAAGCAATACGTCTAATAATACTGCCTAAGGGAAGCATGTATAAAGTGAATAAAATTGGTCCTAGCACAGAACCTTGTGGAAACTCCATAATTAACCTTAGTCTGTGAAGAAGATTCCCCATTTACATGAACAAATTGTAATCTATTAGATAATATGATTCAGACCACCGCAGCGCAGTGCCTTTAATACCTATGGCATGCTCTAATCTCTGTAATAAAAATTTTATGGTAAACAGTATCAAAAGCAGCACTGAGGTCTAACAGAACAAGCACAGAGATGAGTCCACTGTTGAGGCCATAAGAAGATCATTGTAACCTTCACTAATGCTGTTTCTGTACTATGATGAATTCTAAAACCTGACTGAAACTCTTCAAATAGACCAATTCCTCTGCAGATGATCAGTTAGCTGTTTTACAACTACCCTTTCAATAATTTTGAGAGAAAGGTAATGGTATCAATATCGATAAAATGCGATAAGCTGCAATTACGTATGATCCAACTAGTCGACTAATCGCAGAATAATCATGACTAGTCGACTATCAAAATAATCGCTTGTGGCAGCTCTACTGGAGAACCAGTCTCTCGAATAGGGATGGGTATCGGGACCGATTCCTTTCGGGTAGCGCTAAGAAATGATTCGACCACCGACATCAATAACGTTTTGCTTAACAATTCCCTATTGGTCCTTCAGAGTAACCGTTTGTTAGGAAAATGCTAACTTCTCTACAGTGATTACAGACCCTGCAGCAGGTCTGGTAATCAACTTTTCTGCAGTGCAGCTTTGCTTTGAACCTTAACAGTGGAAGCAGTGCTTTGATCTGCTGCTTCGTTGGGGTCATTGTTTTATTTCACTTTATCTAATTTTTCCCCCGCTAAACACTAAAGAGCATATTTCTGTAAGTAATATTTACCTAAAATTAATGGCTCAGTGTTCGTTGCCCGTAAACTAGTCAAATTGAATTTTTAATTTTATTTTTAGTCTATATTATACTAATAAATAGGAACAACAACAATAATAGTAATATAACTCATAATAACTAATAATGCTACAATACAATTTTAGAGAAAGAGACAAAAAGAACCTGATTAAACAAAACACAACAGAAAAGATAAAACCAACTAACAATGAAAAAAATACATATAGAATAAACAGGGGCATTGGACTGGCTGGGGGGGGGGGTAAAGGGTACTATGTTCCCACGGGCCCAGAGCATGGGGGGGGGGGCACAAAAAACTGGCATTTAAATACATTTTTGTGTTGCATATTATTAATGTCCATACAATTCATGTTGTAAAAGAATAACGAGGTCTGTTAGAAAAGTATCTGACCTTTTTTATTTTTTTCAAAACTGATGGATTTGAATCACGTGTGCTTGCATGAGCCAAACCTTGAGCCTTCGTGCGCAATGCGTGATTTTTTTTTTTTTCACGCCTGTCGGTTGCGTCATTTGCTTGTAAGCAGCCTTTGTGTGAGGATGGGTGTAGTCTCTCGTCGTTTTTTTCTTTGCAAGGAAATGGCGGAACAACTGGAGCAGCACGACTGCATCAAATTTTGCCACAAACTGGGCAATAGCCAGGTGGAAACCATTTGGGTTATTCAGATGGCTTTCGGTGCGATCCTCTGGCTCACACAGATTAAGGAGCGGTACAACGGTTTAAAGACGGCCGCACAACGGTGGAGGGCACGCCGCGCTCTGCGCTCCGATCGGCATCAACACAGCTGAACGACCGGATCATTTCCAAATGTGAACGCTGTGACGATGTGGGACCGTCGTGTGATTATCTGAGAAATTGCGGAAGAGTGGACATCAGCACTTTTTCAGCCATTCCACTGTGAAAGAAGATTTGCCATGAAAAGAGTGGCGGCGAAATTCATCAGCACGAAGCTGATGGTGCAGCAACAGCGCCTCTGTGTTGAAGTCTGACACTGAAGTCAGACATGTTGTAACATACCCAGCTCGTCAACCATTTGGAAGATTCAGACGGCTTTCGGTGGCGTTTTCAGTTGTGTGACTATCGAGAAGAATTGTGGACAAGCTGGAATGTCAGGGCAGTTACAAAATGTCCTGTGAGGCTTCATCACGGAGGCGCTGTTGCTGCGCCATCAGCTTCGTGCCTGATTAATTTTGCTGCAAACTCTTTTCATGGCAAAATCTTCTTTCACAGTGGAATGTGCCAAGAAAGTGCTGCTGTCCACCTCTTCCGCAATTTCCGGATAATCACACGAGGGTCACATCACCACAGCGTTCACTTTGGAAATGATCCGGTTGTTTCAGCGTGTTGATGCAGCCCGGAGTGCGGCGTGCTCTCCACCGTTGTGCGGATGTCTTCAGACCGGTTGTACCGCTCCTTAATCTGTGTGATGCCCAGAGATCGTCACCGAAAGCCATCTGAATAATCCGAATGGTTTCCACCTGGCTATTGCTAGTTTGTGGCAAAATTTGATGCAGTCGTGCTGCTCCAGTTGTTCCGCCATTTCCTTGCAAAGAAAAATGACGAGAGACTACACCCATCCTCACACAAGACTGCTTACAAGCAAATGACGCAACCGACAGGCGTGAAAAAATCACAATGCGCACGAAGGTTCAAGGTTGGCTCATGCAAGCACACGTGATTCACATCCAGCAGGTTTTTGAAAAAAAAAAACTGTCCGATACTTTTCTAACAGACCTCGTAATTAGAATGAATGTGTAAATGTTGTGAAACATAATTCTGCTCGAACAGTAATATTTTTAACCGTTATCCCAGGCGCACAGACAGCATGCTGCCACACACACGCGCCACACACATCCCAAACGGGATCTGACAGAAGAGGAGAGGTGTTTAGTGGAGCTGAAACAACTAATCGAGTTAATCGATTAAAGTTGATTATTAAAATAGTTGTCATTGATTAGTTGCTAAATAACTTTGTTTTACCGCAATGATTCTTTTCTTCCCTATAATCAACCATTTCTGCGGCGTGGCTTTGCTTTGAATCTTGAACCAAGAAACAGTAGATCGAAGCAGTGCTTCGATCTGTGCTGTGTGTCAGCTGGAATTTGGCACAAGAAGTAAATGTTGGCGAACATTAGCGACTATTTAGCAAATGTTAGTGAGTTTTTGCGATGATTAGCAACTATTTGGCACTCACTGTTTGGGGATGTTTGGGACCTTGTGCCAACTCCTGGCGAATCTTGGAATTGAAACACTGCTTCTGTTTTATTTCGATCCTATCTTAATTTTTCCCTGCTTTAAAACCCTGAAGAGCATATGTCTGTGTGTAATATTTACCTTTTTTATGTTAAACCAACCTGTTATGGTCTTCTGAAATAGTTGATGTATTTTCTAACTTAAAAATGGGACCGATGCTAACGCGTTACCATGTCTATGGGGTTTTCAATGTTAAAGTTAGCATTAAGCTGTTGGCATCTCAGCACGTTTGTGTGCATTTATTTCTGTATAATAATTAATGGCTCAGTGTTTGTTGTCATAAAGAGTCAAATGTTTTACAAATTGTAATATTTTTTTTATTTATTTTACTTATATATTAATAATAGCAACAACAACAATAATACTAATAATAACTAATAATGCTACAATACAATTTTAGAGAAAGAGACAAAAGAACCTGATAAAATAAAAACACAACAGAAAATATAAAACCAACTAACAATGAACATAAATAAATAAATAGAAATAAATGTTTCCTGTGAACCCCTAGTGACTCTTAAACATCCACTTAATCCTGTTTATTTAAGTTTAGTGACCAATTTGTTTCGGGTCAAACCACATCTAAGCTGTGTGTTTTTACACAAGAAAAATAAAATGCAGTTAACTGCACATATGCAACTGCAAAATATCTTATTAAAGATCACATATTACACTTTAGTCAGGCTTTTAAAATACTTTTGTGGACTCTTGCTGTAATATGTTCTCAGTGGTTGAGGTAGTTGTAGGCATCTAAAAATGCTCATAATCGGGTGAACCTGACGGAAATCTCTTTGTGGTGTGTCGGTGATGTATGTATGTGCAAAATAAAACAAAATACTACTCCAGGTATGTTTTTGACGAGAATATAATATCATAACTTTGTCACAAGCTCAAACGTTGATGTTGCGTGATAAAGGCCTTTTAATAATATCTCGCTTAAAGAAATAATGGCAGAACTCACATGTAAGTGAAAAATAAACAATTAATGAAAAATAATTGACCAATTAATCGATTACTAAAATAATCATAGTTGCAGCCCCTAGTGTTTAGGCTGAAATAAGACATGTCTTAGCTAAAAAAAAAAAAAAAAATCAAAGTCCGGATTTCAAAAAAGAAGAGAGAAAAAAGGACAGGGAAGAAAATTAAATGAGGGTAGAACAACTGCTAACCAAATTCTTTAAAAAGAGAGGTGAGCTTGGAAACTAGCTATATTGAGTTGGGGGGTCTGGGGGACCAAATTGCACCATTTTGCTCCCCCAACTTTAAATAGGGTTCTGACTCCCAGGTATGATCTAAGGTATACATGATTTAGACCTGGTTTGAGTACGCATTCGATATTTGTGTTTGCGTTAATAAAAAGAAATAACTGTGGGGGCTTCAATATGGCTAGTACCCAGAATTTGGTGCTATGCCCCTGGAAATAATGTTTCCTGTGAACACCTAGTGACTCTTACACCTCCACTTCATCCCTGTTTATTTCAGTTTAATGACAATTTGTTTTGGTCAAACCATATTTTAAATTTAATTTCTTCAGTGATTTCCTCCAGAACTATTTGCCAAGCTAGAAAACTGCTGCATAAGATCAGAATACTACTGGATGAATTTGAATAAGGAAAGTTGGGTTTTTTCTCACCAAATGGATGCTGCACTCACTGCAGTTTGTCTGGAATAGCCCAGATTGCGTTTCAGAGCTTCTAGAATTCAAACATTTTCATGCAGGAGGTGTCGGGGGTAATTTTGGGTTTCAGCTTTTTGTTTTTCACCACTTTCATCCCTGAATATGTCAATTGTGAGTCACTTTTGTGAGGATTAAAGTCACTAACTGGGACTCCTGTCTTGTTGCAAAAAAGAAACGAGAATCATCCTTCGTTCTGTTCACACAGCTCCAATCGCTGCGCAGCTCTCTTCTGCCGAATCAAGTTAGAACGATAGAGTTCAGTTGGAATTAATAACTTCAAAGCGAAACCCTGTTTAAATCAATTGACACCTCTTTCCAAACATTGTAATACAAACAAACTGCAATCGATCAAAACATTTTTTTCCTCCCAAAATGAGACGTCCTGTGCTGACGTGCAGCAACTGGCTGTGATACTCAGAGGTATGGAGAGACATTCATGCCAAAATGTCTGAAAGGAAATGCTTTTGACAAACTACAGATTTTATTTACGAGGTCTGTCAATAAAGTAACGGTCCTTTTTATTTTTTTCAAAAACTATATGGATTTCATTCATATGTTTTTACGTCAGACATGCTTGAACCCTCGTGCGCATGCGTGAGTTTTTCCACGCCTGTCAATGATGTCATTCGCCTGTGAGCACTCCTTGGGAAGGAGTGGTCCCGCCCCCTCGTCGGATTGTCATTGTCTGGAAATGGCGGAATTAAAAGGACTTTTTTTCCATCGGAATTTTTTCAGAAGCTGTTAGAGACTGGCACCTGGAAACCATTCGAAAAATTTATCTGGCTTTCGGTGAAAATTTTACGGGCTTCACAGAGAATAAGGTCTGTTAGTACAGCTTTAAGGACTGCTTTAAGGACGCTCGGTGCACCGCACTCCGAGCTGTGACGACGCGGCACAAGCCACCGGACCATTTCTAAACGGATGGCTCTGTGGATACGAGACCGTCGTGTGCTCTTTCTCTGGTTATCACAAGAGCTGGACATCAGCCATTTTCCGGCAGATTTCACTTTTAACAAGAGATTTTGTCATGGAAAGCTGCGCGGAGGCTTCGCGCGTCACGACCGATTCGCTTTTGAAGCGAGACAAAGGCACACCTCCGTTTCGGCGTGTCAGATGACAAGTTTGGACATGTCCAGCTCTCCACAATTTCACTGATACTTACTGGACTGGTAAGCATTCAAAGCCGAGATAGACATGCTGAGCAACCATCCAAAAGTTGGTGGCATCAGCAACCTCATCCAACACAAGCCAGAATTGGAGGCCTCCACACCATGGGATTATTTGTTAGCATGGTGATAGCCCGGCACACGATAAGAGCTTAATTTACTCAGTAGAGTGAATATTTCTACTAACAACACGACAATGGGGTTATTAGAGTGAAAATTTTTTTTTGGATCTTTCATTATAAATCATATGACTACCGCCCTGTTGTCCTCACACCTGTAATAATGAAGTGCTTTGAGAGTAGGGATGGGTGTTAATAATGATTTTAATCGATATCGATGCCATTATCGATCCGATTCCTTATCGATTCCCTTACTGATACCTCTTGTGAATTTTCTGTGTACTAAAAGTAGGCTTTACAGGTTTTCTATGTCAACAACATTTTAAATTGGTCACTGGATCCTTGATCTCTGGACATACGAGGTCTGTCAATAAAGTAACGGTCCTTTTTATGAAGTCCATATTTGACACACATTCTTGATCCTCTGAAGTGTCTGGAATATTTTGGACTCTCCCAAGGAGCTCTTCCTCCTCTCTGCTCTCCAGCCAATAGACTCTATCTCCTGTTTTAGAGCCTCCCAGCTGTTGTTTAGCTCCTGTATTTGTTGCTCTTGATAAGACAGCTGCAGTTTTTTTTTTTTTTGTCAGTTTGTTCTTTTTTGTCAGAGAGTTCCTTTTCAAGTTTGTCCAGTTTATTGTGCTGATGATGCAGGGACTTCTTCAGCGTTGTGATTTCTTTATTCTTCTCCCTCTGAGATGCATGTTGTTCCTGATTTGTGTCCATAAGATCAGATTTGTCCCTCACTTTTTTTTGCCTCCTCCTTCAGTTTTTTCTCGGATACTCACTCTACTGAAAGCCATCAAAAGCCATCTGAATCTTCTGAATGGTTTCCTACACGGAAGTGTTTTTTTTTTTTTGCTGCGCGTCCTGAGCCCGCTCATCTTTCATTACAAAAATCTCCTGTAACAGTGGAATGTGCCGCAAAAGTGCTACGTCCAGCTCTGTTGCCATTTCTGTGGTAGTCACATGATGTCCCGGATCAACACAGGGTTCAGTTTAGAAATGATCTGGTCGATCCAGCCTGTCGAATGGCCGCGCGCCTCCGCCGCTGTGGGCCGTCTTTAAAAAGGTTTTAACAGTCCATAATCCGCGTGACGCCGACAGAATCTTCACCGATATCCAACTGAATCTATCGAATGGTTTCCAACTGCCTGTCTCTAACAGTTTCTGAAAAAAAATTTCATGGAGCAAAGCGGCAGTCTCTCAGCAAGTTCTCAGACAAAAGAAATCAGACGGGAGGGGTGGACCAGTGCTCACTCAAAGCCTGCCCACAGGCGAATGACGCAACCGACAGGCATGGAAAAAAATCACGCATGCGCACGAAGGTTCAAGCTTGGCTGATGCAATCACACGTGATTCAAATCCATATAGTTTTTGAAAAAAATAAAAAGGTCCGTTACTTTTTGGACAGACCTCGTATGAGTTCATCTTAGAACGATTGTTGTGTGGGCCGCTGAAGAGGAGGTACTGCTGGCCCACCACCAGAGGGCGCACTGCCTGAAGTGCAGACTTCAGGCACGAGAGCAACCGGGAGTGGCAGCTGTCTCTCATCAACAAGCACCAGCTGTCACTCATCATCACCACTATCCACATCTCCATAAAAGCCGGGCAGCATCTTCACCTCACTGCCGAGAAATCGTCTACCTATCAGGTAAACACTCAGCCGTGGTTTTGTGCCATACAATTTTCTGAACATTTGCAGACGTACCTGTTTGACTGGTCAGCAGCTGGGAGGAGGCGACGTCTTCGCTCCTCGGATAAGTAGTCTTTCAGGCGCTGCACGTTTCTTTTTCTGTGTGACTGTGATTGAGAGGTGGAGGTGTTTCCCACCCGTTCTGACGGTTTGCTGGGTGTTCACGCACCCACCATCACCTGTCTGTTCTTCCTGCCAGCAGTACCCAATCTGACAGCCAGAGGCAGTGGGCACCTGGGGACCCAGCGCTTGGTGACTCCGGGGTGCTTCAGATCCGGTGGCAGTGGAAAGCTTGTGGGATCCGGCTCTTTCCTGGACGGGCGTCTTCTATCCTCGAGCCTGCCCACATGTCACCGTAACTTATTGACTGTTGATCCCAATTGTGTTATCTGTTGCTCTGTTGTGCACATTCACAACATTAAATTGTTATATTTTGGCTTATTCCATTGTCCGTTCATTTGCGCCCCCTGTTGTGGGTCCGTGTCCCTACACTTTCACAACAACGATCTCACATGAGTTCAGGGGGCACTGACCACGACCTCCCTTTTCTGGATCAAATCAGGTACCAGTGTTGTGAAAGCTACTGGTCTGTCAGGACAGATCTCTTGTAGTCCCAAATTAAATTATTTCTGTTTCACAATAGAACCCACCTTTTCACCACATTTGTTGAACATTAGTTCATTGGTTTGAATAAATCTGCTAACAAACCAACACACCAGGTAAAATTGCTTAAAATCTTGCCGTGTGAACCATGGCAAGATTTTAAAACTGTCTGTATGTTTCCAATACCTGAGAGACTACACATGTGGAGATAAAAAAATAATAATAGATGTAACAATTTTGATTGTACAGTGTGTGGTCTGCAGCCACACGATGAAGACAACACACCACACACGAACAGATTTCACACATGAACATTCCCAGGTCAGACAGGAAATCTCACAAAATCTCTTGAGAATAAACGTGAATTCAGAGTAAATATAAAGAAAAGGCGTTTAAAGGCGTGGAGACAGCACGACCACCGGACTTTCTGATGAGTCAAAACAGCCATTTTGATTTTGGATTCCGATCCATGCATCCGTTGCCTCGCTTTTTGATTGGCTGCACGTCACATCCAGCAGCTCGTTTGTGGTCGGGGGACACAACACACGCTGGAATATCGGGCCAAGACAATCCAACATGTTCACTCACAGAAATATTTAACCCTAACTTTAAGATTTATGTAATTTTATTACATGACAAATTCCCATTTACTTTTTTAGATAATTTTAAAACAAACCTACCAAATAAACCTTACATGATGCATTCATTACTGTAATAAATCCTATTCATTTAAATGCATAATCCTCAGCTTTATGTATTTAGTATTAATAAAATATAATTACTCTAAATCAATAATAATGACAGTATTTATTTAAAATACATAAAGTATATTGTTTGAATTACATAATAATTATGTTACCTATGCCATTTATCTTGTATAGGTAACATAATTATTTTGGTTTCTGGTTCTTTTGGTTCTCTGACTCTTTGGTTTCTGGCTTGAACAGCGCTCTTGTAATTAATACAAAGTTTTAATTGTTTCTTTTATTTCTGTTACCTGTCTAACACTTCTGTTAGTTTTTAAGTGCAACTGCTGCAGATTTTAGCTCATTATTTTATTCCTGTGTTAATCTTTGGAGTGGTTATCATTTTTGTTAGGTTAGCTTGCGCTAGCTTGTCTACACAATTGGATTTTCTGATGCACAAACTACATCACATTACACTTAGGGCTGGGCGATCTGGGTTAAAAAAAAAAAGAATCACAATTTTTTTCCTCATATCATTCGATCTCGATTTTCGATTCGATCTTTAAACATTCTTATTCAAAATATATAAATATTTGTTATAATTCACTTATATTAAAAAAGACAACATAGATGATTTCTGGTTTTTATTATCAAGAAAATTTAACTATGCCATTTCAAGTACAATAGTCAAAATATGAAACTTTTCATTGTAGTTACCTGCACATACAATGTTATTAAAAACAGCAAACAAAGACTAAAATAAAAAATAATGTATAAAAATGTGCAAACTGGCAATGGCTACATCTGGCAATGGCCACATCTGTAAACTTGAAATTAAACAACTGTGTAAGAGTAAAGATGTAAACACACACTTAAACTATTATAATTATGCATATAATATAAAATGAAAAAGTGCACAGTAAAACACAATGTAAAACACATCCTTCACAGGTTGTTGGCCAGAAAGATGAGTCTGTCAACAGCATCTGGTTTTAAGGCTGCTCTGTGGCATGTGACAATATTGCCACTTGTGCTGAAGGCACGCTCTGATGGTGAGCTTGTTGCAGGCATACAAAGGTAGCGCATGGCTAGGTGACTCTGGGGTAAGTCAGGCTGTGCAGTTTACACCATTCCAGAGGATCTGCTTCGCTGTCAACATCTGGAGCCGTGAGGCAGCTTTTCAACTCAGTCTCAGCTGCCTGCTCTTCAGTCAGTCCTGAAGCTGGAGTTTGAGGAGCTGATTTTTTTTAAAGAAGCTCCCCAGAGATTTTTTTGGGCATTTTTGCTGGTGTTGAAGCTGCTGAGGTATCTCTTGTGCTGCTGGGGGAGGGGGGTGGGTCAGTGACCATTTGTCCAAGAGCAGTAGCCTTAACTGCCTCCACTTTGACATCCTGGATGTATTTCTTTCTGAACCGTGGGTTCACAAGTGATGCCAAGTTCAGAAGATCATCAGTGGAGTCGTCACTGTATTTTTCATTTAAATATTTTGTGACTGTACTCTTGATGTGTCTTGTTAAATCCAAGTCATCATCCTGAATCTTCAACACCTCCTCATTGAAATGATAAAGCACTGGTTTAATGTAGGACACAGAAACATAATGCTCACAAGAAAGTGCATCTGTGAATTCCACAAGTGGACTTAGGGCTTTGTGGACAGCTTCAAGGACCTCAATGTCCTGCCACGAAAGGGTTAAGTGCCGTGTTTTTCTGTCTGCAGACAGTACTTTTGTTATGGCCTTTTCCTGCTCCAAAACTCTAGCCACCATTCCCATTTGTGATCCCCACCTTGTTGGGGATTCAGTCACGAGCATGTGCCTGGGAAGATTCAATTCCTCTGAGCAAGAGCAAGTTCCTTTTTTCGTTTTCAGGAGAAGGCCCCTACTACCTTCTTGCAAACGCCTGTGGCTCTTTCCACCCTTTGGTCCTTCATACTTCTCTCTGTAGAAAAAATAAAAATATGCATAATTTATTCATACAGAACTTTAATATTATTTATTTTACATATAATCAAATCTGTACATATTTAAGCCTAAAACAAGCCTAAAACTAATTACTACAATACAAATGTTACTAATAATGAGAATAATTTCTTATTATGGCAAACTTAGTAATAAAAAAAAAAAATACCACTCTCCACTTTCACTTACCAACTGCAAGGTGTAAGCGGTGTCCAGAGCACTGCATCCTGTTCCAGCCTTTACTCCTTGTGGCTTTAACCATATTGGCAGCGTTGTCTGTCGTGATGCAGACCATGCGCTCCTCCTGCAGCCCCCAAGAAGCGAGTGCGTCCTCTAGGCACTGTGCTATGATGTCTCCGGTGTGATCCTCCGGAAAGTAGTGTTTGAAGGCATTTACTCTGTAGGCTCCAGTTTTCGTCGATATAGTGGATAGTTAAACTGAAATAGGGCTGCGATGTCTGACTGGACCAAATGTCAGTAGTTGCTGCAAAGTAACAAACATTTTGTCGTTGTTTTTCCACTTCTGCGCGACATGTCATATAATTGTGGCAAAGCTGTTTGGGAAAAGTACTTCCTCCCAGGGAGCGTGTATCTACTGTCTAATACCCGCATTAACTTCTTAAATCCGACCTTTTCGACTGTAGATATTGGCATCATGTCCTTGGCAATGCAGTATGCAATAGTGTTCGTTATTGTTTTTGCCCTCTTTGAATGTTTATTATATGGCATGACGGCTGTGAATGCTGCCGTGATCGATGTCTGCTGAGGCTTTGGTTGAGCGCTACTTGCGCTAGCAATGGCATCACTGCTACTTGCAGCGGGCTCAGTTTGTTTTTCCGAACACTCATTGTGTTGCACCGAGTGATACCGTCGCAAGTGATTGAATAAATTTGTAGTGTTCCCCGTCTTGGTGGATACTACGCAACAACAGACTTTACAAATGGGCTTTGCTTGTAGTTGGTCTGTTTGCAGGTAACCAAACCACTGCCATATTGCAGACGTAGCTTGGCCAGTTCTGTCAACAATCTCTGTTGTACCTGGGTCACGTATCTCTTCCCCTTCACTCTGGATTTCAATGTCGCCATATTCCTCTTGCATTATTCAGTTTATAATCCTCTTTCTGAAAATCCACTCCTCCTCTCACGGTCTCAAGGTTACTTCACTCAGGCACTTTCTTTGTCTCAACAAGTGGGCGGCAACTCCTCTCAGCCGCATGGTTTTTCTGTCACCTGATTGGTCAATAAATGTGTCGATTAAAATGCACTTCGCTTATAATCGAGATCGAGCACAGTGTGGATCGCGATTCATCGATCTTTGGATTTTTGGCACAGCCCTAATTACACTCGACATTAATCTTGCACAATGTTGACAGAAAGAGTGGCTGTCTTAGAGAGCCATGTCTGGAAGCTAGATCAGCTCCTTAGTTCAGTGGAGTTAGATGTTACGGGCACTCCGGATAAGCTTAGTGTTGGGCCGGCTCGCGAGTCCGTTAGCATTAGCATAGCAATGCTGGCTAAAGAGAATGGCTTTTGAACTGTTGTTAAACGGAAGAAGTCACATAGGGCTTCGTGTCCAGTTGTGGTACCCGAATCATGGTCACCACTTTGAACTGTGAACCGTTTTCAACCTTGGACATGCCTGTTGATAGCCCTCCAAGTCCACAGGTGACTTCTACCCCTATCTCCAGGCCAAAACGCCATGCATTAGTGATAGGGGATTCTATCACCTGCAAAGTTAGATGACAAAATTGTTTGAACATCTGACTCTCCACTTTGCCCAGGATGCTACATATAGCCAAGGTCAGAAGAATAAAAATCAGCCGTATTATTTTGTCACAGTATATAAGCCCCTGGCCCATATTCTGAATTCTTAGATGAATTTGGTTTATCTCAAATTTGGGAACCCGTGCAGATTGTTGGTGACTTCAGCATTAATATAAATAAACCTTCTGACCCCCTCTGCAAATCATTTATAGACACTGTAGACACACACAGCAGTGCATTCAGGGTTCGACACACAATAGTGGAAATACCCTGGTTTTTGTCCTCATTCACGGTATCGCTATCACAGATTTTTACATCATGCCTCTTGCATCAGTGTTCTCCGATCACTCACTTATTAAGTTTACAGCCTTGGCATGGTTCTCACCATTATAACAGTGTAACGGCCCATTACACTGCTACATGAAAACATTATGCTGCAGTTGGGCTGTTACTCTGTTTCCAAGGGCGTGTAACAGGAAAATGATCACTTCTGATCATTTCTGATGATCAGCAATGATCACTACTGATTGTGGACCCACAGCGGGTTCAAGATCAACCTACAGAAATTATCATTTGTTTTCATCAACCTCAGTCAAACCCATTTAAAGATGTCAATCGTGACTCACTTTTCTGCTGATTAAAGTCACTACCGGACTATCGTTTGTTATTGCCGTCAAGAAAAGAAAATCGTCCACCGTTTCACACCACAGGTTTTTTTTTTTTCTGTTCCTTATGATGTGCATTTTCCATGTGACAGCACACAAAGGTTCTGTGGTGTGGATCATTGTGCGTATGGGAAAGTTCTTGAGGGAAAAGTTCGCATATGGCTGCTAAAGTTCTGACTCCTGCAGTGTGCCCCACACCGAGCGCTGGGGGAAAGTTCTCTGCAGTTGCTAAAGTTCTGCAATGTGCATCGCACCGAGCGCTGGGGGAAAAGGTTATCCTACAGTCGCTAAAGTTCTCCTTGCAGTGAGCTGCGTGCCGAGTGCTGCAGGATCGGGGATTGCGGGACCAGCTTCCCCCGGGAAATTTTTTAATTTATAAAGCTCTGAAACACTACTGCCTGCATTTTGAGCGCCAAATTGTGTGAATTAAAGCCATAGTTTTTTTATTTTATGTTTTTTTTTTTTTAATAAATCTTTGTTACAGCCTTACTTTAAAGCCAAAAGAAACAAGTAGAGATGCACTGATCGATCGGGCACCGATCATTATCGGCCGATCACGCCTTGATCGGTTTGATTGGTGATCGGCAAAATGTGCCGATCAAAAGGGCCGATCACAACAGTGCAGGCAGTAGTGCAGGGAGCGCTTGGTCCTGTCATGACACACCCAGCCAAGAGCATGTGTAGTTTCAAAATGGCTTCGGCGGTCTGGACTTTTTTTGCGGTGTCAAAAACAGACACGAAATTTGCTGTTTGCAACACTTGCGACAAGGACTTTTTTTGTGGTGTCAAAAACAGACACGAAATTTTCTATTTGCAACACTTGCGACAAGGCTATCCCTCGAGGAGGAGTAAACCCAAAAACATTCAGTACGACTTCTGATATGAGCTGGACGGACAAGGAGAGCAGTCGCCATCATCTAATGTAGTCCATGTCCGTCCAGCTCATATCAGAAGTCAAAATGAGTCAAATGGCTCTGAGACTTCTAAATAGACTGCTGTGTAATGAATGGAACTACACTGCCATCTAGTGGATATCCAGTGTGCGTGAGTGTGTATTTGTGAATCAGTAGGTATTTGTTTGTGGATCTGTGGATTTCGCGAAAAGAATGTCTCAAAAATACGTCACAGAGGAAAGCGATGAATGCATGTAATTGGTGATCCACAAATGCTGAAACTCAATTCACAAATACAATTTCCAGTTTTACAAATGTAATTTTTTTTTTTTTTTTTTTACAAATTAAGTTTTATATTTGCAAATACAACATTATTTGCAAAGACCAATTTACAAGTTACAAATATGAAATTTGCATTTGTGGATATCTGAACACATTTGCAAATCAATGATTATTTGTAGATCACCCTGTGTGCATTTACAAATATTGAGACAATTTTAACCCCATAGAATGAGGGCTGTATTTTACATTCTCAACGTTCTGTATGTAGGCTGTAATCTGAGCAACATGGAAAAAAAAGCTTGCTGGTAGAACAAAGTCAGTGTAATAAAACAAAAGTTGACAGTTTATTCTAGTGTCTTTATTTGAATGCATGTTTTTTGTTTTCATCATTAAGTTTTAATGCAAAAATAGTCCTATACATTAGACCTATATTCTTATTTTGGGCATGATCCAAATATGTACTTGATCGGTATCGGCAGATCAAAATTTCGGCCTAAAAAATCCTGATCGGTGCACCTCTAGAAACAAGGCATCAGGCCAAAACACAGAACAGTGTAGATGTGTGTCAGAAACATCAGAACTGCTAATTTATACACAGCAGTTTATTCAAGAAAATCCTTATGTGTTTTTTCTGTCATTAAATAACTTGTAATTAAAATAGCTTTAAGTTTAAAAAAAGAAGATTCTTTAGAAATCGTCTGTAAATTGAAAACATGATGATTGATTCCTTCATTTAATGTTAAAATAAGGAAAAGCTTTTTTTAAAAAATAATAAAATAGTTGCTGTTTGAAGAGCCTTTGCAAATTCACACCTGCTGCTACGCTTCTAAATAAAACAGAGATGACAAGTGAGCTGGACTTTCAGCACATTTAACCAGATGAAGGTCTCCTCTGCAGCTTCAACTTCAAGTCGGTGGCATTTTTGGAAACACTTTCCTCACATTTTGAAACAGAGATGTTCTCTTCTTCTGTCTGGACGTCAGATTTTAGTATATTTATTTAGACTAACAAAGAAGGCCCTTCATAAACCCATAATGCAAAAACTTCGGGGGGGGGGGGAGCCTAAGCATTCCCCGAACCCCCGGCTTTTTAAGGTGATTTTTCCATCCCATTACACTGAGAGAGAAAAAAATCCTGCTGAGAACCTTGTTTTGTGCCGTGTTTAGTAGAACAAGAACCTTATTATTGTGGTAACACATCAACTCTTCAACTGCAGTTGAACTTGGAGCCAGACTGCCTGATATCTTTATTCACTTTTGGAAAAAGACCATTCAGTAGACAGTCTTGTGGACATCTTAAATTCAGCACTCACGACCACACTCGACATGATTGCTCCTCCTATATTAAAACCACGCTACCTCAAAACACAATCACCTTGGTTCAGTGATTACTCACATGGCCTCAAGCATAAGGCTAGAGACCGAAAATTGCATACTTCAAAACTAGAAGTATTCCACCTCGTGTGGCATGATGCTATTCTAGATTATAACCATGTACTACTGGCTACAAAGTGGGCCTACTACTCTGATTTTATCAACAAAAGCAAGCATAATTCAAAGTTCAACACAGTGGCAACACTTATTCATGGACAACCATTTGTAAGTAAGTCTTCTTTTACAGACCAAGATTTTTTAGATTACTTTGAGAAGAACATAGAAAACATTAGGTTAAATGTATGCCAGCATGCCTTAATCCTGCCACTAAACCCTGTTATTGAGGTGGGTGCCATCACTGATACATTACCTAGATTTATCGAATTTGATGGTATCTCACTGGGCGTGCTGATAAAACTTACATCTACTAAAAGCACAACCTCCTTGTTTGACCTTATTCCAACAAAATGTATTTTAAAATTTTGGGACTTGGTCAATTATATCACAATACCAATTATGTTTAAAGTTAAAAATGAACTTTTAACACAACATTTCCAGGACCTGTTTAAAATGAGGAACTCCAGTTATAATTTGCGAGGAACATTAATATGTATATGTCAGACATATACGTATGTCTCACCGTGTCATTTAGGTCCTTCAGACTTTTCTGGAGTAAATGCTTCAGGGGAGCATTAGCATGGCTATATAACCTTTCAGTTTATGGAGGAGCTCTGCCCTCTCAGACCCCGTGCCTTTTTAAGCATTTTTCTGTATTTGCCTCTCACATGCCTGGAAGCTCCTCACCATCTTAACCATGTCATTTTGGTCCTTCAGGCTTTTTTCAGTAAAGTGGTTCTTGGGAGCATGAGTATGGCTAAAACCTTTCACGTTCTGAGGGGGTGGATCCCCCCCCCCCTTAAAATGTTTTTCTTTTTTGCCTTTCAGCTTGTGGTGGGGGCTCCACCCCACAGACTAGGGCTGTGCAATTAACCGAATTTCGATCGCGATATCGATATTTGTATCAAACGATCTCCAAACTCGTATAATCGAGTGAAACGATTTAAGGGCCTTTCGTCAGACCAATCCGTCAACGTGTCCCAAGACGCATGACGTCAGACGCGTCGCTTCGGAAGCGGCAAGGGGGCAGAGATTGCAGCTACGTCACACTCTGGCTGTTTCCACAACCTGAAAAAAGTTCAGCGATCGCCTTCTTGAATTTGCGTCGCCTGAACCACAAAAAAAGCTTTAAAAAACAGCAGTAGAACGATTCTCCCATCACCCTGCTGGGAGAAGCTTTTTTTCAGCTACTTTTCGGAGTGACGCCGACCGAGGGAGGACTGATGACTTGGTGGGATATCGATCGAACCGCGACAGCAGGCCGACCTGCACAGAGAAGCCGGCCTTCAGGCATCATTCCTGGGCAGAGCGAGGCAGGCAGCCGGGGTGATGGAGCAAACCCACTCAGTCCGAAATCCCCCACTTTTTGGATATATGCCTAAAAATAAATGTCTGAGGTTCCTTATGTTAAACAAGAAATTATCTCATCTGAAATAACAGATGGTTTTAATTTACAGATGAAAGGTTTCTAAAGAACCATTTATTGATTTATTTAGCTATTTTAATTACAAGTGTTCTAAACTTTTTTAAACAGTAATCAGAAATTCTGAGGTAAACAAACAGCAAAAAACATTTCCAAGGATTTTTTTCTTCAGAAAACTGCTCCATAAATGAGCAGTCCTGTGACACGTCTAACAATTTTTTTTTTTAGAGTGAGAGAAATGCTGAATAAATGCATTGTGTAACTAAAAAAAATAGTTTGAATAATCGTGATTTCAGTATTTTTTTTTTCCATAATCGAGCAGCCCTACCACAGACCCCCCTATTTACAGCCCTCTTAACCCCTTGCCACTTTAAGCATTTTTTAATGTAGATGTAAATAAATATTCAAAGTTTTCTGCTAGTTGACAGTAGGGCTGTACAATATGGCCAAATTATCGTATCTCAATATTGTCATATCAGTATCATATACGATATGACTATGATTTCACACAAAGTGCAGCAACAGTGAAAATTAAACATTCTTAAACCAAACAGTAATAATACAGCACTCATTTTGCACTCATCATAAGGTTAGGATGCAGTGCCCTCCAAAAGTATTATGCCTTCTTGCTCTCGGTCGGGACGGTCACATTTTTCTTTCCTCCTCCCTCCCCAACTTTCCTGCTACTGTAGTGTGTTTGTCTGTGAGGCTGCCAGCCCTGCTCCTCTGGAAATGGCAAAATGGATCTAATCAAGTGGTCTCTGAACGCAATTGACACTATTTTGTCTACAAGACACTCGGGAACGGAGGACCCGACCTGTCCTGCCGGGACACATGTGGCGGGTTACTTGATGGACAGCTGGCGGAGGTGGCAAGTCATGTGCCTGTACACGTTGTCTGTGGAGGACGTTGAAGATGTTTACTTATTTGGAGCTGTGGTGACCGGGTTTCTGCTGTGTGGAGCGGCCATAGCACTGGTTTACCTGAAAATTAAGAAGGTGGAGGCGGCATTAATTGGCCCATCCAGGCTGCCCCACATGATCGATTCGATTGGAAGGGAAGTGTCAGCTCAGTCGGCGGGTGTTAACCGCACGTTGGAATCCATCTCGGGGAGAATGGCTGCACTGGAAAACCGCTTTGATCGTCAGTAATGACCACATCTCTTCTCCTCTATTCAGATGTATTTGGGAGCCACTCTGAAGTTTCAGACAGTGGAATCTTTCAGGCGTCCGTTAATCTGGATATCTATTTGGTTTCCAAACAGCAGCTGCCCTTCAAGGCCGCTGGGATAAAATCCTCCCCCCGAAGAACACTCCTAATGCCTCGCTCCTCGTCTTACCCCACCTCTCTTGTCTTTCCCTCTCCCAGTCCTGTGATGTTGACTGTGGGACCTTGGACTCTGGTGGACTGATTCAGGACTGGGATCCCCCCCCTGGATGGACAGATAAGGCCTGTTGATGGCGCCAAGGGCGGCCTCCGGGTTGTCTGTCTGAACACTGGACACATTCAAGTCTCGGCTGTCGTCTGCTGTGATTGTTTACTGTTGTTTACTGTTTTTCTGTAACTGTTTTCTGTGCTTATGGGTTTTTTTTTTTTGCATCAGTAGTGCTGTGTGTGTTCAACACAGCAGCAATGGAGTTTTTTTCTTTCCCAAACTTTCCTTGTGTGTGCTTTTATGTGTGTTTATGTACCGGACCGGCTTATGTGTGTTGTTGTTTAAGTGTGTCATGAAGCCGGTCAAGGTTTGCTCAGCCCTGCTCGTGACTCAGGGCAGGGACATACATCTAGAGCTGGGTTCCCGGGCGCCGTAAAGGTGACGTCTGCTCCTAACTGGCAATTAGGATGGGTTAAATGCAGTAAACACATTTCATTGTGCAGGGAACATGTTCCTATGTGCATATGACTATAAACTCCTTTGAATCCTTTGAACACTTGGTATTTCACACATTTTAATTTGCTTATGCCGTGTCAAATACAAGAAATACAAAAAAAAAATATAAAGAATAAAAAAAATTCTAAAATTCCTCAAACTGAAAGCACATTTCTAAAACTTGATAATATCTATAAATAATCAGTTTTATTGCCCTTTTTTTCAGACAAGTCAGGGGATGGAAGCATGAACATTTCCAAGTCACTGAATGTGTCTTGGACTTTTACATCAGTTATGAATAAATACAAAATTTCTTTCACTGAAACATCAAATATAGGAAAATTGTTGCTGAACGTTCAGGTCTTCTTTTTAAGACAATCCTCCTCTACACCACTTCATCAGGAAGCTGTATTTTATATTTTTAATTCATTTATATGAGGTTGTAGACATTTGCTTTCATTTTGAGTTTAAAGAAGATAACTTTAGATTTTTTTTATATTTGAAATGGCATAAACAAATTAAAATGTGTGAAATGCCAAGTGTTCCAGTGCTTTTTAGTACAGTTGAGAAACCCTCTGTGGCATGTGTATTTTTAAGTGAAATGCATCCATCATCCTGGTGTCACACAGAGAGTAAAGTTAAGAGATTATTTAAGTCCTTCACACAGCAAAATTAAGAGGTTATTTAATCAATAGCTGCCTGCTCATTTAGACAACATGATTTAAAGGAGAAATGCAGCATTTAACAACCTGGACCTCATTTCTGGCATAAAATACAGTTGTTTACTCACCAATATAACTTTGGTGTCATTATTAGTCCGTGGTTCAAATGACGTTCAGTTCAAATCTGAGGCAAACACTTTTCTTCTTCTACTAAGGTGGATTAGAACTTTTTGTGGTACACAGCACCACCTACTGGACAGGAGGAACATAGCACTCAATGTGACTCACTGATTTCAAAATGCAGCTCTCTTCAACCAGACGTGGTGCTGTGACATGTCAATCATCTGTGTCCAATAATATTTCAGGGAAGACCAGTGAAACCCTGGCCTAGCTCTAGCTCCACCCATGCCAGGAATTGTTCAACATTTGACATTTCCTGCTTCACTGTGGACTCAAAATGTGGCACTTCCTGTTTGAGACTCCCTGTACCATGAGCGAGCTTTGCGCCATGTCCAGCAATTTCTTACTTTTAAACTCAGACAAGACTGAAATGATCAGTTTGACCAGCTACCACTTAACTTAGGATCGTGTGTCATACATCACACTGACAATGTGAGGAATGTTGGGGTAATTTTTGATCCCACATTGTCCTTTGACCTACACATTAGAGAGATTACTAGGACTGCTTTCTTCCACCTGCAAAATATAGCGAAGTTTCATCCCATCCTGTCTATGGCTGATGCAGAGACCCTGATCCGTGCATTTGTCTCTCTCTAGATTAGACTTCTGCAATGTTCTATTTTCTGGTTTAATGCATTTCAGCTTTAGGGGTTTCCAAATGGTTCAAAGTGCTGCTGCCAGACTTTTGACAGGAAGCAGAAAGTTCGACCACATTGCACCCATTTTGGCATCTCTTCACTGGCTTCCTGTCCCTGTGGGGTCATAGTTTAAGGTTCTGCTGTTAGCCTATAAAATTATTCACGAACAAGCTCCCCGTGCATCACAGTGACGCAATGGGAATACCCAACTCACCACTTATTGGTGTTTGGTGAAAAATGGTTTTTCACATTAAAATGTGTGTGACTGGGTTGTTAATTGTTGTTAAGCTATTAATTGAAAATCCAGTATTCACAGACATTTTAGAGCATGGAAGGCTTTTGTGTGATCTAAGCTGTTTATGATGCTAAATGCTTTCAGATAGGAACAGCTCATAAGTGCAGTGCTTGGGGATACCCAACACATTAATAACAATTATTGGTATTCTTTACCTTCCACAGACACATTAAGTGTTGCATATTGACTACTATGCTGGAAAGAATGTTGTTTATTTATTGGGAAAAGGCATAAACTGACAATGTCCTCCTCTTGTAAGGCTAGAATTAATCCACATGTTGCCACCTTTATGAGCTGCTGGAACTGGAGTGTCACCATACCATTGCTGTATGAGCTTGATGCTTCCTGAAAAGTCATACTTTCAATGTGCACAACCAAATTCATGAAAACACAAGACAAGGGACCTGAGTTTATTACTGCTGAAGAGGAGATTCTGTACTCAGCCATGTGTTGTATGATGATTTGTTAAACAAATTAAAAGGAGGCTGAAACAGTGCAAGCAAAGTAACAATTGTGTTTAATACCACAACCAAGTGGCAGGGGAGGGTGCTTCGGATTATACGTAATTTTTTAAAATAAAGATTTGCAACGACACATTAAAAATATTGAAACACTTTAGATTCAAGCATCATGTCTAGTTCCACTCAGACCACACATTTCCTTGGTTCATATCTATTATATTAGCAGCAAGTAAGAAATGTATGGTGATGATAGATCTTTGTAAGAATCATAAGTAGATAAAATTTATATATATATATATATATGTGTATATATATATATATATATATATATATATATATATATATATATATTATACAAATAATGGATGGCAAGTCGTCCAACATAGAGAAATATTGGATGAGGCTATGCCTCGTCCAATATAACTTTTCTGAATTGACGACTTGCCATCCATCAATTATGTTCTCCACCCCCTCCCAAATTAAGCAAACAACAAAGAGTCAAGTAAATTAGATCAATTTATTTTGTTGTGAACAGCATATGATTGATTCTGATGCGATGAATGCTTCTAAAATGTCAGTAGCGTGCTTGTCTACCTTCTAAGTGATTTTGGCATCCTTGGAGTTCAATATTTCCACCAGTTCCTCCTCTGTGAACTCAGCAAACCTTGCTGGCAGACGATTTTCTTCTGCTGTTGACATGTTTGTTGCCAGTTTTTCAACCAGCGTCTGTCAGCTAGTTCCTGACCATTGTATGCCGCACTCTGATTGGCTAACTGTTGGCAGTAAGCTCTAACGCTATTGGTCAGTGGGAACCGATCCAATATAACTTTTGGTCCTAGCCTTTTTGGATCCTTTTCGATCCAACATAACTTGCTGGCGCCAAGCATGCCAAAATACAGGTAAATGATGACAGAAAGGCTAATCTGTGATTGGCTATTGCAGTCTCAGTGAAGAACATATATATATATGTATGTATGTCTATTAGAAAAGTATCCGACCTTATTATTTTTTTTTAAAAACCATATGGATTTGAATCACGTGTGATTGCGTCAGCCAAGCTTGAACCTTCGTGCGCATGCGTGAGTTTTTTCACGCCTGTCGGTTGCGTCATTCACCTGTGAGCAGGCTTTGAGTGAGGTGTGGTCTACCCCTCTCGTCTATTTTTTATTGCGAATAAATATCTGAACGATTTGGAACTTTGCTGCATCAATTTTTTCCAAGAAACTGTAAGAGACCTCCAGGTGGACACCGTTCGAAAAATGAATATGGCTTTCAGGGACGATTTTATGGGGATTAAACAGATTACGGGGTGTTACTGCCCCTTTAAGGACGGCCCACAACTGCTGAGAGCGCAGCGCGCTCCCAGCGCCGATGGACAGGCTGGCACCCTGCACAAACAACCAGATCATTTCCAACGTGAAAGCTTTGTTGATCCGGGACCTCGTCTGACTTTCACAAAAAGGCGGAAGATGTGGACATCAGCACTTTTTCTGGCACATTCCACCGTTACAGTTTTTTTTCATGGAAAAAGAAGCCGAGGGACGTGCCACGGAGCCGTTCATTACGCGGGACAAAACCATCTCGGTGTTGGTCTCACAGGACGGCTTAAGGTGGATTTCAGATGGATTCCGGTTGCTTTCCAGTCGTGTGTATATCCGATTGTGATTGTGCATGAGCTGAACATGCCAGAACATGTCCTGTGAGGCTTCATCATGGCGTTTTTTTTCGCCATGCAGCTCCGCCGCGACACGCGGAATTCCTCCGCCTTTGTTCCTCTTTCCATGACAAAAACTCTTGTAATAGTGAAATGTGCCGTTCATTTCTAAACTGGACGCTGTCTTGATCCGGTATGTCCTGACTAGCACAGGAATTGTGAAAAGACGTGGACATCAGTACTTTTTCCGGGACATTAAGACAGACGTGCGGAGGAGTTCGGTGCGTCATGGTGCAGCCCCTTGGCGCAAAGAAATGCCGTGATGAATCCTCACAGGACATGTTGGGGCTTGTCCAGCTCAAGCTCAATTTCTCGGATATTCACACGACAGAAAAGCAACCGGAATCCGTCTGAAAGCCGTCTTGAGAGACCAACACCGAGGTGGTTTTGTGCCGCGTCAAGAGCGGCACGGTGGTGCGTCCCTCGGCTTCTTTTTCCATGGAAAAAAAAACTCCTGTAACGGTGGAATGTGCCGGAAAAAGTGCTTATGTCCACATCTTCTGCCTTTTTGTGAAAGTCAGACGAGGTCCCGGATCAATAAAGCTTCCACGTTGGAAATGATCTGGTTGTTTGTGCGGGGTGTCAGCCTGTCCATCAGCGCTGGGAGCGCGCTGCGCTCTCAGCAGTTGTGGGCTGTCCTTAAAGGGGTAGTAACACCCCGTAATCTGTTTAATCCCCATAAAATCGTCCCTGAAAGCCATATTAATTTTTCGAACGGTGCCCACCTGGAGGTGTCTTACAGTTTCTGGAAAAAAATTGATGCAGCAAAGATCCAAAATCGTTCAGACATTTATTCGCAATAAAAAATAGACAAGAGGGGTGGACCACACCTCACTCAAAGCCTGCTCACAGGCGCATGAAAAAACTCACGCATGCGCACGAGGGTTCAAGCTTGGCTGACGCAATCACACGTGATTCAAATCCATATGGTTTTTGAAAAAAATAATAAGGTCAGATACTTTTCTAACAGACCTCATGTGTGTGTATATGTATGTGTGTGTGTGTGTGTGTATATATATATATATATATATATATTTTTTTTAAATAATTTATTTGAATTTTATTGCGTGAAATAAGTATTTGATAACCTACCAACCAGTGGCAGGTGATCCAAATCAACAGTGGATCAAATACTTATTTGCCTCACTGTAGGTGATATTCAGAAATTGGTTAAAGACACACCTAGTGTTACTATTTAACACTAATATAAAGTCTATTGGTCGCACGAACTTTAATCTTGGGTGACTTTGAAGGTCAAACTCAAGGTCAGAACACTCACTCAAACAGTTTGGACCCAATATTGTTTAAACTTGGAGGAAGAGTTGGAGGAAGAGTTGTGTGGTAGTCAAGCATATGCATGTACCGTGCACCTGGAAAGTATTTGCTTTTTCCACAATTTGTTGTTACAGCCTTATTCCAAAATGGAGTAAATTTGTTTTTCCCCTCAAAATTCTACTTATAACACCCCACATTGACAACATGAAAAGTTTTTTTTTTTTTTTTATGTTTGCAAATGTATTAAAAATAAGAAAACTAAGAAATCACATGTACATAAGTATTCGCAGCCTTTGCCCAGTCTTCATGGAAATTATGCCACAACTTTGGTGCACCTATCTTTGGACGGTTTTGCCCATTCCTCTTTGCAGCACCTTTCAAGCTCCATCAGGTTGGATGGGGAGTGTCTTTACAGCCATCTTCAGATCCGTCCAGAGATGTTCAATCAGATTCAGGTCTGGGCGCTCTGGCTGGGCCACTCAAGCACATTCACAGAGTTGTCCTGAAGCCACTCCTTTGATATCTTGGCTGTGTGCTTGGGGTTGTTGTTCTGCTGAAATATGAACTGTTAACCCAGTCTGAGGTCAAGAGCCCTCTGGAGCAGGTTTTCATCCAGGATGTCTCTGTACATTGCTGCATTCACACTGCAAATTATTTGGTTCTTGCCAAGAAAAAAACCTTAGATTTTGAAGTGTTAGATAATTTATCTTGTTTTGAGAGTTAATATCCTATTTTTAAGTGTTCAACAAGCCTATTTCTAGATTTAACAATCTTAAGAATCTTAAGTGAAATTATCTTGCTGTATGGACAGATAATTTCACTTGTTTTGAGTACCTTTTCCCTCAGCTTTAGGATTTTTATCTTGTTTTTAGACGCCCCTTTTTTGCAGTGCGTCTTTCCCTCTATCCTGACTAGCCTCCCACTTCCTGTCGTTGAAAAACATCCCTACATCATGATGCTGCCACCACCATGCTTCACTGTAGGGATGGTGCCTGGTTTCCTCCAAACATGACACCTGGGATTCATGCCAAAGAGTTCAGTCTTTGTCTCCTCAGACCAGAAAACTTTGTTTGTCATGGTCTGACAGTACTTCAAGTGCCTTTTGGCAATCTGAGATGTTTCACATCTTCAGTTACTGGGTTCTTGTGGCTGATTCTCCAGTCAACTGTGAACTACCAAATACTTGTGAGATCCCAAAGGCTGTGAAAGAGCTGAGGGCAGGGAATGCTCCAGGGAGCAGCAGCATTAGTGCTGAGCTCCTCCAGGTAGGTGGAGATGCTGTTGCTGGTGTTGCATACAATTTTTATTTCAGTGTAGGAGAAGGTTGTCAACCCTACAGACTGGAAGAAAGGACTTATCCCATTCTGGAATGGAAAGGATGAGTGATTGCATGGATTGCAACAACTATATGGGTAATTCACTGCTCTCTATGCAGGGAAAGGTGCTTGCAAGGATTATTCTCATTCTTATTCAAATTTAATCGTCTTCTTTTAACCACTAATTTGCTCAAAAATTTCATTAAAATCCATCCATTGCTTTTTGTAAAGATACGTTGTCTACAGAGTGACAGCTGACAGACAAAACATTGAAAACATTTTTATTGTGTGAAAATAAAATGAGTACAAAAATTGTACATAAAAGCACACATCGAAATGAAAATATCTTAAAAACCACAGTAATACCGAATGTACATATTCTTAAATTCATTAATGCTATTACCTTGGATAATATAATCAGGTAAACTGTTCCAGAGGGTTATCACCCTGTTACAAAAAAATGTTTCCTCACGTTTAGTCTAGCTCTTGAAACTTAACATAGCAAAGTGTTCTCTCAACCCTGTGTAATCTCCAAATTGGAAGAACTGGTTACAATCAATATTTTCAAAACCATTCAAAATTTTATATGTTTCAATAAGGTCTCCTCTGACCCATCTCTCTTTTAAGGTGGTAAGACCAAGTTCTCTTAATCTGACTTCAAATTGCAAGTTTTCTAAGCCAGTTAAAATTTTAGTAGTTCTACGTTGTACTATTTCTAGAATGTCAGTAGCCATCACAAAATGTGTGCTTTACTGGTGGATAGAGGGGGTTATGAACCCACTTTAAAGAAATGTATTGAACATGTAGGGCCTGGTCTGGTGAAAGGAACTATGTTTTGATCACTTGTGACCTATATGAATCTTGGTGGGATTCCACATCCTGTTCTTTTGTATTTAGTCAAATAGAGTTTTGTCATACATAAGAGCAGATGGTATTTACTTTTGTAAGAAATGCACGAGCTTTGCACCAGTATGTTTTCACTGGTCCATTCTGTTATCCCTAACCAACACTTTGTGTAAACCGAACTAGCCTTTTTGGTCTGTCTCCCTGTGGACTGCATGGTTACTAACAGCTCATCCACTATTGCTTAGGGGTCTTATTTTGTTCTCGAAGAAAGACTTTATACTGTCAAACTCAGACATCCCATGCGATTGAAGGCCGATGGGCATGGAACTCTCAGAGCTGCCCTCAAAGCTTCAACAATGCCTGCTTTCACTCAGCCAACTTCTGGTGGGTGGAGTGGAAGAACAAAGGCAGACTTGTTAGGTTTTTAGAAGCCTTTATTATTCTTTTATTTGGCTGCAATTTCTTGTCTATCTGCTAGTATTCATTAAGATTTTGGCTGCACTAGCTTGTGGGGTCTCCGGCTCTTGAAGTAGATATGCTCTTTTCATTTCATAAGAGTTCATGAACATTAAACGCAGCCAAAATATTCATTGTAGATCATCGTATACTTGGCCCATATTGGGGGAAAAACACTGACATGATGCAATGAAGTAAAAATGACAGCTTGTAACATTAGCTTCTGGTTTTTAATAATCATGTCACCGCCTCATTTTCTGCACACTGCAGAGTTCCATTAAAGTCTTGCAATGTAGAAGTACCTAGAATCAATTTTCAAAATCTAATTGGATGATAGCTTCTACAAAAATGTGCTATAAATGCTCATTAATTAAAGCTGGCCTGAGATTAGGAAGGTGCAATGCTTCTGATCAAAGTCATGTCCAAGATTTTTTTTTTTTTTTTTTTTTTGAGGGAGCGGTGTCTTGCCCCGGGCCCTCAGAAGAATGGAGTTGCAGTGCAGGTGTTGGCCATTACTTCTTCTGTCGGCTCTTCACTTGACAAATCAGAACTCATCCTGCAGCCAGAGTGCAGCTGAAAACACAAGAGACTTTGTTTAGATACTACATGCCATAAAGAGAGAGATTAAAGAGCATTAAAGCTGGGAAAAGGCTATTTTTATGTTCCACTACAACTACTCGTAATTGTTTTTTGGACTTCCTGTGGCATAAAGCTGTCGAGAACTTTACAGTCTCTGGCACTCACTCATTCTCAACTTTACCAAGGATGTAATGATTTTCTGCATACATTTCTTTATCAGGATTACTCAAAAACCACGGAAACATATTTTTCATGCAATGTATTAAAAATGTTATGTCTGACCGAGAATGGACCTAACCTACAAGCTCTAACAGTTATGAGTAGTTCCAGTGTACCATTAACTTCATTTGCTTAAAGCAGCCTTAATAGTTTTCTTTGTTTTTAATTTACATTAAAATATGAAAGATCTGGATAAAGGTGCTGCAACAGATACTTAACCCTTGTGTGGTGTTCGGGTCTGCGAGGTCCGTTTTCAATATTTACTATAAGAAAAGCTATATGATTACATTTTTTTCAACCCCATACTCACTGACCTTTGCTCATTTTCTGTGTCAAACATAAAACAATTTAAAAATGTGTGTGTGTGTATATATATATATATATATATATATATATAGTGGAGAAAATAAGTATTTGACTCCCTGTCAGTTTTTCAGGTTTTCCCACCTACAAAGAATGGAGAGGTCTGTAATTTTTGTCATAGGTACACTTCAGCTATGAGAGACAGAATCTAAAAACAAAACAACAACAACAACAAAAAAAACAGTAAATCACATTGTATGATTTTTAAATAATTAATTTGCATTTTATTGCATGACATAAGTATTGGACCCCCTAGAAAAACAGAGCTTAACAATTGGTACAGAAACATTTGTCTGCCATTACAGAGTAGTTCTTGAACAAGTTTTCACACACTGCAACAGGGATTTTGGTCCACTCCTCCATACAGATCTTCTCCAAATCTTTCAGGTTTGGAGTTTCAGCTCCCTCCAAAGATTTTCTGTTGAGTTCAGGTCTGGAGACCGGCCAGGCCACTCCAGGACCTTGAAATGCTTCTTACGGAGCCCCTCCTTAGTTGCCCTGGCTCCTGTTTGGGGTCATTGTCATGCTGGAAGACCCAGCCATGACCCATCTTCAATGCTCTTACTGAGGGAAGGAGGTTGTTTGCCAAAATCTCGCAATATATGACCCCATCCATCCTCCCTTCAATACGGTGCAGTCGTCCTGTCCCCTTTGCACAAGAGCACCCCCAAATTATGATGTTTCCACCCCCATGCTTCACGGTTGGGATGGTTTTCTTGGGGTTGTTTTCATCCTCTAAACATGGTAAGTGGAGTTGATTCCAAAAAGCTCTATTCTGGTCTCATCTGACCACATGACCTTCTTCCATGTCTCCTCCGGATCATCCAGATGGTCACTGAACTTCAAACGGGCCTGGACATGTGCTGGCTTGAGCAGGGGGACCTTGCTGCCCTGCAGGATTTTAAACCATGACAGCATCATGTGTTACTAATCTAATCTTTGTGACTGTGGTCCCAGCTTTCTTCAGGTCATTGACCAGGTCCTCCTGTGTAGTTCTGAGCTTTCTCAGAATCATCCTTACCCCGCAAAGTGAGCTCTTGCATGGAATCCCAGACCGAGGGAGATTAACAGTCATCTTGTGTTTCTTCCACTTTCTAATAAATAATCCTAACAGTTGTTGTCTTCTACCAAGCTGCTTGCCTGTTGTCCTGTAGTCCATCACAGCCTTGTACAGGTCTACAGTTTTGTCCCTGGACTCCTTAGACAGCTCTTTGGTCTTGGCTATGGTGGACAGGTTGGAGCGTGATTGATTGTGTGAACAGGTGTCTTTTCTACAGGTAACAAGTTCAAACAGGTCCAATTAATACAGGTAAAGAGTGCAGAATAAGAGGGCTTCTTAAAGAAAAATGAACAGATCTGTGAGAGCCAGAATTCTTGCTGGTTGGTAGGGGGTCAAATACTTATTTTATGTAGTAAAATGCAAATGATTTAAAAATCATACAATGTGATTTTTATGGATTTGTTTTTGTTATTCTGTCTCACAGTTGAAGTGTACCTACGATAAAAATTACAGACCTCTCCTTTCTTTGTAGATGGGAAACCCTGCAAAACTGACAGGGAGTCAAATACTTATTTTACCCACTATATATATATATTTTTTCAATTCAATTTTATTTATATAGCGCCAAATCACAACAAACAGTTGCCCCAAGGTGCTTTATATTGTAAGGCAAGGCCATACAATAATTACGTAAAAACCCCAACGGTCAAAACGACCCCCTGTGAGCAAGCACTTGGCGACAGTGGGAAGGAAAAACTCCCTTTTAACAGGAAGAAACCTCCAGCAGAACCAGGCTCAGGGAGGGGCAGTCTTCTGCTGGGACTGGTTGGGGCTGAGGGAGAGAACCAGGAAAAAGACATGCTGTGGAGGGGAGCAGAGATCAATCACTAATGATTAAATGCAGAGTGGTGCATACAGAGCAAAAAGAGAAAGGAAACACTCAGTGCATCATGGGAACCCCCCAGCAGTCTAAGTCTATAGCAGCATAACTAAGGGATGGTTCGGGGTCACCTGATCCAGCCCTAACTATAAGCTTTAGCAAAAAGTAAAGTTTTAAGCCTAATTTTAAAAGTAGAGAGGGTGTCTGTCTCCCTGATCTGAATTGGGAGCTGGTTCCACAGGAGAGGAGCCTGAAAGCTGAAGGCTCTGCCTCCCATTCTACTCTTACAAACCCTAGGAACTACAAGTAAGCCTGCAGTCTGAGAGCGAAGCGCTCTATTGGGGTGATATGGTACTATGAGGTCCCTAAGATAAGACGGGACCTGATTATTCAAAACCTTATAAGTAAGAAGAAGAATTTTAAATTCTATTCTAGAATTAACAGGAAGCCAATGAAGAGAGGCCAATATGGGTGAGATATGCTCTCTCCTTCTAGTCCCCGTTAGTACTCTAGCTGCAGCATTTTGAATTAACTGAAGGCTTTTCAGGGAACTTTAAGGACAACCTGATAATAATGAATTACAATAGTCCAGCCTAGAGGAAATAAATGCATGAATTAGTTTTTCAGCATCACTCTGAGACAAGACCTTTCTAATTTTAGAGATATTGCGTAAATGCAAAAAAGGAGTCCTACATATTTGTTTAATATGTGCTTTGAATGACACATCCTGATCAAAAATGACTCCAAGATTTCTCACAGTATTACTAGAGGTCAGGGTAATGCCATCCAGAGTAAGGATCTGATTAGACACCATGTTTGTAAGATTTGTGGGGCCAAGTACAATAACTTCAGTTTTATCTGAGTTTAAAAGCAGGAAATTAGAGGTCATCCATGTCTTTATGTCTGTAAGACAATCCTGCAGTTTAGCTAATTGGTGTGTGTCCTCTGGCTTCATGGATAGATAAAGCTGGGTATCATCTGCATAACAATGAAAATTTAAGCAATGCTGTCTAATAATACTGCCTAAGGGAAGCATGTACAAAGTGAATAAAATTGGTCCTAGCACAGAACCTTGTGGAACTCCATAATTAACCTTAGTCTGTGAAGACGATTCCCCATTTACATGAACAATTTGTAATCTATTAGATAAATATGATTAAAACCACCGCAGCGCAGTGCCTTTAATACCTATGGCATGCTCTAATCTCTGTAATAAAATTTTATGGTCAACAGTATCAGAAGCAGCACTGAGGTCTAACAGAACAAGCACAGAGATGAGTCCACTGTCTGAGGCCATAAGATGATCATTTGTAACCTTCACTAATGCTGTTTCTGTACTATGATGAATTCTAAAACCTGACTGAAACTCTTCAAATAGACCATTCCTCTGCAGATGATCAGTTAGCTGTTTTACAGCTACCCTTTCAAGAATTTTTGAGAGAAAAGGAAGGTTGGAGATTGGCCTATAATTAGCTAAGATAACTGGGTCAAGTGATGGCTTTTTAAGTAATGGTTTAATTACTGCCACCTTAAAAGCCTGTGGTACATAGCCAACTAATAAAGATAGATTGATCATATTTAAGATCGAAGCATTAAATAATGGTAGGGCTTCCTTGAGCAGCCTGGTAGGAATGGGGTCTAATAGACATGTTGATGGTTTGGATGAAGTAACTAATGAAAATAACTCAGACAGAACAATCTGAGAGAAAGAGTCTAACCAAATACCGGCATCACTGAAAGCAGCCAAAGATAACGATACGTCTTTGGGATGGTTATGAGTAATTTTTTCTCTAATAGTTAAAATTTTATTAGCAAAGAAATGAAGTCATTACTAGTTAAAGTTAAGAAAGGTGTGTGTTGTAAGAAAGGTGTGATCATGTAAGGTCCCTTTAAAAAAAAAAAAAAAAAAAGTGTATCATCCCTGCCCGCATGCCGAAATTGGCCCGTATCTTTTTTTTTTTTTTTTACAAATTTTATTTACGGCTGTACAGCTAATGCAAGAACCGGCACATCTGCTAGCTGGCAAGTATGCTATGGCTGAAGTTACCTAGCTGGGCACGCAATTTGCCGTTTGTTGTCATTGACACAGTCAGTGGCTGTCTCACTCACATGCAGCATGCATGTTTATCACGCTGCTAGCGTACAGTACACTGACTGCATTTAATGTGGAAATAGCTGATATTTTCAGTTCCTGACTTGGTATGCAGCTGCTGTATGTGTCATTTTTCAAGTTTGAAATGTTGTTGTAGGTACCTGTTTCTAAGAAGAAAAAAAAACCTGCCTTTTTTCATGCCAAGCACACATTTTTGACATGAAAGCATGCCAGTGATACCCTCGTCACACTAGAGCATAAATGAGCCCGAATGTCGTACGAATGAGAATTGGAACGATAGTCGTGCAAATTCAAGCTGCACTCGAACAGCATTCGGGACATTCGTGCGTCCAGAGCACATGCACTATACATTCATGTTGGAAAACAGTGATTAAGATGCAGTCGTACCACATTCTGACTGCCGTATGAATGTCATTCAGAAGGCAATTCGTACACAATGTGAACCATTCTGGGCTTTACAAATTGTTTGAGCACATTGAAGCCTGGCCAAATGTCTCGACCGTCCTCCCCGTCACACTAGAGCATGAATAAGCATGAATGCCGTATGCGTGGACATTGGAACGACATTCGTTCAATTCGAGCTTTGTTCAAATTCCTCCTACAGCATTCGTGTGGCACTTACCAAAATCCACCAAATTCGAATAGCCAGCATAACACAGGCACACCACTGTTGTGCTGCATTCGAACTAGGGAATATTTGATTGGCCGTCGAAGGACAGACATATCATATTTGTGCTGCATTTGGAGCATTCTGATCACATTTGAGGGAACCTCGAAATGGATCAGGCATGCCAAATGCTGTCGGTGTCGCAGACTGAACGGTAATCAGTCCACCTTTTGCATATGCACATGCACGCAACAGTGGTGACGTGTATTGTTTGTTTTCATGAAAGTTAGACCCCCCTGGGTTTCTCGCTTTTCCGCCGAAGGAATAAGGTGCTTGCTTGCAATCTCGCTCTTTATTTATATATGTATGTACGAGGGCTGTCCGTAAAGTATAGGTCCTTTTTATTTTTTTCAAAAACTATATGGATTTCATTCATATGTTTTTACGTCAGACATGCTTGAACCCTCGTGCGCATGCGTGAGTTTTTCCATGCCTGTCGGTGACGTCATTCGCCTGTGAGCACTCCTTGTGGGAGGAGTCGTCCAGCCCCTCGTCGGAATTCCTTTGTCTGAGAAGTTGCTGAGAGACTGGCGCGTTGTTTGATCAAAATTTTTTCTAAACCTGTGAGACACATCGAAGTGGACATGGTTCGAAAAATTAAGCTGGTTTTCAGTGAAAATTTTAACAGCTGATGAGAGATTTTGAGGTGATTCTGTCCCTTTAAGGACTTTTCACGGTGCGAGACGTCGTGCAGCGCTCTCAGGCAGCGTCATCAGCCTGTTTCAAGCTTAAAACCTCCACATTTCAGGCTCTATTGATCCAGGACGTCGTGAGAGAACAGAGACGTTTCAGAAGAAGTCGGTTTCAGCATTTTATCCGGATATTCCACTGTTAAAGGAGATTTTTTTAATGAAAGACGTGCGGACGGGTCCGTGCGTCGGGACGCAGCCGACGCGGCGCGGCGGCACAGGAAAAACACCTCCGTGTTGATAACCATTTGTTAAAATCCAGTTGGCTTTTGATGGCTTTCAGTGGAGTGAGTATATGAGAAATTGTTTATCAGCTGGAGATGTTCCAACTTGTCCTCAAGGCTTCCAACAGAGGTGTTTTTCCTGTGACGGAGCGTCGCGGCGGCTGCGAGCCGACGCTGCAATCCGCCCGCACGTCTTTCATTAAAAAAATCTCCTTTAACAGTGGAATATCTGGATAAAATGCTGAAACCGACTTCTTCTGAAACTTCTCTGTTCTCTCACGACGTCCTGGATCAACAGAGCCTGAAATGTGGAGGTTTTAAGCTTGAAACAGGCTGATGACGCTGCCTGAGAGCGCTGCGCGACGTCTCGCACCGTGAAAAGTCCTTAAAGCGACAGAATCACCTCAAAATCTCTCATCAGCTGTTAAAATTTTCACTGAAGACCAGCTTAATTTTTCGAACCATGTCCACTTCGATGTGTCTCACAGGTTTAGAAAAAATTTTGATCAAACAAAGCGCCAGTCTCTCAGCAACTTCTCAGACAAAGGAATTCCGACGAGGGGCTGGACGACTCCTCCCACAAGGAGTGCTCACAGGCGAATGACGTCACCGACAGGCGTGGAAAAACTCACGCATGCGCACGAGGGTTCAAGCATGTCTGACGTAAAAACATATGAATGAAATCCATATAGTTTTTGAAAAAAATAAAAAGGACCTATATTTTACGGACAGCCCTCGTATGTATATTGGATGATGGAGAGTTTTGGACAATGGAGAGTTTTATAATGTATACATTGTTGGTTTATATAAAGTATAGTGTGTTGTATTTTCTGTAAAGTGGCACTCCAACACTTGCTTCCAAGTTGGCAGATTTGGAATTGCAATTACTTTGATACACAGTCCCTCCTTTTTCAGAGCCCATAGGTAATTGAACAAAGTAAATATAAGGATTATTGTTCATACATATCAGCAATTTACAGCCAGTTTTTTTAAGACAGTCAGGGGATGGATCCATGAACGTTTCCAAGTCACTGAACATGTCTTGCACTTCATTTGCATCAATCATGTGCAAGGAGTTGACAGTTCTCAAAAACTGAGTGACCATGCAAAAAGGACACTCTTGTGCCACCAAGACACACGTGACACCTGAGAAGGTGTTATATGGACTTATGTGGCTGTTACTCAAGAAACTGCATTGTACAACTTTTGTTTGTTGCATCATAAGTTATACAGATTCATGCTGGAGTGACATGGAGAAGGATTTTTCTTAAAAAGATGTAAAATTTCAGATGCATAGGGAGGCCAAATTACAAAAACTGTGCCACTGTCCTAATACTTGTGGATCCGACTATACAAACATGGAATCATGTGGTTTTTGAGGATGATAAACATAATATCCAATTATAAATAACTGTATAAGGGAGCTAAAGAAACATTTTGGACAATATGATACTTTAGAATCATTTAAAATTTAGGTACAAACTGATCATTTTAATAAAATGATCAGTTTATACCTTAAAATATTTATTTTATTTACCTTTTAGAGCCTAAAACTAATGTTGGAGATCAAATATTTCCACTTGTTGTTTTGAAATTATTTGTACACAAAGTGCCGTTCTACTTTACACAAACATAGCAACCATTTCTTTAAACTTCTGACTTAACTGTATTTTGTTGTTTGCAAACTTGCTCAGAATAAATGAACAGAATTTCACAAATCACAGTGAAAAGGTGTCTGTGCTGGAAAACAAAAACTTTGTCATTTTTGATGGTGCTGTGAGGTTAGCGTTTTTGCTTATTGCTATTATTAGCTTCACACTGAAGCAGATCTCCAGCATTCGACATGTCACTGAGGCCTGCTACACGCACACTGAGTGGAGGGAACAGATCAACTGTCAGCAGGAGAAACCAGCTGAAATCCTTCTCTAACAATGGTTCCACAATCCCCAATCAACAACTGCTTGTTATTCTCCTTTCCCTTCGCGAAACCTCATTACATGATTGAGCAACATTGTTTGATGGTCTTTTTTTTTTTTTGAGTCTCCAACTAGATGCAAATTTGAACTGAATGCAAATTTGCTCCGCTTATTCTGGCTGTGCCGCTGCATTGCCTCAATCCCTCTTAAGCTTCCTGCTGACCGTGTCTTCCAGCTTTCTGTACACAATTGACTCCTCAGCTGTTCCAACTGCATTGTTAATGTCTGTGCTTTTGTGTGGCCCAGTTCCACCAAAAAAACAAAAAACAAAAAAACAAAATGGCACATGTGTAGTTATTTTCTCATGCAGATAATTAGCAGAAGAAACAAAATCCAGAGTATGAATAATAACGGGCGGTAACATTATAACATTTAATCATGGGCAAAGCAGCGGATTTGAACGCAGGCAAAATGTGCTTATCGAATATAGCTTGAGAATGCACAGTGAATGAAATGAGTCAGTCATTTTAATGTGAGGTGAGAGCTCTGATGAGAATAAATAACGAATCGGCACATCATTCAAGGAGAACAAATGAGCGTGGTACACAATTAGGTAGGGTCACATTCTGCCAGAGCTGTGAGCGTGGGACGGGATAATGAGCGAATGAGCAGGGGAAGTGAAAGAGGATGTCAGATAAACAAAAAAACAAAAAAAAACACTGATCCCTGAGCCCTCAAATTTCTGTTGAAATTTCACTAAACCAGCCAGACAGCTCGGCTCACAAGTGGCAAGTCAGGTGAGAACAAAGACAAAATTAAGAAGGGCTGGTGGGCCATCAGTCGGGTTAGCATTTGTGGCAAAGTCAGCGTGGAGCCAGATGGACAAAAAAAAAACCACCACACAGCTTTCAATAGCAACTTGTAGTTATTAACAATTCAGTCACATGAAAGAGAGCTGAAGGCGTGAAAGGTTGCGGACCAAAGCACTTTTGCTTCAGTGCATTAAGAGCCCGGTCCGGCACTCTCGCTGTGTGAAAGAGAAATAGATTGCCTCCCAGGAAGATGACTGCTCAAAGGATCTGGCTTTTATTCTCCTTTAATAACAGCAATCTGCTGCGAAAATCTAATCCCAAGTACCATTTACACAAAATCTAGATAACTTCTGCTCGGAAAAGCGTGCAATATGAATATTTCATTCTCCGATACACAAATAAACAGAGCAAGCCTCCCATCATTCTCAGAGCCCAAATTACTAATGAATACTATATTGATAGAAATGCATATATTGGACCATAAGAGCACAAAATCTGTTTGATTGCACACAAATGGTTATCGTCTCTGTGACACACTAACAACAAACCGAGCGTGAATACTATCCCTCAGCTGAACGAACAGCTCCATCTCTGCCATTAAAAGTCAGCTGTGGATGCACACTTTATGGATGCACACTTTAACCCCCCCCCCCCCCGCGCGCTCCCTCTCGCCAGCCTAATTCCCTGTCCTCAGTGGTGGATAAGAGGGATCAGAAATCCATCCATATGCATGGCCAACTATCTGCAGAGGGGATGTCAGGTCTCAGTCCAGCCAGCTTTATGAAAGTACTGGTAATGACACTTAATGAAAGCCAGGGAGCTCTGAGAGGGAAAGCCTGTTTGTGTACTCCCCCAACTCCCAATTCTGCATCCAGCCAACGCCATAAATAAATAATCATGCTGCGTAAGAATGGATGTGCTTCTGTCATGCTATGCTGTTCAAAAAAAAAAAAAAGAAAATCTATTTATTATTATTCCCTGGTTTTCTGGTTAGCTTTCAGCCCACCTCTGTGCTCCCAGGCTCCCTGCAGGATTTTTGTATGTCCTGAAACATTTACTGGACTCCGCTCCAGTCACAATGTAGTCCTTAATGGGTGAACTCTGCATCCACTCTAGACAGGTCTCAGAGATTGGCAAACATGGAACTATGAATGAGCTCTAAAGAGACCACAGAACAGAAGATACACAGATGTGGTAGTTTTCCCTATTCAATTTATTAAAGTCCAAGCTTTTAACTGTACTTAACATTTCTTAAATTGGGATACTTCACCATGCAAGGAAGTACCCATGGACAGTCCTCTCTAGGTGAACTGGAAACTTTAAATTGACTGTAGATGACGTTAGTGAATGTGCTTGGGTGTCTATATGTGGCCTTTAGATAGACTGGCATCCTGTCCAGGGTGTGCTCCGCCTGTCACTCAATGACTGTTGGACCCTCAATTGGAATAAACTGGTGCTAGTGTAGCAGCTAACTGAAAAAAATCATTCAAATGGTAATGCAAGCACCAAATTTGGCACAAATACACCTTAGACATTACCAGAGGTGGAAAACTTCGGGTTCAGAAAGTAAAAGTCCAACAATGTATTGTTTCTACCTGTGCACCTAAAACAGGTGATCTCAATAATTAGCTCATCTACCTGCCTAAAGAGTTAAAGTAATTACAATCAGCTGCTTTATTAGGACGATGGAACAAATATGTGGTTGGATTTTCACTTTCTGAAGCCGGAGTTTTCCACCTCTGAGTGTTCACAGTAAAGGTTAAATAATGTCGACATCCATTGGATTCAATGGCATGTAACATGTTAAATGAACTGCATTTATATAGCACTTTTCCATTTATATCAGATGCTACACGCACTTTACAATGATGCCTCACATTCACCCATTCACACACGCACTCACACACCGATGTCAGGGTGCTGCCATCCAAAGCGCTCACTACACACCAGGAACAACTTGGGGATTAAGAACCTTGCCCAAGGGTCCGTAGTGATTGTCTGGCCAGACTGGGGTTTGAACCGAGAATTCTCTGGTGTGAAGCTCCCTGCTTAACCACTAGACCATCACCTCCCATTACATTATGTTACATGTTACCCTGTAATGTGATAACTAAGCATGACACATGGTGCAAGCTGTTCCTTTTTACAACTGTATTAGCTCAACCAATAATTTGCATCACTTTTTACCAAAATTGAGGCAGCTTTGACTTTTGACCCCTGTATTTGACCTTTCCCACCATTTTGTTATTTTTTTTTACCCCATATCTCCACAGAACTCAGTCATAGATAGTCCAAACTATACCTTTTTGAAATCTTTATGATCAGACAAATAATAATACAATAACATGCTTTTGGAGGGCGGTATGCATTTTCAGAGGCACGACGTCCATGCCCAGTCGCCCAAAATGACAGATATTTGCCTGAGTTAGACGACGGTGAATATCTGTCATTTTGGACGACTGGGCATGGACATCGGGCCTCTGAAAATGTATACTGCACGACAACAGCATGTTATTTGCATTATTATCACTTACTGAGATACACAACACGTGGAATCGCATTAACAATATTTAATGTAATTTCAAAACACACAACACCCAGCAAACGCGAACATAAAAAGTTGGCTTACTTTAACTTTTGTCGTGTCGGCTGGCGTGTGCTGCTCTCCAAATTCTCTAGTGCGTCCTCATCAAGCTGGCTGCTTTGGTTGCTGTTCATTGTCGTACTGTGCATGAGAAAATCATCCAGAATATCCATATTGGGTCCAACACACACTTCTCATCTTTTCCTCTGCGGACAGTTCTTGGGCTGTACGCGCTATGACGTCATTTGTTTACACACAGCGGGGGGTATGTTCGCTACTGTGGGCGGGTATAGCCAGGTAGCGTCAGCGTAAATCTATGCTACCGACCTAGCAACGCCTCGGTAAAGTATAATAATATGGAATACTTTTCAATACGATCGGAGCATTTCTAAATTTTGACCCCTGTGTAATTCTTCAAATGACCCTTACCTGGCAGCCTATTGGAATTTCAAGCGGACACTCTGCTTTTTCAAAAGAATAATGTCTAAGGAGTATTTTTGCCAAATTTGGTGCTTGCACCACCATTTGAAGGATTCCTCTGTAAATATTCTCTTACCTGCTGCACTATACAGCAAGATCAAAAAATTAACCTGAGAACACAATTTAAAACATCACCTTTTATTTCATGTTATTTTTCTCACCTTTTGCAGCAGCCACTTTCCAGGTTTTTTTCTTTTTTGTGTCGAATGTCATTTTTGCCTTATTTAATGTATGCTCACGGTGTTAGCAATTTTAGCAGCTACTGGTAGCTTGATCAGTTAAGTCATTAATCGACGATTACTGAGGAAATAAGTGGATTATAATTTTTCTTGCTCACACCACAGCAAACGGTTATGAGTACCACTGCTCAGTCCCTCAAAATATGATTTAATGAACACCTGAACTCAAGTTAGCCTGTTAGCTTACCTTAGCTTGTCGGTAACTTGAAGATAACAATAACAACAACAATAATAATGATTTCCTTTGTCATTGAACATTCATACAATGAAATTTGCATTTAACCCATCCTTATTACAGTTAGACACAATCCAGGGGTTGTGTTCAAGTTTCATGCGCCCTACCCAGGTCATGCGCAGTGTTGCCCACACTCCAACTCTGTTTATGGGTTTGTTGTGATGTAGGTAGAGTCGGTGCTGCCAATATGGCATCACCCAGCGCAACAAATTTTGGGCTTCTTATCAGCTCTTCCAGGTCTCTATAGAAAACCAACAGGAACATCACGCAGTTTTTGTCCAGTCTATACATACAGTCTACAGGGCCATTGTGCACACTGGGAAGCAATCTGGAAGTTGCCTTTTGCCTCTTGATTCAAATGGAATACTAATGCTTTAGCCAGTAGCCTGTTTGATTCTAAATGTGTCATATTAGCACACTTTTACTGTAAAGTATGTTAACATGAAGAATTTAAAAAAAATATCATGTCTGTTTAGAATTAAGTAGGCTGTATCAGCAGGCTAAAACAGATGAGTTAAGTTGACCAATAAATTAATGCATTGCACAATGCACAGTCGCAGAGTTAGTGCACTCCCAAATATAACTTCCATGTTTCATTTTACATTAGTAAAGCCAAATCAACATTTGAATCACAAAATGAACCTCCTGTGGTAATGACTCCATGCATATTGGAAGTTTCACAATGAAATTTTATTGAATGGTCTAAAGACATTTACATTGATTTACTTTGTGTTTTATTATTTTTCTATTTATTTATTTTTCTTATAGAATTATTCTGGTAACTACAGCTGTTTATTGTAATTTAACAGTGGGACAGTACTGTAATATTTCAACCCAGTCTCACGGCAAGTTGTGATTCAACACCACAAAATATACATTAATCTATTGGTTTGTGACATTGTGACGAAAAGCGCCTCATTTTTGTCATGGCAGCACAAATTCATTCTGATTCATTACGTGATGGCTGCACGAAATTAAAAGTGAAGCGGGGGGTGGTTATGGTTAGGGTTGCGGGTAGGAGTAGGGTTAGTAATAGTGAGTTAAAAAAAAAAAAACCCCCATCACAAAAATTTGACTCATTTTGTGACAGGCGCATGAAAAAAAAAAATGACTGCGCTGAATATTTACAGTAATAAGGTAAACATAAGTAGGCACACTGTAGAATAACAGTACAGTAACACTGTACTGTGTACAAGCCATGAGATGACCTCTACCATGTTTGGCAGATGAGCAGATCATTTTTTTCCGCCACACTTTGACCTCTCCATGGTGTTGATAGAGGCTAATGTTGGTCTCATCAGTCCATAAAAATTAAATTGAGGGATGCTGTGGCTCACCTTTTTTTTTTTTTTTTTTTTTGAAAATTTCCAGTTTAGCTCCATATGACACACAAGGTGCTTTGTTCTGTGTTGTTTAACACATCTTAGTGTAAATACCAGAAAACAAAAAGTGGACATTCTGAACTGTCTTCTTATTGTGACCGGGTTGGCGGTGGGATTGAACCCTGGACTGCTCAAACTAGCGGGAATGTCTTTTCAATCCGGACTTCACCTTGTTACATATCTCCCCACCATTTTTGACTTTGTCCCGAAGTTACAGGTGCATTTAAGCATGTTCTGTGACTACCCACATCCTGCCGACAACGCCAGTTGTGACTGGAGGACCTCTGTGGCTGGGACGACGGTGGGATCGAACCCTGGACTGCTTGAACTAAAGACAGGAACACTACCAGGTCAGCCAAAGTGGAATTTCCCGTTAGCCAAGCTAGTGGGAATGTCTTTTCAATCCGGACTTCACCCTGCTACATTATATTAATCTCTTCATCTGAAACCCAAATGTACAGCAAAAATAAATGACGTACTTGTTGTTCCAATACTTTTGGGCATGACTGAGAGTCCTGAATCAGGTGGTTTGGCTGAAAAATGAAGGCACTATGTTTGCAGTGAGGAAGAAGAGGAGGTGGATGGTGAACCTCAGTGTAAACTGAAGGAATGAGGGGATAGAAAAGCTCCTCTTCGCACAAGCCTCTCATCAGTACCGTCAACACACGGCAGATTGGGTTCACATCTCTTTCCCTGTGCCTCTCTCTGTCCAAAACCAAACTTATCCTTCAATCAGCCCTGTGTTCCCTCTTTTCAATTTATTTCAGATATGAATGGGTTGCAGGCAAATTCCAGTTACCACAAATCCAGTTCACCTTAAGGCTAGGTGGTATTGACTCTGAAATTAAATGGTTTCATTTCTGGAACGCCAAATCTGACAATAAATCTCTTTTTCAAGGAACACGTAAATATCGTATTTTATTTAGAAAAATATTAGCAAATTCAGTTACTAGGCTTCAGCAGCATGTTTATCAAAACTGCTCGACATGAGGCCGATAAAACGGGAAAGGCTAGAGGTCACAAAGTCCGGGTGGGTGAGCCGTCAGACATCACAGCTCCATCTTCTGCTGCATTACCTTCTCTGTAATTTTCCAAACCAGAGCAGCAAATGTGTGTTTTGTGTTTACAATATAAAGCCATCAGAAGAGAGTGGTAGTGGTTAGCTTAGTGGTAAAGAAGAACTTCTTCTCTTACAGACAGACAGAAATGTCCACAGGAGCCAGAGGCACAACCTAGAGAGCAGTGTGTTCAGAGCAGCATGGCTGTTAAGGGCTCTCGGGATGCTAAGTTCACAGCCAGAACACACAGACCATTAGTCACACAAATACGCCCAGACCGATGCTAATCCCAGAACAGGAAAAATCAACACAACAGCCAATAAAATCCTGGGAGTTATATACAGCAGCTTTGTTTTTCACTGATAATGCCTGCGATGTTCCGGTGAGTGTTTGTATTGATGTGGGTTTTAGATGAGTCACTCCTGAAACACTCTGTCCCTGCCATCATCGCTGGAGCCAGAAGGAGGAGGAGCAGAGACCATGTAGTCACAAGGGTTTGTATAGGTTGCAGCCTTTTTTGAGAAGGGGGGAGGTCAGTTTGAGGACTATCATAGTCTCACAGGGCACAACGATCACAGCGAATGGCACTAATCCATGCCTCATGGCAGGTTGTGCGCTGTCTCAATTTGAAACTTATAGGATGGTGGGTCTACTATGGATTTGGGGTGGCTGGGCTTCCTTGTTGCACTTTGTGGCCCAGCGCTTTCCCAACCATCTTGCATTTGTTGTGGGTGGGGTCAGGCTTGTTGGAGACCAGGGTCCTACTGATTACTTGACCTCCTGCTTTCCTACATCAAGATATATGTGCTTCCACTTGCATCATAATTTTAATTGCAGCACCCTTGGTATTCACCCCATGTCCATCGTAACATTTGCACTCATGTATGAACTTCTTATGTGGTAATCCTTGAGTTATGAACACAGTGGTGGGAGTCATTGCGCTGGAGGGTGGGGAATCTGCTAGCTGGGGGGGAGGGGGGTACCAATTGCCTTCGATCTAACAACACTGACCCCAGGGGTATGGTGGTGGTTTGCGCTCTTGAAGTTTGCAGTCCCAGGTGGGGACTTAGCCCACTCTCTCTGTGGGGGTTTGGTTTCTGTCTGATGTTGAGACTGGGGGTCTGTGCGCTATAACATGCTGGTGTGCTCCCGTAGGAAGGGTAATTGGATGTACTCTTTCACTGACTGGCGGCTGTACAGCTCCTGTGGTTGCTTCTCGCTTCTTGGAGTCTTAGGGTCCTAAGGCTGCGTGTGGCCTTTCTTACAGGGGCGGGGCTCTTCCATGCTCTGTCACACATCTCATTATATCTATCACACACAGATTTATAGCTGTCCTACACACACACACACACACACACACACACACACACACACACACACACACACACACACACACACACACACACACACACACACACACACACACACACACACACACACACACACACACACATATATATTCATGTAACTCATGTTTACTCAATTAACCGTAAGAGTATAGAAAATCACTGCTGAAATATTTATAATTCTATATATACTTCATGATGTTGTCTAATTGTCAGTCCTAGTAATACATATATAAGGTGGGGAACTGGTTTCTGCTTGGAAAATTGTAATGGACATTTTTAAACTTTTTAAATGATCACTGTTAGTAGGTTGTTTATACTTAAGTACTATACATGGGTGATGCTGTAATGCTGAATAAATAGTGATCTATTTGTGTAGGCGCAATCTAGTTAATAAAAAAAACTTCTGCCACATATACTGTACCTAAACAACAATGCTTTATTACTAAGGATTTACTTTCCAGTGCAATGTAGGTTTGATCATTAACATGCATTTTAGTAAATTATGATACTACCACTGAACATCACAGCCAATATTGTCATTTTTGTGAAAGTTGTGAAATTATATTGCTCGGCAATCTGACCTTTGTAAATTATTACTTTATTACATTGACTTATTTAACTCTGACTCAAGCCCTATTTCAAGTCTGTGATTATGTCTGTGGCTGTGTGATTGCCACCAATAATTAAGATGAAAGTAACATTACAAATTCACATTGTACATGTGGTCAGTATGTTTACCTCATTTCCCTCTGTGTTTATGTCCTTCTGAATTTCAGCTGATCTGACCTCAGTTCCCCTGGATCTCCAGCCCCTGCTGTAGCATGAGTCACACACCTTTTCAAACAAATACATAAAGTACAGCATTTCACACATACAGTTAGTTGCATTTCAGATTTAAGTGCATAAATCCAACCACCCTATGTCCACTGACTATTTCTTGGTGAAGACAAATGATCCTCATTCTTTGTTTATTTTCAGTTCCATTTTTCTCATGTGCTTGCCTGCAGTAAGGTTGTAATATGATAAAAGGTGCATTAACTTTTGTTGTGATAAAAACCAATTATTGTACATGTGGAGATAGACCTCAGCAGCTGTGTAATGTGCACTACTGGGTACAATGTTGGAGCACAAATGGAACCATGAAGATGAAACCTGGCAGAATGCAAACCCCCCCCAGATGGCCGACCGTTGGTTTGGTGTGCCCCGTATTTAAAGGATGGATATACAGGATATTAGACAAAGAGACAGTGGGAGCAAAATAGAGCAAAATTGCCATTGGTTGTGTAGCAGTTACTGCAATGTTATTTCCAGTGGTGGGCACAGTTCCGCTAACCGATAATTATTGAAGCTAATGTTTTTATTATCGGATTAGCTTTTCAGATAACTCTGAAAACCATCAGCAGACTAATTATCTTCCGATAAATTTTAGACCACTAACCTATTTTTGCAGGCGTAGTGAACAAAGCTTAAAAGTTACAAATATTTATGAAGTCCAAAATCAAAGATTTGAGTACCTACCTGTTAAATGTTTTGTAGTAGATGCACAGCGCTATCCTCTGCAAAAAGAGGAGAGCTGGTTCCAGGAGAAACTGCTCTATGCTCTGCAAGCAAAGGAGAACTGGTCACAGAAAACAAAAGCTAATTTCTTTCGACCTCATACGGATGTACTGGCAATATCAGCCAAGTCATCCAGAAGCATACAGTTTTAACTTATGGTTAAAATTTTAACCAAACTAATTTCGGACAAGTTATTTAAATTAACGTCACATCTGAAGTTTTATAGAGTGAAAATATCAGATATATGTTTTAGTTTTAAAGTAATACTAATTTTGAAGGTTTTAGTGTGGACATTGTCTCCACAAAGTGCATTATGGGTATTTTCAGTACATTCACGACAGGAGAAATGCATTTGCGACACTCTGATCAAATTATCTGTTATCGAACCTAACTTTTTGGTTAGCGGTGCCCACCACTGGTTATTTCACATGTAAAGACACCAAAAAAGATGGTTGACATTCCATGCATTATAGAAACCAGGCCAAACATAATTTTTTGGCACTTCCACTATTTCTACAAGCACACTGAACCGGATCCCTCTGCTACCTTGCAAATTATTTAAAATGGGTTATGATAAGGAATATCTCCCCCTCTAGCTGCAACCTTATCGTGGTGGGGGAGATGCGTACCTGGATGATCCTAGGAGCTATGTTGTGATAAGGAATATCTCCCCCTCTAGCTGCAACCTTATCGTGGTGGGGGAGATGCATACCTGGATGATCCTAGGAGCTATGTTGTCGGGGGCTTTGTGCCCCTCGTAGGGTCTCCCAAGGCAAACAGGTCCTAGGTGACGGGTCAGACTAAGGGCAGTTCAGAACCTCCATGACCAGTAAAAAATCAAGGACCGAGACGTCGCCCGGTATGGCGGAGCCGGGGCCCCACCCTGGAGCCAGGCCTGGGGTTGGGGCTCGCGCGCGAGCGCCTGGTGGTCAGGCCTTAGCCCGTGGGGCCCGGCCGGGCTCAGCCCGAAACAGCGACATGGGCCCGCCCTCCTGTGGGTTCACCACCTGCAGAGGGGGCCATGTGGGTCAGGTGCAGAGAGGATTGGGTGGCGGTCGAGGGCAGGTAGCCCGGCGGCCCGGTCCATGCTCACAGCCCCTGGCTGTTGGGACGTGGAATGTCACCTCGCTGGGGGGGAAGGAGCCTGAGCTTGTGCGGGAGGTTGAGAGATACCGACTAGAGATAGTCGGGCTCACCTCCACGCACAGCTTGGGCTCTGGTACCCAACTCCTGGAGAGGGGCTGGACGCTTCATTTTTCTGGCGTTGCCCACGGGGAGAGGCAGAGAGCTGGGGTCGCATTGCTTGTTGCTCCCCACCTCAGTCGCCATGTGTTGGAGTTCACTCCAGTGAATGAGAGGGTCGCGTCCCTACGCATTCGGGTCGGGGACAGGTCTCTCACCGTTGTCTCAGCCTACGGGCCGAGCGGCAGTGCAGAGTACCCAACCTTCCTGGAGTCCCTGGGAGGGGTACTAGATAGCCCTCCGACTGGGGACTCCATTTTTCTCCTGGGGGATTTCAATGCCCACGTGGGCGGCGACGGGCACATCCCATTGGGAGGAGGCCCCGGGGAAGACCCAGGACATGCTGGAGGGACTACATCTCTCGGCTGGCTTTGGAACGCCTTGGGGTTCCCCCAGAGGAGCTGGGGGAGGTGTGTGTGGATAGGGAGGTCTGGGCGGCTTTGCTTGAGCTGCTGCCCCCGCGACCCGACTCCGGTTAAAGTGGAAGAAAATGGATGGATGGGTTATGATAAGGGTTAGTGTTATGGCTGAAATTTTCTGAAATGAATAAAAAGTTCCGATTTGAACAATACCTTTGCTTCTGAGCCACAACGTTGTGCACCTCTGGAAGTCTTGCGCAGTGTTCTTATTATTTTCAATTTGTGTACTGTACAGAAAATCTCACATGCAGTTGAGTTCAAAGTAATAGCAATGTGTTTTAAAACATGAGTAAAGCTCAAAATCCTTAAAATAGCTTTTATTTCCATGCATGCAAATTCATTGGGAACACTGCACATTCTATTCCAAATCAAACATGTAGAACAATTCATCAAATTTATTACTTTACAGACAGTTAAGAAAAAAGTATATTAGGCTGTTTAAAAATTGCAACCAAAACCAAAAAGACATGAAAGAAAACAGAAAACCGCCATTCAAATAGATTGAAAAATAGCCAGAATGGCAAAGACTCAGCCAATGATCAGCTCCAGAGTGAGCAAAGAAAGTCTAAAGTTACCTGTGAGTACTGCGATAATTAGAAGATGCCTATGTGAAGCCAAGCTATGGGCGAGAATCCCCCACAAAGACCCATTCTTGGAAAAAAACGGCGTGCTGAAGAGGTTACAGTTTGGCAAAGAACTCAATGACTGGCCCACAGAGAAATGGCGCAACATTTTGTGGATTAATGAAAGCAAGATTGCTCTTTTTGAGTCTATGGGTCACATACAGTTTGTCAGACGACCCCCAAAAACTGATTTCAAGCCACGGGAAACTGTGAAGCCAGTGGTGCATGGTGAAGTAAGCATCATGATATGGGGCTGTATCGGGCCTATTTTTTGCATACCAGGGATCATGGATCAATTTGAATACATCAAAATACTTGAAGAGGTCGTGTTGCTTTATGTGGAAGAGGAAATGCCATTGAAATGGGTGTTTCATCAAGACAACAACCCCAAACACACCAGCAAGCGAGCAGGGATCTTGGTTCCAGACAAACATTAACATTATGGAGTGGCCAGCCCAATCCTGGGACCTTAATCCAATATAAAACTTGTGTCGTGACATCAAAAATGCTGTTTCTGAGGCAAAACAAGAAATGCAGAGAAATTGTGTATGTAGTTCAATATTCCTGGGCTGGAATACCTGTTCACAGGTCCCAGAAGTTGGTCAACTCCATGCATCATAGATGTGAAGCAGCTCTGAGAAACAGTTGGATATACAACTAAAGATTACTTCAGTGGTTCACAGGAAATCTACATCTTCAAGCACTTTTCAGCTTATACAGTAAATGTTTGTTTGTAAAGAAAAATGCAGACACTGATATTTTTTCAATAGCCTGATATTCCTTTTTCTTAACTTTGTCTAAAGTAATAACAAATTTGCAAAATTTTTCCTCATGTTTTGATTTGGAATAGAATGTGCATTGTTCCCAATGCATTTGCATTTATGGAAATAAAAGCTATCATAAGGATTTTTGAGCTTTACCCACTTTTTTAAACACACTGCTATTATTTTGAACAACTGTATTTTCTAGAGCAGATGGAACAGTAGAATGAAGGGGTGTATTTGTCTTTTCTTCAAAAGGGTCACTGAAGAGCCACAGAGAAATGTGCAACACGTGGTCAAAATGTTGTCGCTGGCTCCTCCTCACAATGCAAAGGTTAGGGCCCTATCCCACTGGTGTTTAGGAGGATTTGCGTATGGATTGCGCACAAAATTGGCCCATATTCGCCAAACATCCGCAATATCCGTGTAACATGCCTGTATGAGTGGGCCGTCACCCGAACACGCCCATGCTCATCCACAGAGGCACGCATGTCCGCAGCCAGGATTTTTGAGCTGTTCAAAAATCTGGATGATCAACTTGTCCAAGTCCAGCAAATGCTCCAGAGGCTGTATTGTTGGTGTGAATAGTGATGCCGACGGCCCGACTTGCTTCTTTTATGACCGCAATGCAGATGCTGTGCACGCGCAACACGTGCGCGACGCATTCATAATACACTCGTCATACTGCCGTGATAATCTCAATGTGTCGGATCAGTTTCCTCACTACATGCGTTATATAACCGTGATTGTTCTATATTCGCTATATATTATTAATATATCCGTAATTCATACTGGGACATTTGTCATTTTTGGCCATTTTTGTTGCGGACGACAACGAACGCCCATAATCTGTATTCTCAATTCATGCGCAATTAATTCTCTCCCCAGTGGGACAGGGCCCTTACTCTTTATCTGAGTATCTGTTAGTAACCACTCCTTTGTCTTGAGGTGACTTCCCATAAAACATCCATTATACTTTTTTCATTCATTTATTTTCTATACCCACTTACTCCAGTCAAGGGTCACAGGGGGCTAGAGCCTATCCCAGCCGTCATTGGGCAATAGGCAGGGTACACCTTGGAAGAGATGCCAGTGTGTCACAAGGCCACATACAGACAGACAAACACATTCACACACATGCCTCGGACAATTTAAAGTTCCCAGTTGACTGAACCTGCATGTCTTTGAAAGTAGGAGGAAGCCAATGTACCCAGAGGGAACCCACGTGAACACTGGGAGAACTCGGGGAGAACAAAGAAACGAACCACACAGAAAGGCAGGAAGTGATCCCAGGACTTTCTTGCTGTGAGATGACAGTGTAAACCACTAATCCACCATGCAGCACCAATATACTATTTTAAGATTACGATTTCAATTGCAGTATTTAAAAAAAAATCAGAGGTTTTATCATAACATCATTTATCTCTCCACATAATTATCACAGATTATTGGAACAACTGTTTTTTTTCTTTCAATAATGTACCACTATTTAGGGTACTAGATCCTGTTTACATTTAATCTCCATTGCACTCAAGGGTGTCAGCACAACCAAGGTGCTTTTCTGTAGGACTGAAGTGAGTAATGAAGATCATTAGCAGACTATTTGAGGACTTCTGATTGTTGACTAGTTGACAATGAATCATGAAAATATACTCAACAAAAATATAAACGCAACACTTTTGGTTTTGCTCCCATTTTGTATGAGATGAACTCAAAGATCTAAAACTTTTTCCACATACACAATATCACCATTTCCCTCAAATATTGTTCACAAACCAGTCGAAATCTGTGATAGTGAGCACTTCTCCTTTGCTGAGATAATCCATCCCACCTCACAGGTGTGCCATACCAAGATGCTGATTAGACACCATGATTAGTGCACAGGTGTGCCTTAGACTGCCCACAATAAAAGGCCACTCTGAAAGGTGCAGTTTTGTTTTATTGGGGGGGATACCAGTCAGTATCTGGTGTGACCACCATTTGCCTCATGCAGTGCAACACATCTCCTTCGCATCATCCGTGAAGAGAACACCTCTCCAACGTGCCAAACGCCAGCGAATGTGAGCATTTGCCAACTCAAGTCGGTTACGACGACGAACTGGAGTCAGGTCGAGACCCCGATGAGGACGACGAGCATGCAGATGAGCTTCCCTGAGACGGTTTCTGACAGTTTGTGCAGAAATTCTTTGGTTATGCAAACCGATTGTTTCAGCAGCTGTCCGAGTGGCTGGTCTCAGACGATCTTGGAGGTGAACATGCTGGATGTGGAGGTCCTGGGCTGGTGTGGTTACACGTGGTCTGCGGTTGTGAGGCTGGTTGGATGTACTGCCAAATTCTCTGAAACGCCTTTGGAGACGGCTTATGGTAGAGAAATGAACAGTCAATACACAAGCAACAGCTCTGGTTGACATTCCTGCTGTCAGCATGCCAATTGCACGCTCCCTCAAATCTTGCGACATCTGTGGCATTGTGCTGTGTGATAAAACTGCACCTTTCAGAGTGGCCTTTTATTGTGGGCAGTCGAAGGCACACCTGTGCACTAATCATGGTGTCTAATCAGCATCTTGGTATGGCACACCTGTGAGGTGGGATGGATTATCTCAGCAAAGGAGAAGTGCTCACTATCACAGATTTAGACTGGTTTGTGAACAATATTTGAGGGAAATGGTGATATTGTGTATGTGGAAAAAGTTTTAGATCTTTGAGTTCATCTCATACAAAATAGGAGCAAAACCAAAAGTGTTGCGTTTATATTTTTGTTGAGTGTAGATTAATACAGTCAAATCTAAGCAGTGAGGCACAAAATTGACTTTAGAAACAACTACGTAACATCCATCCATCCATCCATCCATCCATTTTCTTCCGCTTTATCTGGAGTCGGGTCGCGGGGGCAGCAGCTCAAGCAAAGCCGCCCAGACCTCCCGATCCACACACACCTCCTCCAGCTCCTCCGGGGGAACCCCAAGGTGTCCCAAGCCAGCTGAGAGATGTAGTCCCTCCAGCGTGTCCTGGGTCTTCCCCGGGGCCTCCTCCCAGTGGGACGTGCCCGGAACACCTCTCCAGCGAGGCGTCCAGGGGGCATCTGGAAAAGATGCCCGAGCCACCTCAACTGACTCCTTTTGACGTGGAGGAGCAGCGGCTCGACTCTGAGCTCCTCCCGAGTGACCGAGCTCCTCACCCTATCTCTAAGGGAGCGCCCAGCCACCCTGCGGATGAAACTCATCTCGGCCGCTTGTACTCATGATCTGGTTCTTTTGGTCATGAGCCAAATCTCATGACCATAGGTGAGGATCGGAACGTAGATCGATCGGTAAATCGAGAGCTAATCAGCTCTCTCTTCACCTTCAACTAGGTAACAACAAGTTGAAAACATGCAATTAATACAGTAAACTTCATGGAAACAATCTGTGTCTGTGGTACAACTCGATACAAGATATTTATTGAAAGCCTTTTGGTGAAGGGAGTCCTGGCTGCTGGTGGCAGTTGGTCTATGATGGTTCCTGCCTCATCTCTATCCGTTGTGAAACAATCTCTGCAAGCGTGCACCGCATTTGGATTTTATGGCTGTGCAGGAAAAATCTGAATTAGACTAGAAGAGAATTAGTCAACTTGTCACATCCTAGTTAATCGTTGTCTATTATTACAACTAGTCAGTTGAACCCTGCGTTTCTTCAGGTGACGCAATGAAACACATTGTACTACTAATGAACCAATAATAACTTTACAAAATGCATATTCACTGACATATTTGTCTGTTTCTCTCTCATACAGAGTGAGGAGAAATAAGATTGAAGTTATCTCCAAAATCTTATTCCAGGGTATATTTTCTTCACCTGAAATACTGAAATAATAAATTACAGAGCTTGTGATGAATATCATGGTGCAGCCCATCAGGAGCTAACCTGTTATGTCCCTCTTTTCCCCATAGCCATATCCTGCCAGCAGGGAGAGAGAGGCTGCACACACACACACACACACACACACACCATCACAGTGACCTTTCCACAAGCTCAGGGAGCACGCAATGCAGAGGAGAGGCAATAAAAGTAATGAAAGGAGCAGAGGCAATTAAAGTGGTGTGTGTGTGAGGGGAGCGTGGCGGAGATGATCTGAGCAAAAGGACAGCCGTGTGCGCGTACGTCTTTCAGAAGCACATGTCCATACACCCTGCTGGAATAATTATTATAGCCTGCATACAATGCAGACTGCTCAGCAAACTACTAAAAATAAATTACTGAATGCAAACACGTTCAGGCGTGGACACGCTCACATGCGCTTAGTTGGAGAAAATGAGTTGCTCTCCCCCTTAGCCCTCCGCAACGCTGCATTTCCTTGCGGCCAGCGAGAATCATTAATGCTCTTCCTCTGATGCAGCCGCACAACCAACAGCAATTATTTCTAAAAGCAAAAAGTGAAAACAGACAGCTAACGCACAAATATACACGCCATATAATCATTATTTTTTTGTTATAGTCTGGCTCTTTGTGTGTGGGGGGGAGGGGGTTGAACAGATTGCAGAAGCTTGGACTTCATTTTCTTGAGGAGAGTTGACTGAGAGCAAAATGACAAGCACGCTTTTCCTGAACCAATTAAGAGGCTGCAGCGCTGCTGTTACCCATGTGACACTGACAGCACTTAAGTATGCTGACACCAGGCCTCAGAGACGAGCCAGGAGTTGTGCTCTTTGCTCAGGGACCAGCTCACGTGCAAGCAAACAAACAACTTAAAAAAAAAAACCCATGCATGTACGGCAGCGTGCGTCCACTGTTGCACATGCATGTGAGGAGAAGGATGGCTGCTGCAGAGCAGGACTATTCCTGTGTGCGTTGGCAGCTTCAGACAAATGTGCAGCTAACAAAACTCTAACACCAAAATGTCTGCAGTCTTAAGATCTGTGATGGGCCAAAAACAGAATGCCAATAACAGAATGCGCTATCTTGCTGGTGGAATCAGAAAGCATCTTGAGTCTGGAAAAAGACTGTATTATCTAATTAGAATGCACAGAAAGGGTAAAGCTTGTGAGGCTGACCGCTTTTCTGACAGAAGAATCTGATCTTGCCTGTAGTGTGCAATTAAAGCAATACTGTAACCTCTGGAGGTTAGAAATATACTTTAGAGCAGTTTGTGGTCTACGCTAATGACCAGAACACTCTGTGAAGGCGTTAACATTGTGCCCTTTCACAGCTTTGACCGTCCTAAGGTAATATCCACTCTTTAGACAGGGGATGAGATCTCCCCCGCCCCAATCATCACTCTGCACAGAGGGTGCAGACTGGTCCAACTGCTGTCTGAGGAGTGGAGAATAGTAATGCCAGGTCATTTCTTTATGCAGGCAAAATAATTTGAATATTCAGAATGCTGTGGCTCCCTGTCCAAAAGATGGACACCAAGCCTGAGAACTGGCGCTATGAAAAATTGTATATTTCCTGGCTAAAGAAGGCAAGATTTTTTTTCCACTGATACAGTGGATCCATGGTGGAATTTGATACTGCTTCTTGACTCTGAGCTGAAATCTCACACTGAAATCTCGTGAATTATCCGCAAACTGTTGACAAAAATTTATGCAAACCGTGAATATCTGCGAACCGTTAATAATTTTGCTGCAAATCGTGAATAAAATATCCCACAAAGCATGAACACAGGTCTCATAAAATGTAAGTTGCAAAATGTGAATATCATTCATTATATGTTTTTTTTTTTTTTTTAAAGTAGTTTGCGGATAATTCACGATTTGCAGCAGATTTGTGTTTTGGGGTCAACATTCCTCCCTCTTCTTCTTGCACAAGCACTCAGATTTACCATAGAGTACCATACTGTTTTCTTAATAACTGATGTAAATAAAGTTTTAGTTTAGTTTATTTAGTGGCTGGGAAATGTACATGTATCCATCCCCTGATTGTCTTAGGTAAACTCACTGTAAAAGTAATTTTTTTTTTAATAGTAAAGGGTGCTATTACTTATGCAACCCCCCATCTTGGCTTTGATATTTATACTTAATTTATATCAAGTTGTAGAAATTTGCTTTCAGTTTGATTTTAAAGAGGATAATTTCAGAACTTTTTAATATACAGAAGTCTGAATTACTTCTTGTATTTGAAATGGCATAAACAAATTAAAATGTGCAAAAGCCCAAAGGAGTGAATACTTTAGTGAAGACCTGTGTACAGCGTGAGCGTGGGGACGGATGGAGCGTGAGATCGATAGACGGATCGGTGCAGCATCTGCAGTGATGCGGTCGCTGTATCGGACCGTCGTGGTGAAGTGAGAGCTGAGTAGGGGGCAAAGCTCTCGATTTACCGATCGATCTACGTTCCGATCCTCACCTATGGTTATGAGATTTGGCTCATGACCGAAAGAACGAGATCGCGAGTACAAGCGGCCGAGATGAGTTTCCTCTGCAGGGTGGCTGGGCGCTCCCTTAGAGATAGGGTGAGGAGCTCGGTCACTCGGGAGGAGCTCGGAGTCGAGTCGCTGCTCCTCCAAGTCGAAAGGAGACAGTTGAGGTGACTCGGGCATCTTTTCCGCATGCCCCCTGGACGCCTCGCCGGAGAGGTGTTCCGGGCACGTCCCATTGGGAGGAGGCCCCGGGGAAGACCCAGGACACGCTGGAGGGACTACATCTCTCGGCTGGCTTGGGAACGCCTTGGGGTTCCCCCGGAGGAGCTAGGGGAGGTGTGTGTGGATCGGGAGGTCTGGGCGGCTTTGCTTGAGCTGCTGCCCCCGTGACCTGACTCCGGATAAAGCGGAAGAAAATGGATGGATGGATGGATGGATAGTTTAAGGGTTTGTTACTTCAGGAAATCCTGTTCGCAAAGATCTGTATGAAATTATGCAATCTTAATTTTCATGAGCCATATGTGCACATTTACAGTTTGGACTATGTTCTATTAACTGCACATACCGTGAGGAAAATAAGTATTTGAACACCCTGCGATTTTGCAAGTTCTCCCACTTAGAAATCATGGAGGGGTCTGAAATGTTCATGTTAGGAGTATGTCCATTGTGAGAGACATAATCTAAAAAAAGAAATAAAAAAAATCCGGAAATCACAATGTATGATTTTTTTTAAAATAATTTATTTGTATGTTACTGCTGCAAATAAGTATTTGAACACCCATAGATGACAGTAGGAATGAAGATTGATGAGTAGATGGAGAACTTCAACTTTTGCCTCAGCTTCCTTTTCATCTCAACAGTACAGTTGAATGAATGCAACACCGTCCCTGCTGTGCCGATTCTCTGGCCAGTCTCACTGTCCGTTGTCCCCTCACTCATGAAAAAGACTCTGAGGTACTTGATCTCCTTCAGTTGGGGCAAGACCTCATTCCTAGGCAATCCATTGGTTTCCTGCTGAGAACCATGGCCTCAGATTTTGAGGTGTTGATTCTCATCCCATCCGCTTCACCCTTGACTGCGAACCGATCCAGTGAGTGCTGGAGATCACAGGCCGATGACGCCAATAGGACCACATCATCTGCAAAAAGCAATGATGAGACCCTGAGCTCACCAAGCTCGAAACCCTTCTCCCCCAACTACGCCTCGATATCTTGTCCATGAATATCACAAACAGGATTGGTGACAAGGCAAGCCCTGGCAGAGGCCAACCCCCACTGGAAATGAGTCTGACTTACTGCAGAAAACCCGAACACAGCTCTCGCTTTGTGAGTACAGAGATTGGATGGCCCTGAGAAGGGAACCCCTCACTCCATACTCTTGCAGCACCTCCCACAGTATCTCCTGGGGTACCTCATTATATGCCTTCTCCAAGTCCACAAAACACATCTAGACTGGATGGGCCTACTCCCAGACCCCCTCCAGGATCCTTGTGAGAGTGAAGAGCTGCTCGGTTGTTCCATGGCCAGTACGAAAACCGCATTGTTCCTCTTCAATCTGAGGTTTGACTATCGGCCAAACCCTCCTTTCCAGCACCCTGGAGTACACTTTACCACGAAGGCTGAGTAGTGTGATGCTCCTGTAAATGACATACACTCTCTGGTCCCACTTTTTAAATATGGGGACCACCACCCCAGTTTACCACTTCTTAGGCACTGTTCCAGACTTCAACGCAGTTTTGAAGAGGCATCTCATGAAATTTCCAATCGTCAATACCATTGAGCACCCTGACCTTGTAATGTGGTCGGATGCAAGCGAGTGCACCTTGTGGATCTCACTGTCCCATGGGAGGAGAATATGGAGCATGCGTACGAATGGAAAAAAACCCATTATGAATCATTACAGGCTGACTGTGAAGACAAAGGCTGGGCATGTCTTGTCCAACCAATTGAAATTGGCTGCCATGGTTTTGTAGGGTGATCCACAATCTCTCTTCTATCTTAGCTAGACCTTGTCAACTGCAACATGTGAGTCACAACCAAGCGTCTACAGTCCAGCACTGAACATACCTCAAGCTGGTTCTTGTCTAAATCTTAGAATTTCACCAAATAATCCCTCTACTCCCACGTGCCGAATTTAGCAAATATTCCTGCAACCCCGCAGATGTGCTGACGCATTCCACAGACACCCTCCGATAGCTTCATGCTGCTGATGGTGCCGGGGATGGCAGTACCGCCAATAGCCGCCAAAACTGTGCAATCATCCCTGGTTGGCAGCTGATGAGGAGAGTGCAGCACAAGTTGTATGATCTTCTCCTCTGACTACCTCAGTGACTTCCACCAGGGAAATTGATGATGCTCCCCCATCAGCTTCCAGCTCTGCCCGTACTATAGCGAGCACTGCAGTCTGATGTAGGAGTTCCTTAAAGTGCTCCTTCCAGTGCCCGATTATCTCCTCATTCGAGGTCAACAGAGTCCCATCCTTACTGTAGACAGCTTGAATGGATTTCCTCTCCTGAGGTGCCTCACGGTCCGCCAGAAGCACCTTGGTGCCGACCGAATATCCTTCTCCATGGTTACTCCGAACTCCTCCCACACCTGCTGCTTTGCCTCTGTCACATCAGAGGCTGCCCTCCTTTGGGCCTGTCGATACCTTGCAAATACCTCTGAGATCACATATACTGGAAGGACTCCTTCTTCAGTCAGACATCTTTACTGACCACCGGTGTCCACCACGGTGTTCGAGGGATGCCGCAGAAAACATTGCAGTTATAAATAACACAACTTAGTGAGTGACATGGTTTTTAACTGAACATTATCATTGGGTACAGCCAAAAGGCCTATGGATTGTTACATGTACCGCAAATGTATGTTTTACAAAAAAAAAGTCACGCAACTAGGGTTGGGTATTGAGAACCGGTTCTTTTCGGGTATCGTTAAGAAATTATTTGATCCACCGACATCAACAGCCTTTTTGCTTAACGTTTCCCTTATTGGTCCTTCAGAGCGGCCGTTGTTTTGGGAGGTTTTTGTCTGGAAAATGATCATGTCTTTACGTTGATTACAGAACCCCTGCAGGGTCTGTAATCAACCATTTCTGCAGCGCAGCTCTTCTTTGAAGCTTGACGCAATGAAGCATTGATCCGACCCGCTGCATCATGGTTCTTTGTTTTATTTCACTTTATCTTAATTTTTTCCCCACTAAAACCCCAAAGAGCATATGTCTGAGTAATATTTACCTTTTATATGTTAAACCGACCTGTTACGTTCTTCTGAAACAGTTGATAGATGTATTTTAAAACTTAAAAACGGTACCGATGCTAACGCAATAGCATGTCTATGGCATTTTCAATGTTAAAGTTAGCATTAAGCTGTTCGAATCTCAGCATGTTTATGTGTATTTGTTTTCAGTATAATAATTAATGGCTCAGCGTTTGTTGTCGTAAAAGAGTCAAATGTATTACAAATTGTAATATTTTTTAATTTATTTTTGTTTATATATTAATAATAATAGAAACAACAACAATAATAGTAATAATAACTAATAATGCTAAAATTCAATTTTAGAGAAAGAGACAAAGAACCTGATTAAAAACACAACAGAAAATATAAAACCAACTAACTGAACATAAATAAATAAATATAGAAATAACTGTTTCGTGTGAACACGTAGTGACTCTTACACCTCCACTTCATCCCTGTTTTAGTTAAGTTTAATGACAATTTGTTTCGGTCAAACCATATTTTTACTTTAATTTTCCTCAGTGATTTCCTCCAGAACTGTCTGTCAACCTAGAAAACTACTACATCCTAGTAAGAGCAGAATACTACTGGACTGAATCTGAATAAGGAAAGTTGGGTTTTTCTCACCAAAATGGATGCTGCAGTCACTGAAGTTTATTGTCTGGAATAGCCCCAGATTGCATTTCAGTGCTTCTAGAATTCAAACATTTTTGTGTGGATGGTGTTGGGGGGTAATTTTGGGTAACAGCTTTTTTTGTTTTTCACCACTTTCATCCCTGAATTTGTCAGTCCTGAGTCACTTTTTGTGCAGATTAAAGTTAGTAACTGGGACTTCTGTCTTGTTGCGAGAAAGAAACAAGAATCGTCTTCCGTTCTGCTCACACAGCTCCAAATGCTGCACGGCTCTCTGCCGATTCAAGTTAGAACGATAGCGTCCAGTCGGAATTAAAAAAGTCAAAGCAAAATGCAGTTTAAATCAATTGACACCTCTTTCCAAATGTTGTAATACAAACAAACTGAAAATTATCAAAATGTTTTTTTCTTCCCAAAATGAGGCGTCCTGCGCAGACGTGCTGAGGTCAGCTCAGAGGTATGGAGAGACATTCATGCCAAAATGTGTGAAAGGAAATGTTTTTGACAAAAACTACAGATTTTGTTTATTTTTATTTTTGTCCAGAGATCAAGGATCAGTGACCAATTTCACATTTATTTACGTTAAGACTCAATAAAATGTTATTGACATAGAAAACCTGTAAAGCCTACTTGTAGTACACATAAAATTCACAAGATGTATCGTAAGGGAATTGATAAAGAATCGGATCGATAAGCAGAATCGATAATGGCATCGATATTGATAACATCTTATCAATACCTATCCCTACTCACAACATTACCTGTACACCAATATAATTGTTCTTGCCTCCACCAGCGAAGTTGGAGGAGGTTATGCTTTTGCCCCTGTTTGTTTGATTGTGAACACCCTGGAGCCCATATATCATGATGAAATTTTTACTGATTCATAATCTGATAGGCAAACTGATTCACTTTTCAAAGTCATAGCTCAAAGGGCAAAGTCAGGAAAAATCTTGAAATATTGGAAAATCCCTATCTTTAACGATTTTTCAAAAATTCATAACTGTCAAAAAAATTCAAATTTCTTTCATATTTGTTATGTAAGATGGTATCGTTTATCGACTGATATCTGTAATCGTGATCTGATCCAGATTACAGATTTTGTGGCCATTTAAATTTAACATAGAATAATGTATTTTTTATATTATAGCTTAACCAAACATGCCCCAATCACTCTATTTGAAAGACTGGCACTCGCTATCGCCTGACAAAGACTGATCCGGATCTGATCCGCACTGTGGATTTTGTGGACATTTGAATTTTATATTGAAAAGCCTATTTGGTGTACATTTTGCATTTTATCTCAATCAAAAGTGCCTCAATCGCTCTCATTTGTGACAGTGAGGTGCAAACTGACACTCTCAATGAACAGACTAAGTTTGATCTTTGACTCTTTCTCTCCGATTGTTCTGTCTGAGTTATTTTCATTAGTTACTTCATCCAAACCATCAACATGTTTATTAGACCCCATTCCTGCCAGGCTGCTCAAGGAAGTCCTACCATTATTTAATGCTTCAATCTTAAATATGATCAATCTATCTTTGTTAGTTGGTTATGTACCACAGGCCTTTAAGGTGGCAGTAATTAAACCATTACTTAAAAAGCCATCACTTGACCCAGCTATCTTAGCTAATTATAGGCCAATCTCCAACCTTCCTTTTCTCTCAAAGATTCTTGAGAGGGTAGTTGTAAAACAGCTAACTGATCACCTGCAGAGGAATGGTCTATTTGAAGAGTTTCAGTCAGGTTTTAGAATTCATCATAGTACAGAAACAGCATTAGTGAAGGTTACAAATGATCTTCTTATGGCTTCGGACAGTGGACTTATCTCTGTGCTTGTTCTGTTGGACCTCAGTGCTGCTTTTGATACTGTTGACCATAAAATTTTATTACAGAGATTAGAGCATGTCATAGGTATTAAAGGCACTGCGCTGCGGTGGTTTGAATCATATTTGTCTAATAGATTACAGTTTGTTCATGTAAATGGGGAATCTTCTTCACAGACTAAAGTTAATTATGGAGTTCCACAAGGTTCTGTGCTAGGACCAATTTTATTCACTTTATACATGCTTCCCTTAGGCAGTATTATTAGACGGTATTGCTTAAATTTTCATTGTTACGCAGATGATACCCAGCTTTATCTATCCATGAAGCCAGAGGATACACACCAATTAGCTAAACTGCAGGATTGTCTTACAGACATAAAGACATGGATGACCTCTAATTTCCTGCTTTTAAACTTAGATAAAACTGAAGTTATTGTACTTGGCCCCACAAATCTTAGAAGCATGGTGTCTAACCAGATCGTTACTCTGGATGGCATTTCCCTGATCTCTAGTAATACTGTGAGAAATCTTGGAGTCATTTTTGATCAGGATATGTCATTCAAAGCGCATATTAAACAAATATGTAGGACTGCCTTTTTGCATTTACGCAATATCTCTAAAATCAGAAAGGTCTTGTCTCAGAGTGATGCTGAAAAACTAATTCATGCATTTATTTCCTCTAGGCTGGACTATTGTAATTCATTATTATCAGGTTGTCCTAAAAGTTCCCTAAAAAGCCTTCAGTTGGTTCAGAATGCTGCAGCTAGAGTACTGACGGGGACTAGCAGGAGAGAGCATATCTCACCCGTGTTGGCCTCTCTTCATTGGCTTCCTGTTAATTCTAGAATAGAATTTAAAATTCTTCTTCTTACTTATAAGGTTTTGAATAATCAGGTCCCATCTTATCTTAGGGACCTCGTAGTACCATATTACCCCATTAGAGCGCTTCGCTCTCAGACTGCAGGCTTACTTGTAGTTCCTAGGGTTTGTAAGAGTAGAATGGGAGGCAGAGCCTTCAGCTTTCAGGCTCCTCTCCTGTGGAACCAGCTCCCAATTCAGATCAGGGAGACAGATACCCTCTCTACTTTTAAGATTAGGCTTAAAACTTTCCTTTTCGCTAAGGCTTATAGTTAGGGCTGGATCGGGTGACCCTGGACCATCCCTTGGTTATGCTGCTTTAGACGTAGATTGTGGGGGGGTTCCCATGATGCACTGTTTCTTTCTCTTTTTGCTCCGTATGCATCACTCTGCATTTAATCATTAGTGATCGATCTCTGCCCCCCTTCACGGCATGTCTTTTTCCTGTTTTTTTCCCTCAGCCCCAACCAGTCTCAGCAGAAGACTGCCCCTCCCTGAGCCTGGTTCTGCTGGAGGTTTCTTCCTGTTAAAAGGGAGTTTTCCCTTCCCACTGTGGCCAAGTGCTTGCTCATAGGGGGTCGTTTTGACCGTTGGGGTTTTTCATAATTATTGTATGGCCTTGCCTTACAATATGGAGCGCCTTGGGGCAACTGTTTGTTGTGATTTGGCGCTATATAAGAAAAAAGTTGATTGATTGATTGATCCACATCTGATCCATATTTTGATTTTAACATTGAAAAGCCATTTTATTATCATCATCATCATCATTATCATTTACTAATGTATTGTGTAGTGTATATAACATGATTTTTTTTTAGGTGTAGTAATGTAAAAGCTCTTTCAGTCTCACCATCCATTTATAATCATATGCAATTTTGCACTGTAATTTTCTGTGAAAAAATTAATTGAATTGTTTCCTGAAACAATGCTGCATGATATCATAACACTTCATAGTTTAAATTTTTCTGTGATATTACACTGTAAATGTTATTTCCTCATTTTGGGGACAAACAGCTGACTCCTGATATTTTTTAAAGAACGATTTCTGATTTAAATAGATAATTCGCTAGATCTTTACAACTGGGTATGTGATAAATTTCTGATAAAATATATTAAATTAGGCAGCACGGTGGTTTAGTGGTTAGCACTGTTGCCTCACAGCAAGAGGGTCATGGGTTCAATTCCCTCCTGTGGTGTTTCTGTGTGAAGTTTGCATGTTCTCCCCGTGTTTGCGTGGGTTTCCTTGGGGTGCTTCGGTTTCCTCCCACATCCAAAGACATGCGGGTTAGGTGGATAGGAATCTTTAAATTGTCCATAGGTGTGCGAGTGGGTGTGATTGTTTGTCTGTTTGTGGCCCTGCGACAGACTGGCGTCCTGTCCAGGGTGTACCCCACCTCGCGCTCTATGACTTCTGTGATAGGCTCCAGCCCCCGGCGACCATTGATTGGACTAAGCGGTTGAAGATAAGTGTGTGACACAACAGGCCAAATTTTTTCGATGCACAATCTCTCCAGTCACAAGCACAGAAGCCGATAATTCCTTCAGAGCTGTTGTGTGTCTTGGTGGGTTCCGTCATTATTGTCCTTTTGCATGGTCATTTTTGATTTTAAGAACTGCCTACTCCACACAAATTTTCCATAGAGTACTATACTGTTTGTTATTGTTAGTGATTGATGTAAATGAAGTACAAGACGTATGAGGTCTGTCCGTAAAGTATCGTACCTTTTTATTTTTTTCAAAAACTATATGGATTTCATTCATATGTTTTTACGTCAGACATGCTTGAACCCTCGTGCGCATGCGTGTGTTTTTCCACGCCTGTCGGTGACGTCATTCGCCTGTGAGCACGCCTTGTGGAAGGAGTGGTCCCGTCCCCTCGTCGGATTTTCATTGTCTGGAAATGGCGGAATGAAAAGGACTTTTTTTCCATCAGAATTTTTTCAGAAGCTGTTAGAGACTGGCACCTGGAAACCATTCGAAAAATTTATCTGGCTTTCAGTGAAAATTTTACGGGCTTCACAGAGAATAAGGACTTTAACTACAGGTTTAAGGACCCCTTTAAAGGACGGTCGGTGCGCCGCGCTGCGAGCTGCGACGATGCGGCACAAACCACTGGATCATTTCTAAGCTGATGGCTCTGTGGATACGAGACCGTCATGTGCTCTTTCTCTGGTTATCACAAGAGCTGGACAAGTTGGGACATGTCTATCTCGGCTTTCAGTGCTTACCAGTCGAGTGAGTATAAAAGAACTTGTGGAGAGCTGGACATGTCCCAACTTGTCCTCTAACACTCCGAAACGGAGGTGTTCCTTTGTCTCGCTTCATCAGCGAATCGGTCGTGACGCGCGAAGCCTCCGCGCGGCTTTCCATGACAAAATCTCTTGTTAAAAGTGAAATCTGCCGGAAAATGGCTGATGTCCAGGTCTTGTGATAACCAGAGAAAGAGCACATGACGGTCTCGTATCCACAGAGCCATCAGCTTACATCCCCTGACTTGGATAAAGAAAAGTGGCAATAACAATGATGATTTACATGTATTACCAAAGGGTGCCATGACTTATGCAAACCCACCATCTTAGCTTTGATATTTTTATTTAGTTTATATCAAGTTGTAGAAATTTGCATTCAGTTTGAGCTAAGGGCCCCTTCACACATAACCCGATTGAAGCCGACTAGCGCACGAAGGAGGAATTGCATGCCATTCGTGAAAAATCAGAGCTGCCTCCAATGCCTCATACACCTGTCCCTACAACCATTCCTGCACACAAGCGGCAGAAACACAGAGTGTGCCCTTTGAAGTCCATTCGATCCCTCTCACGGCAGGTGTCAGCCAAATTCCAGGTTACACACACTAACATCTAATACTGCTCGCGGAGCACTTAGGAAATGTGTGGCCATTCGTGCTGTTAGCATGAAAATAGTGAACAGGCGACAACTATCGAGCTGGATGTGGAATTTGGCTAAGTGCCCCCATGACTGTGGCGTTGCCAAGTACACATGTGGCGTGCCAGAGTGTCTGCTCCCCCCACAGCACATGTGCGTGTGTTTTGCATGCTCCCTTGGTCTCCACCCCCCAAACACGTGGCATGTGTATGGTTTGCGTGCCCCCCCGCAGGCGAGGCGCCTCTCATCTGATCACAGTGACACCATTTTCCGTGTGCTGAATGGACAGGGGGCGTGTCTGGCTGCCAACAGCAGCAGCTGTTGACATGCAGCAGGCGATCTGAATGTCAACGTCTGTCTGACAAGACACACGTGTCCTGTGCGCGGCGTGCTGCAGGTGACAAGCCAACAGTGTGACAAATATGCCACTTTCAGTCATGTATCAGCAAAAATACGCTGTAACAAACGCCATTTGGTCAGTTATTATGGTGCTTCTTTCGATGTAATTAAAGATGACATAAACCTCCTCATCTCAAATTTCTTTTTAAATACGTTTATCTCCTTGTTTTCAGGCATTTCATGCTGCTGTTATAAGACGGTGATTGTAGTGCAGTACTAAAGTTTCCATCTGTTAATCAGAGCTTTTTTAAATTGCAGGTTCGAATCCCGCGAGTGGCTTTTTTTTTTTTTTTTATTTAACCAGGGTTTTTTTTAACCGCAGGGTTCTGTATTGTGTCCCCTTTTATTTATTATTTATATCAACCCAGTGATTTTCACTAATTATGCACCAATATCTACTCTATCAGTGTCCAGTGATTGTAGTATTTATTTATATACCCAGCTGAATGGCTGGACATAAGAAGACATAATGAGAGAGCACTGCTTCATTCATGTCATTTCATGACATTACGTCTGTGACCTTGGGTCATCTACAGAGGAACAGATGGTTCATACTTGTGTTGTCTGCTCGATAAGAGGGATTCAATAAATTCCGGTGTTTTTTTTTTTTATGGTGTGGTTTTTATTTTTTCCTCCATAGCAGCGGTGCGATGTGGTTCCACATGCTCCAGCTGCTCGCCCTGTGTTCGTGCACATGTTCGTGCCACCAGTGTATCGTGCATGACTGTGTGATTGTGCGTTCCTCCAGACAGCAGGTGGAATATTTCGTGGTTCCCCCATTTCATTCTTGGTTCGCAGATTGTCTTCCGGTTTTTGCGCCTTTCGTGTTATGTGTGAAGGGGCTCTTAAGGACGATAATTTTAGAAATTTTTATATCCAGAAACCTGATTACTTTTTGTGTTCAAAATCTCAGTCTCAGTTTATTTATAAAGCACTTTATGCATACCAACAACCAAAGCACTGTACACAACAAGAACAGGCAAGTTAAAATAAATAAATAAATAAATAAATAAATAAACCACAGTTACAAGCAGAAACACATGAACAAATTAATGGCATGAACAAATTAAAATCTGAAACCCCAAGGGGTGAACACTATTGCAAGGCACTGTACTGGAGCGCTTGATGAAATTCTATTGTACCTGCATTAAATGTCCACCAGGTAGAAGTAGAGACGCTTGAATCTTCGACTGGACTGGGTTGCTTGACGCGAGGATGTTTCGCTTCAAATCGCAGAAGCTTCCTCAGCTAAAATTCTTGCTCTGGTAGTCTGACTTCTGTCTTGACTCTTGTAGAGAAGAATAAATAGAAGCCACAAAAGCTGGAGTTTTAAACCTAACCAGACCCCTCCTAAGGAGAGGCAGACTCCTGTGGGCTAGTGACTAAACAATAGCTCTAATTAGCACCTATTGTGCTCTAGTTAGCTCCCTCCTAATGACAGGGCAGCTGTCCCTCCTAATGATGGAATGGACGCCTCTCTTGACGACTCTCCTGATGACGTTTTCATTTCTTCTCTCTGGCTAAGATTTTAACTTCCTGAAAATGGTTTGAGAGAGGGGTCAAGGAGGCATTCTATGTGAAACAGTTGAAACCCAGCCTTAACCGGGGAGTGGGTCTGAGACACGCTTTGTCCCCTCTTTAAATGGGGTACTCAGGTCAAAGCAGTTTCAGTCTTTTGTTCATGGTAATGAGTCATTCACATCATCAGGAGAGTCGTATACTCGTATACCCCCCCTCTCACCCTATGACTGCTGGGATAGGCTCCAGCCTCCCTGTGACCCTTAATTGGAGTAAGCAGGTATAGAAAATGAATGAATAAATGAGAGAGTGAGTACTGTGGGCTCCTGTTCTTAATCCAGGTACGGTCAGGTTTTCAGAATTTTGGCATCCACTTGGGATTGAAGTATTGACTACCATGAAAACCAGACTCAGTCCCAGTTACTTGCTGCTCAGTCAAAAAGTCAACAATCAAAAATTAGCGAAATTCTTGAGAGATTTGCTTATTTTGGCAATAAATGGGAACTAAATGGTAAATTAATTGCATGTATATAGGTCTTTTCCATCTTTTGCAGATGCTCTACAAGCTTTACAATGATGCATCATATTTATCCACCCTCACACACTGATGCCAGGATGCTGCCATGCTAAGCATTCAACTGCACACTGTGAGCAACATGGGGATTAAGGACCTTGCCCAAGGGCACCTCAGATGCCTTAGAACAGTAGTTCCCAAACATTTCAGGTCACACACCCCTGTGTGCATTCTGACTCAGTTAGCCCCCCCCCCCCCAACCCATAATAATAATCAGTGTTGTGCAAGTTCACACTTCACAAGAACTATAATAACAAACACTTCAAACATTTTATTTTATTGTGCTGTTTCACTCATACCTTGTTCAGTCTGGATTATCTGATTTTTTTTTTTTTTTTCTTTCAGTTTGGTCCAAACCAAAGTAGCAGGTGTGAAAGCTGCTTAACTGAACATGTTATGTCAACTCAAAAATACGAGTGAAAGGGTTGCCTTAATATTCAAAGTTAAGTGAAAAATGTTTCTGTGTAGGCTCTCAGTTAAGTGAAAAATAATTTTTTTTTCTTCTAACATGACTTTTTGTTATCTTGATTAACAATTCCTTGTTATGTAAGTCTATAGACTCAGATGCATGGGAAGTCAGATATGACACTATGGGTATGTAGTATAAATGGACTGCATTTATATAGCGCTTTTCCATCTACATCAGACGCTCAAAGTGCTTTACAATTATGCCTCACATTCACCCCGATGTCAGGGTGCTGCCATACAAGGCGCTCACTACACACCGGGAGCAATGAGGATTAAAGGCCTTGCCCAAGGGCCCTTAGTAATTTTCCAGTCAGGCGGGAGATTTGAACCCATGGACTGGACTCAAGCCCAACACCTTAACCACTAGACCATCACCTCCCCTTAGTGATGGTCTAGTATACTTCCCTATTCATGCTCCAGCATACAAGCAACTTAATACTGAGCACTCAAGCAGGGGTGGTTAATGCGCTTGGTTTCAGTTCAGAAGGTTCCGGGTTCAAATCCCACCCCTGCCACATTTCTCCATGTAATGTGGAGTTGCGTCAGGAAGGGCATCCGGCGTAAAACTTGTGCCAATTCAACATGCAGATCCACCTTGGATTTGCTGTGGCGACGCCAAGTGCAAACAAGGGAGCAGCCGAAGGGACTTACTTACTCAAGCAATAGGAAAAGGCTAAGTGGTTCCTCTCATATCACCTAGCTACAGCAGATAGATGGTTATTTTCAGCATGCAGGGATGGACTCATTGTCTGTCTGGATGGTTGCTAACCTGCACTCGGGATGGTTCCATTGTTGGGTCCCCAATACATGACAACCTGGAAGTGAGTTTCTCCTTGGTATTGTCAGTATATTTTATGCTCTGTGGATGCTTTCTAGCTCTGTACTATTGCAGCTGAATTATGACTGTTCTGTTTTGCTCTTCTTGTTGCCTCTGGATGGTGCTCTGCAGTTTCATTGGAACATTCCTGGTTGCTGTCAGTTATTCCCCTGCATCCTCATCTTACCTAATCAGCTTTCCTGCCTCACAGACCAACGGGATGCTGGAGATGTAACACTTTCGTACCAACCCATCTGTGATACAAATTTAAAGCACATAGGTGGGCAGATGAGAGATAACTCTTATATGCATGAAAGAGATCAAATTGGGATTAAGGAGATTAATTTCAAATGGTAATTGATAAAGTTTTTCAGCAGATTTATCTAACTTTCTAAACGATGTCAAATGTGGTGTGATTTAATTTGCTAACAGATGAATGCTTTGTAAATTGCTGTGCTTCAGGCTTGTGTCCCTTTGGTTGGTGTAGAATCATATATGAGCAAATTTCATGACTTGTGAACATCTGATTCATTTCTCTTAACTTCCTCTGGGGTTTAAAGAAATAATTACTAGTTTTGAAACACAAATTCAGACTGAAACTAATTCAGTTTGTGAGTATGGCTGGAGGGTGAGTCTGAGTGGCGTATAAAAGGTTGCAGCTAGACTTCAGTCAGAATACAACGGGGAACAATTCCCCCCCCTTTCAGTGTTGGTAAAATGACCTTATATATATATATATATACACACACACACACACAGAGTTTAGGACTTTAGAAGAACTACATCTTGCACAGTCCTTGAGGCCCATTGGGGCAGTGATTATCCCTGGTTGTCATAGCATGAAATGTACAAGAGTCTATGACTCTTCTTGGACAGGATGCCAGTCCAGCACAGTTTACTGCCTACGCCCATCTTCAACCTGGCTGTTGCAGATAGTTACTTCTGAGGGTTGAGGATTTACCAGTTACCTGCCTGAGTAGTTGCTATTCAGGAAACACTGGTTCCACAGTGGCTGCAGGAGTGCATAGCAGCAGGGCATACTGACCTGACGAACATCTGTTCAACAGCGCTACCTGTTCTGCTGACTGTGCATTCAGTGAGCAGGGAAAAAGCTCCATATACATTTGTGCTCAAAAGTTTACATACCCTGGCAGAATTTTTGCTTTTTTGTCCATTTTTGAGAGAATATGAATGACGACACACAAATTTTTTTTCACTCATGGTTAGTGGTTGGGTGAAGCCATTTATTGTCAAACAACTGTTTCCTCTTTTTAAATCAAAATAACAAGAGAATAAACCAAATGACCCTGATCCAAAGTTTACATACCCTTACCAAAAAATAGTACTGATAAGTATATAAAAAGTAAACTAGAAGTATACTTGAAACATACTTGCATATACTACTTTTTGGTAAGGGTACTCCTGTTCTTAATACTGTGTATTGCCCCTTTAACATCAGTGACAGCTTGGAGTCTTTTGTGGTAGTTGTGGACGAGGCTGTGTGATGGTAAAGCTGCCACTCAATATGTCCTGGTCTTTATTTACATCAGTTACGAAAGAAATACAGTATGGCACTTTATGGTAAATCTACATGGAGTAGACAGTTCTCAAAAACTGAGTGACTGTGCAAGAAGAAGAGTGAGGAAAGCCAGTAAGACACCCAGACAACCCAGGAGAAGTTATGGGCTTATGTGGCTGTGACTGGAGAAATTGTACACAGTGCAAGCTTTGCATTTTGCATCACTACTCTTAGCTTCATAGTGGAGTAGAGCAGAGGAGGATTTTATTTTACCAAAACTGATCAATCCAGGCTTGCATCTCAGATGTACCTTCTGGCAATTTGTAGCTAAACTTTCAGGTCTTCTTTTTAAGAAAATCCTGCTTTATACTGTAAGGCAGTTAAGCTGTTAATAAGCCTACAAGCATGCTGTTCTATTTTGTTTTAATCTTAATCTTAATCGTCCGTGAAGATAATTTTATTAACTACACAGATGTATAATAAAACAAATGGTGACTGGTTTATAACACAATGATGACAGAGTGTGAGGGGAGAGAGAGCGAGGAACCGCAGCAACAGCCAGTTTTGTTTTTTTTTTCCCTTTTCTTTGTTTACATGTACGCGTGCGAACGGCAGAGGAGGTCCTGAAACTGGAGCTCCTGCAGCTCAAATAATGAAACTCCCCGAATTGGGAATGTGCCATGAGGATGTTGTGAACCCAGGGACGGCGCCGCTGGCGACGTTTGTCAGCTTTCCACAACAAATAGAGCACAGCAACCTGCCCCGTGTGTGAGTCATAAAACGCAGGGAAGACGAAGACAACACACTGGAAATTTTTTCCTTATTTATTCCTTTATTGGTTCATTCTACTGGTGCTTATAGGTGATAAAACTTGGATAAAGTTACTTGCACCAGTGCTAGTGGGGTATAAAATTACGTGCACTGCTCGAATAATACGTGCACAAACTAGCACATGCGCATACTAATTCGACCCCTGGCCAGGGTATGTAAACTTTTGAGCACAACTGTACACTGAAGTGATGCATCCTTAAAAAAGAAACCTGCATCCTTAAAAAAGAAACCTATTTCTTAAGGATGCACGATCCACACTTTTTCACTTCCGATCTGAAACCAAACCCTGAATTTGGATATCTGCCGATACCGATACTGTTTTGATACCAGAGCTCTGTTTGCTTTAATATTATTATTGTCATTATTGTTGATTTTATATGAGGATGTTTTGTATCCCCAGTTATACAGCTTCATGATGAAGTGGTATAGAGGAAGATTTTCTTAAAACAATTTGCCAGAAGGTACATCTAAGATGCAGACCTAGATTTGAGGTTTTGGTGAAAGATTTAAGTACATTTAATTATTTTTGGTGGTTTCTTGTGGCATTTTGGAAATGCAAAAATGCGCTCTATATACTCATACGCAATTTTTGGGGCACCAGATCATGGGAGATGAGCTTCCCCATTGAGGTGAGCTCCCCATAGCAGAGCACATTTACATGACCATAATAATCAGATAACTGTTAGTAATCAGATAACTATAACAATCTGGTCTCTCCCTTTTACATGCACTACAGTAATTCAGTGATTAAAAAAAAAACCTGGTTTACATGATTTTAGTTCATAAGTTGGGTTTCTTTCAAAGTGAAGAAAAGACAAACGGCAGGTCTGGGGAAAAAGGATAGATTTTATAGAGAAACGACAGCACGCTCCCTGTGTCCCTCTCTTTCTCGCTCCCTCTCACTGTCTCCCGCTCTCTCTCTGTCTCTCTCTCTCTCTCTCTGTCTCTCTCGCCAAGAAACAAGTTCTTTAGATTAGATAGATTTATTTTTGTAAATTTGTGTTTTTAATGTTAAGCACTTTGGACACCAGTCGGTGCTGTAAAGCGCTTTATAAATAAATGTTGATTGATTGATTGTTGATAGATTTCTGAAACACGTAAATGTAAATGAATGAAATAAATCTGATTAATGGTGTACATGTAAATGGGCCATTGTTTGGTCAGTGGCTGAAGTTTCATCTCTTAAACACCAGATGGTACACCTACCTACCCTGAGTACATATGCAATTTTTAGGAAGGGGCACATTTCCAAAATGCCACAAGAAACCACCAAAAATTATATTTGGAGTCATATTTGGAGAAAGTCTGGGTCATTCTGGGTAAATCATCGTACCCTTCCAGCCGTCTCCATTTGTCTTGCTGCCCCTCTGGCTTTAAAAAAAAAATCCTTGTGCTCTTTAATGTGGCACTTTTTCATTTGTTTGATTAAATTGGAAGAGTTCAGGCACAAAACCACGTAAACGCCACGCCCACGGAAAATGAGAACCATTGCAAGTGAAAGCTTACCAAGGCTCGTATCCGATAACAAAATCAGTTCTACTGCAACACCCCGTAAATCCTGTGGTAAATGCAAGTCAAGATACGGTTTGTATTCAGAACTCGTAAGCGCCATCCCAGTTTGTGTGCAAAACCACACATGGAACAGCGCACCACTCACTGGCATGTATCTCGGTCACGTGATGCAAAGATTGTGGCTCCCACGAGAGCTTCTCTGATGCTGCGTTTACACATAACGACGGCACGTCACGAATGCCACGAAGTATACATTCTTGGCTGCTGATCACAAATGTGACGATTTGAGACAGAAGCGTCAGGTGTCCTCAGGAACTGCTGGAACCTGTTACCACGTGTTATGATTAATGGAATGTGTTGGTGGAGCATTATCAGGAACCATTACGCATAGTCAAGAATAATGTTCCGCGCTGTTGCACGCTATTGCTTAACTATTGCTTCTTCAGCATACTGCAGGAATGAAACTGAATGTGGTGCAGCAGGGTTTAATTGTGCGCACGTCAGAGAAGAACGCCCTCACGCTCTATTAAGGATCATCACTAATCAAGACGGACCAATACGCTCAGTTGCGACCTCCACGACATGAGGCAAAATGACGGTGGTGCGTGACATTCGTGGAAGATTTTTTTGACAGCCAAAAAACATGCTCCACGAAAATCACAAATATCACGCACCAACATGCACTATTAAGAAACCTATTCAGATGCGTTAAGTCACATTAACAATGTCAGGTATGTGCCAAGAATGATGCAAAAATGACATTCATAATGCGTACTGCCTATGAGTAAACGCAGCATTAGCGTACATTAAAGTGATGGACTTACTGAGTTTTGCAAACAAACTGAGGGTGGAGATACCAGGCTTTGCAGCCAAATCTATTAAAGGTTGCTAATTGATACATTTCTGAATAAAGGTTGACTTTTGAGATTCTGCTATTTTGTTCATTGCATCATAATCATTTCATAACAAGAAAGAATGATTCATGGAGATGTACAAGTTCCATCAGGTAAATATCCTTATTTAAAACAAGAGTGGTCTGGTGGATATACGGGGTTTTGCCCCTGAACTCTCCATTTGCTGTATTGTAGGTTGCGATGGAGCTGCCACCTCTTGGTACAAAGGCTTTGCAAACATTGCACGTTGCTGCCTTGCTTTGCGGTGTTTCTAGTGTAAAATACAGCAGACATAATGTCATGAAAGTTGGTCAGCCACAGGACTGCTTAATGCTTGCCTGCTAGCTGGCTGCAAACTGTGGAAGGCATTTCCTGAATGGAGGCGTGTCTTAATGAGACACGGAGTAATGAGCCTCTGTTCAAGAAATCCCTTCCACAGTTTGAAGTCACGTAGCAGACCAGCCAGCAAGACGTTACAAGAGAAAACGCACACGTAGACGTGGCTCCTGGATCGGAAAACTCCACAGGTTGTATCAGAAAATTCTGATCTGTGAATTACGTTGGTATCTGGTTCCAATACCGATATTGGATCGGCTCGGCCCCATCCCCATCTATACCTGTTGCATGAAATGAAATCAACACATTCTCTCCTTCCAGAGAATGGGAATCTCTCTGTGTTTCTTCCACAGAGTATGTTGGTGTGTACAGAGATGGTTTTACTCCAAACAAGGAGATATGGATAAATTGAGCCACTTCATGTCTAAATTTTACTAACAGCAAAAGAACTTTGTAAATAAAAAATGAACTGCATTCACTATGTTCCATTACTGTACCACTTTCTCATTTCTAAATGTACAGTGACAGGCATCTACAAAGTCCCTCAAGTCTAACATAACTCAAATTTTGAACTACAAGAGAATTTTTTTTTTCCCACAATATGACCCCTTTAAAAAAAAAAAGTCCTATTACCACTTTATTATTGCAGCCAAAATTTGATGGGTTCTCTAACAGAATAGCCTCAACCTTTTTCATCAAGTTTTCACCTGAGATATCTGTAAACCTTGTGCAATTTTCCTGTGCAATATGATTCCACAGTTGTACATAATTCTCGTTTTACATTTTACTTGGTCCACATTTTATTTTATTTTACCTTATGTTTATATTAGTTGTACATATACTCTGAATAATTTACCATTAAATTTCACTGTCTTTTATATTGGCTAAAAATTACTCGCACCACGGAAAGCACCTTTTTGGAGTTGCACTCAAATCTCGTTGCAATGCAAATTACAATGACAATAAAGGCGATTCTGATTCTGAGATCACATTTAATCTTCTTTAATATTAATTTGCTTTATGTTCTTTTTGATGGGTCAGGATGATCAATAAGATCCTGCCTGCAGTCCAACCTCCTCTTTGGGCCTGAAGCCAGCATGTGTAACATTTAATCTGTCAGTTAGGGAGCCTTCTCATTTATGCACATTTTACACATATTTATTGCTACAGTGGTAGCAAATAAAACAGTTTTAATGTAGAAGAGTGAGCCTGTATTATGTTAGCTTGCAGTTTTATTTTAAAAGTAATCTGACTGGTTCACAAGTCTCTCGTGGCATGATTAAGTGACTACAAGATGAAAAGATTTAAATGATAAGATTCAAGCAGATAAAAGATGCACAGCTGAACCAACCATGTGTTTACAGAGCAGTACACTGACACACTTACGTCAGTCAATATATTGATGCTTTGTAATAGGCTCTAAATGACTCAAGTTAGAGACTGCTGTGAAGCAAACCATCTCAATGCTTCTTTTTATCCAACTCATTTCACTCTGAATACAAAACATAAACCAGGGCTTAAAGTTCTTTCGATTTCACACAGGTGTCTGTGGTACCTGAGCGCTGCATGTTTTCATGATTGGAGTTATTCAACCAGTGATGCTTTAAAACAATTATTTCTATTTCATTGATATTACCTTTTCAGTAATATTTAGCTACTGTGCTTAAGAGTTATTTTCACTGACCTGCAAATGGCCCAAATATCATTATTAAGGTATTTTTTGTTTGAGGTGTAGTCACTAACTGCAAATCAGCCTGTGCATCTCTGCTAGGCAACCAGTCCAAAAAAAGAAAAAAAAAAAATCAGGTTTGGGGGCAGCTTGTGATGTTGGTGGCCTTTTCCAACACATCTTGTTATTGATATTATGTGCAGCTCAGTCAGCAGATTAAAATGTGGTTAAAGTATGTCATCCACAGACCTAAATCAATAGAAACTAATGTGTTCATGTGAGACACACATAACGTTTAATGAGAGCATGTTTAGTTATTCATGCTGTTTGGTGACAGTAATGTGTCACTACAGTAGAAGTGAACTGGAAACAGAGAAGTGTGTGTGTGTGTGTGTGTGTGTGAGAGAGAGACAGGAATTACAAGGGCCTGTTTACTGTCAGGTGTTGCAACTAATTAAATATGAGAGAACAGGCAAGCTTGGTTGTTTCTATCATTAGCTAAGACAGACATGGGTCACAGACATTTTAATCACAGAGGGGGTGGAAATGGCACCTTTACATACAACAAACAAGAAAATCAGTTTTTTGCAAAGGATGTACACACAGATCTGAGAAAGCTTCTAACAAGCTGCGGTGTCACTGTGTGTGCTGGTCATAGATACTCTGGGAAAAACCTTTCCAATGTTCACATCCCTTTTCCAGACAAGTGAGGTGTAGGAACAGCTAATCGATACCTTGTGAATTCCCTACGCACCCCCTCATGAGGCTGATCAATATTTCTGGCAATTAGAATCCCCTATCTGCATGGCAGTAGGGACCTTGGGGTGACTCACCAGCCCACAAACACCCAATTTAGTCCTCAGCCTATCACTTAATTATTAAATCCTCACTAATGGCTATTGGCAGGTGGCAGGCGCACTTATAGTGGTCCCAGTGGCTGAGGGAACACGAGACCTTTGCCAAGGTGCTGGTTAAGATGCTCCCGCCTCACTTCTGCCGTGCAGTTAAACATCTGATTTCACAGGAGGACCTTGACCTGAAATGATCCACCTGTTGAATGTTGGAGGGTGCGGAATGGGCTCAGGGGGATAGGTGGGAAAGTGAGGTTCTGGAAGGCTATGAATCACAGCACAGAAACATCTGTCACTCATTTCTGCTTGAGGCACAGCAGGATTATTAATGCTTTCATAGTAAGAGGATTTCCTGGTGTTTTATTGACTTGGGATCACAAGATATGATTTAAATCAAGTCTCATGATAATTCATGGTATCGGCCCTGGACATGCTTCAGGATATTTAAATGAGAATAACTGTGCCAACAACTGCAGCGCTAACCCCTGGAGGGTGTATAGTAACCTGTAGTTACCCAGTTAATGCTCACTTCTTAATTTTTACACCCTTGGGTCTGCTCTGGCTTTAACACCTCACCAGCTGTTCCTGAATCTACTGAAGCAAACTGCTGGTATAATGCTCCTCCTCCTGACAACTCCTGGGCTCTGATATGAATACAAAAAGAAATGTCTAAAAAGAAGCCAAAAAAAAAAAAAACCCAAACAAACAAAAAAAACCCCAAAAGCAGACATATGTGCTTTTATCCCAATACTCATTCTTTTCCAGGGAAAATGGCAAATAATTACATGTCAAGAAGGCCTCACAGTTTCCATGTTTTCATTTCAATACCAGCTGAATTCTGCAGTGGGGTAATTACCTCCACCAACTGACAGAGAGATTATGCGACTGCCCCATCTATGTGTCAGTCTCAATGTGGATGCTAAAGCTTACAACAGGAATCCCAGAGATGTTTAGCTTTATCACTATGCTGGATGAAGAGAAGGTAGCTCAGTGAGATGAGTTGGGTTTACCAGTATGTCAACCTGGGTTTGATTCGCGGTCATGCTCCCTGTCTGTGTCCTCAGGCAAGATGCTTCATCTGCATTGCCTCAATCAACCCAGTCTTAAATGGGTACCAGGGGTCCTTCTTTTCTCAAACTTTTGTCTTCAATGCAATTTTCCCAAAACTTGATTATGGAAGTTTAATAGCATCTTCAATAAACACAAGGCCCAAGGAACTGACAGCACAGAGATAAAGAAAACACCAAATACATTTGATAATATACAATGTAAGAGAAAGTCAGAGATTTAAGAACTCTTTTCCTCAACTGAAATGAGGAATGATATTTGAACAAAGGGATATGATATGCAGTGCAAGCAATGAGGGGCATGAAACGACTAATGCATACCCTGTGCACTCTTCACACCATGATATACAAGGTCTGTTAGAAAAGTATCGGACCTTTTTATTTTTTGCAATAACTTTATGGATTTGAATCACGTGTGATTGCATCAGCCAAGCTTGAACCTTCGTGAGCACGCTTTGTGGGAGGAGTGGTCCAGCCCCCTCGGCGGATTTTCATTGTCAGGAAAATGGCCGAGCGACTGCCGCTTTGCTGCATCAAAATTTTTTCAGAAACTGTGAGAGACAGCCAGCTGGAAACCATTCGGAAACTTCAGATGGCTTTTGGTGAAGATCTTATGGGCATCACACAGATTAAGGAGCATTACAACCGGATTAAAGACAGCCCACAGTGGCTGAGGGCGCGCCGCACTTCGAGCGGCCATCGACAGGCTGAAACGACCAGATCATTTCCAAAGTGAAGGCTGTGTTGATCCGGGACGTCGTCTGACTACCAGAGAAATGTCAAGAGAAGTGGACATAGCACTTTTTTGGCACATTACACTGTTACAGGAGATTTTGTAATGAAAGACGTGCGGCGGAATTCGCGCGTCCAGACGGAGCTGCTAATGGCGCAGAACAAAAAGCACCTCCGTGTTGGAAGTCTCACGGGACATGCCCAGCTCTTCCACCATTCGGAAGATTCAGACGGCTTTGGGTGGCCTTTCAGTCTAGTGAGTATCCGAGAAATTGTCGAAGAGCTGAGCATGTCACAACATGTCCTGTGAGACCAACATGGAGGTGCTTTCGTTCCGCGCCATTAGCAGCTCCATGGCGAATTCCTCCGCTCCTATTTTCATGACAAAATCTCCTTTAACAGTGGAATGTGCCGGGAAAGTGCTGATGTCCACCTTTTCTGCCATTTCTATGGTAGTCAGACGACGTCCTGGATCAACACAGACAGCATTCAGTTTGGAAATGATCTGGTCGTTTCAGCCTGTCGATCGCCGCTCCGCTATTGTGCGCCGTCTTTAAACCGGCTGTACCACTCCTTAATCTGTGTGATGCCCATAAAATTGTCCCTGAAAGCCATCTGAATTTTCCGAATGGTGTCCACCTGGCTGTCTCTCACAGTTTCTGGAAAAATTTGATGCGGCGCTGCTCCAGCCGTTCAGACATTTTCCTCACAATGAAAATCCGACGAGGGGGGAGGACCAGTGCTCACTCAAAGCGTGCTCACAGGCGAATGAGGCAAAAGACAGGCGTGAAAAAACTCACGCATGTGCACGAAGGTTCAAGCTTGGCTGATGCAATCACACGTGATTCAAATCCATAAGGTTATTTGCAAAAAATGAAAAGGTCCGATACTTTTCTAACAGACCTCGTACAAGTAAATATACACAATGTATAAGTAAACATACATATACAGTAATCTGTAATGATGCTTTGATGATGACTTCATCTTGTTACTTCTGCGTGACTTCTTTATTAAGTCATTAATACCACCATCAGTCACAAATATTTTGCTGAACAATATATGTGTTAGATCATCAATCTCTGCTTCTTTGTTGAGATGTACAAATAAATGTGATTTTTGGATCATGGTTTTCACCTTGACCTATGATCAAACTACTCCAAAATGTAATCACCTACAGATATGAGTAATATTCTGCCAACTTTGAATAATAATAAATAAATAAATACATACATAAATAAATAATTATACATAAAAATGAAAAATATATGATATATATGATATGATATATATATTTTTATTTTTCAAGGTGTCATACACCAAAGAGGTGCCCAGCCCACATGGGCTTATAAGACACACCATAGAAAACAAAGAACAATAAACAGAGGGATGCCACAACACATCCACCAATCTAGAACTGACATTTACAACTTACAATACTCAGAACATACTTCATTATCAATCAGTTTCAGTATGCAGTCATAGCTTCATAATCAAACATAAAGTGCACCCCTGCGGAGCAGGTAGGCATCCAACATAAATTGAGCCATATGGAAAACCTTTTTGTTAAATAAATATGCAAGTCTACATTCATCTGTCATATAAAATAAATCGGGACATTCAGTGGTCATTCTAAGAAAAAACGTATGCCTCAGATTATGGTAGAAAGGACAGTAGAACAAAAAATATGAAATATGAAAATAAGAGCAATCAGAGATTTTTGACATCTGGAGGAGGAGTAATACAGATGTCGTCATGTTCCATACTTGACTTTGTCAGCCCCACATGTCTACTACAAGACGATACACACAATATTCCAAGACATACCAGGAGTTACAACGATGATGGATATATTATCGTCCGGGGATCAACAAAGAAAGAACACAATGCACGACTGAGACAAGTGCTTAATTAAACATGAAAACTGAACCTGAACATAAACAAGGACAAATGTGAGTTTGCTGTCAAGTCACTTTGTTGGAGATGTATCTGAAGATGGGGTGAGTCCTAACCTGAGAAAAATGTCAGTTATAGCAAATATGGAGAAACCTCAGAACAAGAAGATGCTGAGATACTTCTTAGGGATGGTGACCTATCTTGCAAAGTTGATCCCAATATTGTCCACAATAACAGCACTACTTAAAATCCTTCTGGAGCAAAATAATGAGTGGATGTGGGAACATGAGCAAGAGAATTGCTTTCAGACACCGAACAACATACTCACAACAGAGCCAGTATTGAGGTTCTGTCACCCAAAGAGGAACACAAGAATCTCAGCAGACACTTCACAACGTGGTTTAGGAGCTGTTCTTCTGCAAATGTATGAGACATGGCAACCAGTGGCCTGTGCATCCAGGGACAAACGCATAGGTCAACTGTGCCCAGATCAAGAAAGACGTGCTGGCCCCAACCAATGCATATAAACGCTTCTATTAATGGGTGATTCTTTAACTACGGGCACTATTGGCCTTGCAAATGTAATTTCCACCACACCATTGCCTTACAATATAAAGCGCCTTGGGGCAAGTGTTTGTTGTGATTTGGCGCTATATACATGTGCTCTGATGTCACTGTTTATCTCCATAGAAACTACCCAAACAATCTTTCATACAAACTGTTTAAAGAGACATTACAGTGTTGTGGTGGAAATTACGGCAATAGTGTGGGACAACTACATTTTGTTTAAAAAATCACAACAGTTGTATGACAATGAATACCCCAATTATGTTTTGATTATTTTACTGATATTTTATTCAGAGATATTTTAAAACATTAGAAAATTACCATTCATTTTTATCATTGAAGATCAAAAGTCTGGGTGTGGGACAAGCACAAAACGGCAATATTTGCATATAATGATGCTGAAAAAAGGTGAAAAAGTCATAGACTACTAGAACAAATTTTTTAACACACTTTCATTGTAAAGATAACTATAAAAGTATGAAATTTCCCCTTTTTTCTGTTTTTCATACAATATGATCAAAGGACATAATAAGTGCCCGTAGTCTAAGAATCACCCCAATATGTATACGGACAAGCAGTTGAAGTGGAAACTGACCACAAACCCTTGGTCACCATCATGTCCAAGCCATTGGCTGATTGTCCAATGAGGATACAGTGTATGATGATAAGGCTACAGATATATGATGTGAAGATGACATACACACCTGAAAATTGCATGTATGCTGCAGATGCTCTGCCCAGAACAGAGCAGTGGACAAGCAAGAGGGACTTGATGATGAAAAATGTGCTGATATTCAAGCATATGTTGACATAATAATGTCATCACTTCCTGTAACAAGTGAATGAACAGAACAGATTAGAAAAGAGACTGAAAAGGATGAGACAATGGGAGAGCTCAAAAAGATAATCAAAAGAGGACAGCCTGAACACAAAAAAGACTGTCCACTACAAGTGCAAGACTACTGGGCATACAAAACAGAGCTGTCAGTTGTTCATGATGTGTTTAAAGGCAACAAATTTGTTACAGTGGTCCCTCGTTTATCGTGGGAGTTACGTTCTAAAAATAACCCGCAATAAGCGAAATCTGCAAAGTAGTCAGCGCTATTTTTTGCAATTATAGATGTTTTAAGGCTGTAAAACCCCTCACTACACACTTGATACCCTTTTCTCAAACAGGCATTAACATTTTCTCACTTTTCTCTCCTGTGTAAACACTTTTTTATTTCTTCTGGGCGAGAAGATTATAAACAGACACATGCAGAAAACAATGCGCATGCTCTCTCTTCGCTCACTGCCTCCGGAGGTACGGATGCGGGACCCGCAAAGAATCCAAGTCCTCTCTCGGTGGCCACGGAGCTCTGCAGCTGCGGTCAACATCCGCATCAAAACAGCGAGTGTAGTCTCTGGATCTGTTGCCAGATTTGGCGCAGCTCCGCACAGCAGACAGGAGGGCGGTGTGAGTGGCCCGCTGCTGCGTTTACCGAGCCCACAGACTCAGTAAGCGCATCGGAGGCAGAGAGAGCAATTGCGGTGATGCCGACTGGTGCCGTGACCGGCCCGCCTGATATGGACGCAGAACACAATGCACTGTTAAAAAAAAAAAAAAAGCATGCAGAATTGCACTAAAAAAATCTGCGCAACTGTGAGGCCGCAAAAGGTGACCCGTGTTATAGCGAGGGACCACTGTATTCCAACCTCAAATTGTAAAGACATGCTGTAAAAGATACACGAAGGGCACCTGGGTGAAGAAAAATACAAATGCAGAACATGCAAGGCTATGTATTGGCCTTGAATGAATCAAGATATTAGCCACCACAGCATTCTGTGAAATATGTTTGACCTATCAACCTCAACTGCAAGCAGAGCCACACATGACATACAGTGAGCCCAATCGACCATTTGGGGCAGCAGATCTGTTCGACTGCAGCGTGAAAAAAAACCCCCACACATTATAGTAACCGATTACTTTTCAAACTAGCCTGAAGTTGCAACACACCAGACAACATCTAGCAAAGTGGTCATTGCATTCCTAAAACAGTCTTTGCAAGACATGGTGTGACAAGTCAGCTGGTATCGGACAATGGTCCATAGTTTGCAAGTAGAGAATTTGCTGACTTTGCCAGTGAATGGGGGTTCCAACATACAACGTCCTGCCGACATTATCCCAGATCAAATGGCCTCACAGAGAGCTCAGTGAAGGTTGTCAAAGGTCTCATGAAGAAAGCACATGACAGAGAGGCAGATTTTCATCAGAGTTTAATGATCTATTGAAGTGCACCACTGCAGAATGGCCTATCACCAGTTTGATGCTGATGAGATGACGCATATGCACAAACTTGCTAATATAGGAACACCTGTTGACACCAAAAGGAGCACACACAAAACTAATAAAATCAGAGAAAAACAGAAACAAAAAGAGCAACATGACATGAGAGCTAAACAACTGCACAACTTAATGCCAGGAGAACCTCTCAGAATTCAAGATCACCTGACTGGCATCTGGAACATCCAAGGATCAGTGGAAAGAGAAATGACACTACGTTTATATCATCAGATCCAGACAGACCATGGAACATTGCTGAGAATAAAATGCATTGATATCAAGCCACAAGTGTCAAGCAGTGTTCTATGCAACAGCCTGACAGTACACTTCAAAACATGGACACCACAAATGACCTGGTTGAGGGACCACTACAGCCAGTAGTAGTGGTCCCTAAAGTAGATCCTGTTGTGCCATGTGGAAATGGCTCAATGAAAACGCCTGGCAGACCAAAATGGAATGTTCAAGTGCCTAGAAGACTTCTAGAGAGCTGCAAGACAATATAGGTTTTGAGGTTGAAATGTGCTGTTGAAAAAAACAGAAAAAAATTATGAATTTGTTGTGCTGAGCATTGAACAAAAACAGGTCATTTTTTCTTCAACGGGGAAGATGTTGTGTTATGAGTTGCTGTTAACTACATTACCCAGAATGCTCGGGGTAGTACCAAGGCAGGTGGTAAATGGCGCAGTAAATGTTCAGAGAGAAACCTACACTGACTGTCTCCAAACCTTGTTTACATGCATTCATTTGTCTCAGCAGAGACATGCATATCTCTGGGTCCTCAGCCTATGAGATCGAGATGCCAGCTTATGGACTCATGAGGGCACGCAACACAGGTGTTTGACGATGAAGGTCGAAGTCTTTAGGGTCTTGGTGCTGCCAGAAGTGCTGGCCACAGCCAATGCATATATCAATATGTACAGTAGTGTTCAGAATAATAGTAGTGCTATGTGACTAAAAAGATTAATCCAGGTTTTGAGTATATTTCTTATTGTTACATGGGAAACAAGGTACCAGTAGATTCAGTAGATTCTCACAAATCCAACAAGATCAAGCATTCATGATATGCACACTCTTAAGGCTATGAAATTGGGCTATTAGTAAAAAAAAAAAAAGTAGAAAAAGGGGGTGTTCACAATAATAGTAGTGTGGCATTCAGTCAGTGAGTTTGTCAATTTTGTGGAACAAACAGGTGTGAATCAGGTGTCCTCTATTTAACGAGCAGCCAGCACCTGTTGAACATGCTTTTCTCTTTGAAAGCCTGAGGAAAATGGGACGTTGCAGACAGTTTGTTTGACGACCCCCAAACTCTGAATTCAGTCCATGGTTCACAGTGAAGACAGTGAAGCATGGTGGTGCAAGCATCATGATATGGGCATGTTTCTCCTACTATGGTGTTGGGCCTATATATCGCATACCAGGTATCATGGATTAGTTTGGATATGTCAAAATACTTGAAGACGTCATGCTGCCTTATGCTGAAGATGACATGCCCTTGAAATGGGTGTTTCAACAAGACAATGACCCCAAGCACACTAGTAAACGAGCAAAATCTTGGTTCCAAACCAACAAAATTGATGCCTCGCAGATGTGAAGAAGTCATGAAAAACTGTGGTTATACAACTAAATACTAGTTTAGTGATTCACAGGATTGCTAAAAAAGCAGTTTGAACATAATAGTTTTGAGTTTGTAGCGTCAACAGCAGATGCTACTATTATTGTGAACACCCCCTTTTCTACTTTTTTTTTTTTTTTTACTAATAGCCCAATTTCATAGCTTTAAGAGTGTGCATATCATGAATTCTTGGTCTTGTTGGATTTGTGAGAATCTACTGAATCTACTGGTACCTTGTTTCCCATGTAACAATAAGAAATATAGTCAAAACCTGGATTAATCTTCTTAGTCATAGCACTCATGTTATTCTGAACACTACTGTATAAGCAGTGGCCACTCACTGTATAGCTGTGAGACTGGGATGCTAACCAGTGACCTAAGGTGATAATGATATGTCCTTGGCACTGGATCTATTCAGGGGATCCTTGGGTACAGATTGAATAACTTTGTGCCAAATGAATGGTTGCCTAGGGAGACTGGCACTGGTACCAGTAACAAACATCTTTGACCATGCCCAACTCTACATCCTGGCTGTCTCCAAGCGTTCCCTACATCCTGGAAGTGCAACACTTCTAGAGAATTCTGCACACACCAAGTCAGGACAAGTCTGTGGGGATTTGTTTTTTTTTTGTTGTTTGTTTGTGTTTTTTTAAAGCCTTAATTAAATAGCGTGCTTTGTTATTGCCAGTCAAACTGCACGACATTTGACTTTGAACAGGGTTGAGTCTGGCCACCTTTACTCTGTACAATGAATAGTTAACTCCAGGATGCCTTGGGGCGTACTGCTCCAGGGCCTGGGGAAGAGCTTGACAATGTGCACACATACACACATGCATGTGTGCACAAAGCTGTCACTGTCCTGTTATACAGTCATGGAAATGGCCCGGGGTGAAGGATGGGTGCCTGCAGCTTTACAAAACCTCTTGAAGGACAGCACAGAGGAGTGTCTGCCTTCCTCCACCCCCACGCTTTCTGCACACCTGCTACACTGCATTCACTTGCCTGCCTGTCTTTAATTTGGTATTCCCACAAAGATGACATATGTATAAGGCAGAGCAGGAAATGTCCTGAGTCAGGAGAGAAAAACTTCTTGACATGTGTCACCTCCACTCTGTGCAAGCCTGACTCTGATGTGATAACTATTCAGTTAACCAGCACATCACACTGAGCGGTTGCCAGCACCTAATTACATATAAGACCTTGCCTGTGAATGGAGTGAAATATGTGCATGTGTGGATGACAGGATCGAACTCTTGTTACTGTTCACTATTTTTGTCAGCATCAAGACTATGAGGAAAAAGTCACGTAGAACGTATGTTTGTGGGATGATGTGATTTTATTTTCCAGTTTCAGCATGAGATTAACATGAAAAAATCCGCCAAACATTTTATCATTTAGCCATCTTAGCAAATTATTCCTGCAGTACAATAAAATAATGAGGTGTCGCTGAGCATTCTTTTCCATAGCTCCAATGTTGACACCCATCAAGACAAATCTATATTTCATGGCCACTTACAGATGTATAAATAGCCAAATGAGGTGCGCTAACCATCTATAAAGCAGCACTAGAAGGTTGCCAGAAGATGGCGAGTGTCACGAGCAGGTTGCGCTGGTGATCAATCTGGAGCAGACGAGAGGAAAGCGGACAAGAGTAGAGAGGAATGGGCTGCATTGGGTGGCTCAGAGGCGAAGCACAACATGGTGCAGCGAGCAGGACACTAAATCACATGTGCACGACACACTCGCCCCACTGACACACAGCCACTTCAACTGACATTGAGCTTGCTCGACAGCCTGATGGATCACCGTACTACACTCCATTAAAGGCAAACGGGCATGACAAGCATTGACATAACAAACAATTAGTCACTGCTGTGGGTGTGGACTTTACATACTGAGGACCTGCCTGCTAATGGCACTCCTGGATACATTAGTTTCCTGATTCTTTAGTGATTCTAAAAGGCTCTGTACTGGCATAGCAGTGCTATCATTCATGTTCATACAGATACAAAGATTTTTCCCAAAATACGAAAATAATCTTTGTTAGATTTCTTGGGCTCAGTGTCATCTCAGATTTTTATTTCAGCAACAACACAGCAGCATAAAGACAACATATCAAACAAATAAAAAAAAACAAGATCAAATTTAACACTGTGTGCCTGAAAAGGGGGTGGGAAGAAGCAAAGCTTATAAATTACCCACCCCTCATACCCCATCCCAAAAGTCCAAGTCCAACATATAATTACACTTATGCTCACACTCCTATATATACAAATAAGCAAATTAAATACATACATCCACAAATGTATACATCTTTTTTTTTTTTAATTATGATTTTCTTTATATCCAGAAATTATTAATTTCTTATAATGTTTCTTAAAACAGACTAAAGAACTACATAATCTAATTTCCACAGGACATTTGTTCCAAATCTTCACCCCTTTAACTGAAACACAAAAACCCTTGACATTAGTACGTACGGGAGGCTTCTTAAAAACCATACATCCTTGTAAACTGTATTCAGATTTCCTGATCTTGAACAGGCTCTGGACATAAAGTGGCAAGGCCTGGTTATTAGCTTTGTACAAAGTTTGTATGGTGATATAATCCACTAAATCTCTAAATTTCAGTAAATTTAAAGTCATAAACAGAGAATGCGTTGGCTCAAGATAAGGTTTATTACAGATGATTCTGATGGCATGTTTTTGTAAAAGAAATACATGATTGGTATTTGATTTGTAAGTGTTACCCCAGAGTTCGATACAATATGTCATAAATGGTACAATTAAAGAATGATATAATCTGAGTAGCCCATCCTGGGACAATATGTCCTTGACCCTGTACATGATAGCGATAGATTTTGACATTTTAAATTTTATATAATTTATATGAGGTTTCCAGCTGAGTTTATTGTCAATTATAACACCTAGAAATTTGTTCTCAGTTACTATCTGTATTTCCATATTGTTAATGGTTACACTTTTACATTTAGGCACAAGTTTATTTCCAAAAATCATACATTTGGTTTTCCCAAGATGAAGTGACAATTTATTAGCATCAAACCAAGCCTTAAATTTATCCAGTTCGTTTACCACCGTGTCCAGAAGCTGTTCAAGATTATCACCACTGCAAAATACAGTTGTGTCATCTGCAAATTAATTGTGTCATCTGCAAATTAATTGTGTCATTAATGTCAAACCATCTTTTAATATTGTGAAACAAAATGGATCTGTAGATTGCACGTAATTGACCAAGACAGTGACTACATTTACATGCAGCCAATAACCCTTTCATAACCTGAATATTAGCAATAACCCGGTTGCGCACGGCCATGTAAACACTCGCAAAAACCCGAATATGCTCATATTCCGGTTTTTAAAAACCCGAATATGCTCATATTCTGGTTTTTAAAAACCAGAATATGACCCCTGGGTTACTCCTTTTCTAACCCGAATATCAGGTCATATAAACGTGCATCGGAATATCCCCATAGAAAGGAACATTATTTTGTGTTCTGCGCATGTCCTATCTGCAAGGAATCTTGGTCTTTTGAGTACAGCAAATACTTGTATGCGGCGCACGCAGCCCACCGGACACCACAGAAGCAGAGGTAAACAAGCATGGGGAAATCCAGATGCAGCAGCACAGCACCACACTTTTGGAGCGAAGAGGAAACCAAATACTTCATTAGTATCGTGAAAGACATGAATATGATGTCTTTTATTGACGGTAGAAAGTACTGAAATAGCGACATTTACAAGAAGGTGGCCAAAAAGTTACGTGAAGCAGGATTTGCACGAACGCCAGACCAAATCAAGCACCGGTGGAAGACGTGCGTCGCTGTTTAGATGGGGATATTCCAAATGATACCAATGACCATGTATACAGGAGTAACTCTGTCTGCTTAAGAATGTAAACGGGTTATTCCTAATGATTCAGAAACCGGAATATTGACCTTATCCAGAATATTAATGGCATGTAAACGTAGCCAGTGTTCCCATTGACACGCTGTTCATAAAAAATCTTGTCGATAAAGAAATAATGACCTCACATGAACTGTAGTTGCAGATTGCATCACAACTCTAATGCAGTCTAAATCTATTGATCCTGTGAGGTTCTTTTTGCTGTCAAAGCACCTGCACCTGGTAGGGATTCATTGTTTTTAGAAGGGTGTGTGTGTGTGTGTGTATGGTATTGTCTTAATATCTGTAGCTTCTGTTGCCTCCTTTGGTCAGCTTACTATTCCAACTAATGAGCTTTTGTTCTAATAAGTTTGAGGCACCGGATAGAAATGTTACATCATCCAAATATCTCACGGTGCATGGAGGGTTCTGCACAAAGTCTAGAACCCTGAGAGTGTACAATCAAGAAAGAAAGAAAAGTGTCAAAGCCACTATCCAGGATGAAACAAACATCCAGGAGTATATCAAAAATGTGGTTCTTGGGGGCAAACCAGAAGGGACCAGAATAGCAGAAGATACAGAGGGTGGTGAGGATGGAGATAATACCAAACCACTCCAGGGCATGTACCACTGGCAGAGAGATGAGGTAGCTGATGTCAAGAAGTCCTACCAATGGCTGGTATAGGCTGGGCTGAAAGACGGCACAGAGGCTCTGGACATGGCAGCACAAGAACAGGACCAGGTCTTTCTACAATAGTAGACAGAAACCGAGGTGCAGACTGTGAAAATAGGCTGCTGATATAGTCCATGACATACTGACCAGATGCAATATGGAAAATGCTACACTGTGATGAACAACGAAGTAGCTGGGGTAGTGAACAGGAACATCTATGCCAAGTATGGTCTAGAACAGGTGGGCAATCATGTGCCATGAAGGGCCGAGACACTGTAGGTTTTCCTTGCTACCAGTCACCTCAGCAGCTGATTTCATTGATGATCAGGTATTTATGTTCAGGGAAGAAGCTCATCAGCAATCCACCTGCTGAGACGATTGGTTGCAAGGAAAACCTGCAGTGTCTTGGCCCTCGTTGCCCACCCCTGGTAGAAGTACTAAAGTCCAAATGAGGCATACCACCAAAGATGGTTGAGATTACCAGCACTAAAATGCTGTGAGACCAACCAACCAGACATACTGATGGGTGACGAGGAACAAAAGTGCAGTGGTAGATGTGTCAATTCCAAGTGATAGTAACATCAGACAGAAAGCAAAAGAAGATCTACCAGTACCAAGGGCTGAAGGAAGAAATAGAAGAGATGTTGAAGGTAAAGGCTAAAGTGGTCTCAGTGGTAATAGGTGCCCTCAGAGAACTGGGAGTATGACTCCTGTAAGCATGACATCTGAGGTCTCTTTCCGAGAAGAGTGCAGTCCTATGAGTAGCTAAACTACAGGGCAAACTCCAAGACATCTGGTAGAGGACCTGAGCTTGAATGGGTGCAAATTAACCTACTGGTGCAATTTACCCTGGCAACACTGTGCTGTCAAATATTTATTAATGTGCAAAGTCCTATACCAGTAAAATAGCTAACTTCAGTATCCTTGCTCATCTCCAATGAGGTTTGTCACACATTTTTCACTCAACATGACTTTACCACTTTGTATACCATCAGTCCTCTGTCTGTCATGAACGCACACATGATTAATAAATTCAGATGCATGCATACAGAGCCACAAGAAATCCTGCAGGTACGCATGGATATATGCATATTCACATATTCTCTCTCACTTCAATCGGTCATCAATTCCCCTTTTCAGTGAGTAAGCCAAAGCCTTTCTTGAACACCGAATCTGTATCACGGTTGTCAGACGAGGAAGGCAGGAGACAAATGCAGGACTCACTGGAACAGTTCTGGTTCAGAGAGGCTTTTACTGAGGTGCTTAGCAAGGTTCGGTACACAAGCAGACAGTCCAAGAAGAGCAACCAAAACCAAAACATCAGGCAGAGGCGTAGACAAAAATACAGGCAGGCAGTCAAAACACCAAGAGACAGCTTAACAAAACGTGGTACTGAGCTTGAAGCACTGGCACAGGGCACAACGATCAGGCAACACCCGGTGCAACTAGTGGCGTCTAAATACTCCCGGAACAAGTGTAGAAAGACCCAGAACAGGGTGTGACCCACTCACCGAGCACCGCCCCCACCAAGCACAGTGAAGGCAGACAAGAGACATACAGACCCAAAAAACCCAAACACAAACCACCCAGCCACAAAAGGGAACAAACAAAACCCCAACATTAACATGATACATGACAATCTGTTTCTTGTCTCATCTTTGTATTGCCAGGCTTGATCATCCTTATTACTGTTGAGTGTTTTCTCTCCTTGTTCCCTGTTAAATGACAGATATGATTGAGATGAATGGAAGTCAGAATGGTGATTTGGTAAAGTTGTCTTTCTGAAACATTTTGATAGAGAAACACATCACATGTAAATAAAATAATAGGCCAAAAATGACCGCCACTGTTGCTGGACTGAAGATGGAAGTAACAAAAGTACTTTGAGTAAACAACCATGGTAAGAATCACAATAACTCATTTCCTGCAAGGGGCCAATTCTCATTTCACTCATATAGCACACATGTTGACTTAGTTTTCCTCTCTAAATGTCACAAATCATCATGGTAATAACATGTTATTTTTCTTTGCTGCCCAGATGATCTCTGCAGAACCACCACCTTCATTCTCTTCTGACCACTTGAAAAGGGTTTATTTTAGCTGTGGATCATAGAATGTTAGAGCTGAACACAAATAATGAAGATGACCTCATAGTAGTGCAGTGTGTCACCTTGGATGTGAGGGAAATCACATCCACATCAGGTCAACAGTATATGAATTATAGCAGTTTTTGTGCAGGACACTGTTTTCATTATGAGCTCATATTTCGGCTCCAACATGTAGGTAAACTGTAAATGCCAAAATACATAAACTACATCTGCCAGTCTCTTAGAGATGCCTATTCAAAATGCTCATTGAAGCAAATTTCTAATCAGCAAATAATAAAATGGAAAACAATACTTTGAGACATGTAGGTATGGTCAAGAGGATCTGTTAAAGTTGAAGACAAGCACCAGATTTGTAAGCGAGGGGATTTAAGTAATTTTGAATGGAGCATAGTTATTGGGGCCAGGCAGGCTAGTTTGAGCATTGCAGAAACTGCTAACATCTGTTTTTATGGAGTCATAGTTCACTGGACAGACATGTTTGACAATGCGATACCTCTGCAGGAGATTTCTTTAGCGTCCTGGTGCCTCCATTCTTACTGTATGGTGGTGAGACTTGGATGCTAACTGGGGTCCTAGGTAATTCTCACATGTCTTTGGTACTAGGACTCTTTGGAGAATCCTTCAAAATGACTGAGTCATTTTGGTTATTTAGGGAGACTAAGATGAAGAGCAACTGCATTGTGAGGGAAAATTATCTGCTATGACATTTTTCCCATGTCACATGTTTCTCCACCATACAGATGCCTCTATGTTGAGGGCCCCATCTGCTGTAGAAGGCCAGAGGGACACCCATGTTTCATCTGGCTATGGCAGATAGGTGGTTTCTTTTGAGAGATGCCAATGAACAAATACATGAGTGTACCTGGGTAGAGTTCATACAGAGCCCAAGGTGAGTACTGCACTGGGGCACCACCAGGGATTTTTAGCCCAATGAAAAGAAAGTCTGGCAGAAAGTTTTGATACATAAAACTGTGCATTTTAATGATATTTTGACTATCATTCCCATATTTGTGACAAGAAAAACATGACTTGACAGTTGCTTGTTAGGGGAAGCACTGAAAATACAATGAAATTAATTTAGATTCAATTATTTGCTGCAAGACTGATATTCTAGACTGATAAAATAAAAATACATATATAAGCCTATATGGTTGTTGCTATTTAATCTTCTGATTTCCAGAAAATGTAAACCTTTCTCTGATTGGAATGAGAGCAGTCACCCAGTGTGCATGCTCTGTTCCTACTGCAAAGCAGGGGGATGAGAGCCCCAAATTACTGACCAAACATTACATTTCACTGACTACGTTTACATGCCATTAATATTCGGGTTAAGGTCAATATTCTGGTTTCTGAATCATTAGGAATAACCCGTTTACATGCTTAAGCAGACAGAGTTACCTCTGTATACATGGTCATTGGTATCATTTGGAATATCCCCATCTAAACAGTGACGCACATCTTCCACCAGTACTTGATTTGGTCTGGCGTTCGTGCAAATCCTGCTTCGCATAACTTTTCGGCCACCTTCTTGTAAATGTCGCTATCTCTGTACTTTCTACCATCAATAAAAGACATTATATTCATGTCTTTCATGATACTAATGAAGTGCAGTGGTCCTGTTGTGTGTTGGGGGGTGTGGCTGGACATTTTGGTGTTCTTTTCTTTTCTTTGCTCTCCAGGTGGCATGAAGACTGATTTGTCTGTGGAGATCATCATGTGCAGCACCTGTGAATGGTGCTCACGTGCAGCCTTAAAGACTTTCAGCTGAAGCAGATAATTGGATGGCATTCTGCATTTAAGTCATGTGTGATTCAGGCAGAATTGCCGGGAACTCGACCTTGTGATGTTCGTTTGTGAGATGCTGAGGACCGCGCCTGGGTTTGACACATCGAGCCCGTGAAGGAGGAAGGGTGAGGGACACATGCTGTCAGCACACATCAGAGGTGATTAAGTGTTTGACTAATTGTTGATAGTAACTTGGTATTTTGTTATGCAGTATATTTGAATTGTGATGAGAATTGTGCAGCTTGCTTCTCACTGCTGTGGCGTGCAGACAAGTGATCCTCCACCTGTTGTGAGAAGCTGCTCATTTGCATAAAGCTTAAAATACAGACCTGAATGTGTTGCTGATAGTGTGTGTCTTTTGAAGGATATTAGTTGTAACTGCTGACTTACCTCACCTCTTCTATCCTTCGCAGAGAGTCGGTTTGTCGTGTCCACCTGGGGGGTGTTTGGCGGTAATAGTGAGTCCAGGAGCGCCGGGCTTCGATCTTTTTGGGCGCTGGAGAGCGTGCCAGCCTTCACTCCACCAGAAGGACGCTATTTTAGTTTTTACACTTTATTATGCACCAGCGGGTGAAATAAATAAATTGTTTTTGTTATTGGAACCGCTTTCTGGTTATTTTTAGCGCTGGGTTCCATCTGACGCAGGTCCGCTCCTCAACCCGCGTCGACACACAACAGTAGTTCCCGGCCATTCCATAATGGACCCAGCGGTAGAGGCGGTTCCTTTTGCCGAAAAAGTTCAAGAACACTTGGAGAAAATATGGGAGCAATTACAGCATCTCGCAAACCAAATTAAACAAACAGACGCCCGTGTTATGGAGCTTGCAGCGCAAGCCGTTCCGCTTCCTGCTGCTCCAGCTGCGGCACCATCGATACCGGTGCAGATAACTCCGTCACCCAGAGATTCGGCGTCCGAACCAATTATTTGTCATCCGGAGCCTTATGCGGGAGACGTCGAAGCCTGTGCTTCGTTTTTGATGCAATGTTCTCTGGTTTTTGCTCAGCGACCGGCTTCCTTCTCTTCTGATGGGAGCCGTGTTTCATATGTGACAAATTTGCTCCGAGGTGACGCCTTAGCTTGGGTCACAGCGTTGTGGAGTAATAACTCGCCATTGTTAGGATCCTTTAAGGATTTCTCCTGGGAGTTCCGACTGGTTTTTGACCATCCATCCGGTGAAAACGAATACCGTTGCCCAATGGTTGCTGAATCTCAGGCAGGGGAGGCGGAGTGCGGCGGAGTATTCCGTGGACTTCCGGATTTTTTCTGCTCAGTCAGGTTGGAACGCCGCAGCTTTACGAGGAGTGTTTGTAGATGGGTTAAATGAGTCATTAAAAGACGAGCTGGCAGTCCGTGACGAGCCAAACGATTTAGATGAGCTAATATCGTTGGTGATTCGTCTAGATGATCGGATGAAGGAGCGTGGACGCGAGAGAGGGCGGCCATCAGAGCGGGTTTTTTTTGTCTTGGGGCTTTCCCCGACACAGATCTGGGCCACCTCTTCTTCGCCCCACTGAGGCTCCTCCGACGGGACCTCTGGCTCCTCTTGCTGACGAGCCCATGCAGCTCGGACGAGCGGAGATCACTGTATTGCCCCGACATATAAGCGTCAAGAAAAATAATGGTGACGTATCTCCAGGTGTTCTGGGACAGGCAAAATAACACACACACACACACACACACACACAAAAAAAAACTTGTATGGGTTAATGTTTTGTTTTCTTTGGATAGGGGTTATAATTTGTTTGGGGAGTCAGAGGCGTGTCTGGTGGAGTGAACGTTAGGCGGTTAGAAGCCCGTCTGGGCTCACTTTATCGTTATTTTTTATGTGTTTTTAGGTATTTTCTGTTTGGGTTTTTGGATCGTTTTATTTTGTTGTTTTTATTTCCCTACATCCCTAACCCCAACCTCACTTGCCCCAAGACCGTTCGTCTTGTGGGTTGTGGGGTCGTGCAGGTTGGTCATGCTGAGCATTCTCAGAAGACCTCTGCACCTGGGGGGGGGGGGGGGGGGGTGTTAGGGGCATTTTTATTGGTTTGGTTAGGGCCCGGTTCCACTCCAGCCTCGGTGAGCCTTTGTACCGTTCGTCATTGGTGTTGCCAGGGTGTGGTGCAGCGGGAACATACCTCAGTCGGAGGGGTGGGCCGATCTGTTGCCGTTCGCCATTTCGGTAGTTCCACCCCTCCCGAGAGGCTGGGGTATGGTCGAGTTGGGGCACCGGACGTATTTCCGGTTTTCCGCTGCGCCTTGGGGTTGGGGCTGGGTTAGTTTTTCCTGTTCCCTTCCCCGGCTTGATGTTTTGAGCCGTTCGCCAAAATTGAGCCGCCGAGGGGCTCTGGGAGGGACCTGGGGTCTTTCGGGGTGCCGGGGAAGGTGACAGGGTTTACGGTTGTTTTATTTGCCCCCGGGGTTGTTTTTGGTAGTCCTCCGGGGGTTGGATTTTGATTTTGTTTTGTTTCCTTCCGGGTTCCACCTCCAGGGTTGATGGGACGGTCCTCTGGGGGGGAATTGGCTTGGGGCCGACTAGCCAAGTGTGGCCGGGTCTGGGGTTCCGGGGTTGTGGGGAGGGTACCTCCTGGGGTTGATGTTACGGTCCTCTGGGGGGCGCCGTTTGCTCCATGTACACCTGGGGACCTTTGTGGGATACTGGTTCTGGCTGTTCCTCCTGGAATTGGCGGTAAAGGCCTTCTGTGGGGGGTTGGACTCTGCAGGTCGTTCTGGGGGGGTTGTTTGTTATTTTTCTTTTATGCATTTATGTTTGTATTGTGTTTGTGGGGCTGTGTTGGGTTTTTGCGTTTGGGAGTTTTTCTTTTCTTCCTGGGGTTGGATGGGACGGTCCCCTGGGGAGGTTTTGGGTGGGTTTTATGTTTTTTCTTGTGTGTTGGATTATACTAGGGACTGTTTTGGGGTTTTTGTTGTTGCCAGCCGACCTTCCAGCTGCGGTGCTCTGTCCTGCTGTCTGCTTCCTGACGAGGACCCCGGAGGGAGGTGTTGTTCTCGGGTCTGGTCTGTTCGGTCTCCGGGAGGCTTCCCGTTAAAGGGGGGGTACTGTTGTGTGTTGGGGGGTGTGGCTGGACATTTTGGTGTTCTTTTCTTTTCTTTGCTCTCCAGGTGGCATGAAGACTGATTTGTCTGTGGAGATGGTGCTGGCTGAAGAGTCCTTCACCCTCATCATCATGTGCAGCACCTGTGAATGGTGCTCACATGCAGCTTTAAAGACTTTCAGCTGAAGCAGATAATTGGATGGCGTTCTGCATTTAAGTCATGTGTGATTCAGGCGGAATTGCCGGGAACTCGACCTTGTGATGTTCGTTTGTGAGATGCTGAGGACCGCGCCTGGGTTTGACACATCGAGCCCGTGAAGGAGGAAGGGTGAGGGACACATGCTGTCAGCACACATCAGAGGTGATTAAGTGTTTGACTAATTGTTGATAGTAACTTGGTATTTTGTTACGCAGTATATTTGAATTGTGATGAGAATTGTGCAGCTTGCTTCTCACTGCTGTGGCGTGCGGACAAGTGATCCTCCACCTGTTGTGAGAAGCTGCTCATTTGCATAAAGCTTAAAATACAGACCTGAATGTGTTGCTGATAGTGTGTGTCTTTTGAAGGATATTAGTTGTAACTGCTGACTTACCTCACCTCTTCTATCCTTCGCAGAGAGTCGGTTTGTCGTGTCCACCTGGGGGGTGTTTGGCGGTAATAGTGAGTCCAGGAGCGCCGGGCTTCGATCTTTTTGGGCGCTGGAGAGCGTGCCAGCCTTCACTCCACCAGAAGGACGCTATTTTAGTTTTTACACTTTATTATGCACCAGCGGGTGAAATAAATAAATTGTTTTTGTTATTGGAACCGCTTTCTGGTTATTTTTAGCGCTGGGTTCCGTCTGACGCAGGTCCGCTCCTCAACCCGCGTCGACACACAACAGGTCCCTCGTTTATCGCCGGAGTTACGTTCTAAAAATAACCCGCAATAGGCGAAATCCGCGAAGTAGCGCTATTTTTTGCAAATATTACAGATGTTTTAAGGCTGTAAAACCCCTCACTACACACTTTATACACTTTTCTCAAACAGGCATTAACATTTTCTCACTTTTCTCTCCTGTGTAAACACTCTTTTTTTCTTCTGGGCGAGAAGATTATAAACAGACACACGCAGAACACAATGCACGTTCTCTCCCTTCGCACACTGCCTCCGGGGGTATGGATGTGGGACCCGCAAAGAATCCAAGTCATGGCCATGGAGCTCTGCGGCTGTGGTATACCGAGACCCTGCGGCACTGTGGATTTTTCCGCAAATGCTGGACCGCTCCGCATCAAAACAGCAAGCGTAGTCTCTGGACCTGTTGCCGGAGTTGGCACAGCGCCGCACCGCAGAGAGGGGGGCAGTGTGAGTGGCCCGCTGCGGCATTTACCGAGCCCGCAGACTCAGTGAGCGCATCGGAGGCAGTGAGAGCGATCGCGGTGATGCCGACCGGTGCCGCGACCGACCCGCCTGATAAGGACGCAGAACACAATGCGCTGTTTATCTCTGCTTCTGTGGTGTCTGGTGGGTTGCGTGCACCACATACAAGTAGTTGCCGTACTCAAAAGACCAAGATTCCTTGCAGATAGGACATGCGCAGAACACAAAATAATGTTCCTTTCTATGGGGATATTCTGATGTGTGTTTATATGACCTGCTATTCGGGTTAGAAAAGGAGTAAACCAGGGGTCTTATTCGGGTTTTTAAAAACCTGAATATGAGCATATTCGGGTTTTTGCGGGTGTTTACATGGCTGTGCGCAACTGGGTTATTGCTAATATTCCGGTTACGAAAGGGTTATTGGCTGCATGTAAACATAGTCACTGATAGCTGTTGCTTTTTAAACCATTAAAATCATTTTGAAATAAATACAGACTACAGGCTTTTTTTTTTTTAATTTCAGAATGATTTTTATACTTTAATATTTTTTCCCCATAATAATCGATTAATTCAACACTCAGCTGCTTAGTTCCTTCCTCAGAAGCACTTGGGCTTGTTCAGGTGGGGCAGATGAGGACTGACAGATGTGCTGCTGCTCCTGACATGTCTGTTCAGAACATGCATCATTTTTTGAGCAGAGCAGTTTGCTAAACATTTGCCTGGATTGATTTAACTAAAACAACATTGAAATGTATAAATCCAGAGTTTTCTTCAGAAATATGAGCTAATAGGTAAAGTAAGTCCCTTCGGCTGCTCCCTTGTTTGCACTCGGGGTCGCCACAGCAAATCCAAGGTGGATCTGCATGTTGAATTGGCACAGGTTTTACGCCGGATGCCCTTGCTGACGCGACTCCACATTACATGGAGAAATGTGGCAGGGGTGGGATTTGAACCCGGAGCCTTCTGAACTGAAACCAAGCGCATTAACCACTTGGCCACCACCCTTACCGGAGAAATATGAGCTAATATGGGGAGAAAATTGAGCTACCTTATAAAATATGGACAAAGCATGCACTTCCAGGCCTGACCTGATGTGACTCTGATCTACTGGGATTTTCAAGCACAACCATCTTTGGGTCTAAAGGGAATGATCAGGGAAAAAGAAGCACCCAGTCACACATGTTACAAATAAGGTATGCACAAGAGCATCTCTGAATGCACAACATGTTGAATCTTGAAGCTGTAACGGGAGACTGCGACCTGTCAGACAAGAATAGGAAACAGTAGGCACCAACTCATCAGAACTGGAAAATGTAAGATTGGAAAATACTGCCTGTTCAAATAAGTCTCAATTTCTGCTGCAACATTCAGATGATAGGATCAGAATTTGGCAAAAACAATATGAAAGCATGGATCCAACTTGCTTTGTAGCAACAATTCAGGCTGCTGGTGGTGGTGTAACAATGTGGCAACTCTGTGATGCTGTCATATCTATATGGATCAAAGTCTCTGAGGAATGTTTCAAAAACCTTGTTGACTATGCCACCATTAATGCGGCTCTGAAGGAAACAGGCTGTCTAACAAAATGTAGCAAATGAGTGTAACTATACATGACCAAATACCTAGTCTAGGTTTTGTTCCGGTGTGGAGTCTATAGTGCTCCATCCTAATGGGACAGGTTGTCACCTGTGTCTCCTGAAGAGCATCCTTTAGACTGTTCAGGGATTGCATAGGCTCCTATGATAAGGCCGAGAAACACATAAAAGAAATTTGAATTACTTGCTGCATTGTAATCTCACAAGTATAACACATCAGAATGTCGGCTTTTGCCAGCTGTGATGTGTTATGCTGTCCATCACATTTTTTTTACGTCCATATTTTCCACATACCTTCCTGCATCTCAACCAGGATCTACCCCCTTCAGTTGTGCTCCAGGTCATAGTCGAGGTGTTCTGTCATGAATCGCTTGTTTATGACACTGTCCTCTATTCTCTCCAGCTGTGCATGTGCCTCTGATAGCTCAATACTGCAGCTCTATGTGCACTGCTTTCCCTAGATAGACCACCTCAGCATACAGCCAGTTATGGGACTGAGAGCTTGTTATTGTATGAGTGCAGTAAATGTGCTTCAGGATGTGTGGATTTGTGCTGGGGAGGGCGGAGCACTGGTGGGAATTCATAGACGAAGAGATGTGTACCTACCATCTCCCTACAGTTCCACTGGCACTTTAATGACACCAGCTCTAGTGTACATTAGATTATTAGACTCCAGAGTACAATATCCCAGACTGGATAATATATTGTATTTCCTCTGGCTGATGATGCATTATAAAAATAAGGAATGGTGTAACAGATGTCTCTTGGGCTAAAAATAATAAATCACACAGACTTATAACATGGTTGAGATACACTATGCGCCCCCGCAAACACACCCACTTCTACAAAACAGTTCAGTAATTCATTTACTTGCTTTATTCCAACTGAGCACCAAGACGGCAGGAAGGAAATGAGACAATGAAATGCTGGAAAAAAAACAATTAAGTTTACATTTAACGTGCTAACATCATTAAGGCCTAAGTACTAATTGTGTAGCTTTGAAGAAGTGAAACCTGATAATGACTTCATTAGAGACTCCGTGTAATGATGATTCCCAGGGTTTGCGAAAAGAAAAAAATCCCAAATAAATCCAGAGTGAGAGAACCCACGATGAGAGGACAGAACAACTGGCGATTCACTGGTTTAGATGCACACCTGATGACGCTCAGAAACACAAGAAAATTATGCACACAGGCGTGACAACAGCAAGATCGGAAGCAGATAAATAGAATGATAGTACAATGTAGTTAAAGAGGTGCATTTGTGTGTTTCTAAATGTATGTGTGTGTGATCTCTAATTCTGAAGGGATACTGCTGAGCAGGGGAGAGGTGTAATCCATAACACGGCGACACGCTGCACGGCTGCATACATTACTGCATCAATCAGCGCTAAGCTGCAGTGTAATTTTCTAACTCCCTATTCCTCTCCCTGTACCCCATCTCACACACACACAAACACAACACCCCATGGCTGTTTCTGATGAGATTCAGAGCTACACAGAAGGAAAGGGGGTGAGGACAGACGGGGGGGGGTTATAGAGAAACCCACCTTTTCTCATCTTTCCTCAGTTCTTCTCCTTTCCATCCTGCCCCCTGATTAATTTCCAATCAGACTGCTTGGCCAGCAGTGATATTAGCATAGAATTTCCATGGATCAAGCCCAGCTATGAAATCGTTTCATCAAGCTGCTTGTCAAACACAAAATTTCAAATCTAATTTTGTTTCTAATATCATTTTTGTATTGGTGGTGTGATGGGGTGAAGAATGAGTGGCTGAGATATGGAGAGGAGGTAGTGTCGAGGGGTGGGGGTGGGGGGCACCAGGGGGTTGTTATTCCAAAGATAAATGGAGTCATCAATCAAAATTAAAAAGGAGCACGAGATTCGGAATGAGATTTTGTACTGTAGCTGCGTCCACATCTGCATGAATGCCTGCTTAAGTGTGTACATGTCATGGCCTTAACGGCTGAAGTTAGCAGCAGGTGGATCAGCAGCTGAAACATGTAAGCACAGTTTAATTTCTCATCTTGTGGTGCTTTGAGTCAACCGCAGTGCTGGCACCTATCTGCAGAACCTCCACGAGGCCATAAAAAGTCTGTCACCATGCTATACTTTGACAGCTGACATAATAAATAATTCTAACCATCACATTGATTACAAAACTGTGCAGCACATTGGTGTGCTGGTGGCTTGGAGGCACAGGTGCCTTCAACATACTGCAGGGTTTGATTGTAGCATTCCCAGGTCTGAACATTTGCCTCGCCAACCTTAGAGATCTGTGTTCTACTTCCTCTCAATCGGTAATATTATTCATGTGCATGAAGACAGTCAGGCTGTGATCATCTGACCCAAGTGCCCTTGACCTTCACCCACATGACTGACCTCTGGCTAGCAATTCGATAATCCACCTAAGTGTTTGCCACATGTGGCCCAAATCGAGTTGAAAATCAAATTCCTTGACCTTTGCCAAAATTCATTCTTTTCATATGTGCATATGTGCCAATTTTCAGAACATCCTTACTTGACAGAAATTTGACAGAAATCAGCAAACAGACCTAGATGGAGAAGACCAACAAACAGACAGGCAGACATGTCCTTGGCTCCAATGACTGACTTTTAGCAAATTTGAGCATGCTGGTCAACTGCAGAAGCTATTTGTGTCAGTTTTGGGGCAAATCAGAGTGGAAAACATACATTTTTACATTTGACCTCAATGACCTTGACCCCAATCAATGATTTTTGAAATTTTTTATCTAAATGGGACAATTTCAGAACCAAACTATTTATGTGTGCCAGGTTTGGTGTCAATCAAAGTTAAAATGTGTGTGTGTGAGTGTGTGTTGGGTGTGTGTGTGTGTGTGTGTGTGTGTGGCAATATTTTGGCCTTTCACCCCAATATTTTGACAAAATAAACCCTTTAAGGGCAATTCCAGGTTCAACCTTCATATATATATACATACATACATACTACATTTGGTGGAAACTGGGTCAAGAACCTGGGAGGAGTAAGGTGACAACGAAAAATGTTTCTCAAATTATAACATGATAACATCAGTATGTCTGTCAAACAAAGGCTGAAACAGTGTAACTTCTTATGACACTATACCATTAATTATGTAAAATGAGAGAGTAGAATGGTGTATATGTATGTGTGGGGTGGTAATTTCAATAAGGATACAGCATCGATCCAATTTAATCAACCGGAGCTAATTAAAAAGCACATTGTGAAGAATGAAGGTGCATAAACAAGATTAAAATAAATGAACAATGCTGGGAGGACCACCCTCTAATTAAATGCTACAAATTGACATTCCATGGCTGTGCAATATTTGTTGACACCTTGAAGAAGAGAGCATGACATGACTGAGCACCCTGATGAGGTCCACTCCTGCTGCATCTTTAAAAGGATTTGTGAGGGTGGAAGCTACACTTTGTCCTCACTGGACATCAGTCTTTCATGATTTGTGACCTTACAATGGGATACCTGAACTATTTGTCTCAATAAAACCTCAGAAATTACATGAAAAACTAAAGCAATGTATTCCAAAATACAATTCATCCATTATGGACAAAATGTCTGATGGCTTCTCCTCAGTCCGGTGTTTTCATTTAATCAACAACACTGACTGTCTTAAGTGGTTTAAAAATATAGGTGAAGACTTAGTCATAAACAAAACACAAACAACAAAGATACAATTACAACTCCTTTGAAGTAAATTAATATAGACATGTATCAGAAAAGTACAGTTACACGAAGAAGCAGCCCCAATAAAGAAGAATATACTAACTAGAAGGATGTTACTGCTTACTCCTGCCAAGGCCCAACACAGTCCTCTGTTTAGCTGTCAATGACTGAGCTGAAGTACAGGTAGGAATAATAAAGTACAAATGAATTGAAAGCACTTGGAGAAATGATATAAATTATATATAAGCCAATTTAAAAAAATACTATTAATACAATAACATGCTTTTGGAGGGCGGTATGCATTTTCAAGAGGCCTGCGGGTGACGGCATGGACGGAGGGACTCAGAAAAATTCATACCGTATGACAACAGCATGTTATTTGCATTATTATCACTTTACTGAAATACACAACACGTAACGTGTACATAAAAAGTTGGCTCACTTTAACTTTTGTCGTCTCGGCTGGCGCGCGCTGCTCTCCAAATTTGGCAGTGCGTCCTGATCAAGCTGGCTGCTTTGGCTGCTGTTCATTGTTGTACTATCTGTTGTGTGTTGGGGGGTGTGGCTGGATATTTTGGTGTTCTTTTCTTTTCTTTGCTCTCCAGGTGGCATGAGAGCTGATTTGTCTGTGGAGAAGGTGCTGGCTGAAGAATCCTTCACCCTCATCAACATCATGTGCAGCACCTGTGAATGGTGCTCACATGCAACCTTAAAGACTTTCAGCTGAAGCAGATAATTGGATGGCGTTCTGCATTTAAGTCATGTGTGATTCAAGCAGAACTGCCGGGAACTCGACTTTGTGATGTTCGTTTGTGAGACGCTGAGGACCGCGCCTGGGTTTGACACATCGAGCCCGTGAAGCAAGGAAGGGTGAGGACACATGCTGTCAGCACACATCAAAGGTGATTAAGTGTTTGACTAATTGTTGATAGTAACTTGGTGTTTTGTTACACAGTATACTTGAATTGTGATGAGAATTGTGCAGTTTGCTTCTCACTGCTGTGGCGTGCGGATAAGTGATCCTCCACTTGTTGTGAGAAGCTGCTCATTTGCATAAAGTTAAAAAAAGATATAGACCTGAATGTGTTGCTGATAGCGTGTGTCTTTTGAAAGATATTGTTGTAACTGCTGACTTACCTCACCTCTTCTTTGCTTCACAGAGAGTCAGTTTGTCGTGTCCACCTGGGGGTGTTTGGCGGTGGTAGTGGGTCCAGGAGCGCCGGGCTTTGATCCTTACGGGCGCTGGAGAGCGTGCCAACAGTCACTCCACCAGAAAGACGCTGTTTAGTTTGTACACATTGTTATGCACCAAAGAGGGTAAAAAATAAATTGTTTTGTTTTGGAACCGCTTTCTGGTTATTTTTAGCGCTGGGTTCTGTCAGACGCAGGTCCGCTCCTCAACCCGCGTCGACACATAACAGTAGTTCCCGGCCATTCCATAATGGACCCAGCGGCAGAGGCGGTTCCTTTTGCCGAAAAAGTTCAAGAACACTTGGAGAAAATATGGGAGCAATTACAGCATCTCGCAAACCAAATTAAACAAACAGACGCCCGTGTTACAGAGCTTGCAGCGCAGGCCGTTCCGCTTCCTGCTGCTCCAGCTGCGGCACCATCGATACTAGTGCAGATAACTCCGTCACCCAGAAATTCGGCGTCCGAACCGATTGTTTGTCGTCCGGAGCCTTGTGCGGTGATGCAATGTTCTCTGGTTTCTGCTCAGTCAGGTTGGAGCGCCGCAGCTTTACGAGGAATGTTTGTAGATGGGTTAAATGAGTCATTAAAAGACGAGCTGGCAGTCCGTGACGAGCCAAACGATTTAGATGAGCTAATATCGTTGGTGATTCGTCCAGATGATCGGATGAAGGAGCGTGGACGCGAGAGAGGGCGGCCATCAGAGCGGGTTTTTTCGTCTCGGGGCTTTCCCCGACACAGATCCGGGCCGCCTCTTCTTCGCCTCACTGAAGCTCCTCCGACGGGACCTCTGGCTCCTCCTGTTGACGAGCCCATGCAGCTCGGACGAGCAGAGATTACTGTATTGCCCCGACATGTAAGCGTCAAGAGAAATAATGGTGACGTATCTCCAAGTGTTCTGGGACAGGCAAAATAACACACATTAAAAAAAAAAAAAAAAAAATCTAGCACGGGTAAATGTTTTGTTTTCTTTAAATAGGGGTTATAATTGTATGGGGAGTCAGATGCGTATCTGGTGGAGTGAATGTTAGGCAGTTAGAAGTCCGCCTGGGCTCACGTCATTGTTAATTCTTATGTGTTTTTAGGTATTTTCTGTTTGGGTTGTTGGGTCATTTTATTTTGTTTTTTTATTTCTCTACATCCCTAACCCCAACCTCACTTGCCCCAAGACCGTTTGTCTTGTGGGTTGTGGGGTGGTGCAGGTTGGTCACGCTGAGCATTCTCAGAAGACCTCTGCACCTGGGGGGGGGGGGGGGGGTGTTAGAGGCGTTTTTTTTTTGGTTTAGTTAGGGCCCGGTTCCACTCCAGCCTCGGTGAGCCTTTGTACCGTTCGTCATTGGTGTTGCCGGGGTGTGGTGCAGCGGAGACTTACCTCAGTTGGAGGGGTGGGCCGATCTGTTGCCGTTCGCCATTTCGGTAGTTCCACCCCTCCAGAGAGGCTGGGGTATGGTCGAGTTGGGGCACCGGACGTATTTCCGGTTCTCTGCTGCGCCTTGGGGTTGGAGCTGGGTTAGTTTTTTCCTGTTCCCTTCTCCGGCTTAATGTTTTGAGCCGTTCGCCAAAGTTGAGCCACCGAGGGGCTCTGGGAGGGACCCGGGGTCTTTCGGGGTGCCGGGGAGGGTAACAGGGTTTACGGTCATTTTATATCCCCCCGGGGTTGTTTTTGGTAGTCCTCCGGGGGTTGATTTTTGATTTTGTTCTGTTTCCTTCCAGGTTCCACCTCCAGGGTTGATGGGACGGTCCTCTGGGGGGGAATTGTCTTGGGGCCAACTAGCCAAGTGTGACCGGGTCTGGGGTTCCGGGGTTGTGGGGAGGGTACCTCCTGGGGTTGATGGTACGGTCCTCTGGGGGGCGCCGTTTGCTCCATGTACACCTGGGGACCTTTGTGGGATTATGGTTCTGGCTGTTCCTCCTGGAACTGGCGATGAAGGCCTTCTGGGGGGGTTGGGCTCTGCAGGTCATTCTGGGGGGGTTGTTTGTTTTTCTTTTATGCATTTACGTTTGTATTGTGTTTGTGGGGCTGTGTTGGGTTTTTGCGTTTGGGAGTTTTTCTTTTCTTCCCGGGGTTTGATGGGACGGTCCCCTGGGGAGGTTTTGGGTGGGTTTTATGTTTTTTTTCTGTGTTGAATTGTACTGGGGAATGTTTTGGGGCTTTTGTTGATGCCAGCCGGCCTTCCAGCTGCGGTGCCTGTCCTGCTGTCTGTGGTGGACCTTGGGAGCGTGGTGCTGTCTGCTTCCTGACGAGGACCCCGGAGGGAGGTGCTGTTCTCGGTCCTGGTCTGTTCGGTCGCCGGGAGGCTTCCCGTTAAAGGGGGGGTACTGTTGTGTGTTGGGGGGTGTGGCTGGATATTTTGGTGTTCTTTTCTTTTCTTTGCTCTCCAGGTGGCATGAGAGCTGATTTGTCTGTGGAGAAGGTGCTGGCTGAAGAATCCTTCACCCTCATCAACATCATGTGCAGCACCTGTGAATGGTGCTCACATGCAACCTTAAAGACTTTCAGCTGAAGCAGATAATTGGATGGCGTTCTGCATTTAAGTCATGTGTGATTCAAGCAGAACTGCCGGGAACTCGACTTTGTGATGTTCGTTTGTGAGACGCTGAGGACCGCGCCTGGGTTTGACACATCGAGCCCGTGAAGCAAGGAAGGGTGAGGACACATGCTGTCAGCACACATCAAAGGTGATTAAGTGTTTGACTAATTGTTGATAGTAACTTGGTGTTTTGTTACACAGTATACTTGAATTGTGATGAGAATTGTGCAGTTTGCTTCTCACTGCTGTGGCGTGCGGATAAGTGATCCTCCACTTGTTGTGAGAAGCTGCTCATTTGCATAAAGTTAAAAAAAGATATAGACCTGAATGTGTTGCTGATAGCGTGTGTCTTTTGAAAGATATTGTTGTAACTGCTGACTTACCTCACCTCTTCTTTGCTTCACAGAGAGTCAGTTTGTCGTGTCCACCTGGGGGTGTTTGGCGGTGGTAGTGGGTCCAGGAGCGCCGGGCTTTGATCCTTACGGGCGCTGGAGAGCGTGCCAACAGTCACTCCACCAGAAAGACGCTGTTTAGTTTGTACACATTGTTATGCACCAAAGAGGGTAAAAAATAAATTGTTTTGTTTTGGAACCGCTTTCTGGTTATTTTTAGCGCTGGGTTCTGTCAGACGCAGGTCCGCTCCTCAACCCGCGTCGACACATAACACTATCCATGAGAAAATCATCCGGAATATCCATATTGGGACCAACACCCACTTCTCGCCTTTTTATCTTTTCCTCTGTGGACAGCTTTTTTTTTTTCCTCTGCGGACAGTTTTTGGGCTGCGCTCTATGACATCATTTGTTTACGCACAGCGGGCAGGTATATCCAGATAGCATTGACGTAAATCTACGATACCGGCCCAGCAATGCCTCGGTAAAGTGATAATAATGACCAATATATAGCTTAAAAATTCAATAAATTCTCCATTCAGTCAATTCTTGTCAAGTCCCTGTTGATGCCAAGCATTTCCGTATCCACCGCAATATGGAACTGTCCTGGGTTCTGGCTAGGGATGGGTATTGATAAGATTTTTCAATATCGATACCATTATCGATTCTGCTTATCGATCCGATTCCTTATCGACAGTGGTGTCAAAAGTACACACATTTGTTACTTAAGTAGAAGTATAGATACTGCAGTTTAAAAACACTCTAGTAAAAGTTGAAGTATCAACTTGACCTCTTTACTCAAGTAAAAGTGAAAAAGTATGTGCTCCAAAACCTACTTAAAGTATAAAAGTATAAAGTAACCTTAAAAAAAAAAAAAAAAAAAAAAAGGTAGATGCCACTATATGAATTGAAAGCTTAATTTAAAAACTGATTTGTTCTACATGTGGCCCAAAACCCAAAATTACCTCCAACACCACCTGCATGAAATTGTTTCAATTCTAGAAGCTCTGAAATGCAATCTGGGACTATTCCAGACAATATACTGCAGTGAGTGCAGCATCCATTTAGTGAAGGAAAAAACAAAAAAACAAAAAAAACCCCACAACTTTCCTTATTCAGATTAATTCCAGTAGTAGTCTGCTCTTACTAGGATGCAGCAGTTTTCTAGTTTGGCAGATAGTTCTGGAGAAAATCACTGAAGAAATTAACAAATTGAAAATATGGTTTGACTGAAACAAACTGTCATTAAATAAGACAGGGATGAAGTGGAGGTGTAAGAGTCACTAGGTGTTCACAGGAAACACTTATTTATTTATTTATGTATGCATGTATTTATTTATGTATGTTCATTGCTTTTATATTTTCTGTTGTGTTTCTATTCAGGTTGTTTTTGCCTCTTTCTCTAAAATTGTATATAATAATCATTAGACTATTAATATATAAACAAAAATAAATTTAAGAAATATTACAATTTGAAAACAAATGCACCCGAACGTGATGAGAGCTGCAATTGCTTAATGCTAAGTTTTAACATTGAAGATGCCATAGACATGCTAACGCGTTAGTGTCGCTCCCGTTTTTAAGTTATAAAATACATCTATCAACTGTTTCAGAAGACCATAACAGGTCGGTTTAACATAGAAAAGGTAAATTAGGGTTTTAGCGGGGGAAAATTAAATGAAAGAAAGAAAGAATAAACGAAGCAGTAGGTTGCTTTAATTGCTTCAATCTGCGAACCACTGCTTTGATTGGTTCACGGTTCAAAGCAAAGCCGCGCTGCGGAAAAGTTGATTACAGGCGCACATGACGTGAAATATATACATATATAAACATTAAACTGAAGCCAAGAGTAACGAGGCTGTTTGTTTTAAAAATGTAAGGAATATAAAGTACAGATACTTGTGTGAAAATGTAATGAATAGAAGTCAGAAGTAGGCAGAAAAATAAGTAATGGAGTAAAGTATAGATACCTAAAAAGTGTACTTAAGTACAGTAACGAAGTATTTGTACTTCGTTACTTGACACCTCTGCTTATCGATTCCCTTATCCATACCTCTTGTGAATTTTCTACTAAAAGTAGGCTTTACAGGTTTTCTATGTATTTCATTGAGTCTTAAAGTAAATAAATATGAAATTGGTCACTGTATCCTCAATCTCTGGACATAAATAAAAATAAACAAAACTGTGTTTTGCTTTGAAGTTATTAATTCCGACTGGACTCTATCGTTCTAACTTGACTCGGCAGAGAGCCGCACAATGTTTGGAGCTGTGTGAGCAGAACGAAGGACGATTCTCGTTTCTTTCTCGCAACAAGACAGGAGTCCCAGTTAGTAATGTTAATCCGCACAAAAGTGACTCACGATTGGCATATTCAGGGAAGAAAGTGATGAAAAACAAAAAAAGCTGAAACCCAAAATTTCCCCCCAACACCACCCGCACGAAAATGTTTGAATTCTAGAAGCTCTGAAATGCAATCTGGGGCTATTCCAGACAATAAACTGCAGTTAGTGCAGCATCCATTTAGGTGAGAAAAAACCAGCTTTCCTTATTCAAATTCATTCCAGTAGTATTCTGCTCTTACTAGGATGCAGCAGTTTTCTAGTTTGGCAGATTGTTCTGGAGGAAATCACTGAAGAAGTTAACACATTGAAAATACGGTTTGACCGAAACAAACTGTCATTAAACTTAAATAAAACAGGGATGAAATGGAGGTGTAAGAGTCACTAGGTGTTCACAGGAAACATTTATTTATGTATGTATGTATGTACGAGTGTGTATGTATTTATTTATTTATTCATGTTCATTGTTGGTTGGTTTTATATTTTCTGTTGTGTTTTTATTCAGGTTCATTTTGTCTCTTTCTCTAAAATTGTATATAATAACTAATCATTAGATTAGTTATTATTACTATTATTGTTGTGGTTGCTATTATTATTAATATATAAATAAAAATAAATTAAAAAATATTACAATTTGTAATACATTTGACTCTTTTATGACAACAAACGCTTATTATACAGAAAACAAATGCACCCGAATGTGCTGACAGCTGCAACTGCTTAATGCTAACTTTAACATCGAAAATGCCATAGACATGCTAATGCATTAGCATCGGTCCCATTTTTAAGTTATAAAATACATCTATCAACTGTTTCAGAAGACCATAACAGGTCGGTTTAACATAAAAAAGGTAAATAATACAGACATATGCTCTTTAGGATTTTAGCGGGGGAAATTAAGATAAAGCGAAAGAAAAAAATGAATCAACAAAGCAATAGATCGAAACACTGCTTCGATCTGCGAATCATTGCTTCGATTGGTTCAAGGTTCAAAGCAAAGCCGCGCTGCAGAAAAGTTGATTACAGACCCGCTGCAGGGTCTGTAATCAATGTAGCGAAATGATCATTTTCCTGACAAACACCCCCAAAAACAACCGCCACGCTGAAGGACCGATAAGGGAATTGTTAAGCAAAAAGCTTATTGATGTCGGTGGATCGAATCATTTCTTAACGACACCCGAAAGGAACCGGTTCTCGATACCCATCCCGAGTTCTGACTGGGAACCACTTAGTCAGACAATCGATCCATTGTGACTGAGGTCAGTGGTTGGCATGTCACATACAGTAACACTGTAAAAATTAGGAATTGAAAGACTCAGGCCTGTGTTCTCCTGCAAAGATACTATCATCATCAAACACATCTGTCCTAGGACCTCATGATTCCAAAAGACATCTCTTGTGTGTGTTCAAAGAAACATGTCTGTTACTCATACTGCCAAGACAAGCAAATTTTTCAAGAAGTTCAACACTTTCCAGGAAATCATTAAAAGCCTGATTCATACTCTATATCCAGAACAATCGCAAACTCATTACTACATTCCATTGCTACACTCAGGGCATCCTCTGATTCTATAAAGATCACAGCATTGTACACAAAGGCAAAGTCAGTAAACCTTTAGTATACCTTTCCTCACTGACAAAGTCACCTAAGTTGCTTGACTCCACAACCCCACCCAATAGCTATTCCATGTAAGAACTAAACAGGAGTAAGGGCAAAAAGGAGACATTATAAAACATATTCAAAACAAATTATTCTGGATCTGTATCTGGTTTAAAATTACTAAATTGTTACTTGACCCTTTTGCCAAATTTAACTGAAATGCATCGATTTCTTTTTGAGATATACTGCTGACAAACAAATAGGGCTGAAAACATTATGTACTTGGTGGAGGATATAATGCAGGCTGCAGGACATCAACAAAATTGAATCTATTGTTCCCAGTCTGTAGTGGTCAATACCTGCCAAAAATGGTCCAAAGGGGAAAACTGGTGAACCGGCTAACTGCTTGTTGCCAGATACCGCAACACTTCTCCAGAGGTCTTTTGGAGTCCACACCCTGGTGACCCAAGGCTGTTTTGGTGTTAAAAAGAGACCTACATGATGTTAGGCAGGCGGTCACAATGTTATGGCTGATTGGTGTGTTACAGTATCGCTGAATCACAAAGAATGAATCAACATGAATCAGTGTCAAACATGTCAGGTGGAGGAGTTGCAGTCTCTGCAGTTCCCTTCTTTTCCAAGTATTTATGCAGTATATGTCCCCACTTCAAATATGTGTGTGAGAGCTGTGATGTAACACCGTATCTTCCTGCTGTAACTGATTTCCTGTGGCTGCACTTTCTTATCATGTGTCTTCCTCCAGGACTGACTGCTGCTCTGTAAACTACACACAACACACAAACAAGGTTCAACAACACAAGCATCAAAATAAATGTGTTCGGACTACCAACACTTTTTCTAGACTAATTGCGATTCTAACTCCATGAGCAATATGTGACACGGGGCTAACGTCGGCACCACAGAGGCACAAACAAGGTGCACGCTTTCCCCTACGCACTCATTTAGTGTTGAGTGATTCGTTATCACTTATCAGGAATAATTGTTGCATGTTTGTGCAAGTGTGAAATTGAACAAAATCCCTCTCCATATAATTAAAGAAAACACTGTGAGCGCACAATAATAGTGAGAGACCGCGGGAGCGTGAAGACGTGGATACAACCGAAGGCAACCGCAGCCTATTATGTTCCTTCTCCAGCAGAAGCTCTGCTTAAAGTCCAACCTGTAGCGCCCCGTCTGCATCTTCAGAGCAAATTTGATTTCTTCACACGCCACTACATGCTACCTTAGCTCAGCTCTGAACAAGTCTAACTACACGTTTTGGAAGACAGAAAAATAATTACAGTTTCATCCTCCTTCCAACTCAAAGCACCAGCTCCCTCTCTGGACACGTCTGCATTTCTCCCTCTGCTGACCCTTCTGCTTGGATGAAAATGACGTCTGCTGTTGAGTCTAAGGAAGCAACACATAAAGTTATTACTAACAAGCCTGATGTGCAACCCCTCCCTCGCCCCCGCAACACACTTTCTCTTTTGGTGCACGCTGAAGATAGAGTGCGGCCAAGTGCCCTTCAGCAAAAATGAATTTTCCAATTTCAGTTAGTTCTTCCATGAATAAATAAACAAATGAATAATTGAAAGGAGCAACATAAATAAATAACATCACAAACATTTGGCTGGTACTCATAAGTATTCTGCAGATAACTCAGACAGCATGCTAATGATAAAAACAGTGCATGTAGCGGGTTGAAATGCATTATTCACTGCACTGCTATAGCTAAAATTTAATAAATAAAAGTCTCCCAAGGAACTCCAAACATCATTTCAGCATTGAAGTGACAGGCCCATCCTAGTTCTAACACACAAGGACACTGTGCAAAACAAATAAGTGACCAGTCAGATGCAACAGTGAATAAATAAACTCACAAGAAGTTGGCAGCCACTGATAACATCTGTGACATCTGCTTTCAAAGAGCTTGAAACAACTTCAAGTTCAAAGTATTAGGGAAGAAACAAACTTGTCTAAATCCTTTTACAAATGAGATAAACACAAACAGGGTAACATGTTAAGTTCTCATGTTAAATATCTGGGGAAAAAACAAACAAGAAAATATTTATTTTCAGTAACTGGAAACAAACCTCTAAAATCAACACAGGCATTGGCAATAACAAATACAGCAGAGGGCGGAGGATGATTTTGAGGAGAAACTGTTCTGCACAAGCTCTGCTCATGATGCCAACATCAAAAATGACTAGATTATTTTCTTTTGAATTGCTTATCTGGAGAGGAAAGTCTCAGAACTGACTCACAACTTAAAAAAAAGTGAAGGCAAAATGTCTCTATCACCCCCTCATGGTTGGTTGAAATACAGTCTAGCTAACCCCATAGTCAAAGCCACACATAAATCCATTTTCTGAACCCGAGGATTCCAGTTAAGGGTCACCGTGGCAGGGTCAGGAGTCTATCCCAGTGCTCACTGAGCGTGAGGTGGGGTACACCCAGTCTATTACAGGGCCAACAGACCCCTTCGCACATAGTGCCTTGTTTGGTCGAACACAGTGAAACAGCTGGAACAGCCTGTCAGTGTGCGTGCTCTCCAGCTTGTTGCAAAAGCGATATATGTTTTTATGTATTTCAATGTGAGGATAGCAAGCATACACATGCGTGTGTCCGTCAAAACATGGTGCGTGTTCTGCAGCTCTGATGTCCAGGACCAGAGCTGTCAACAGCTGCCACGCCCCCATCTGTTTAGTGCACAGACGAAGGAGTCACTCTGTGATCAGATGAGAGGCGCCTTGCAAACCGCACGCATGCTAGGGTTTTCCACCTGTGGCACTAACTCTTCAAAGTTGCATCCAACCCCCTCTTTTAAAAAATAAATAAATAAAAATAAAAACTCTGCCCAATTCAATTCAGTATATGTATACAATGGCAAATCATAAATCATCTCAAATCGCTATACACAAGCAAGAGCTAGACCTTTCCATGTGGCATGTTTCTCATGCATGATCCATGTGCATGATCTACCATGCAGGTACCTGAGTTGAGGATCCCAGTGGCTGGAGAAGGCCAACAGGACACCCATGTTCTCCTTTCTGCAGCAGATAGATGGCTGTTTTGGAAATGTGGGGGATGGGCCACTTGTCTGCCTGGGTGGTTTCCATCGAGGACCCAAGGCAGTTCCTTGGTGTCATGGATGCAGCGAAACACGGTACCAGCGCATGCTCACAGTCTTGATTTGACTAGTGGTTGATTTCAGGCAGGTGTATTGAGAAAGCAGAATCTGATTTCAAATGACATGGACTGAACAAGATGGCAGCCTCATTCCGCTTTCACTACCTTCACTCCATTTTATTTTGTGAATAAAGACATGGACATGGCAGTCATTTGTATTTACTGTAGCATGACTAGTAATCAAACCCAGGTCTAAATATTGATAGCCAAACTGCGCAGGTAGCTCAGTGGGGTAGAAAATATATGGAAAATGTATCGAAAAGCATAAAACGCTAATATCAATAATTCCTTTCCTGTTCTGGGGGATAAATGGATAATCTGGGTAAAGGTGTTTTTTTTTTATTTACCCCAGTTTTGAAAAATGCATATTCAAATTCTTAAGTCTTAAAGACAGATTTTCTGCTCCTATTAACAAAATACCACACTTAACAATGGCTCCAACACGATATGGTGTCGGTAACTGCACAGAGTAAAAGAACAAATGCACATCGGAAACTAAATGCAATCTCGACAGATCTCATTACGCTACTCAGCATACTAAAGGTCTCATTGTAATTTGAATGTTTTGTTCTACACAAACACTGGCAGAGGTGAGGATTATTGGGAGGCAATATTGAAAAAGGAGTTAAGCGGTGATTACTAATCTCATTGTATTATAATAAAGAACAGCACATCAGCAAACATGGAGGGATGTTGCCCTTTGTCCTCCGTGTGGCTTGTTTTCCACAAAGCTCATTAAGGGATACTGTTAACATGCTTTCTAAGCACAAAATGTTAATTAAAAGCACAGGCTAATATGCATTTAAAAAAAAAATCTAATTTCCTTTGTGGCTGTGCTGCTTGCAGTCTGATGTGGTGCTGAAGTTAATTAGAAGAATGTGATCAAATGTGATGAAGGGGTGACAGCACGACATACTGCCACTGGCTCTCCTCCATCCCCTCCCTGTCCACAATCAGTATGAGCTGCTTCGTCATTACCGCCATAGACTAGGCCTCTCCAACTGACTGCCTTGGAACAAGTGCTCAACACTTGCCTCAGATGAAGGTCCAACTCAGCTGATACCACCTGTTTGTCCTTCCCATTCCCAATCTTCATCCTGTGATCCTGCAATGCCTTGTAATTCTGGTTCACCCCACTGGAGTGAACCAGAATTCACTGGAACACCAGGGCTCCACTGGAATGACTTTGTGTCAAACAAGCAGTTATTTAAGGAGACTCATAGGAGTATCACTTGCATTGGGAGGGAATGTCATGGCACACTTCCTTAGGCATGATCCATGATGCAGGTGCCTCACTGTTGAGGACCCCAGTGGCTGGAGAAGACTAAGGACAAACCCACATATCACCTGGCTGTGTCTTATAGGTGGTTACATTTATGAGGTTCAGTGGATTAGATATCTGCCTGTGTGGTTGCCATCTGCGATCTGGTGCGATTCCATGGTGTGGTGGATGTGGTGACATGTGGCACCAGCACATGCTCCCAGACTTGACTTCAGACATAAAATGCAGAAAGTCATACAAGTTCTCTGCTTTCCACTGCTTCAGCTCCACATCACTCCACATCCACATTTTATATCCACACGCCATGCTCACCTATGTCTAGAGGAGGTGATGGTCTAGTGGTTAAAGTGTTGGGCTTGAGACCAGAGGATCTTTGGTTCAATTCCCAGCCTGACCGGCAAGGTCCTTAATCCCCTAGTTGCTCCCGGTGTGTAGTGAGTACCTTGTATGGCAGCACCCTCACATCGGGGTGCATTGAGGCATTATTTGTAAAGCACTTTGAGCATATATAAATGCAGTCCATTTATTTATTTATTTTGCCCATCATTTTCAGCCTTTATTGGGCAGCCGATCTGCTCTGTGTAAGCCCGATCCTGTCAGATCTCAGAAGCTAAACAGTGCGGGGCCTGGTTAGTACTTGGATGGGAGAACTCTTTGGAACACCAGCAGCTGTGTATGTTTCTCCAGGTTACACTGGATTTGCATCAGGAAGGGCATCTGGCGTAAAACTTGTGCCAAATGCCAATGCAGCGCTGGCTGTATCCGCAGTGGCAACCCTGAACAAAACGGGAGCAGCTGAATGGACAACAACATTTTCAGTCTTTATTGGAGTGACAGGAAATGGGGTTATGTGATGGACAAGCAAATAGTATGCTGGTTCCCGGTTCAAGACCACCCCTGCCTGTTTTCCTTGTAATGTGAAGTTGCATAAAGAACAGCATCCAGTGTGAACATGGTGCCGAATCAACATGCAGATCCATATGGGTTCTACTGTAGTGATCCCGAGGGCTGGGAAAGGGGGAGAATCTGAAAGAACTCACATTATAGAGACAGAAAGCTGGGACTCAGATACCTTGCTCTGGTGGGGATTCAAACCTGGGGAAGGTAAAATCCACATTCTGCAGTACATAGTACGAGGTCTATCCAAAAAGTATTGTACCTTTTTTATTTTTTTCAAAAACTATATGGATTTGAATCACGTGTGATTACATCAGCCAAGCTTGAACCTTCGTGTGCATGCATGAGTTTTTCCACGCCTGTCGGTTGCGTCATTCGCCTGTGGGCAGGCTTTGAGTGAGCACTGGTCCACCCCTCCTGTCGGATTTCTTTTGTCTGAGAACTTGCTGAGAGACTGCCGCTTTTCTCCATGAAATTTTTTTCAGAAACTGTTAGAGACAGGAAGTTGGAAACCATTCGATAGATTCAGTTGGATATCGGTGAAGATTCTGTCGGCGTCACACGGATTAAGGAGTGTTAAAACCTTTTTAAAGACAGCCCACAGCGGCGGAGGGCACGCGGCGCGCCGAGTGGCCATTCGACAGGCTGGATCGACCAGATCATTTCTAAACTGAATGCTGTGTTGATCCGGGACATCATGTGACTACCACAGAAATGGCAACAGAGCTGGACATAGCACTTTTGCGGCACATTCCACTGTTACAGGAGATTTTGTAATGAAAGACGTGCGGAGGATTTTGCGCGTCGGCACGAAGCAGCTCAGGACGCGCAGCAAAAAAACACCTTCGTCTTGGAAGTCTCACATGACATGTTGTGGCATGTCCAGCTGTTACACAATTTCTCGGATACTCACTCGACTGAAAGCCATCTGAATCTTCTGAATGGTTTCCAACACGGAGGTGTTTTTTTTTTTTTTTTTGCTGCGCGTCCTGAGCTGCTTCGTGCCGACGCGCGAAATCCTCCGCACGTCTTTCATTACAGAATCTCCTGTAACAGTGGAATGTGCTGCAAAAGTGCTATGTCCAGCTCTGTTGCCATTTCTGTGGTAGTCACATGATGTCCCGGGTCAACACAGCGTTCAGTTTAGAAATGATCTGGTCAATTCAGCCTGTCGAATGGCCGCTCGGCACGCCACGCGCCCTCCGCCACTGTGGGCCGTCTTTAAAAAGGTTTTAACAGTCTATAATCAGCGTGACGCCGACAGAATCTTTACCGATATCCAACTGAATCTATCAAACGGTTTCCAACTGCCTGTCTCTAACAGTTTCTGAAAAAAATTTCATGGAGCAAAGCGGCAGTCTCTCAGCAAGTTCTCAGACAAAAGAAATCCGACAGGAGGGGTGGACCAGTGCTCACTCAAAGCCTGCCCACAGACGAATGACAGAACCGACAGGCGTGGAAAAACTCACGCATGCGCACGAACATTCAAGCTTGGCTGATGCAATCACACGTGATTCAAATCCATATAGTTTTTGAAAAAAATAAAAAGGTCCGTTACTTTTTGGACAAACCTCGTATGTACCTTAACCCCTCAGCCAGGAACACCTCCTCAACAGCACTGGAGTTACTCCTGAATATTACCATAATGATCATTTGTGGTACCACTGTCAGTGAATGGCTGTGACCGTAGATAGAGTTTTCGAATCAAAACCAGGTCGCTCCATCCAACACTCTCTCTTGGACTAATATAGTCTTTGAGCTGCGTTGCCCCCTGGAGTAACCATGCATTCCCTTGGCATTAAAACAACACTTCTGTAACAGCTCTGATAAGTTTTCACTGAAAGACACTGAAAGAGGGGGGCGCTTTTATGAAGTGACAAGCTCACACAGTGACAGGATCAGCCCATAAAAGTCTGTGTGAATGAAATGAACGAGTGTTCATTGGGTGTGAAAATATACTGCGGCACGCACCTCTGCAGACCCTTCTATTAATCAACCTGTCCACACTTTGTTTTGAGAGTAATCTCGTCCATCCACCAGAGAAGCACTCAGCAGTAAGTGGCGCATGGCGGTGCTTTGAAGGCCGTGGTTTATTGGCAACCCAAAGCACAGCAAGACGGCGCTGTAAAAACACATCATCTCAGTGCTCAACACTTGCCTCAGGTTACACCCCTCAAACACACACACAACGATGTGGCAAGACCCGAGGAACACCTTCACCTTTGCGGGCATAAGTTAATTTGTGCTCCCGTCATGAAAATGTGGCACTTTTTGTGGCAGTATCACAAACTAATAGATTAATTTACTTTTTGTGATGCCATGATGAAATGGTGTGAGATTTGGTTGAAAAATAATAAAATGAAAATAACTAAGGGAGGAATTTCAGTGAGTAAAAAAGCAGAAGAAATGATCCAGTATGAAAAGATGATGTTCAGGTAGATTAATTGATTTGCTCATTTTTCCGGGTCAGGCTAGATCTGGGTGCATGTGCTGGTGATGTACATGATCACACTATGGAACTGCCTTGTCCTGGGTGGCAACCATACAGGAAGAAAACTAGTCCATCCCCTCCTCTGGAACGCAGCTATCTACCTGCTGCACCCAGGTGAAATGTGGCTGTGCCCTTGGCCTTTTCCAGGTGTTGGGATTCTCAGCACTGAGGCACCCGTTGGATCATGCCCAGAGGAAACTAGTCTCATGATAATTCATGGAACTGGGTTATGAAAAGGGTTTGTGACGGGGGGTAAAAATGGGGTGTTTTTCGTAATGGGGGCACAAATTCATTTTGTGATGGGGAGCACAGAATGTGGGGCGAAAGGGGGGGTCTGGAGGGGTCATGGTTGACATTTGGGGAGGGTAAACACTTACTCTATGGTTATGGTTGGAGTTAGGAGAAGGGGAAGATTACAAATGGCAAAAGAAAAAACCGTGTCACTTTTCGTGACGGGGAACAAAAAAAATAAGTGAGACCGGGCTGCCCAGATAGACAGGTCACAGGGCCAAAGAGTTGTAACTGTCATTCCCTCACAATGCACATGATACTTCTCATCTCAGGCTTCCTAAGTAACAGCGTGTATTTCACAAAATCTTTACATTGGTGCCCAAAAAGTCCTCCAAAGAGACCCAGTACCAAAGTATCCAATTGCTGCCTTAGGTCAATGGTTAGCATCTAAGTCTTACAACAGCACAGTGACGCAGAAACCACCAGAACCCTAAAAACGTGGACCTTTGTTGTCCTTTAAAGGTATTAGCGTCACCAAACACTTTTGTCCAGCGACCTCATGACTCTATAAGCTCTTCCCAGGTGTGACTCTATCTCAAAGCAGAAGGATGAAATGTTTTTCTTTGCTGTTTGACCTAGACTAATTTGTCCCAAAATTGAGTGACGTTGTCCCTGGCTGACATTCAGACATTTCATATCTTTCCTCAGTGGAAGCCTTTAACCCCTTCAGTTTTAATCTGGATTTAAGAACCCCATGTAGGGACATGGATGAATGTAAAACATGTTTCAATTCTATATTACTATCAAATAGTCCTTCTTATTTACACTTTGCGGTTTTGTCATCAAATGTACACACCATATGCACAAACTATTGATTGAATGGACATATTTTGATTGAGTAGAAATGTGTGGCATGATAGTGACTTTTTTTTCTCCCAGCCTACATGCAATTATTTAGCTGTCTGTGCACAGATGCAGATTCACAGAAGGACAGTTGTGAGCCATGTCAACATTGAAACTTTGAAATTCTTTTAATTCACTACAACGGCAGTTAAAAGACCAGAGTGTGAGTTACTCAGTGCTCTTGAGATACTTGAGGGCCAAGCCTTGTCCTTCATATGGAGCTTTTCTCATTGCTACATTGCTTCTTTTTATTCTTTTTGGAAGGAACACAGTACAAACTGTACCAATATGACCCAGCTCGACAACATGTTTCAGTGGCTTTTCAGAAATGTATCTGCCACTGTTTCAGTCCAAAACAATCTTGACAGGGTGACGTCTTGTTTTCACGATGAATGACATGGGAAGGGATACCGACCCTTCCTGTGTGCCAGCTCCTTTTAGCTACACAGAGAGCCGTGCCAAACTTTAACAAAACAAAGTGTCTCTTTTAATTACTTTACATCCTCAGGAATTCTTTCATAAATATTTTAGAATTAGAGTGTGCAAGTTGAATTGAAAAAGAAAAAGTAAATCAGGGCTGGCAGTGACATGAGTGGAACTCAGGGGTCCTTATATGTCAAACTGGGTAGAAAAGATTCTAAATGCTGTCATTTGAACACAATTTAGTATGTGTGCGAGTACAAAAAAATGTGAATTTATCAAACAGACAGACACTACTTGACAGACAGACAGACACTCAAAATGTATCAGCTGTTGAAAATCCCACATTTTGTCCAGCACATGCACGTTCATGGTCATTTGCATTCAGAAACACCCTCAATTAACCACATATGGTAACAAACATCCTTTTGTTGCTTGTGAGCTTTGCTGGAATATGACTAAGAGAGCAAAGATCAACTTTTGTGAGACGACGATTGTGGTGTTTCTGTGGGCACAGCAGACAGATAAAAATAAATCAAAATCAAATATGTATGCCACTAGGTGTCAGCAATCCATCCACAACTAATTTTAAATCCCACCATGGGTGAGCAGCATGCATTCATTGTCAGGCTGTTTCTTAATTTATGCAACAAAATTACCTATGAACATAATTTGAACAAGTGTTCAGAAGCTTTAATGCTTGAACTTCCATAAAACATTGTAATTAAAATAATATATATACACAATTAGTTATTATTGGAGTGCTCCCACAATCCTTTGCGCTCCTGTGACATAGTGTCACTGTCCTCTTTATTATGATCTTTAAAATCTTTCCTGATTAAATTTTACCAATGAAAATAATGTGTGCCTATTTTTAATAAAAATTACAGGAGGTAAATGATTGTCTTTATGCCTTGTAGAAACAAGTGAAGATTGTAGAAACAAGTGAAGATTGAGATGTTATTATGGTAAATGTAAAAGTATTTATTTTTATTTAAATGCTGAAGTCAAAACCTGCTGTTTAGTTCACACAAGTGTCTTTTGTAGGTTTTAATAGTTTTGACACTAATAAGGCTACATGTCTGTTTCTAACTTGGCATAATTACAAAATGTGTAGAAAAGAATAGTCTTTATTGTCATTGTATGAGTGTGGGATGGGGGGGGGGGGTACAATGATATTGAGGGTACTCCCACAGAGCTACTGTACACCACAAAAATAAAAATGTTTAAAAGAACGGGGGGGGGGGGGGGGTAGATTGGGTTGTTTGTTGTCCAGGGGAGGGGGTGGGGATATGGGAGTAGGTCTGTGGTGTTTGCAGTACGTATGGCCCAGAGGAAGAAGCTGTTTGTCAGCCTGCTGGTGTGGGACTTTGTTGACCTGTAACATCTCCCAGAGGGCAACATATCAAACAGGGGCTGGGCAGGGTGTTTGGGGTCTCCTGTGATGGCCTTGGTTTTCCTAAGGCAGCAGGATGTTGCGATGTTTTCCAGACTGAGCAGAGGGCAGCCGATTATCTTTTGGGCAGTGTTAATGACCCTCTGCACCACCTTCCTGTCCTCGGCTATGGAGCCAGCGTACAACACACCCAGACAGTATGTCAGTATGCTCTCCACCGAGGAGTGATAGAAGGTCAGCAGCAGCTTCGTGTCCAGGTTGTTCTTCCTGAGGACATGCAGGAAGTGTAGCCACTGCTGAGCCTTCTGAAGCAGGGCCCTGAAGTTTGAGGTCCAGGAGTGGAGATGTGGGTGCCCAGAAACCTGAAGGTGGTGACAGTTTCCACCTGTTCTTCATTTATGGGGGGGGTGGGGGGTCCTGCTGTTCTTCCTGAAGTCCATGATGAGTTGTTTTGTCTTATGAACGTTCAGGATCAGGTTGTTCTCTGAGCACCAGACTGACAGATCCTCCACCTCTGCACTGCATGCTGTCTCGTCCCCGTCACACGAGTCCAACCACTGTGGTATCATCCGAATATTTTATAATGCGGTTGGATGGGTGGGATGGAGAGCAGTTGTAGGTGTACAGGGTGTACATTAAAGGGCTCAGAGTGCAGCCTTGAGGGGAACCAGGGCTGAGTGTGAGTGTGGAGGAGTGGTGGGAGCTGAGTCTCATAGACTGTGGGCGGCTGGTCAGACAGTTTTTTAGTCCAGTTACAGGTGAGGAGGGGGATATGTAACTTCAGCAGGTTAGTGATGAGAATGTCCGGTATGATGGTGTTAAACGCTGTGTGCAAAGGGCATGTAAACATCGCATTTTACCGACTTGCTCATGAAAATAAAATGACACTACAAAGCGTAAAAAGTGCCACTCCTTAGAGTGTGTGCAGAAACAATGTGGATGTTTGTCATCTTGACAAAGTGATTGCTCTTAAATTGGCACCCCAGTTTTTCACAGGAAGAAGACATTACTCAGACTTTGTCTAAACAGTCTGACTATTTATTTATTTATTTTTTGTGATTGCAGTCCTAATCCATCAAGGATGTAAAAACAGATGGTTTATCCACGCACTGTGGATGAAAAGATCTACTGAACAGTAATTTAAAGGTAGCATACTGTGGCATAGTGGTAGTTTTAATACGGGGATGTTTTTCTTTTAAAGGAGGAGGTTAAAGAGGTTAGAGGTAGGATAAAGCAAGAAGGTCCTCTGCAGTTCCGACCTTTTCTAACTGTGCTCTTTGAGCCGAATCAAAGGAGAGACTGGATTGATGTCACCTGTGGCAAACCCTTCACTTTTCACAGGATAAGCTATATTCAGATGTGTGGACTTTTGGTCAACAGAAGGGTAATGATATTTTTTTCAGCTTGCACCTCTCCTCCATTATGTCCCCATTTTTAGCTGAGAAATCTGCTCCTTCTGTCAAACACACACACATGTGAAAGAGGGAGTGGAGGTGAGGCATACAGAGGATTGAAGCCGCATGTTTGGAAAGGCGTTGGCACACCTTACTTTTGCATATTACATATCACACCTCTCAGATGATCCATTAGCAGGTTACACAGCAACAGCTCGGCAATGAGTCAAGGAGAAACCGACACAGCGGACGCACAAACACACAATGAGAGGGTGGGATGGTTCCCTGTGGATCCCACTCACGTGGCTCCATTTACAACCACGTTTACTGTCTTAGCACCAAGCCAGCTGAGAAAGAAGCAAATCATATGAGCGGTGGCCTAAGAGCAAGAAATGAGTAAAGAAAGGGAGACAGAAAAAGAGAAAAGGCACCCCCCCACACTTCCAGACACTGATTTATAATTTTAATATCTCTAATTTCCACAGCAGCACCCGTTTTCCAAATGTCATTTTCCAATTTATGTCAAACTGTGTGACCATTTTTCTTAATACAGCTTATGACAAGCTTGGTGGCAAGGCGGATATGCAATTCAGATGGAGTGTTTTACAGGCACAGCAGCAGACACACAAGGGTGTTTGTGTGTTTATCTTTATCAGCGTCTGCTCAGTATTTCGAGGGGGAGACAATGGGAGCATTATACACCCTGGAGAAAATTCCAGTTGCTGCACAATATATGCCTTCAGGGAGCAAAACCCTAATTTTGCCATAAATCTAATAATTACGGTAACCATAATAAGAATTATTATGGTGGAAATGATAACATATTAAAATATGCAGTAACATTAAGAGTTTGAAATGGAACATGAACCAGCTTCGTGGCCATTACATGAATATTGATGTTAATTAAAACAGAGCCTCCCTTTTTATGTTACACTCTGTCTTGTTGTAATGGTAAGAATTTGCAAGGCACACAGAATTCAATCCATTATGATTTGGTTTTACTTGATGAGAGCGGTGTGTGTGTGTGTGTGTGTGTGCGTGTGTGTGTATGCGTGTGTCTGCGCACGAGACAGTGACATCCTTTCCGAACTCTCGACACAAAGGGGCACTCAAAGGGTGCAACACTCAAGCCTTGCATGTTTGACATGGAGTCACGCAAGTTCATTCATTGTAATTCTGTGACACCATAATATGTGGTTGTGTGTGGCCTTGATACAGTTCTGTCCAAAACTGGACCACTTTTGAGTAATGCACAAGCTTTCCACCATTAAAATTCCAATGAAGTTGGGACATTGTGTGAAATGTCAATAAAAACAGAAGACAATGATTTGCAAATCCTCTTCAACCTATACGAGGTCTGTTAGAAAAGTATCTGACCTTTTTCTTTTTTGCAAAAACCTGATGGATTTGAATCACGTGTGCTTACATGAGCCAACCTTGAACCTTCGTGCGCATGCGTGAACTTTTTCATGCCTGTCAATTGCGTCATTTGCTGGTAAGCAGCCTTTGTGTGAGGACGTGTGTTGTGCTCTCAGCGGATTTTCATTGCAAGGAAAATGGTGGAACGACTGGAGCAGCGCCGCATCAAATTTTGCCAGAAACCGGGCGACAGCCAGGTGGAAACCATTCAGAAGATTCAGACAGCTTTTGGTGACAATCCTATGGGCATCACATAGATTAATGAGCGGTACAACCGGTTTAATGACGTCCGCACAACGGTGGAGAGTGCGCCACGCTCTGGTCGGCCATCAACATGCTGAAATGACCAGATCATTTCCAAAGTGAACACTGTGGTGATACGGGACCGTCGTGTGACTATCCGAGAAATTGCAGAAGAGATGGACATCAACACTTTTTCGGCACATTCCACTGTGACAGAAGATTTGGCCATGAAAAGAGTGGCGGTAAAATTCATGCCGAAGCTGATGGCGGAGCAAAAGAACCTTCGTGTTGAAGTCTCACAGGACATGCTGGACTCTGAAAAATGATGCCCAAAAAATAATCAAGTTTATCAGCTTGAACATTAAATATCTTGTCTTTGTGATGTATTCAGTTGAATATAGGTTGAAGAGGATGTGCAAATATTGTATTCTGTTTTTATTTACATTTTACACAATGTCCCAACTTCATTGGAATTGGGGTTGTAGTAAAATATTAATAATAGTGTGTATATGATAACAAAACCCTAAACAATTTATAAATACATAAAAACAGTAAATTAACATTTAAAATTGACATAATTAACAGGAAATAAAAGGTTTGAGTTCTTTCTCTAAAAACTGTTGAGGTCTAAGGTTCTAAAAACATTCTGGACTCATGTCAATCCATCTTATTATAGAAATTTGTATAATTTATTGTCACCCTTGGAAAATGTCAGCTACATGTATCCCCACGAGCAACGCGCTAGTATTGCATTGAATGGTATGTTCCAGCTTTCACTGAATTAAATATTCAGTCCATTTAAAGAATGTTAAAAACATTCATTATTTGTTTTATGTAACAGCTAAAATACGAGGTCTATTAGAAAAGTATCTGACCTTATTATTTTTTTCAAAAACCATATGGATTTGAATCATGTGTGATTGCGTCAGACAAGCTTGAACCCTCGTGTGCATGCGTGAGTTTTTCCACGCCTGTCGGTTGCGTCATTCGCCTGTGAGCAGGCTTTGAGTGAGGAGTGGTCCACCCCCTCGGCGGATTTTCATTGTCAGGAAATGGCGGAATGATTTGGACTTTTTTTCTATCAGAATTTTTTCAGAAACTGTTAGAGACTGGCAGCTGGAAACCATTCGAAAAATTTATCTGGCTTTCAGTGAAAATTTTACGGGCTTCACAGAGAATAAGAACTGTTACTACAGCTTTAAGGACAGCTTTAAGGACACTCGGCGCGCCGCGCTCCGTGCCGCCATCGAGAGCCACAAACCACCGGATCATTTCTAAACGGATGGCTCTGTGGAGCCGGGACTGTCGTGTGCACTTTCTCTGGTTATCACAAGAGCTGGACATCAACCATTTTCCAGCAGATTTCACTTTTAACAAGAGATTTTGCCATGGGAAGCCGAGCGGAGGCTTCGCGCTTCACGATGGATTCGCTGCTGGAGCGAGACAAAACCACCTCCATTTTGGTCTCACAGGACGGCTTTGAGATGGCGTTCAGACAGCTGTCGGTGGTTTTTCCATCGAGTGATTATCCGAGAAATTGTGGATGTGCCTGGACATGCCAGAACATGTCCCATGAGGCTTCATCACGGCGTTGCTTTGCGCCATGCGGCACCGCCGCGACGCGCGGAGTTCCTCCGCACGTCTGTCTCAATGTGCCGAAAAAGTGCTGATGTCCATGTCTTTTCACAATTCCTGTGCTAGTCAGATGACGTCCCGGATAAAACACAGCGTCCAGTTTGGAAATGAACGGCACATTCCACTGTTACAGGAGTTGTTGTCATGGAAAGAGGAGCGGAGGCTTCGCGCGTTGCGGCGGTGCTATATACGCAAAAGACCTATTTCTCTCAAATATTGTTCACAAATCTGTCTAAATCTGTGTTAATGAGTGCTTCTCTTTTGCCAAGATGATCCATCCCACCTGACAGGTATGGCTTAGGCTGGCCACAATAGAAGGCTGCTCTGAAATGTGTAGTTTTGCTTTATTGGGGCGGGGGGTGATGGTCTAGTGGTTAAGGTGTTGGGCTTGAGACCAGAAGATCCTGGGTTCAAATCCCCGCCTGACTGGAAAATCACTAAGGGCCCTTGGGCAAGGTCTTTAATCCCCTGTTGCTCCCGGTGTGTAGTGAGCGCCTTGTATGGCAGCACCCTGACATCGGGGTGAATGTGAGGCATTATTGTAAAGCGCTTTCAGCGTCTGATGCAGATGGAAAAGCGCTATATAAATGCAGTCCATTTACCATTTATTGGGGCGGGGGTTAGAAAACTAGTCAGTATCTGGTGTGACTACCATTTGCCTCATACAGTGCAACACATCGTCTTTGCATAGAGCTGATCAGCCAGATGCCATTGAATGTGAGCATTTTCTCACTCAATTCAGTTACAACGATGAACTGCAGTCAGGTCGAGACCCCGATGAGGACGACAAGCATGCAGATAAGGTTCCCTGAGACAGTTTCTGACAGTTTGTGCAGAAATTCTTTGGTTCTGCAAAGCAATTGTTACAGCAGCTGTCTGGGTGGCTGGTCTGACACGATCTTGGAGGTGAACATGCTAGATGTGGAGGTCCTGGGCTGGTGTGGTTACACGTGGTCTGCGGTTGTGAAGCCAACTGGATGTACTGCCAAATTCTCTGAAACACCTTTGGACATTGCGTATGGTAGAGAAATGAACATTCAATCCATAGGCAACAGCTCTGGTGGACATTCCTGCAGTCAGCATGCCAACTGCATGCTCCTTCAAAACGACATCTGTAGCATTGTGCTGTGTGATAAAACTGAACATTTTAGAGTGGCCTTTTATTGTGGCAGCCTGAGGCACCCCTATGCAATAATCATGCTGTCGTATCAGCATCTTGATATGCCACACCTTTGAGGTGGGATAAATTATCTCGGCAAAGGAGAAGTGCTCACTAACACAGATTTAGACAGATTTGTGAACAATATTTGAGAGAAATAGGTCTTTCGTCTGTATAGAAAATGTTTTAGATCTTTTTCAGCTCAAGAAAAATGGGAGCAAAAACAAAAGTGTTGCATTTATATTTTTGTTTAGTGGACCTATGGCTTACTGTAACATGGTTACTGGGGTAGAATATACAAAATCACCCATATGGCTAAATGTAGTCACTGAACTGCAGACATGCTCACTAACTCCAAGCTGGATGACCTTTAATGTGGCTGTAGGAATGATAACCTCACTTCTGATTGCTTACGGATAAGCTGCAAATTGTGAAAGCCCAAGGATCTGTTCTGGCAATAAACCTGCCCTTAAAACCTTAAATAATGATCAGGATCTAAGTAAAAGAGCAGTCACATACCAGTCGCATGCAGACTAGACTGTGATAAAGAGACAGAGAGCCGAGCTGTTTAAGCCATGGAGGAGCTAAGACCTGCTGAGGGTAAACCTGTGATCTCTAAGAGTCAATGCACGATCGACTCTCCGAGTGGCAGCCCGCCAGCACATGTTCCCTACAATGGGAAAAAAAGGGTAAAAATAACAGGAACAAGTTGTTGGAAATGAAATTTCAATTCATCCAGTCCCTTTATACACTGGTGCGGGAGCCTGTCGTTGAGAGGGATCAATAGTGTTTAGACAGCAGGGCAGATTTTCTAAGCACTGGATCAATAGGAAGGAGAAAGGAAAAAATACCCTGGCTTTTCTTTGGCTGTTGCAGTAAATACGAACAAATCAGTGGCCTTAGGGTAAATGGATTGACCATCTGTTTCCGAGTTCTGTGTAGTAAATAAAGATCCATTGTGAGATGTGTAACCAAGGCCCAACGGCGACAGTGCCACCGTTCATCAATCAATCAATCAATCAATTTTTTTTATATAGCGCCAAATCACAACAAACAGTTGCCCCAAGGCGCTTTATATTGTAAGGCAAGGCCATACAATAATTATGTAAAACCCCAACGGTCAAAACGACCCCCTGTGAGCAAGCACTTGGCTACAGTGGGAAAGAAAAACTCCCTTTTAACAGGAAGAAACCTCCAGCAGAACCAGGCTCAGGGAGGGGCAGTCTTCTGCTGGGACTGGTTGGGGCTGAGGGAGAGAACCAGGAAAAAGACATGCTGTGGAGGGGAGCAGAGATCGATCACTAATGATTAAATGCAGAGTGGTGCATACAGAGCAAAAAGAGAAAGAAACACTCAGTGCATCATGGGAACCCCCCAGCAGTCTACGTCTATAGCAGCATAACTAAGGGATGGTTCAGGGTCACCTGATCCAGCCCTAACTATAAGCTTTAGCAAAAAGGAAAGTTTTAAGCCTAATCTTAAAAGTAGAGAGGGTGTCTGTCTCCCTGATCTGAATTGGGAGCTGGTTCCACAGGAGAGGAGCCTGAAAGCTGAAGGCTCTGCCTCCCATTCTACTCTTACAAACCCTAGGAACTACAAGTAAGCCTGCAGTCTGAGAGCGAAGCGCTCTATTGGGGTGATATGGTACTACGAGGTCCCTAAGATAAGATGGGACCTGATTATTCAAAACCTTATAAGTAAGAAGAAGAATTTTAAATTCTATTCTAGAATTAACAGCAAGCCAATGAAGAGAGGCCAATATGGGTGAGATATGCTCTCTCCTTCTAGTCCCCGTCAGTACTCTAGCTGCAGCATTTTGAATTAACTGAAGGCTTTTTAGGGAACTTTTTGGACAACCTGATAATAATGAATTACAATAGTCCAGCCTAGAGGAAATAAATGGATGAATTAGTTTTTCAGCATCACTCTGAGACAAGACCTTTCTGATTTTAGAGATATTGCGTAAATGCAAAAAAGCAGTCCTACATATTTGTTTAATATGCGCTTTGAATGACATATCCTGATCAAAAATGACTCCAAGATTTCTCACAGTATTACTAGAGGTCAGGGTAATGCCATCCAGAGTAAGGATCTGGTTAGACACCATGTTTCTAAGATTTGTGGGGCCAAGTACAATAACTTCAGTTTTATCTGAGTTTAAAAGCAGGAAATTAGAGGTCATCCATGTCTTTATGTCTGTAAGACAATCCTGCAGTTTAGCTAATTGGTGTGTGTCCTCTGGCTTCATGGATAGATAAAGCTGGGTATCATCTGCGTAACAATGAAAATTTAAGCAATACCGTCTAATAATACTGCCTAAGGGAAGCATGTATAAAGTGAATAAAATTGGTCCTAGCACAGAACCTTGTGGAACTGCATAATTAACTTTAGTCTGTGAAGAAGATTCCCCATTTACATGAACAAATTGTAATCTATTAGACAAATATGATTCAAACCACCGCAGCGCAGTGCCTTTAATACCTATGGCATGCTCTAATCTCTGTAATACAATTTTATGGTCAACAGTATCAAAAGCAGCACTGAGGTCTAACAGAACAAGCACAGAGATGAGTCCACTGTCCGAGGCCATAAAAAGATCATTTGTAACCTTCACTAATGCTGTTTCTGTACTATAATGAATTCTAAAACCTGACTGAAACTCTTCAAATAGACCATTCCTCTGCAGATCATGTCAACTCTAGCTGCACAGGTGTGGCCCACACAAATCAAAAACCAGGCCGGTTGGACTGATGAGATACTGGTTCTAAAGAAGTCCAGCAAAAGATATACTCATTTCTTTTTCCCTGCAATTAGCAAGACAAGTATAGGACTAATGGAGGCAGTCAGTCAGTCAGTCCAGTGGGTCAGCAAAATTTCTCCAAGTATTTCAATCAAAACTAATGCATATTCAGCTCAGAAATTTTGAGTTGTGATAGACACAGGACCATTGAACCTCCTATTTTTGAACATAGCAACAACTTTTAACATAATAATTTGCACCTATGCTTTCATATCCATCCATCCATCCATCCATCCATCCATCCATCCATCCATCCATCCATCCATCCATCCATCCATCCATCCATCCATCCATCCATCCATCCATCCATCCATCCATCCATCTTTTACACCTGCTTGTTCCAGTTATGGGTCACTTTGGAGGCTGGAGCTTACCCCAGTGTTTTTTGGGCAAGAAGCAGTGTACATCCTGGACAGGTCAGTCTGTCACAGGGCCACATATAGACAAACAAATTGATACTCACACCTACGGTCAGTTTAAAGTTTCTAATTCATCTAACCTGCATGTCTTTGGAAGCAAGCCAGAGCACTAGGAGGGAACCCAGGTCAAAAGTGAACCTGGGATCTTCTCAATGTGAGGCAACAGTGCTAACCTCTTAGTGCTGCCACATACAGAGTTACAAAGTTACTTTAATGAAATTTTATGTTTTCTTCAAAATTTTCTCAAATGCTTTTTTCACAGAGCAGGGAATTTTCAGTGCAGCATTTTTAAATATCTCAGTTTTATCTCAGTGGAGTTTTATCTAAGTGTCTCTGAAGGATCCATGGGTTCTGTTGGAATGACTTTGTATCAAATGAGCGGTTACTGAGATCAACTAGGAGGAGGAGTATCACTTGCATTGTGAGGGAGCATCAGCTGTGACATTTTGGCCATGTGGCCCATGCATGACCCAGCACACAGGTGCCTGAGTGTAGAGGACCCCAGTAGCTGAAGAAGGCCAAGGGGACACCCATGTTTCACCTGGCTGTGGTAGATAGTTATTTTAGAGATGTGGGAATGGACCACCTGGGTGGTTGCCATCCAGGACCCAGGGTATTTCCATGGATGTGGCAAAGCACAGAACCAGTGAATGCTCAGACTTGACTTGGCTTGCTAGTGTCATTTTGGATGCTCACATTATTTTACTTTGTACACAGAAACAAAATTATTTCAGAAAAAACAAAAACTACCAGGTCAAAATTATTAGCTGACGTGATGCTAATAGTTAATTGTCTGTCCTCTTTGCTGGATAACAGCCTGCAGTCTCTTTTTTTTTTCTTTTTTTTTTTTTTGAGTTTTCAATAAGTGTCCGACATGTCTCCTAAGGAATCCTAGACCATTCTTCTTTGGTGAATCTCCCAAGCTCCTCTAGATTTGATGGTCGTCTGGCATGGACGTTGGTCTTCAATTCACCCCACAGATTTTCAATAGGATTCAAGTCAGGGCTTTGTGCAGGTCAGTCACTAATTTTCACTTTGGTTTTCTGGAGGTAGTTCTTTACCAGAAACGATGTATGTTTAGGATTATTGTTGTGTTGGAAGACAAAACGATGACCCAGACCCAGTTTTGCTGCTGACTGCTTGAGTTTGTCTTTCAAAATCTTCACATATCCTTCTTTCCTCATGATTCTTGCCACCTTGAGGAAATTCCCAGTTCCAGACAGACTGAAGCATCCACACAACATAATACTCCCACTGCTGTGTTTCATTGTGGGGACGTTGTTCTTTGGGTGAAACACCTATCCCTTCTTTCTCGAAACATAAGCAACATCTCTGTGGCCAAAGAGCTTTAGTTTAATCTCATCTGACCAAAGGACACACTTCCAGCATGCATAATCTTTCTCCAGGTTGTCCTTAGCAAAGTTCAGTCTGGCTTGAAGCTGTATCTTCTGCAGAATTGGAGTTTGTCTTGGTCTGCAACCTTGCAGTCCATTCCTGTCCAAGGCATTGCCTTCTTTGAAACAACAATTCCTGTCTTGGCTAAGGCATTCACTATGTGTCAGTTGTTCTGAAGTTTTAGACACAACTCTCACTAGTTTCACTCTCTCCACAGTCTCACTCTTTCCACAGTCTTTGAAATCTTTTGCTTCCTACTTCTGCAAGGTTTGTTTTGTACAGTGTCATAGGTAACACTCCCTCACAATGCAAGTGTTATTCCTCATCCTAGTCTCTCTCAGTAACTACTCATTTGCTAATAGTAATAATAATATAATCTTTATTGTCATTGTACTTATACATATATACAATGAAATTTGTCCATTTAACCCATCCTAATTTCAGTTAGACACAATCCAACCACGAGGAGCAGTGGGCTGCCACAGTCCGGCACCCAGAGACCAACTCCAGATGTAGAGACACTGACTTGGTCAGGGGCAGAGAAAGGAGCAGACCCTAAATAAGCATGTTTTTGATTGTGGGAGGAAACCAGAGTGCCCAGAGGAAACCCACATAGACATGTGGACAACATGCAAACTCACTGATACGTCATTCCAGCCAAGACGATTGGTTGTCAAGACAACCAATCGTCACTTTAGGTCACTGGTTAGCATCCAAGTCTCACAACCATACAACAAGACAGGCAGTACAAGCACCCTAAAGAGTTGTTCACCTGCAAAGATATCGGTATTACCAAACACTTCTGTCTGGTGACCTTGTAATTCCATACACTCTTCCCAGGCGCCTCTTGATCTCAAAGGCTGAGGAAACGGAGATATGTATGTCACTACCAAGATAAGTGAATGTCTCTACAAATTCAACTCTTTCACCACATTGAGATGCACTTCTGAAGGCTGAGTCCAGGAAGTCGTTAAAAGCCTCAATCTTAGTCTTGATCCAGTACAATCTGAAACCAAAACACTCTGATTCCTCATTCAGCTTCTCAAGTGCTGAAATCAAAGCATCCATTGACTCTGCAAAGATCATAGCATCATCCATGAAGTTAAGGTCAGTAAATCTTTCCTCACCAAGAAAAGTACCTGAGTCACTGGTTTCCTCAACCCTACACAGTAAATTTTGCTGAGTCAAATATACTCTGCTGGGATAACATTTGGTCCCAGTCTAAATAGAGTAAAATACACTCTATTATAGAGAGAAATTAGCTCGACCGTCTTGTCAAATCAAGTCTTTCTACTCCAGTAAGAGTTGATTTTACACTGTGATAGAGCATATTTAACTCTATTTGGACTGGGACCAAATGTTATCTCAGCAGAGTAAATTTTACTGTGTACCCAACAGTCCATGCAAGCATTGAACAGTGTAAAAGCGATAACACATCCCTGATAAACACCAATTTTCACTGGGAAAAAACGCTCAGAAAATTATAATATGAAAAAGTTCAATATCTGTTGTCAGGTATTTCAGAAAGTGAAAATTTTATATATTCTAGTGTTACATTTAAACTAAAATGTTTCAAGCATTTCAAGTCAGTATTTGAACAGCATAAATACCAAGAATCTCAGGTTCAGTACACACAACCACAATCATAGTGAAGACTGCTGACTTGACAGGTGTCCAGAAGACATTTGCTGACACCCTCCACAAGGAGGCTCAGCCACAGTAGGTAATTGCTGAAAGCCCTGGCTGTTTACAGAATGCAGTATGAAAGCACATTCATGGAAATTTCAGTGGAAGGGAAAAGTGTGGTTGGAAAAGTTGCGCAAGCAAATGGCATAACCACAAACTTGAGAAGATTGTCAAGCAAAGGTGATTCAAGAACTTGGAAGAGGTTCACAAGATGTGAACTGAGGCAGGAGTAAGAGCATCAATAGCCATCACACTCAGATGTGTCCAGGAAATTGACTACAAGTGTTATATTCCCAGTGTCAGGCCACTTCTGAACTAGACACAATGTCAGAAGTGTCTTACATGGGCTAAGGAGTAAAAATAACTGGAATGTTGCTCAATGGTCCAAAGTCCTCTTTTCAGATTAAAGTCCATTTTTAATTTCATTTGGAGATCAAGCTCCCAGAGTCTGCAGGAAGAGTGGAGAGGCACAGAATCCAAGTTGCTTAAAGTCCTGTGTGAAGTTTCCATAGTCGTGATGATTTGGGGGCCCGACATCATCTACTGGTGTTGGTCCAGTGTATTTTATCAAGTTCAAAGTCAGCAAAGCCTTCTACCAGGAGATGTTAGAGCACTTCATACTTGCATTTGGTGACAAGTCTTATGGAGATACTGATTTCCTTTTCCAGCAGGACTTGGCTCATGAATGTTGGAAGAGGATTTGGGTTGCGGGTGCTGTTGTTTGGTATCCTGCTAATCTGACAAGATCACATCCAAAAACGCTATACACTATAGCTGAACTGCACAAAATTGACTATACTTCATTTAAACCTGCTACAGTGCACCCGGAAAGTATTCCCTTTTCCCACATTTTTTATGTTACAGCCTTATTCCAAAAATGGATGAAATTCATTTTTTCCCTCAAAATTCTACACACAATACCCCATAATGATGATGATGTGAAAGTTGTTATTTTTTTTAGATTTTTACAAATTTATTAAAATACAAATCCTACAAAATCACAAGTACGTAAGTATTCACAGCCTTTGCTGTGAAGCTCAAAATTAGCTCAGGTGCATCCTGTTTCCACTGATCATCCTTGAGGTGTTTCTAGAGCTTAATTGGAGTCCACCTGGGGTAAATTCATTTGATTGGACATGATTTGAAAAGACACACACCTGTCTACGTATAAGGTCCCACAGTTGACAGTGCATGTCAGAGCACAAACCAAACATGAAGTCAAAGGAATTGTCTGTAGACCTCTGAGACAGGATTGTCTCAAGGCACAAATCTGAGGAAAGGTACAGAAACATTTCTGCTGCTTTGAAGGTCCCAATGAGCACAGTGGCCTCCATCATCCATAAATGGCAGAAGTTCAGATCCACCAGGACTCTTCCTCAAGCTGGCTGCCTGTCTAAACTGAGCGAACAGGGAGAAGGGCTTTAGACAGGGAAGTGATCAAGAACCAGATGTCAGAGCTTCAGCAGTCTTCTGTGGAGAGAGGAGAACCTTCCAGAAAGAACACCATCTCTGCAGCAATCCATCAATCAGGCCTGTATGGTAGAGTGGCCAGACCTTAGTAAAAAGGCACATGGCAGCCTGCCTGGAGTTTGCCAAAAGGCACCTGAAGAACTCTCAGACCATGAGAAACAAAATTCTCGGGTCTGATGAGACAAAGATTGAACTCTTTGGTGTGAATGCCAGGTGTTATGTTTGGCTGAAACCAGGCACCATCCCTACAGTGAAGCATGGTGGTGGCAGCATCATGTTGTGCAGATGTTTTTTCATTGGCAGGAACTGGGAGACTCATCAGGATTGAGGGAAAGATGAATGCAGCAATGTACAGAGACATCCTGGATGAAAACTTGCTCCAGAGCGCTCTTGACCTCAGACTGGGGCGACAGTTCATCTTTCAGCAGGACAGTGACCTAAAGCACACAACCAAGACATCAAAGGAGTGGCTTCAGGACAGCTCTGAATGTCCTTGTGTGGCCCAGCCAGAGCCCAGACCTGAATCTGATTGAACATTTCTGGAGAGATCTGAAAATGGCTGTGCACCGATGCTCCCCATCCAACCTGATGGAGCTTGAGAGGGACTGTGTGGAATACAATACATATGTTTTTCTTTTTTTACTTTTTTAAAAATAGATTTTACTACAAATTTTTTGTGATGATAACCTGACTGGATGTATGACAGAGGCAGATCCCAACAGGTTCTAAATTAAACTTGTGTTTTCCCTTAAAATTATGGACTGCAACAACAAAACTAAAAGTATCATTTCAAGCAATAATATTTTGCAAGTCTAAAGCAACATGAACTCAAAACACAAGAGTGGTCTGCGACTCCATGACATATCAAACAGTGGCAGGTTAAATATTGCCAAGAATGATCTGGTCTAATCAGACAGTAAGATCCTGACAGGATGACTGATCATCTGCTCTGCCTTACCTCTCGAGTTATTAACACACAAAACTTATTGGTTAACCACACTGCAGCGTGCGATGGGTCATATTCATCACTAAAACCTCTTCAGTCCTAAAAAAATACACATTGGAGGATTAAACTCTACAAGACCTGCGGCCATTACTTCCTGTGAACGCAGTAACACGACGCATGATGAGGACGAATGTTCACGGAAACAGATTCCCGTTGACTCCTGATGAGACGGAACTCTTTGTTTTGGCTGACTAACACTGTGCACATGAATCCAATCTCCCAGTCCTGGTGCCTGATGGAGGAAGATCTAATGGGAAACCTATCGTACGATTATCTAACCCTGCATTTGCTTCACTTATGCATGCAGCACTATCTCCTGTCCTGTAAGTGATTTATAATTGGCTCCTTCTTTATGTTCATGGTGGGGAAAAAATACAGTTTGATGGTATTATGGCAACAGTCCACACGAACAGACCTCCCTGATATAAACCTACTGTACCACTGCAGTCACATAATAGACACGGAAACTTCATGAGAACACATAAACAGAGCAGCCAGACACATTGTACGACTCATTTGAGAGCAATTTCGCAATGTAATTGGGGCTTTGTTTGACGTGAGTGTTCCCCCCTTCCCTCTTTGATTAAGGTGACATTAAGATTGTGCACTTACCAAATCTCAGGCTGAGCAGCAGAGGTTAGAGCACAACTCATTGGCTTCCTGAACACATTACTGTAATGACGCCATTCCTCACGTCTCCACTTCAACACATTTAGAGATGAAGCAGTTACGTCTATTAAGACATTCAAATGTCTTCCCACAGCTATTTGCCCACTGCCGGAACACAAAGGGAGGCAGCACAAATTAAGGGTGACAGCCACGACTCATTTCCTTCTCCAAACAGACGCCTGAATGGCCATTAAAAATTTAGATTGCATCTTTCCCCAAAACACTCATATCTCCTGTTAATATGATTGTTTTTCTTTTAATATTAAAGTGTTGATTATACTGAGCTGTGACGCTGGCTTGCGTTCTTCCACTGCTGGCGTCTGATCAAACCTCATTTGCTCGCCTGGAGAATTGAATGAAATCTCTGATCATTAACCTCATGTCTGCATCTGCAGGAACAGTGGCTATTTGCCTCCTACACATTTGATCTTTTGGTGGTGTACACATGATTTTAAACCACTGTTTACTATGACCTACATTGGCACGAGTGATGTTTCAGAATAGGACATTCTGGTCTAGAATGTTATGGCCAAAAAATATGTCATACCAAGGATATTTTAGCCATATTTAATGTATATCAGCCAGCACTGAAGCTCAGTGGTTAGCATTGTTGCCTCACAAAGAAGGTTCCTGGTTGTAATTTGACCTGGTCCTCTCTTTGAGGAGTTTGCATGTTTTCTCCATGTTTGCTTTGGCTACTCTGGCTAACTTCCACCTCCGAAGACATGCAGTTTAGGAGAATTAGAAACTTTAAATTGCCCGTAGCTGTGAATGAGAGTGTGAATGACTTTGTCTCTCTTTATGTGGCAGGCCTATGATAGACTGGTGGCCTATTGCAGGGCTGTCAATTGCCCAGTGACCACTCGGATAGGTTCCAACTCCCCATCCCCATCACCCTTTGCTGGAATTAATGAGTCTTGAAAATGAACAGACAGACAGACAGATATCCAAATCAATATAAGCAGACTAAACTATAAATTGAGAAATGCCAATATGCCCAAGGGCTGAACTATTTTAGGGTTGAAATGTCTGTGTCTGGAACATCAGAGGCCAGAATTCCCTAGGCCAAAGCTTAGTAGGGCTAGGATGTTTCATGGACTGAAACATCCTATGACTGAAATATCCTAGGCTGAAATGTCTGTGGTTGGCACAACCTATGGTTAAAGCAGGCTAGGCTGAAAAGTCTGTGGTCAGAATGTCCTAGGCTGAAAGTTCATTGGGTCAAAATGTCCACCCACCAAGGCATCCCTCCCTCTCCCCCAGTATTTAAAAGTAAATTCACATGAAGATGTTCTAAGTATGCAACCAGGCCTCTGTCCTGTAATCTGAACATGGACAAACTAAATTTTACAAAAATCATCAGTGTTAAATTAACACACAGTGTTAAAATCAGACTGCCAGTGGACATATGGTCCTACATTGACCCAGTGTGGGACCATATGTCCACTGTCAGTGTTAATTTAACATGGGTGATTTTGCTGTGATTGGTTGTATTCGTTGTGCACATTCACAACAGTAAAGCGTTGTTATTTTGACTTACTCCATTGTCCGTTCATTTGCGCCCCCTGTTGTGGGTCCGTGTTCCTACACTTTCCCAACACTTCTAATGTGTAACACAGGGCACTTCAGTATTCAGACGCCTGAGGCTATTCTCTAAGTGGTCCTTACTTTGAAAACACAGGTGCCCTCCAGGGGTTGATGAGTGGTGGTTGTGCTCATCTGTGCACGTGTGCGTTTGTATGCATCAAGACGCAGTACGCTGGGAGGGCAGATAAAGGAGCTGCAGTGTTCTGAGGCCAATGGAACGCTCTGAATAATATATCCATACATCATCAGTCCATGTCGGAGTTTGATTCAGTGTGGTGCTCTTGCCCAAACCACTGTGGTATTATCTTTAATAATGCAAGCTGGGATTAGGCTCTTACTCTCGTCTGATAAATATGGGCAAATCAATTAATTCCGCTGACATTTCCCCCCCACAGCACATATATAAATCGGCTTTCATGTTTCTGCACTCTGCAGTGAGACATAATAGTTTAGTTTTTATGTCTTTATTCCAAACAAAATCTCCACATTGTAAAAAATGATTTGTTATTGCAACACTGCAAAATAAAACATTGATATTTGAAAATCTAATGAAGTTATTACAGAGGCATGAATGAGGAAATGAAGCTACTTAGCAGTGTGTGCATAAGAAAATACATTTTTGATCAAAATAACAGCAATGTAGTAAAGAAGTAACAGACTGTTTCAGATTACGAAAAATCATTTTGTAAATTTACAGCTCAACGGATGATGACAGAACAACAAAATAGGGTAACAATCATCGAATAATGAACTGAACAATGTGTGATTTTTGTGAAACCTTAGAATATTTTACCCAAAAGAATTCAGTTTAAAAGCCAAAGGGCAGTCATGTGAGGCATGTATTAGTGCCGTCGCCTTGCAATGCCATTGGTCTCTATGTATCTGTGTCTGTGAGCATGTTAGCAAGAAATCTGAAGAACACAATTTAATTTTGATCACCTCAGCAAGTACACTGGACCCATGGATGGGAAGAAGTGACTTGATTTTGGTTGGGATTTTCGTTGATCAGTGTCAGAGGTCATGGTCAAATTTGTGATCCCATGGATAGGTAATTTTATGAAAATAAGCTCTGACATTTCACTACTAGTGAATGTGTTTAAAAGCCTATGTAACATTTTCACTAAATGCCTGATATTTTGAAACATGCTCTCTGATCACTTTTGATCAATTTACTGTTGCAGCAGCTTTGCTTTATGAATTTTATTTTGTCTGTGTTTGTATGTAAAAGGCAGAGAAAGCATGTTCATACTTATAGGCCTGTTACATCTTGACAAGTTTGGCAGTGTATGCCGCCTTGTGAAAAATTTGGCGAATATGCTGGTTCCGTTGAATATCACACCATGACGATTTAGCCAGTGTATGCTGGCAGCCCCATTCCCACTGAACGATCCAGGTCAGTATAGACTGGGTCAGAACAATTAAGTCTAGCATGGTTGGCGTTTCCACCACCAGAACCCTGCTGTCTGGTAGGCAGCGCATGTAGATGTTGACATGCACGTTTCGAGCGCATACACTGTTGTGTGGCCTTGCCCCTCCACACATAGGCTAAAACAATGAATTTAACACTTTTTAAAAATTGAATTGAATTGAATTTTTGTCATGGTGGATCATGGGATTTATTTTCATCACGTGCAGAATGCTGGAGAAGTGACTGATCCCTGTGGTAAACACTAACATGAATGAATGAGGCACTGTGACTCTTTCAACTTTTAAAATTTCTGTGGGACAACACACCAGGAGCAGAAAAGCCACTGAGGGACTGATTTTAAAACCCTATGTTTCTTCAGCCACGACAAGGAACTAAAGTATTTTCAGATGTCATTTTCCAAAATAAGGACGCTTTATGTGTATAAGTTTTCATCATACTATGATGATGAATCCAACTGAACTGGACGGGTAAGATTAAGACTTTATATTTACTCTGTGTGCGAACAGTTTTAATATTTGAAACAGTCTGAATTGTTCACGAGGACTGCAGCTTTCAGTTGTTCAGCCAATCAACGGCAGCATCAATAGACGTATTTCGACTCACATAACTTACCTACAACTTATGGTCCTCATATGTGGGATGTATCAGCCACTGGCATGCATCAAAAATATTGTGCATGTCCAAAATTTTTTAGCAAACTCACCGTTTTACGCCATATACCAGGGTGTGTCAACGTGCTCTTAACTTATACAAAACTTACCCGTAACTTATTAGACGTACGCCAGCATATTCTGTGTATTTTTTGTACATTGGCATATGCAGACTAAATGGTCAAGGTGTGACAGGGCCATTAGTGCTTGCAAACACATGGCCAACATTGAGCCACACAGTAAATTTTGCAGGTTAAACCAACTCTGCCGCAGAGTAGGACAATTCTGTAGCTATTTATCAGGTTCACACTGTGATGGAGTTGCTGTAACACTACTCTGTAATAGTACCCACTAGCAACAAGTAATGACTACGGCCATCTGACATTTAACCTCACTGACCAATGTCAGTGGGGCCTTTTCTTAAATGACTGACCTCCGGCTGATCTTGCCAGGGTAAGTCTGGAACCCACTTAAGTGTGTGCAGATCGGGCTCTTCTTTCGTTGAGGGCAATTTTGGGGTCAACCTTTAATTGACATATCAAGTTTGGTAGAACTCAGGAAAAGGACCTGGGAAGAATATGCAAAGGGACAGACAGACATGACCTTGGCCACAGTGATTGACCTATGGTAACTCTGACCTTCCTGGACAATTCCAGAACCCATCTCCATGTGTGTGCCACATTTTTTTGCACATCCGGGTGAATTACTTAAATTTTGACATGTACAGTAAAACTCGCATATAATGGATTCAGGCGGACCACTGAATTTTGTCTGTGATAATCGAAATCCGCTATATGTATAAAACTGACAAAATCTGATATATATATATATATGATCAGGTCCCATCTTATCTTAGGGACCTCTTAGTACCATATCACCCCAATAGAGCGCTTCGCTCTCAGACTGCAGGCTTACTTGTATTTCCTAGGGTTTTTAAGAGTAGAATGGGAGGCAGAGCCTTCAGCTTTCAGGCTCCTCTCCTGTGGAACCAGCTCCCAATTTGGATCAGGGAGACAGACACCCTGTCTACTTTTAAGATTAGGCTTAAAACTTTCCTTTTTGCTAAAGCTTATAGTTAGGGCTGGATCAGGTGACCCTGAACCATCCCTTAGTTATGCTGCTATAGACTTAGACTGCTGGGGGGTTCCCATGATGCACTGAGTGTTTCTTTCTCTTTTTGCTCTGTATGCACCACTCTTCATTTAATCATTAGTGATTGATCTCTGCTGTCTTCCACAGCATGTCTTTTTCCTGATTCCCTCCCCTCTGCCCCTACCAGTCCGAGCAGAAGACTGTTTCTCCCTGAGCCTGGTTCTGCTGGAGGTTTCTTCCTGTTAAAAGGGAGTTTTTCCTTCCCACTGTAGCCAAGTGCTTGCTCATAGGCGGTCGTTTTGACCGTTGGGGTTTTTCTGTAATTATTGTATGGCTTTTGCCTTGCAATATAAAGCGCCTTGGGGCAACTGTTGTTGTGATTTGGCGCTATATAAATACAATTTATTTGATCTGATATATATATGTGTGTGTGTGTGTGTGTGTATGTGTGTGTGTGTGTGTGTGTGTGTGTGTATACCTGACAAAATCCACTGTATGTATAAAATGGGCAAAATCCATTATATGGATGTAACAGATTAGTTACAGTCAGGAGGTGACGAATGATCTACGGAGAATCCCAGCTCCAGTTAGACTTCATATTTCCTTGATTAAATGCCTGACCATGAATGGGGGCCTGCCTCATTTAATGACCAGGTTAAAACTTTGAAGAAAATAAACACCTGCCTTAAATAAGCGCCATTATGTGCATTAAAAGGATTACAGTTGGTTGAGTCACTCTGTTTTCAAGTCTGCTGCAGAGTGATACCTTAAAATCCTAAAGCCTGATTTATTCTTTTACAACTCTGTAACTCCGCGGCTATTTAATGATGTCAACATGCCCTTGAACCTTTTAAAGTTCTCTGTTGCGTTGGTAGAAACTGTGGCTTTTTCTGGATCAGTTTGTCCCTCAGCGAGCTCTACTTTTTTATACAATCATCAACCTCCAAATCAACGGTACGGTACATGCGATTTCCCTCCATGAATTGCAGGTCATTTGAGCGTCATTGTAGTTTTTAGACTCCGTGTTTAAAAGCTGGTCATATTTGCGAACTTTTTTACCAAATGTTCCTTTACTTGATCCATGATTGAAATGTAATTGTGTGCACACTGCAAAAACTTTTAAAATATAATGGGAGAGGAAGGAGTGAATCCGGAAAAGTGACCAATCACAGTCTCTGTCGTTTCGACCGGGCTATGGAGAGGGTTTGCAGCTACACAGAGGGATCTGATCTAAAGCAGTTCTCTTCGGTTCATCACACCCAGGGATATCTGTGTGAAATTTAAGACCATATTACAACACAGGCAGCAAGCAGCATCTTGTTAATAATCACTGGCCTTGAATTACGGCCTTCTTTGTTTGGGGGTCTGAGGACAGTTTGAAAAAATAAACCTCCGGGCTTTTAATCAAGGAAATACAGTACCCACTTTCCTTGAATAGGCTAGTGTCAGTGCTGAACTTAATTTCATATTTCTATTGCAATTGGACACATCCAGACTGCTCTTTCTGGTACACGCAAGGGATTTTTAATGGAAATGCATTGCAATGGGACAAGATGTTTTGTCCAATGTGACCGAAAATCCGTTATACAAAATCCGGTATATATGATGTGTATTACATGGAAAACTATACAAAAACATTGGGACTTTTGGCCGGTGAGTGCGAGTATCCGGTTTATACGATGACGTTTTAGGTAAGTTTTACTGTAATCCCAATGACCTCAACACCACTGTTTGTCCATTGGAAAATTTGACCTCGCCTGGGCAATTCCAGATCAAACCTTCACGTACCATACTTGGTGGACATTGGAGTGAAAAATAAAAATTTTGATCTATAACCTCATTGACCTTGACCTTTGCCAAAGCAAACCATTTAAGAGCAGTTTGGGGTCCACAGTCATCCACATCATTTTGGTGGAAACTGGCCAAAGGACCTGGGAAGAGTACGTGAACAAACAGATAAGCCACAACTTTGACCTTTGACTCCAATGACCTTGACCTATGTTAAAACAAGCTCCTTAAGGGCAGTTCTGGAAACAGAACACAGAAACAGGCAAACATTTCTCAAATGACAGTACAATTAGAATGGGACAATGTGCACTCAGCGCAGTGCTGATTTAACGCTGCTTAAATTACTGTGCAGACTGCACATTGTCACCTATAAAGAAACAACCACTTTTTTTGCATTTTCACATAGTTTATGGTGTCTGAGTGCCACATTGACTGTCTGACACAAATGAGAGGCCAGATCTCAGCTAGTCCTGATGCCACTGACCTTGGTAATGAGGAGCATCTGTTCAAACAGCCATTAGACCTGGCTATCTCTATAGGGCCTGAAAGCATCTTTTACTTCCATAAACTCTTTTATCATTTCTTTGTGTGCTGCTGCGTCGTCCTGCACCGGTCGAGGGCCATTAGTGACTACAGTGGTATAGCAAATGTCATTATATAGCTTGTCTTATCAATACTTCTAAAAACAGAACATCAATGGAAATGGATGGAAAGCAGATATAAGATGTTTCTTACAGTGTCACAATCGTGTAGGTCTAATTAAGCTGAGTTCAACAGAACGGCTGCATGAGTGCTGAGAGACGAGACGGTGACCCAATTAAAAGTGAATCGAAACTCAGACTCACTCTGCAGTTTGGCTCATGCACACAATGAGCAGGAACCTGTGAAAGTGAGGAGAACAAGCTTTATTAGTCCCTAAAAAGCCCTGTTGCCATATTAATATTCCAACCTAATGAAAGCTGTTTTTTTTCTTCCTGTTTCCCTTCACCTGCCTGTCACAGTTTGCTTCATAAATATGATCATCATGACTTTTTTCCCCTCCAGATATGCAGAGAAAGAAAAAAAAATCTAAGCCAATTACTAAAATGACAGGTGAAATGGGAGTGTACCAAGAAGAAATGAAGGGTTGCCATGGTGACATCGGCAAAGAATCAGGCTGAATGTGTGTGGTGATGTGACCAGTATCTGGTTGAACTGCACCTCCACTCCCGCCCTGCACACAGAAGGGCACTTAACCTCAATAGCTGGCATCGATTGGAGGCCCATCCAGCTGAATTTATTTACTTTTTCCATCCACGGGGGAGGATGGGTGCATGTGTGTGAGACACAGGTGCACGTGGTGCTTCAGCTAACCAATCACACATATTCTCCACGCTTCTTAATGACAAGACGGGGGAACTGACCACGGTGGTAAAACAGAGGGGTGGGAAACTTGTTCTAGAAAGGGCCAAGAGGGTGCAGGTTTTCTTTGCAGCCACTGACTCCACCAGGTGATTTCATTCATTAACTGATCCCATCTGCTCAAAGTGATATTAATCAGTGAAATCACCTTGTGGAGTCAGTGGCTGCAAAGAAAACCTGCACCCTCTTGGCCCTTTCTGGAACAAGTTGCCCACCCCTGAGCTAAAACAAGCAAGTAGCAATATTCCTAGGCTTGGGAAAAGCCCAAGCATGCACCCCATAAAAACACTGAGTGAGGTAGATAGATAGATGACCACTTCAGGTTATTTATAAAATAACTCAAAAATGATGAATACTATATCATCATATCTCTCTAAATTAAAAAGGGCACACAATCAGGATTAACTGATCAATCAATCAATCAACTTTTTTCTTATATAGCGCCAAATCACAACAAACAGTTGCCCCAAGGCGCTCCATATTGCAAGGCAAGGCCATACAATAACCATGAAAAACCCCAACGGTCAAAACGACCCCCTATGAGCAAGCACTTGGCCACAGTGGGAAGGAAAAACTCCCTTGATTACAATTTAGTTACGTTTTTTGTTTTGCTTATGTAAAATTCCATAAAGATGTTTGTCATATAAAGGGCACTGTCACCCGTTGGACAGATGATGAAAATTAGGATCAGGTGTGGTGGGAGCTACATGTTACTTGTCTGCCACCTGCTGGACATGTCTTGGCTTGTTGCTGAAAATAATCCCGTCATTACATGCTTGATGGACATTAGAAACAGGTGTAGTTGAATTTAGAATTCGCTTGAAATAAGATTGTCATTTTCTTTCATTTCAAAGGTTTAGGTCAGGTGCCTAACATGGCCACTGCTATTGTTTTGTCTACCCATAAAGGTATTACACAAACCACCATCATACACATACACAAATGTGCATACAACCTGAATAATAGTCAAAGTTTGCTGTTCTTTACTAGGCATTGCCCCAGTAAAATGCAGTGACTGACTAGATTGATTAGTCCATCCATCATACAATAACACCAAAACAAATTGTAGGTGATAGATTGCTATATATATATATATATATATATATATATATATATATATAATATACACACATCACACAGTAACTTTTGCAGAGTAAAATTAACTCTGCTGGGATAACATTTGGTCCCAGTCCAAACAGAGTTAAATATACTCAGTGTAAAATCAACTCTTATTGGAGTAGAAACATTTGATTTGACAAGACAGTAGAGCTGATTTTGTTGTGGAAAGTGTAATGCACGGACCCACAACAGGGGGCGCAAATGAACGGTCAATAGATAATCCAATAAATACAATTTATTGTGGCAAATGTGCACAACAGGTCGAATACTACTTTTAGACAGTCAATTACAAAATACAACAGGTGACGTGTGGGCACGCCCGAGGGTAGGAGACGCCTATCCAGAGAGGAGCCGGGGCCCACAAGGTTCCGCCGCCAACGAAGACCTGCAGTACACTGAAGCCGCCAAGTCCCGAGTCCCCAGGTGGCCTCTGCTTCAGCTGTCAGATCCGGTACTGCTGGCAGGAACAAAAACAGGTTAATGGTGGGTGTGTGGGCACCCAGTAAGCAGTCAGCAACTCACAATGTTTATCCACTTGGAGGGAACACCTCCACCTCCAACTCTGGAACAAGTTAACGGCAGAGCCTGAACTACTACTTATGGTAAGTGGAATGAGGAGTGAAGATCGTCACTCCCCCACCGTCCACAAACCCAGCTCCAGCTGCGAGTAGAGTTCCAGGTACTGCTGCAAAAGCTTCAGAACAAACAAGGTATGTGTGTTCGGCACAGAAAAATGGCTGAGAGAATTACCTGAGTGGTAAACTGATATCTCGGCAGAGATGTGGTGTCTCCTCCAGGCTTTTATAGTGATGATGATGGTGATTGCTGACAGCTGTCAGTCCTGGCTCCTGGGTAGTAACGGCGCCCTCTGGTGCCTGAAACCCGACTACAGGCAGGGCGCCCTCTGGCATAGGCCAGCAGTACCTCCTCTTTGGGCGGCCCACACAACAGATTTCACTCTATCATAGAGTGTATTTTATTCTATTTAGACTGGGACCAAATGTTATCCTGGCAGAGTATATTTTACTCAGCAAAATTTACTGTGCACCTACAATTTGTGTTGTTTGTATGGATGTTGCTGCTGGCAATGTCTGGGTCACATCCCTGCTAAACTCTGCCGAAGAATGGATTTTGGGGTATTATTGAGTTGAAATTTTGTGCGTATTTTGAATACGAACTGATTTCTTTCTGTTATGTATCTCTACTTCATCTTTGCTGCCATGATTGTTTTGGTCTCGCCTTGGTCACATCCTCAGCCACAGTCTCAAAATACAGTCAACACTTCAACCTACTACTTCTAAACTGTGTTTATTGGCAGACTGCAATCCAGCTTTAGAGGTGCACATCACCACCTACTGTATTGGAGTGTGTGGTGTAATGGCATTAATTAAGTCTTTACAATATAGAACGTGAAACAATAAAATGAAAAACAGTAGCAATCAGAGATGTCTGACGTCCTCCAATCCAGATCTGGATCACTCCAAAATTCAGTGGAGTCTTCCATGCCCGAATATCTATCTGTGGTGCAAATTTGGTGAGAATCCGTGAAGTAATTTTGACGTAATCCTTCAAATCCTATATAAAGTGTAATCTTGATCCAGAATCCGGTGTCACCGACCAAACATTCCCCTCTAAAAATTGGTCCACCCTGCCTTCACTGCGCAGGTGTCTGAGACTCTGAGTCTGATTCTCTCCACCCAAAGCAATCAAAGGGAATAATGGGATTATTAACCATCAGATGACAAATTAAAACCTCTTTAATCATTCTAAAGTCAGTTTTAAGCAGAAACGAGGCAGTTTTAAGCAGAAACGAGGTGATAATCTGTGAATCACTACTGAAGTTCTGAAATGATATAGGTGCAGCAGCACGTCAGATTCAAGCGTGCTGCTGTCGCGCTCTGATTGGTCCCCTGTCTTTTATCATGATTAATGCTCAATTTATGTGTAAATAATTGTTGTACAGAAGCTTCAGATATCCGTCCCTGAGATAGATGATGACTGAAGTGCAGTTTTAAGCAGACACGAGGTGATAATCAGTGAATCGCTGCTGACAGTCAGAAGTGACACTGCTGACGCTCTGAAGATGCATGCACAGTGAAGGCAGGGTGGACCGATTTTTAGGGGGGCCATTCGGTCGGCAACACCGGATCACCTCCATAATTCAGTGGAGTCTTCCATGCCCTAATACCTATCTGCGGTGGGACTTTGGTGAGAATCCGGGAAGCAGTTTTGACGTAATCCTTCAAAGCCTATATAAAGTGAGGTCTTGATCCAGAATCCGGATCCAGATCACCTCCAAAATTTAATGGAGTCTTCCGTGGCCTAATATCTATCTGTGGTGAAAATTCACCAAAATCCATGCAGTAGGTTTGACGTAATCTTGCTAACAGACAGACACACAGACAAATAAATAAATAAATAAACGCAATCTGAGGTTTCTGATGTCCGCCAATCCAGATCCGGATCACCTCCAAAATTCAGTGGAGTCTTCCATGCACTAATATCTATTTGTGGTGAAAATCTGGTGAGAATTTGTGAAGTTTTGTAGTAATCCTTCAAAGCCTATATAAAAGGAAATCTTGATCCAGAATCCAGATCCAGATCACCTCCAAAATTCAGTGGAGTCTTCCATGCTGTAATATCTATCTGTGGTGAAAATTTGGTGAGAATCTGTGAAGTAGTTTTGAAGAAATTCTTCAAAGTCTATATAAAGCCAGGCAGCCAGGATGTTTTCGCATGCTATTGTATTTTCACATGATTGCTGTTTTACAAACTGGTCTCTCACAAACGAAGTCACATTTAGACAAATTGAATCATTATATAAAAAAACATTAACAAATATTTACCAGAAAACCTGTTTTATACCACCACTGTCACATTCTGGAGACTCACAATCTTATGAGTTTTGATATTACCAAGTAGTTTAAATATGCTTGTACTATATACAAAATACTCCATGGACTTGCACCACCACCATTAAAGGAATTCATAAAACTAAAATCTACTGGCAGAGCCACTCGGTCTGTGGTCAGAGGAGACTGTGAAGTGTCCTATAGGCGGACCACCTTTGGGCAGTCTGTTCTTTCAGTCAGAGACTGTAACATCTGGAACAACATCCCACTCTCTATAAGAGAATGTCCCATGTTTGTCACTTTTAAGACTCAACTAAAAAACTGGCTGAAATCAAACCAACATTGTCCTCATTAGATACAGGTCTCCACTGTGGGTTAGGATCATGTGACCTGCTGTATTTTTATAAATACAATGTGTTGCTTTTGTAGACAATAACCATGTTTTATCATGCCATGTTATGTGTGTAGCCTTTTATATTTTTGTGCATTTATGAACTTTTAATTGTCATTAAATGTTTAAATTTATTGTTGTTGTTGGCATTATACACCTTGCCCAGGGACAACAGTTAAAACTAGCTTTTGAGCTAATACTGACATATTTACAGAAATGTTCATTAATGTGTACTGTCCCTGTGAAATACACTAATTTTATTAGTGTATTTCACATGAGTACTTTTTTACTGTTTTATTTTTAAGGGAAATCAGTATCTGGATCTGGATCCGGATCACCTCAAAAACTCAGTGGATTCTTCCATGCCCTAATATCTATCCGTGGTGCAAAGATGGTGAGAATCTGTGAAGTAGTTTTGAAGTAATCATTCAAACACTAGATAAAATGAAATCTTAATCCAGAATCCGGATCCAGATTGCCTTCAAAATTTAATGGAGTATTCCATGGCCTAATATCTATCTGAATTGAACATTTTGTCAAAATCCGTGCAGTAGTTTTGATAGAATCCTGCTAACACTAATCCTTTAAAGCATATATAAAGTGAAACTTGATCCAGAATCCGGATCTGGATCCAGATCACCTCCAAAATTTAATGGGTTCTTCCATGATGTGATCTCTATTTGTGGCGAACATTTTGTCAAAATCCCTGCAGTAGTTTTGATGTTAACAGACAGACAGACCAATAAACACCGATGATTTTATTACGTCCACGTAATATGATCAAAATGTACAACAAATATCTTAACACTAAGGAAACAGCACATTTGAAAGTTTTACCACAATCATACAGCACATTTAAAAAGATTGAAAAAGAGCAGTCTGTGAGTGCTATAGTTTTTTTAATAGCATAAAATCATAGTGTTGATACACTGATTCCAATGGTCTACTTATATTTTTTTTTCTTTCAAAAGTTATTTATTTTCTTGTGGCTGCCCCTGGTCTGCTATAGAGCCACAGAATTTGGCACAAGTTTCACATTGTATACCCTCCTGATTCCACATGGAGAAACATGCTGACATGTTACTGCCATCATAGAAGAATAAATTACCTTTGCCAAGTAGACTGACACAACCCCGCACCATGACAGACCCTGGGTTTCAGACTTGCTGATCACAGTCTGGATGGTTTTTTGGGTCTTTAGTGCAGAGCACAAGGGTGTCCATTTCTTCCAAAAATATGGAATACTGATTCGTCTGACCACAATACACATTTCAGTGTGAGGTGGTTCAATCCAGATGTCTCCGAGCCAGAGAAGGTGACGTCACTGTGATGGTATCAGGTTAACACAAGGCTTGTTTTTTTGCAGAACAAAGTTTTAAGTAGTGGTCAAGTGGTGGCCAAGTAGTTAGTGCACTTTCAGTGCGGAAAGTTCCTGGTTCAAATGTGGAGTTGCATCAGGAAGGACATCTGGTGTAAAATGTGCCAATTCAGCCTGCAGATCCGCTTCAGATTTGCTGTGGCAACCCTGAGTGAAAACAAGGAAGCAGCCAAAGGGGCTATGAATGTAACTCTGTATTGCAGTGCTTGATAAATGTTTTTCAAAATACTCCCTTGCCCATATGTTACGGTGCATCTGGAAAGTATTCACAGCCCTTCAGTTTTTCCACATTTTGTTATGTTACAGCCTTATTGTAAAAAGGAGTAAATGCATTTTCCCCTCCAAATTCTCCTCACAACACCCCATAATGACAACATGAAAAAAGTTTTTATTTTTACAAATTTATTAAAAATAAAAACTAAGAAATCACGTGTACTTAAGTATTCACAGCCTTTGTTCAATACTTTGTTGATGCACCTTTGGCGGCAATTACAGCCTCAAGTCTTCTTGAATATGATGCCACAAGCTTGGTGCACCTATCTTTGGGTAGTTTTGCCCATTCCTTTTCGCAGCGTCTCTCAAACTCCATCAGGTTGGATGGGGAGCATTGGTGCACAGCCATTTTCAGGTCTCTCCAGAGAGGTTCAATCAGATTCAAGTCTGGGCTCTGGCTGGGTCACTCAAGGACATTTACAGAGTTGTCCTGAAGCCACTCCTTTGATATCTTGGCTGTGTGCTTAGGGTCATTGTCCTGTTGAAAGATGAACCATCGCCCCAGTCTGAGGTCAAGAGCACTCTGGTTTAGGTTTTCATCCAGGATGTCTCTGAACATTGCTGCATTCATCTTTCCCTCAACCCTGACTAGTCTCCCAGTTCCTGGTGCTGAAAAATATCCCTACATCATGATGCTGCCACCACCATGCTTCACTGTAGAGATGGTGCCTCGTTCCCTCCAAACATGACACCTGGCATTCACAACAAAGAGTTCAATCTTTGTCCCATCAGACCAAAGAATTTTGTTTCTCTTGGTCTGAGAGTCCTTCATGTGCCTGGAGATTGTCTGCCTCTCTTTGCTCCTCAAAAACCTGGTCTTTCGTGGATACTGCTTTTGTACCAAATTATGATTATAATTACCTGTTAACATCACCTGTTTGAAATAACATTATTATTTATTTATAAACCTAATTAGTAGCCCTAAATTGGCCCTGTTCTGACTTTTTTTTAGAACATGTTGCAGGTCGAAAATGTAGGTACATATGATTATTAACAAGTGAAATGAACCCTGACCATACAAAACATCGCTGGTCAACTTCATTTCATACTGTCTGCAGTGATATGGATATAGGGCCAATAAAATGTTACCACTTTTTGATTGTACACAAGTTTTTGAAATGAGAACTTATTCGAAAATTTTATTTGCAGACTTGCAACAGATACCATTAACATTTGATACCAAAGGTTTCCCACTTTGTCTCTTGTTTTCTGCACAGTTCAATAATTGATGACATGTTCAATCCACGCTCCTCTTCTTTGGATTACAGCTGCAACACGCGCATTTAAGTTTGTCATGACATTGTCACACATCTCAAAGAGGGATTCTCCGAATTTCCTGACGGATGTTGGTCTTCAGCGCCTCAATGGTCTGTGGGTTGTTGTAGTACACTCTCTAATTGTACAAATTAAAAAAAGTGGTAACATTTTATTGGCCCACCCTGTATATAAATCAAAGTAAATGTAAGAATCACTGCAGGTTTATTTTATTTTATTTGCTTTTCCCATACTGTCCCAACTTTTTCTGATTTAGTGCTGTAGAACCAGTAACTAAATGCAAAAGCCACCTGATGTTAGAAAACATAATTTGTCATATCACTTAAAAATGAATGTGTGCTATTACAAGTGTGCTTCTTCACTCACATATGCTGGCAATGTCTGGGTCACATCCCTGCTAAACTCTGCCGAAGAATGGATTTTGGGGTATTATTGAGTTGAAATTTTGTGCGTATTTTGAATACGAACTGATTTCTTTCTGTTATGTATCTCTACTTCATCTTTGCTGCCATGATTGTTTTGGTCTCGCCTTGGTCACATCCTCAGCCACAGTCTCAAAATACAGTCACAGAGGAACAAAAAGTGATATTTCAGTACCTCTGTGTCTAAATCAGAACACAAATTCTGTGTGTACTTAAGAGTGGGATGGGAATTGTTGATTTTTTTTTTTTTTTCTTTCTGAATCGTTTAACACCAACCAAAACCAGCTAAGCTCAGTGGCAGCACTGGATGACAAAATAACTCTCTGTACTCATATTTACATGTTGTAAATGTGTTTATTTTCCATAACTTCTAATTAAAAGCCATTGAAAAGTAAAGATGCCTCATGCAGCAACACAGATGTGCCACCGATAATGATGCCTAAATTAAAATGTGCAGCTAGAAACTATAAATAAATAAATAAGCTGAAACTAACAGGAAAAATCATCCCACCAGAACAATTACGGATCTAATCAGAGCTTGTTGCATGAACGTACAGCTCTCCTATCTCACTCCCATTTGCATCATAACACAGTGTGCAATATTAATTTCCGGGTTTACTGCTTATTGGAAGTGCAAAGTATGAAAAGCCATTAAGACCCCAAATAGGAAAGCAATTTGTTGTCGCACAGATTCGGCTCTATTAAAAAGAAAAATCTTGTTAACCATTTGGAATTAGTCATTTGGCAAAAGGCATTCTGCTGCACTCCAGTAAAATAAGTAATTATGCGTTTTTTCCTCCTATTTCTTTCTTTCTTTCATTTGCTGAAGTGAAGTGGGGAGTGGCGGGCGCAGAGAGCGACTGGATGCAAAGGTAATTAAAGTTGTTGGCTATCTGTTTGGTTAATGTAGGGATCAGGCCAGCTGAGAGCCTCGGAGGCGAAGCCAGATGAGAAACACATCCATTTTTCTGTCTGTGTCTGCCAGCCCCCAGGCCAATGCTCATTTCGTCCATATATCGCCTGTTCCAGCCCAAAACACCGAACTATCCAAACAGAAAAACTTGAACTGACTATTCCTCTGACCTTATTTCTGTTTCATTTATGTTCCGACTGAGTAAAATCTCATTAGTAGCTCTCAGCTGTGAGTAGCCTACTGTTTAAATTAAGCAGAACTCTGCAGGCACTCATGTCTTTGCAGCTGTGTATTGTCACACTGGTTCTGCACTATACACTTTTTTTCTTTCTTTTTTTTAAATCGAAGTCACAAAAACCACATATAGCATTTACTCACAGAATAAAATGCTGTTACTCTTTGGATATAAATGTAAAATACAGTGATGAATGGTTTCCAGATATTCCCCATTTTAAGCAAAACCAATGTCATTTTTTGGGCAACACAAGCCAGTTCTCTGTGTACAAATTATTTTTCTCGCAGTCAATGTTCAAAATATGGCAAAATGTCACATTTTTGTAGTTCTGTTTAAATTAATTTTCAGTTTGATTTGTTCTTGGCAGATAATGGGACCATGAAAAAGGTTCCTATGCTCCTGTTCCCAGGGCTCTATGTTCCTTTGCTCTAAAGGCACATAATGGTTACTTGGAAAACGTGAAGGTCCCCTACCATGGGAACAACCTCCTGCCACACCAAAGCCACACCACAACCCCCTAAAGGTTAGGGCTGTGGTGTGTTATCAAAAAATTTGAAGTGTGGATCATGGACTCTGGGAATATAGGTACGCTTCCCATAAGTTACCCCAAGACACTTTGAACCCATGATCTTCTGGACTGAAGCCCAACACCTTAACCACTAGACCACCACCTCCCCTAGAGGTGATGGTCTCTGCGGGTGGCAGAGATAGATATCTCTGCCACCTGCTGGATGGTTTGTGGATGTTGGATATATTCTTGAAGATTACATACAGTTGTGTTTGAGCAGCTGGTCTGCTCTATGTAAGCCTGATCCCGTCAGATCTCAGAAGCTAAGCAGTGCAGCATCTGGTTAGTACTTGGATGGGAGACCTCTTTGGAACACCAGCGGCTGTGTGTTTCTCCAGGTAAAACTGGAGTTGCGCGAGGAAGGGCATTTGGCATAAAACTTGTGCCAAATACCAGTGCGGATCTGGCTCTATCCGCTGTGGCGACCCCAAACAAAAAGGGAGCAGCTGAATGGACAACAACAACAACAACAAACAGTTGTGTTTGAAACTCATGCAGGCACATCTCAAAAAATGTGAATATTATGAAAAAAGTACATTCTGAGTTCTGGTCCCAAGCCCAGACAAATGAGTAGGGTTTGATCTTGAAGGGCAGCCGGTGTAAAACAATCCAAAATAAAGATGCCATACCTGATCGGCCCAGGCCCATGCCCAACAGGCTGTTGGCGGAGAAGAGGAGGAGCACGTGTCCACAGACAGCGGGAGAAGAGAGATACTGTGGAAGTGACAGCTGGAACTTTGAATGTTGGCAGTATGCCTGGTAAAAGGGTCTGACAATGAACAGCAGCCAAAGCGGCCAGCTTGATGAGGACGCACTGGCGAATTTGGAGAGCAGTGCCGTACCAGCCAACACGACAAAGGTCGTGACTTTTTATGTTTGCGTTTGCTGGGTGTCATACGTTTTGAAATGACATTAAATATTGTTGATGTGATTCCACGTTATGTATCTCATTAAGTGATAATAATGCAAATAACATGCAGTTGTCGTGCCGTATGCATTTTCTGAGTCCCTCCGTCCATCCCCAGTCACCCGCAATGACAGCTATTCGCCCTCGTTGGACAGAGGCCATGAGGCCCGACATCCATGCCCAGTCGCCCAAAGCGACCAACACACACTTCTCGCCTTTTCATCTTTTCCTCTGCGGACAGTTCTTGGGCTGTGCGCGCTATGGCATCATCAGTTTATGCACTACTGCGGGCAGGTATAGACAAGTACCATAAATGTAAATCTATGCTACTGGCCCAGCAACGCCTCAGTAAGTGATAATAATGATGAATATCATCAGTGCATATGCCCCACAGGTAGGTTGCGAGATGAATAAGAAAGATTTCTGGAGTGAGTTAGATGAGGTGGTGGAGAGTGTGCCCCAGCATGAAAGAGTGGTGATGGGAGGAGACTTCAGTGGGTATGTTGGCAAAGGGAACAGAGGTGATGAGGAAGCAGGGGTTGAATTACATTTTTTAACCTACTTGCACTGGTGCTAGTAACAAAAAAATTACTTCCACCAAAACAAAAGTTACTTGCACAACCAAAAGTCAGTCTTATATTAACCTTAAAACTCCTCTGATCTGTCAGACTCTTTCCGTCTGGGGAGAGTTTGAGGGGAGAGCAGCAGCAGCAGTGGCATACGTTTTTTTTCACGTGCGCGCGCAAACGAATCATCCGTGAAGATTATTTTATTTATTAACTACACAGATGTATAATAAAACAAATGGTGACTGGTTTATAACACAATTATGACAGAGTTTGAGGGGAGAGAGATCGGGGAACCGCAGCAGCAGCCACTGTTTTTTTTTTTTTTTTTCACGTGCGCGCGAACTCATCGTCTGTGCAGATAATTTTATTATCTACACAATGTATAATAAAACAAATGGTGACTGGTTTATAACACAATGATGACAGAGTTTGAGGGGAGAGAGAGCAAGGAACCGCAGCGGCAGCCAGTTTTTTTTTCTTTTCTTTGTTTACATGTGCGCGAACAGGACAGGAAGTCCTCAAACTGGAGCTCCTGCCACTCCAGTTATTTGCTGCAGCTCCTGCAGCAAATAATGAAACTCCCCAAATTGGGAACGTCTCATGAGGATGTTGTGAACCCAGGGACGGCGCCGCTGTCGACGTTTGTCAGCTTTCCACAACAAATAGAGCACATCAACTCACTCTGTGTGTGAGAATCATAAAGCGTAGGGAAGACGAAGACAACACACTGGAAATTGTTTTTTTTTTTTCCCTTATTTATTCCTTTATTGGTTCATTCTACTGGTCCTTATAGTTGATAAAACTTGGATAAAGTTACTTGCACCAGTGGTAGTGCAGTATAAAATTGCGTGCGCCGCTCGAATTATACGTGCACAAACTAGCACATGCACGTACTAATTCGACCCTGTCATAATCTGGCCCGTTTGGGCCAGCTGTTCTGATTCTGGACTTTGTTTTTTCCTCTTTCATGTTCTAAGCCTTTTGTCTTTTAGTCATGTATAGCCCCGCTTAGGTTATGTCTGGTCTTGTTTCATGTTCATGTCAGGTTGTCATGCTTATGTTTTCTTTGGTTTTGTTTCTATTTCATCCTCTTTGTATTTGTTCACACCTAGTCACTTTAGACTTAGTTTATTCTGCTTATCACATTTATTGTATTATGTGTTAGTCAGAGATTTTTGTTATTATTTACCTTCAGTTATCTTGTTTTCTTTACTGCACTATTCTGTAGTCACCGGTTGTGTTATTCTGTTTGATTTTGCATTGCCACTTTGTTTCTTTGTTACTTTCATACTTTTGCCATTGTTCAGTTCTGTTCTAGTTTTGTTCAGCCAGTTTGTGTTTTTGATCATTAGTTTTTCACTTGTTTATTTTGCTCATTTCATTTGTGAGTTCAGTTATGCTATAATGTTGGGTTTTGTTTTCAGTTCTCATGTTCATGCTCTGTCCTGGTTATTGTTGCATTGTACTCTGTCCATGGTTTCTGTTATTGCCTCATCTTCTTTGATTGCCCCTGCACCAGCACTTGTGTCTTCCCCTCTCACTGACTATTTCTGCTCTGTTTCCATCCACTACCGCTCTTGCACCTGCTCATGTGTCTTTGTCTCTTTCGTTACTCCACTCTGCTTTCTTGCCTTCACTCTTGCACCATGCATAATCTTTGTTCACTTGTCACACCCCTTCCAGAACTTTCACTGACACCTGTGTCTTGTTCACTAATTACCCACAAGTTATTTAAGCCCTCACAGTCTCACAGCTCACTGCCAGATTGTTGAATATATTTCACTTTCCAGCTGTTTCTCATCTTGTTTAGCCTTTGTATCAGCCTGCCAGCATTTGACCTTGTTGTGCCCTTGACTTCGTACTTGTCTTTGCCTCTGAGTACCACCATGCCGTGTTTTTTGACCTCAGCCTGTTTTCTGGACCAAGCCTCAGCCACACGTCTATCTGTACATTTGCCTTCGCTGCTAGACCACCTGTGTACCAAATCCCTGCCTGTTTTACAATTAAATCTAATTGTAACAGCACCTGCAGTGAGAGTTTGCATTTGTTTCCACCCAGTTTGTGCCACGCCCTGATAGACTTTTGGGAAGTAATGAATGAGGAAGTAATATGGTATCAAGGGTAGAAATGTGGAAGAGCAGATGGTAGTTGATTTTGCAAAAAGGATAGCAATGACTGTGGTGATTACCTACTTTAAGAAAAGGGAGTAGCACAGTGTGACATATAAGAGTGGAGAAATGGGTACACAGATGGACTACATTCTTTGTAGAATATGCAAGCTAAAATAAAATGGAGACTGTAAGGTAGTGGCAGGGGATAGTGTAGCTAGTGGGCATAGGATGGTGGTTTGTCAGATGACTATAGAGTTGAAGAAGAGGAAGAGAGTGAGAGCTCAACAAAGGATCAGATGGTGGAAGTTGAAGGAGGAAGACCTGTGAAATTCAGTGAGAAGGTGAGACAGGCCCTGGATGGAGGGGAATCACATTTGGACAACTGGAAAAGTACTGTAGATGTGGCGAGGGAGACAGCTAAAATGCTACTGATGTACAGGAAAGCATAAGGAGAAATAAATTGACTAAAAAGAATTGGGATAGTCACAGATGAAGAAAGTAGACAGGAGTACAAGGAGATACGGCGTAAGGTGAAAAGAGAAGGGGTAAAAATTAAGGAAAAGGCATATAGTGAGCTGTTCAAGACGTGGAACACTAAAGAAGGAGAAAAGGACTTGTATTGATTGGCTAGACAAAAGGACAGAGCTGGAAAGGATATGCAGTAGGTTAAGGTGGTAAAATATGCACATGGTAATGTGCTGACAAGGCTCAAAATGTTTTGATATCCCCTCATAACTGTATATGGTTTGTCTGCCTCCTGAACACCAGAACCCTCATGTTCTCATCTCTCTTGTCTCCCAAGATAGCAACCCCTAACAAGCTAGCTACTGCACAGAGAAACATGATATGCTACATCCAGCTAACAGGCTAGCAACTGCTAGCAAGCTAACAACTGCCCGGTGAAACATAACGTAATATGCCCAGCTAAAAAGATTGCAAACTCCACCTGGGTGTAATCTTTGAGGAACACCCAGCCGGTCCCAAGCCTGGATAAAGGAGGAGGGTTGGACATGGGGCTAACACCCATATCCCATAAAAAAACAACTTGTTACAGAAATGCAGACAACAATCCAAGAAACCTCTATCCTGGAAGAGGAAGGGTCCTCCTCAAGAGGACGCATGAAGTCGTATAGTGAAAGCTTCAAGGAAGCTACAAGGCCGACTCCCCCCCCCCCCCCCCCCCCATCTACTAGGCCCATTAACGTCGGAACATGGAATGTGAGGACCATGTATGAGACGGGAAAAACATTACAAGTAACGGCATAAATGTAAAGCTACCACCTCACACTGCTTGGAATCAGTGAGACCCATTGGACACAGTCAGGACAAAAGAGACTTCTCAGCGGAGATATGTTGCTGTATTCCAGACATGAGGAATCGGAATCAGAATCGGAATCAGAATCGCCTTTATTGTCATTGTAATTTGCACTGCAACGAGATTTGAGTGCAACTCCAAAAAGGTGCTTTCCGTGGTGCGAGTAATTTTTAGCCAAATAAAAGGAAGGAAGGAGAAGCACACAGAAGGGGTAGCACTCATGCTATCTGGACCTGCCCAGCATGCTCTGATAGCATGGGAAGCATACAGACCAATAATTATTGCAGCATCCTTCAGAACTAAGAAAAAGAAGATCAAGATGAATGTCGTTCAGTGTTATGCTCCAACCAATGATAGCGACGAGGAAGCAAAAGTATGCTTCTATGGCAGACTGCAGGACGTCATAGCCAAGTACCCAGAGAGAGACATCAACATCCTCATGGGCGATTTCAATGCTAAAATCGGGCAAGACAACATCGGGTATGAGGAAGTGATGGGAAGGTACGGACTGGGAGAGATAAACGAGAATGGTGAGAGATTTGCAGATTTCTGTGCGTTGAACAACCTGGTCATTGGTGGAAGCATTTTCCCGCACAGAAGAGTACATAAGCCTACCTGGGTAGATAAGTGGAATTATGTTGACAGCCTGGTAGAAGAAGGAGAGGAAGCAGCAGCCAGTAATAACATGAAGCAGCTATACAATACCACCAAGAAACTGTCAGGGAAGTACAGTAGACCAGAGAGACCAATCAAGGACAAGGAAGGGAACACTGTCCAGGGAACACAGCAGGAACTGAATAGATGGGCAGAGCACTTTGAAGAGCTTTTGAACAGACCTGTCCCTCCAAATCCCCCTGAAATCGAGATAGCTGACAGAGATTTAGACATCAACTGTGGGCAGCCAACATAAGAGGAAATCAGGAAAGCCATCAAACTACTGAAGAATGGCAAGGCAGCAGGACCGGATAACATCCCTGCAGAAGCACTCAAGGTAGACCTAGAAACAACCTTAGAGATGCTTTACCCTATTTTCATGAAGATCTGGGAAGAAGAAAAAGTACCAACAGACTGGAAGGAGGTCTACCTCATTAAACTACCCAAGAAAGGAGACCTTAGCAACTGTGCAAACTACAGAGGAATAACGCTTCTGTCAGTGCCAGGAAAGGTCTTCAACAGGATCCTGCTGGAGAGAATGAAAGGAGCAGTTGAACCCCTTCTCAGAGATCAGCAGGCCGGTTTCCGCCAGAACAGATCATGCATCGACCAGATTGCCATCCTGTGCATCATTGTTGAGCAGTCTTTAGAGTGGAATTCATCGCTGTATATTAACTTTTTCGACTGTGAGAAGGCGTTTGACAGGGTTGACCGTGAAACTCTCTGGAAGCTGCTACGCCATTATGGAGTGCCAACTAAACTGAACTCCTGTGAAGGAATGACTTGCCGGGTGGTCCATGGTGGACAGCTCACAGACAGCTTTGGGGTGAAGACTGGAGTCAGACAAGGCTGCCCTGTCACCTTTTCTCTTCCTCCTGGTGATCAATTGGATCATGAAGAGGTCAACAGCACATAGAAGCAATGGAATCCAATGGAGACTATGGGATCAGCTTGAAGACTTGGACTTCGCTGATGACCTAGCCCTGCTTTCCCACAGCCACCAACAGATGCAGGACAAGACAGCAGAGCTGGAAGCTACTTCTTCACAAGTTGGCCTTAAAATCCATGACGGCAAGACCAAGATTCTTAAGATCAACACAAAAAGTGAGGACCCAGTCACACTGCATGGAAGCGAGCTGGAAGAAGTGGAGGCCTTTATATATCTGGGCAGCATCATTGACAAGCAGGGTGGAACAGACGCAGACATCAGAACAAGAATCGGCAAAGCAAGGCAGCACACTTGCATTTGAAGAAGATATGGAACTCCAAGGTGGTATCAACTTGCATGGAAGATCAGGCTGTTTAACTCCAGCATCAACTCAGTGCTGCTGTACGGAGCCGAGACATGGAGGGCAACAAAGACTACCACCAGGAAAGTACAGATTTTCATCAACAGCTGCCTGAGAAGAATCCTGCAGATCCACTGGCCCAACACCATCACCAATTCAGACCTGTGGCAGCGTACCAACCAACTGCCAACCGAAGATGAGATCTGGTGTAGAAGATGGGGATGGATTGGGCACACCCTGAGCAAACCAACTAGTAACATCACCAGACAGGCGCTGGCATGGAACCCCCAGGGAAAACGAAAAAGAGGACAGCCAAGAAACACCTGGTGACGGGACCTTGAGGCAGACAGAAAGAAGATGGGATACACCTGGAAACAACTGGAGAGGGCAGCCCAGGACAGAGGAATCTGGCGGACTGTTGTCAGCGGCCTATACTCTGAGAGGAGCGACAGGCAAAATGAATGAAAATGCTTGCAACCATGTTGAGAAACATGCCCACTAAGTGGGAAAATACAGGACAAGGTGTATACAACAGAGGGGAAATGTAAAACTGATAGAATGTGTGGCTGGGGATGCATTGAGACCATGCTGTCACTATAAGCTAGGGACTCCGACGGCGGCGGTCGCATCTCCTCCACTCACTGGAGAAACACACACAGCCGCTGGTGTTCCAAAGAGGTCTCCTATCTAAGTACTAACCAGATGCCGCACTGCTTAGCTTCTGAGATCTGACAGGATCAGGCTTACACAGAGCAGCCTGGCTGCTGATGTTAAGCAAAAAGCAGAAGAAGAAAAAAGAAAGGGAGATCTATGAGATGGCACATATGCATAAGGTGTTTTATAGTGGGACCTGCAGGGCCTATTTAGGAAGCAATGTACGCTCCCTGTACTGACCACAGGTATTGATCGTCAGCAATGGTTATGGCGTGGCAGACTAGTTAAAACCCTGCATGTGCCCTCACAGGGAGATGAAAATGAGGCATCTGTGTGTAATGATCTGTGTATGAGCAGAGAGAGAAGGCCACAAAGATGGAGAGGAGGAGAAATTAAATCATTCCTTTGCTCTTCGAGGCACTGCAGCCAGCCATGCTTGGCTTCTTAATGTGGGATCTGTTTTTGAGTGGAAAATTAAAACCAGAGAAAATGAAAGGGAGAGAGGAGGAAAGAGAGATAAATGGCTGGATGTGGAGGCGATAAATGAGAGTATCCTGATGCAGAGAGCTGTGTGTGGATGTTCCTAATGGGGTAGGCTGATGTGAACTGTCTGCTCATTGACCACCGCCATTGCATCCAGCCTGGCCGCCTACCCCACACCAGGCTCTCTCAGTGCTGATCCAGCCACGCTCTGTGCTAATTGGCTGAAAATGATAGTGCAAAGCATGCACATAAGAGATGTTGTTCTAATTTGAAAGAAATGATCACTGAAATGCTTCTACTTATTGCAGACGTTTTCTTATACGTGACGTGAAACATAACGGCAGCGAAGAATGTCTGTTGGCTTGCCAGTGTATGCAAGCATGGAAGAAGAAACAATCTCAAAAAGACGGGACACAAGACTGATTCTGCGTCGTCTTGACATTTGATAAATTGTGTCCAAAATGGAACCACTTTATCCTTGATGAACACACAACCATTCCACCAAGTCTAATCCATATTGCTCCAAACTGCTTGACTTAAACTGTGATGTCCATGAGTGACCTTTAAACCTCATCCATGGACAAAGATCATGAAACTGAAAAAGGTGATATGACTTCTAGTGTTTAATAGTATACTGTTAATAGTATACTGTTAACCATTTCCTCAAAATGGTCATTCGCTATGAGTTCTACAAAGTATACATGACTTGATATTAGTGTTTAATACTAATCTAGGTGTATCCTTAACCATTTACCATATTCTCACGTCGCAGTGCCCAGGGCATTCCGCATGAAATTCTGCATTAACAGGGGTGGGCTGAAGCACGACCACGGCTTTGTTAGCTGATGTCAGCTGATGTCTGGCGAGAACATCGGAAAGTTGTGTGCATGCTGAAAACTTTGAGTAGACATCAGACAGAGAACTTTCTCAATGGTTGTTTTGTCCTGTACTTGTTCGGAGCTTGCCAGTGGACATCCAGTCGACGTTGAGCAGCTTTATCATGTCAGCAGCATAAAAACTGTCACAGCATAATTCTGTCTGCAGCATCAAACTCCAGGAGGTGATGTGAGGTGTGGTGCACATCAGGCATTTGTCCACTCATTCCATCAGAACCTAAAATCCACTGATGGTTAGTTTTGTGAAAGTTAAGACGCTAGAACTTTTAGCACACTTTCTTGTTTTCTTGCACAAGAGGCTTTCAAAATAACAGCACATTTCCACATAAACTTCGAATCCACCACAACTGTTACCAGCGGACATTGATGACATTGTAACAGGTAAGACATGGTAAGACATTATTTTTTGCTTTTTACGTTGTGTTGGGGTCAGGATATTATTTAATTTTGGGTGGGTATTTAATCAACTAATAAATTAAGATGTATCGCAAGATAGTGGCACGTTCAGACGCAGCAGCTCAGCACACTTCACGATTTGGTAGCTACTTACTTTTTATGGTGCTTTTACACATAGTATGTTTGCAGTACATGCAGACCTGAACTGCTGCTGGTTGCAGACAATATTTACTGCACTGTAGGAAACAAAAATTAGTTTGAGTTTCCACCTGGCACTCTGGTCCCCCCCCCCAATCAAAACATGCTTATTTAGGGTCTGCTCCTTTCTCTGGCCCTGAACAAGGCAGCAGCTCTACATCTGGAGTTGGTCCCTGTGTGATGAACTGTGGCAGCCCCCTGCTCCTAGGATTGTGTCTAACTGTAATTAGGATGGGTTAAATGCAGAGAACAAGTTTCGTTATATATAGTGAGGAAAATAAGTATTTGAACACCCTGCGATTTTGCAAGTTTTGCAAATTCTCCCACTTAGAAATCATGGTGGGGTCTGAAATTTTCATCTTAGGTGCATGTCCACTGTGAGAGACAGAATCTAAAAAAAAAAAAAAAAAAAAATCCGGAAATCACAATGTATGATTTTTTAATAATTCATTTGTATGTTACTGGTGCAAATAAGTATTTGAACACCTACCAACCAGCAAGAATTCTGTCTCACACAGACCTGTTAATTTTTCTTTAAGAAGCCCTCTTATTCTGCACTCTTTGTCTGTATTAACTGCACCTGTTTGAACTTGTTACCTGTATAAAAGACACCTGTTCACACACTCAATGAATCACACTCCAACCTGTCCACCATAGCCAAGACCAAAGAGCTGTCTGAGGACACCAGGGACAAAACTGTAGACCTGCACAAGGCTGGGATGGACTACAGGACAACAGGCAAGCAGCTTGGTAGAAGACAACAACTGTTATGATTATTTATTAGAAAGTGGAAGAAACACAAGATGACTGTTAATCTCCCTCGGTCTAGGATTCCATGCAAGAGCTCACTTTGTGGGGTAAGGATGATTCTGAGAAAGCTCAGAACTACACAGGAGGACCTAGTCAATGACCTGAAGAGAGCTGGGGACCACAGTCACAAAGATTACATTAGTAACACATGATGTTGTCATGGTTTAAAATCCTGCAGGGCAGCAAGGTCCCCCTGCTCAAGCCAGCACATGTCCAGGCCTGTTTGAAGTTCACCAGTGACCATCTGGATGATCCAGAGGAGGCATGGGAGAAGGTCATGTGGTCAGATGAGACCAGAATAGAGCTTTTTGGAATCAACTCCACTTACCATGTTTAGAGGATGAGAACAACCCCAAGAAAACCATCCCATCCGTGAAGCATGGGGGTGGAAACATCATACTCTGGGGGTGCTCTTCTGCAAAGGGGACAGGACGACTGCACCGTATTGAAGGAGGATGGATGGGGTCATGTATTGTGAGATTTTGGCAAACAACCTCCTTCCCTCAGTAAGAGCATTGAAGATGGGTCATGGCTGGGTCTTCCAGCATGATAATGACCCCAAACACACAGCCAGGGCAACTAAGGAGGGGCTCCGTAAGAAGCATTTCAAGGTCCTGGAGTGGCCTGGCCAGTCTCCAGACCTGAACTCAATAGAAAATCTTTCTGAAACTCCAAACCTGAAAGATCTAGAGAAGATCTGTATGGAGGAGTGGACCAAAATCCCTGCTGCAGTGTGTGCAAACCTGGTGAAAAACTACAGGAAACCTTTGACCTCTGTAATTGCAAACAAAGGCTACTGTACCAAATATTAACATTGAGTTTCACGGGTGTTCAAATACTTACTTGCAGCAGTAACATACAAATAAATTATTAAAAAATCGTACATTGTGATTTCCGGATTTTTTTTTTTTTTTTTAGATTATGTCTCTCACAGTGGACATGCACCTAAGATGAAACTTTCAGACCCCTCCATGATTTCTAAGTCATAGAACTTGCAAAATCGCAGGGTGTTCAAATACTTATTTTCCTCACTGTATATATATATATATATATATATATATATATATATATATATATATATATATATATATATATATATATATACAATGACAATAAAAGCTCTTCTTCTTCAGCTCTGAGCTTGTGGTGCTGCTTTTAGATCTGTTGACATGCAGGCTTACAAGATAGGAAACTGAGGAGGGGCAAGCAGCGAATACAGGAATACTTTAACAACAACAACAACTCCAGTGGTACGTGACAGGGAATAAGGACACTTATTAGCTACAGGGACAATCAACCAGCTGAGATCCCCTCAGACAATATTCTTCCACTTCTTTGCTCACTTTGACTGATGGAGCAGCAACACTGACACCCTTCGTGCACCATCACGAGAGGAAGTCCTCATCCGACTGCAGCAAAATGAGGTAAGAGCCACCATGCAGAATGTAGATGCAAGGAAAGCACTTGGCCCGGATGACGTCCCCGGATTTGTAATTAAGGCCTGCGCAGACCAACTAGCAGAGGTATTTATCACCACCTTTAACCTCTTGTTACATTAGTCAGTTGTCCCCACCTGCCATAAATCAGCCACTGTCTTTCCAGTATCAAAAAAGGGCAAAGTGAACTGCCTGAACAACTATTGCCCAGTAACTCTCATCATCACCAAATGCTTGAAAAAATTAATCCTCTCTCCCATCAAATCTACCTTGCCTGCTGACCTTGACCAACATCAGTTTGCATATTAACAGTCCAATAGAGGATGTAGTCATAACCTGTGGCCCACACAGCCCTTGCCCTTTTTGACCAAAATAATGCCTATGTAAGGATGTTATTTGTGGCCTTCCTCTCAGCCTTTAACACAGTCACACCCCAAAAACATGTTGAAAAACTGAGAAACCTGGATCTAGGCAGCTCACTGCGTGGACACTGGGCCTCCTAAACAACAGACCCCAGAACATCAGGGTGGGAGACTGCACATCCTCTAACTCTCATCCTGAACACAGGAACACCACAGAGGTGTGTCTTCTACCCCCTTCTCTGCTCCCTCTTCACCATGACTACCTCCCCCATTCACTGCATTGGGCTTGAGACCATAAGATCCTCAGTTCAAATCCCAGCCTGACTGGAAAATCACTAAGGTCCCTTGGGCAATGTCTTTAATCCCCTATTGCTCCCGGTGTGTAGTGAGTGCCTTGTATGGCAGCACCCTCACATCGGGGTGAATGTGAGGCATTATTTGTAAAGCGCTTTGAGCGTCTGATGCAGATGGAAAAGCGCTATATAAATGCAGTCCATTTACCATCGCACGCTGTGTATCAGTTTGCATTCTGCCCCAAGCAGGTGCTTTTATTTTTACACACATACAGAAACAGTGGTGGAAGACATCAAATGCACTGCACTTCCCACTCATGGTAACGGTAGCATGCCACTTAACTAAATTGGCTAAACTATATTAACTACAAAAACACAATGAATCAACAACACTAACAACACTGAAACTAACATGAACCACAATAACATTTAAAACCCCCAAACCCCAAACTCTCATGGTACATTGCAGCACAATGGCCATTGTTCAGTGTTGTTAGCTAATATCGCTAATTTCTCCAAAAATATTAGCCCTGTCAACTTTGTGTTTTCTCAGCGTTCATCCTTGACCCAAAATAGTTAAGCATATCAAATGCCAAATGTCAGCTTTCCCCAGTTTCTCCGCAATCGCAGCCATACACCCGCACACACACATACACGCACACATGCACACAGAGGGCACTTGGCTGTTGCTGTATAGGTATTACTGTTTAATAGTAACTCTAGGTGTTTTATTATCCAGTTCCTCTGCATAACCATTTGATATGAGTTTGACCTTTCAAGGTCACCCAAACTCAAAGGCCAGTGTGACCGATATAAAAGTAGCATATGATGTTAAGGTTGTTTAATCACAACCATATATGTATCATGAACCAATTCATCAACATTGCCATTCATTGAGTTTGACTTTTCAGGACTGCCAAAAGTGAAATGTCATGTGACCAACAGAAAGGTGATACTTGACTTCATATTAGCGTTTAATAGCAATCACAGATGTATTTTTAACTAATTCCTCATACAACCCCTGGCAAAAATTATGGAATCACCGGCCTCGGAGGATGTTCATTCAGTTGTTTAATTTTGTAGAAAAAAGCATATCACAGACATGACGCAAAACTAAAGTCATTTTAAATGGCAACTTTCTGGCTTTAAGAAACACTATAAGAAATCAAGAAAAAAAAATTGTGACAGTCAGTAACGGTTACTTTTTTAGACCAAGCAGAGGGAAAAAAATATGGACTCACTCAATTCTGAGGAATAAATTATGGAATCACCCTGTAAATTTTCATCCCCAAAACTAACACCTGCATCAAATCAGATCTGCTCGTTAGTCTGCATCTAAAAAGGAGTGATCACACCTTGGAGAGCTGTTGCATCAAGTGGACTGACATGAATCATGGCTCCAACACGAGAGATGTCAATTGAAACAAAGGAGAGGATTATCAAACTCTTAAAAGAGGGTAAATCATCACGCAATGTTGCAAAAGATGTTGGTTGTTCACAGTCAGCTGTGTCTAAACTCTGAACCAAATACAAACAACATGGGAAGGTTGTTAAAGGCAAACATACTGGTAGACCAAGGAAGACATCAAAGCGACAAGACAGAAAACTTAAAGCAATATGTCTCAAAAATCGAAAATGCACAACAAAACAAATGAAACGAAAGAGAGGAAACTGGAGTCAACGTCTGTGACCGAACTGTAAGAAACCGCCTAAAGGAAATGGGATTTACATACAGAAAAGCTAAATGAAAGCCATCATTAACACCTAAACAGAAAAAGACAAGGTTACAATGGGCTAAGGAAAAGCAATCATGGACTGTGGATGACTGGATGAAAGTCATATTCAGTGATGAATCTCGAATCTGCAATGGGCAAGGTGATGATGCTGGAACTTTTGTTTGGTGCCATTCCAATGAGATTTATAAAGATGACTGCCTGAAGAGAACATGTAAATTTCCACAGTCATTGATGATATGGGGCTGCATGTCAGGTAAAGGCACTGGGGAGATGGCTGTCATTACATCATCAATAAATGCACACGTTTACACTGATATTTTGGACACTTTTCTTATCCCATCAATTGAAAGGATGTTTGGGGATGATGAAATCATTTTTCAAGATGATAATGCATCTTGCCATAGAGCAAAAACTGTGAAAACATTCCTTGCAAAAAGACACATAGGGTCAATGTCATGGCCTAGAAATAGTCAGAATCTTAATCCAATTGAAAATCTTTGGTGGAAGTTGAAGAAAATGGTCCATGACAAGGCTCCAACCTGCAAAGCTGATCTGGCAACAGCAATCAGAGAAAGTTGGAGCCAGACTGATGAAGAGTACTGTTTGTTACTCATTAAGTCCATGCCTCAGAGACTGTAAGCTGTTATAAAAGCCAGAGGTGGTGCAACAAAATACTAGTGATGTGTTGGAGCGTTCTTTTGTTTTTCATGATTCCATAATTTTTTCCTCAGAATTGAGTGATTCCATATTTTTTCCCTCTGCTTGGTCTAAAAAAGTAACCGTTACTGACTGCCACAATTTTTTTTCCTGATTTCTTATAGTGTTTCTTAAAGCCAGAAAGTTAACATTTGAAATGACTTTAGTTTTGTGTCATGTCTGTGATCTGCTTTTTTCTACAAAATTAAACAACTGAATGAACATACTCTGAGGCCGGTGATTCCATAATTTTTGCCAGGGGTTGTAATAGCCATTCTTCCCCAAATCAAAAAAGCTTGGATGGTATGATTTTTTTTTTTTTTTTTTTTTTACACACAACAAAAACAAACATAACTTAAAGTTCTTGTTCGACACAATGGCAACACTTATTCATGGACAACCACCTGTATGTCGCTCTCCTTTTACAGCACAAGATTTCTTGAATTACTTCAAGAAGAAAATAGAATACATTAGGTTAAACATATCCCAACATGCCTTAACCCAGCCACGACACCCTGCTATTGAGGTGGGTGCCATTACTGAGATATGACCTAGATTTACAAAATATAATAGCATCTCACTAGGCGTGCTGATGAAACTCATAACATCTACAAAAAGCACAACCTGCTTATTTGATCTATACCAACAAAACTGTTTAAGGACCCGTGGCCCACTCTTGGGCTGACTGTGCTGGAAATGATTAATCTCTCATTAACCTCTGGATCTGTTCCTAAATGTTTCAAATCTGCAGTGACTAAACCATTACTTAAGAAATTGAATCCTGACCCTAGTGTATTGAAAAACTATAGGCCAATATCAAATCTATCATTTTGCTCTAAAAGTCTGGAAAAAGTGGTTTCATGGCAGCTCGTGGCCCACCTTACTGAGAATAATCTTTTTGAGCCACTGCAGTCTGCTTTTAGAAAATATCATTCCACAGAGACAGCTCTCACATAAGTGGTGAATGATCTTCTGCTTGCATTGAATTCGGACACCACCACTATTCTGGTGCTGTTAGATCTCAGTGCTGCATTTGACAATGTGGATCATCATATTCTACTTGATAGGTTGGAAAATAATTTTGGGATTACTGGGAGTGCCCTTGAATGGTTGATGTCATACCTGACCAGTCATTCTCACTGTGTTTTGTACAATAACACTACCTCTAACCTTAGTGACATGAAATTTGGGGTTCTACAAGGGTCCGTCTTAGGCCCTCCGCTTTTCTCCCTTCATATAGTACCCCTTGGGGACATATTGCGGCGTTTTGGGATTACTATTCATTGCTATGCTAGTGATACTCAGTTATACATGCCGATAACTGCTGGTAATCTCGTTCACATAAAATCCTTACAAGATTGCCTTGCATCAGTGAGAAGCTGGATGTCTAGCAACTTCCTACTTTTAAACTCTAAGTTCGACCACATTACACCCATTTTGACATCTCTTCAGTGACGTCCTGTCCCTGTGAGATCAGATTTTAAGGTTCTGCTACTAGCCTATAAAATTGTTCAAGGACTGGCACCTCCCTACTTAGCTGACCTAATTAAACCGTATGTTCCAGCCCGGGCTTTGCGTTCTCAGGGTGCAGGACTACTTTGTGTCTGCTACTTTCTCTTATCGTGCCCCTGTTCTGTGGAATGATCTCCCTGCGTCAATAAAACAGTGAGATTCTATAGAGACTTTCAAGTCCAGACTTAAGCCATACTTATTTTCCCTTTCGTATGGCTAGCATAGCATGTTACTATGCTTTTTACACCTCTTAATTAATTTTATTAGGAAACAGAGCGGGCCCCGGCCTCAACTTTATCTAAATTCTGGGTCTTTTATTGAAGCTTAGGGCTAGTGGCCGGCGATCACCTTAGTGTTTCTTCTGTTTTAACGATTAACGATTAACGATTAGATAACGATTTGTTTCACAGTGTAATCTTCACGTGCCTTAACTAAAGCACTCCCTCTGCTGAATCACCTCTAAAGTATTTACACATTATTCACTTTGTGTGTTTTTAGGAATCCGCTAGCTTAGCGCAGCTACTAGGTCTTAGCCGATTTAGCATGGCGGCTTCTCCTGTCTCTCCCGCACTTCTCTGCTCTGGGTGTGAAATGTTTAGTTATTCCTCGGCCTCCTTTAGCAGTAATGGTACTTGTAATAAGTGTAGCTTATTTGTAGCTTTGGAGGCCAGGCTGGGCGAATTGGAGACTCGGCTCCACACTGTGGAAAATTCTACAGCTAGCCAGGCCCCTGTAGTCGGTGCAGACCAAGGTAGCTTAGCCGCCATTAGTTCCCCTCTGGAAGATCCAGAGCAGCCGGGAAAGCAGGCCGACTGGGTGACTGTGAGGAGGAAGCGTAGCCCTAAACAGAAGCCCCGTGTACTCCGCCAACCCGTTCACATTTCTAACCATTTTTCCCCACTCGGCGACACGCCCGCCGAGGAACAAACTCTGGTTATTGGTGACTCTGTTTTGAGAAATGTGAAGTTAGCGACACCAGCAACCATAGTCAATTGTCTTCCGGGGGCCAGAGCAGGCGACATCGAAGGAAATTTGAACCTGCTGGCTAAGGCTAAGCGTAAATTTGGTAAGATTGTAATTCACGTCGGCAGTAATGACACCCGGTTACGCCAATCGGAGGTCACTAAAATGAACATTGAATCGGTGTGTAACTTTGCAAAAACAATGTCGGACTCTGTAGTTTTCTCTGGGCCCCTCCCCAATCGGACCGGGAGTGACATGTTTAGCCGCATGTTCTCCTTGAATTGCTGGCTGTCCGAGTGGTGTCCAAAAAATGAGATGGGCTTCATAGATAATTGGCAAAGCTTCTGGGGAAAACCTGGTCTTGTTAGGAGAGACGGCATCCATCCCACTTTGGATGGAGCAGCTCTCATTTCTAGAAATCTGGCCAATTTTATTAAACCCTCCAAACCGTGACTATCCAGCGTTGGGACCAGGAAGCAGAGTTGCAGTCTTACACACCTCTCTGCAGTTTCTCTCCCCCTGCCATCCCCTCATTACCCCATCCCCGTAGAGACAGTGCCTGCTCCCAGACCACCAATAACCAGTAAAAATCTATCTAAGCATAACAATTCAAAAAGAAAAAATAATATAGCACCTTCAACTGCACCACAGACTAAAACAGTTAAATGTGGTCTATTAAACATTAGGTCTCTCTCTTCTAAGTCCCTGTTAGTAAATGATATAATAATTGATCAACATATTGATTTTTTTCTGCCTTACAGAAACCTGGTTACAGCAGGATGAATATGTTAGTTTAAATGAGTCAACACCCCCGAGTCACACTAACTGCCAGAACGCTCGTAGCACGGGCCGAGGCGGAGGATTAGCAGCAATCTTCCATTCCAGCTTATTAATTAATCCAAAACCCAGACAGAGCTTTAATTCATTTGAAAGCTTGACTCTTAGTCTTGTCCATCCAAATTGGAAGTTTTATTTGTTATTATCTATCGTCTACCTGGTCGTTACTGTGAGTTTCTCTGTGAATTTTCGGACCTTTTGTCTGACTTAGTGCTTAGCTCAGATAAGGTAATTATAGTGGGCGATTTTAACATCCACACAGATGCTGAGAATGACAGCCTCAGCACTGCATTTAATCTATTATTAGACTCAATTGGCTTTGCTCAAAATGTAAATGAGTCCACCCACCACTTTAATCATATCTTAGATCTTGTTCTGACTTATGGTATGGAAATTGAAGACTTAACAGTATTCCCTGAAAACTCCCTTCTGTCTGATCATTTCTTAATAACATTTACATTTACTCTGATGGACTACCCAGCAGTGGGGAATAAGTTTCATTACACTAGAAGTCTTTCAGAAAGCGCTGTAACTAGGTTTAAGGATATGATTCCTTCTTTATGTTCTCTAATGCCATATACCAACACAGTGCAGAGTAGCTACCTAAACTCTGTAAGTGAGATAGAGTATCTTGTCAGTAGTTTTACATCCTCATTGAAGACAACTTTGGATGCTGTAGCTCCTCTGAAAAAGAGAGCTTTAAATCAGAAGTGCCTGACTCCGTGGTATAACTCACAAACTCGCAGCTTAAAGCAGATAACCCGTAAGTTGGAGAGGAAATGGCGTCTCACTAATTTAGAAGATCTTCACTTAGCCTGGAAAAAGAGTCTGTTGCGCTATAAAAAAAAGCCCTCTGTAAAGCTAGGACATCTTACTACTCATCACTAATTGAAGAAAATAAGAACAACCCCAGGTTTCTTTTCAGCACTGTAGCCAGGCTGACAAAGAGTCAGAGCTCTATTGAGCCGAGTATTCCTTTAACTTTAACTAGTAATGACTTCATGACTTTCTTTGCTAATAAAATTTTAACTATTAGAGAAAAAAATTACTCATAACCATCCCAAAGACATATCGTTATCTTTGGCTGCTTTGGCTGGCCTCAGACAGTGGACTCATCTCTGTGCTTTTTCTGTTAGACCTCAGTGCTGCTTTTGATACTGTTGACCATAAAATTTTATTACAGAGATTAGAGCATGCCATAGGTATTAAAGGCACTGCGCTGCGGTGGTTTGAATCATATTTATCTAATAGATTACAATTTGTTCATGTAAATGGGGAATCTTCTTCACAGACTAAGGTTAATTATGGAGTTCCACAAGGTTCTGTGCTAGGATCAATTTTATTCACTTCATACATGTTTCCCTTAGGCAGTATTATTAGACGGCATTGCTTAAATTTTCATTGTTACGCAGATGATACCCAGCTTTATCTATCCATGAAGCCAGAGGACACACACCAATTAGCTAAACTGCAGGATTGTCTTACAGACATAAAGACATGGATTACCTCTAATTTCCTGCCTTTAAACTCAGATAAAACTGAAGTTATTGTACTTGGCCCCACAAATCTTAGAAACATGGTGTCTAACCAGATCCTTACTCTGGATGGCATTACCCTGACCTCTAGTAATACTGTGAGAAATCTTGGAGTCATTTTTGATCAGGATATGTCATTCAGTGCGCATATTAAACAAATATGTAGGACTGCTTTTTTGCATTTGCACAGTATCTCTAAAATTAGAAAGGTCTTGTCTCAGAGTGATGCTGAAAAACTAATTCATGCATTTATTTCCTCTAGGCTGGACTATTGTAATTCATTATTATCAGGTTGTCCTAAAAGTTCCCTGAAAAGCCTTCAGTTAATTCAAAATGCTGCAGCTAGAGTACTGACAGGGACTAGGAGAGAGCATATCTCACCCATATTGGCCTCTCTTCACTGGCTTCCTGTTAATTCTAGAATAGAATTTAAAATTCTTCTTCTTACTTATAAGGTTTTGAATAATCAGGTCCCATCTTATCTTAGGGACCTCATAGTACCATATCACCCCAATAGAGCGCTTCGCTCTCAGACTGCAGGCTTACTTGTAGTTCCTAGGGTTTGTAAGAGTAGAATGGGAGGCAGAGCCTTCAGCTTTCAGGCTCCTCTCCTGTGGAACCAGCTCCCAATTCAGATCAGGGAGACAGACACCCTCTCTACTTTTAAGATTAGGCTTAAAACTTTCCTTTTTGCTAAAGCTTATAGTTAGGGCTGGATCAGGTGACCCTGAACCATCCCTTAGTTATGCTGCTATAGACTTAGACTGCTGGGGGGTTCCCATGATGCACTGTTTCTTTCTCTTTTTGCTCTGTATGCAGCACTCTGCATTTAATCATTAGTGATTGATCTCTGCTCCCTTCCACAGCATGTCTTTTTCCTGGTTCTCTCCCTCAGCCCCAACCAGTCCCAGCAGAAGACTGCCCCTCCCTGAGCCTGGTTCTGCTGGAGGTTTCTTCCTGTTAAAAGGGAGTTTTTCCTTCCCACTGTAGCCAAGTGCTTGCTCACAGGGGGTCGTTTTGACCGTTGGGGTTTTTCCGTAATTATTGTATGGCCTTGCCTTACAATATAAAGCGCCTTGGGGCAACTGTTTGTTGTGATTTGGCACTATATAAATAAAATTGATTTGATTTGATTTGTTTTTCTTGTTGCTTAATGCTGACAAATTGTACTGTATTTGTTGTCTTTCTGATGCCTGATTTTGTTTTTTCTCTCTGTTTGAGGTGCGGCTCCATGCACAGATGGGTATGGTGTCTATTTCTGTAACCCTCCCGTCCTGTGCACGGCAACATTTCCTGTATATTCGTTTTGTGAATTGTTTTGATAATTTGTGTCAGTAGCATGGCCCAAGCAGAGGATCACCCTTTTGAGTCTGGTCTGCTTGAGGTTTCTTCCTCAAATCATCAGAGAGTTTTTCCTTACCACTGTCGCCTGTGTTCTTGCTCTAGGGGTTGGTAAGGTTAGACTTAGACTAGGCTACTTGTGTGATGCACCTTGAGGCAACTTTCTTGTGATTTAGCGCTATATAAATGAAATTAAATTAAATTAAATATACTCAGCTGCACATCATGAAACAGTGCCATAAATGGTTACAAAACAACTAAAAAAACAAACAAACAAACAAACAAACGTGATAAGGACAGATCCCTGCGCCTGGATGTGACCTTTGACATGACCCCTGTCCTAAAAGTCTTTGGCTTCCAGGGCCTCCTCATTTCATCCCAGCTGCCTCATTAACAGTGCCCTCTACCATCATTAAGATGTTTGCAGCCAAATTAATTGAAAGACAGATTAAAAATAAATTAAGAAAAATGTGTTGCAGAATGCCTACGTGCACTTCATAAATCACCGGGGCAAAGCCAGGAGCTGGCTTCCCATAATTAACTGCAGACTGTTTATTTTATCCTGACGGTATAAATTAGAATTCAGACACACAGATTATATTAGGGCCGTCTGCCATGCGAAACTGCAGAGGGGCGTGCAGAAAATTTTAAGGATACAAAGAGGAGAACAGAGTGTGAGAAGGAGAGAGAGAGAGAAAGCCAAATAATATGTAAATGCATACAGAGCAGAAAGATAACGTTTGTGTCTTACAAAGAACATATTTACTCAGGAAGAATGTAAAGAAATGAGACAAAGTCATTAATAGAGAAAATCAAGTGATGCAACAAATGAGTGATTAAATGAGCTGTGCCAAATGCATTTCCTCACTGGATGCAGATATGAACTACTGCCATTTTTACAACGTGCACGTGGCATGTGCTCAAGCTGGGTGACATAACCAAGCGCATTACGCTCTTCTGCTGTATCACCGCTGTACCACTTTACATGCGAATGCAAACTAAACCTCTCCTGCCAGTCAGCCTCCCAGCCTCAGCGTGTCGGCATGCACGCACGCACACACACACACACACACACACACACACACACACACACACACACACACACACACACACACACACACACACACACACACACACACACGCCTCACTCAGTGTCAGCCGCACACTGCCTCCTGGTGGGCACAGCGCCTGGACTGGCGCTCAGCCAGACCCGATGTGCCACACCGGACTGGCAGAATTCTCCCCCTTTCACTGCGCTGCAGACTGCCTGCACATCCTTTCATCAGAACGCCTGTGGCCCTCTGCTCCTCCTTTTCCTGTCTTTATTCTGCACCACAACTGAGATCAACATTTTAAAAGTATGCCCTGTAACCAGCCAGTGAGAAATAACACTGCAGCCACCACCACAGCCAGAAACAAATAAGCACTCCACATTCGATTGCTTGGTTATTACGCAATCATGCTCAAGGCGTAACAAAAGGCATCTAAAAACAACGCAGCTTCAAGGCATCATAGCAGGTGGGACTGCAAAAAAAAAAAGAAAAGAATATCATATTGCTTCAGTGAAGCAGCGGATTGTGAACAATATGAACAATGTAACTACTGAGATGCAGACAGCTCTTTATATTTTTTATAAATCAGGCTGCGAAAAGATAAAACTGAGCCGGTGAGCAGATGTTCAGTGACAGACATGACTGCGGACTGTTGTGATGTGTGTTGTTTACAGCACAGTATATAGGACCGCCAGCTCACTCAGTTATTTTCAGTCTGATAATATTCACTGTAATGCACAGCCAGGGGACAGGTGCTTGACACGTATACGAGGTCTGTTAGAAAAGTATCCGACCTTATTATTTTTTTTCAAAAACCATATGGATTTGAATCATGTGTGATTGCGTCAGCCAAGCTTGAACCCTCGTGCGCATGCGTGAGTTTTTTCATGCCTGTTGGTTGCTTCATTCGCCTGTGAGCAGGCTTTGAGTGAGGTGTGGTCCACCCCTCTCGTCTGTTTTTTATTGCGAATAAATGTCTGAACGATTTGGATCTTTGCTGCATCAATTTTTTTTCCAGAAACTGTAAGAGACCTCCAGGTGGACACCGTTTGAAAAATTAATATGGCTTTCAGGTACGATTTTATGGGGATTAAACAGATTACGGGGTGTTACTGCCCCTTTAAGGACGACCCACAACTGCTGAGAGCACGTCCGCACGTCTGTCTTAATGTGCCGGAAAAAGTGCTGATGTCCACGTCTTTTCACAATTCCTGTGCTAGTCAGAGGACATACCGGATCAAGACAGCGTCCAGTTTAGAAATGAACGGCACATTTCACTGTTACAGGAGTTTTTGTCATGGAAAGAGGAACAAAGGCGGAGGAATTACACGCGTCGCAGCGGAGCTGCATGGCGAAAAGAAACGCCGTGATGAAGCCTCATAGGACATGTTCTGGCATGTTCAGCTCATGCACAATCACAATGGGATATTCACACGACTGGAAAGCAACCGGAATCCGTCTGCCGTCCTGTGAGACCAACACCGAGGTGGTTTTGTCCCGCGTAATGAATGGCTCCGTGGCGCGTCCCTCGGCTTCTTTTTCCATGAAAAAAAAACTCCTGTAACGGTGGAATGTGCCGGAAAAAGTGCTGACGTCCACATCTTCTGCCTTTTTGTGAAAGTCAGACGAGGTCCCGGATCAACAAAGCTTTCACGTTGGAAATGATCTGGTTGTTTGTACAGGGTGTTAGCCTGTCCATCTGCGCTGGGTGCGCCCTGCACTCTCAGCAGTTGTGGGCTGTCCTTAAAGGGGCAGTAACACCCCGTAATCTGTTTAATCCCCATAAAATCGTCCCTGAAAGCCATATTAATTTTTCGAACGGTGTCCACCTGGAGGTCTCTTACAGTTTCTGGAAAAAAATTGATGCAGCAAAGATCCAAATCGTTCAGACATTTATTCGCAATAAAAAATAGACGAGAGGGGTAGACCACTGTACTAGCAGCAAATACGCGGATAAAACGCCGCTAAATCCGCCGAATAAAGCGGTATTTTGACGCCGTAGCATCCGGCACACGTCAGGCAACGGGGGTTAATACCCAGTTCTATCCTTTACAATCGCAGGTTAAGACACGTGAGAACGGCGGTGTTCTGGTTTTCCGCTGGATTTATCCAGGCAAATCCTGCGTTACTCCAGGAACTTTTGCATATAGGCACCGCCCCCAGAGTATAATAGGCTGAAGCAGCAGGAATACATGCCTCTGTCACTGCAGGGGGAGGGAGATCATACTCAGCCTTTTCTTCTCCTTACTTTTCCCCTCCTCAACGTGTTGCTCCGTCTCCACCACAGGGCTACCCTCTGCTTCTGAACCAGACCTCTTGGCAAGTCCTTGCCGCTGCCAATTTTCTTTTAGGAGGCATACTGGAGCTTCTCTGCAAAAATATCTGGAGCTGGCCATGAGTGAGAGGCCTGCATGCAGCGCGCTAGCGTTTTTATATTGACCGCCGCCTATCGGCCGTTTGGAACACCGTTAACCGGGAGGTGGCGTTTAGAACGGCGTACTGTCCGCTAGCGCCGCCGTTTTGTCTGCCTCTGTCGCCAGTTAAAACGCCCTTGAGGACGCCGATGTGGGCTCTATCGCTGTTTTACACACCGTTGATTAGAGATACAACGCCGGCCACCAATTACGGCGGTGTAAACTGCGGCACTACAGGAAGGGGCAGGATGAAACAGTGATTAAAAAGTATCAAACGCCGTTGTTCGCGTTGTCTCCGTCGTCACGCGAATTCTCCGGGAGCGCTCCCGGAATTATTCGACATGTTGAATAATTTTTTCGACGATTCCCGGTAAAGCCGGAACTAAGCCATGCCCCCTAGTGCCGGCGTTAACAACGGCGTGTGATCCTTAAGACGGCCAAAAACTCTTCTGGGACGCTTCCGGGAGCTCTTACCGTCTATGTGTAAACGGGGCTTAAATCATCATGGTGTGACAGCATAACTTATTCAACATATCTAGAGTATTTTGCGCATTTTTCAAATGTTGGCATGCGCTGGCGAACTCATCAAGGTGTGACAGGGCCCTTACATGTGCCTGCCTGAATAGCTCAGCAATGTCCTACTGTGCCAGCATTCCTACTTAACTAATATATAACAGAATAACTGGCAATTATTATATTAAAAAAGATCATCATGGCCCAAATTACTAGATTCACTCGTCCTGACCTGTATCTATAAGGACCTATAAAGCTCACAGCTGAATATGCAGTAATTGTTTTTGAGGGAAATACTGTGGACTCATTCACTCACTCACAGGCTCAGTGACTCCATTAATCCTGTGCTTGCCCTGGTTATTGCAGGGTACAACTCTCATTTTTCAAAACAGATCACACCATTTTGACTAAGATTTCTATAGTGATGTGTCAGTTAAGAAAGATCATGTAACTATTACATTGCCTTCAACTCTATTATAACTTCCCATCCCTATCTTCTATCACCAATATGATCAGATTTAGCCTTTTTTGGGGAACCACATGGGTAAAAAACTTGTTGTTAGAGAGTCAAAGATCACTGCTGCTGTGCTACATTATACAAATAATGAATGTTTATGAGTTCAGTGGTACGAATATTTCGGCATCGCCTTGTTGAATGATATGTTCCAGCTTTTAAATATTCGTTCCATTGAAAGAATGTAAAAACATTCATTATTTGTTTTATATAAAGGCTAAAATAGATCCTTGTCATTTGACATTTTATTAATTTATAAAAAACAGAAAAGGGACTTCCACTGCTGCTAAAGTCCAAATTGTGACGTGTAGTCCAGTGATGCTGTGCACTGAATTTGGACTTTCATAAAAAAAAAAGAAAAAAAAAAAGACTTTGTGTAGTTCCTCAGTCCAGCCAAAAATCACATCAGCTTTTCATGTGAACAGCTCTTCATGCATCCAGATGGCTTACAGCGGAGTGGATTTTGTGTGTGTGTTATAAGAATTAGCAGCGTCAGTTAGCTCAATCAAATCATCGTGTCATTGTCCCCTGCATGCGCGCGCACACACGCAACTGGGTCGGCTCTTTTGCATGTGTGTAGTACCAAACAAAGACTGTATACATCCTCAGTGCACTGAAAAAAAAAATCACATCACATGTGTGCTTGCGTGCGCACGCGTGGGCGCATGTACATGCGCGTGCACGAGTGCACGTGCATGTGGTGTGTGTGCAGAGTGCAATGGTACCAAATGTATGGAACCAAATTTGCACTCATTCACCCCGAAGTGGGGGTGCTGCCATACAAGGAGCAATAGGACCCGTGTCCAAGGGTCCTTAGTGATTTTTAGTCAGGCTGGGATTTGAACTGAGGATCTTCTGGTCTCAAGCCCAACGCCCTAACCACTAGACCATCACTTCCCCCAAGTTACAGCTACTACTCTATAAGACTTCCAGAAGTGTGCAACGCGTTCTTCTTGAAGTGTTGTTTAAATTTCCTGATTTAAGTCCTTAAACACAACTCTAACCCCAACCCTTAATCTAATCCTAGGACTAAACCTAAACCATGGAAGATAAACTTTGCACGGTTGCTAAGCAGCTGAGACATCAGATTGAGCGTGTCATTCCAACACTAGAAGTGGCAATGGTGGGCCGTTTGGGAGCATAAAAAATCTAATTTGTCTCTGGAACAAATGCAGCATGAACTTTGAATTTCCTTCATGTCATCTGCAAAAACTCATGAAGCAAATTCATTATATTAGCCATGAATTCCACCAAAAATAAATACTTTCCCAACTATAAAATGACCTGTAATTCTCTGATATACCACAGAGGTGAAGGCACATTACATGAACTAACATTGTTTTTTTTTTGTGAGAAATCAACACCTTTGAGAATATTATGTATTTTTATTATTGGCTGTTGTGCAAACCTGACAATTTCATAGCTTTAATCTGATTCCTGTCTATCAATGTGTGATTTCTTTTTGAAAAGCTTATCAGAACTGTTTTTGATTGTTGGTTGATTTGTTTTTGCAGGCCAGAAGGGTGAAGCGTGGCCGAGCACAGTGCAGAGCAGCTGGCGAGCGAGCAACCTGTGATGTTATTGGCTGGCTGCCTGGCTTGGATGCAGTTGTAACAAGTGTGCCTAAAGTGCAACTGATGCATCAGTGAGCCACCAACATTTACTTATCTTCACGAGCAACACTGCCATTACTGCATTCATTGTCAAACAATGTCGGACTCTGTAGTTTTCTCTGGGCCCCTCCCCAATCGGACCGGGAGTGACATGTTTAGCCGCATGTTCTCCTTGAATTGCTGGCTGTCTGAGTGGTGTCCAAAAAATGAGGTGGGCTTCATAGATAATTGGCAAAGCTTCTGGGGAAAACCTGGTCTTGTTAGGAGAGACGGCATCCATCCCACTTTGGATGGAGCAGCTCTCATTTCTAGAAATCTGGCCAATTTTCTTAAATCCTCCAAACCGTGACTATCCAGGGTTGGGACCAGGAAGCAGAGTTGTAGTCTTACACACCTCTCTGCAGCTTCTCTCCCCCTGCCATCCCCTCATTACCCCATCCCCGTAGAGACGGTGCCTGCTCCCAGACCACCAATAACCAGCAAAAATCTATTTAAGTATAAAAATTCAAAAAGAAAAAATAATATGGCACCTTCAACTGCACCACAGACTAAAACAGTTAAATGTGGTCTATTAAACATTAGGTCTCTCTCTTCTAAGTCCCTGTTGGTAAATGATACAGTAATTGATCAACATATTGATTTATTCTGCCTTACAGAAACCTGGTTACAGCAGGATGAATATGTTGGTTTAAATGAGTCAACACCCCCGAGTCACAATAACTGTCAGAATGCTCGTAGCACGGGCCGAGGCGGAGGATTAGCAGCAATCTTCCATTTCAGCTTATTAATTAATCAAAAACCCAGACAGAGCTTTAATTCATTTGAAAGCTTGACTCTTAGTCTTGTCCATCCAAATTGGAAGTCCCAAAAAACAGTTTATTTGTTATTATCTATCGTCCACCTGGTCGTTACTGTGAGTTTCTCTGTGAATTTTCAGACCTTTTGTCTGACTTAGTGCTTAGCTCAGATAAGATAATTATAGTGGGCGATTTTAACATCCACACAGATGCTGAGAATGACAGCCTCAACACTGCATTTAATCTATTATTAGACTCTATTGGCTTTGCTCAAAATGTAAATGAGTCCACCCACCACTTTAATCATATCTTAGATCTTGTTCTGAATTATGGTATGGAAATAGAAGACTTAACAGTATTCCCTGAAAACTCCCTTCTGTCTGATTATTTCTTAATAACATTTACATTTACTCTGATGGACTACCCAGCAGTGGGGAATAAGTTTCATTACACTAGAAGTCTTTCAGAAAGCACTGTAACTAGGTTTAAGGATATGATTCCTTCTTTATGTTCTCTAATGCCATATACCAACACAGTGCAGAGTAGCTACCTAAACTCTGTAAGTGAGATAGAGTATCTCGTCAATAGTTTTACATCCTCATTGAAGACAACTTTGGATGCTGTAGCTCCTCTGAAAAAGAGAGCTTTAAATCAGAAGTGCCTGACTCCGTGGTATAACTCACAAACTCGTAGCTTAAAGCAGATAACCCGTAAGTTGGAGAGGAAATGGCGTCTCACTAATTTAGAAGATCTTCACTTAGCCTGGAAAAAGAGTCTGTTGCTCTATAAAAAAGCCCTCCGTAAAGCTAGGACATCTTTCTACTCATCACTAATTGAAGAAAATAAGAACAACCCCAGGTTTCTTTTCAGCACTGTAGCCAGGCTGACAAAGAGTCAGAGCTCTATTGAGCTGAGTATTCCATTAACTTTAACTAGTAATGACTTCATGACTTTCTTTGCTAACAAAATTTTAACTATTAGAGAAAAAATTACTCATAACCATCCCAAAGACGTATCGTTATCTTTGGCTGCTTTCAGTGATGCCGGTATTTGGTTAGACTCTTTCTCTCCGATTGTTCTGTCTGAGTTATTTTCATTAGTTACTTCATCCAAACCATCAACATGTCTATTAGACCCCATTCCTACCAGGCTGCTCAAGGAAGCCCTACCATTATTTAATGCTTCGATCTTAAATATGATCAATCTATCTTTGTTAGTTGGGCTATGTACCACAGGCTTTTAAGGTGGCAGTAATTAAACCATTACTTAAAAAGCCATCACTTGACCCAGCTATCTTAGCTAATTATAGGCCAATCTCCAACCTTCCTTTTCTCTCAAAATTCTTGAAAGGGTAGTTGTAAAACAGCTAAATGATCATCTGCAGAGGAATGGTCTATTGAAGAGTTTCAGTCAGGTTTTAGAATTCATCATAGTACAGAAACAGCATTAGTGAAGGTTACAAATGATCTTCTTATGGCCTCGGACAGTGGACTCATCTCTGTGCTTGTTCTGTTAGACCTCAGTGCTGCTTTTGATACTGTTGACCATAAAATTTTATTACAGAGATTAGAGCATGCCATAGGTATTAAAGGCACTGCGCTGCGGTGGTTTGAATCATATTTGTCTAATAGATTACAATTTGTTCATGTAAATGGGGAATCTTCTTCACAGACTAAAGTTAATTATGGAGTTCCACAAGGTTCTGTGCTAGGACCAATTTTATTCACTTTATACATGCTTCCCTTAGGCATTATTATTAGACGGTATTGCTTAAATTTTCATTGTTACGCAGATGATACCCAGCTTTATCTATCCATGAAGCCAGAGGACACACACCAATTAGCTAAACTGCAGGATTGTCTTACAGACATAAAGACATGGATGACCTCTAATTTCCTGCTTTTGAACTGAGATAAAACTGAAGTTATTGTACTTGGCCCCACAAATCTTAGAAACATGGTGTCTAACCAGATCCTTACTCTGGATGGCATTACCCTGATCTCTAGTAATACTGTGAGAAATCTTGGAGTCATTTTTGATCAGGATATGTCATTCAAAGCGCATATTAAACAAATATGTAGGACTGCTTTTTTGCATTTACGCAATATCTCTAAAATTAGAAAGGTCTTGTCTCAGAGTGATGCTGAAAAATTAATTCATGCATTTATTTCCTCTAGGCTGGACTATTGTAATTCATTATTATCAGGTGTCCTAAAAGTTCCCTAAAAGCCTTCAGTTAATTCAAAATGCTGCAGCTAGAGTACTAACGGGGACTAGAAGGAGAGAGCATATCTCACCCATATCGGCCTCTCTTCATTGGCTTCCTGTTAATTCTAGAATAGAATTTAAAATTCTCCTTCTTACTTATAAGGTTTTGAATAATCAGGTCCCATCTTATCTTAGGGACCTCGTAGTACCATATCACCCCAATAGAGCGCTTCGCTCTCAGACTGCAGGCTTACTTGTAGTTCCTAGGGTTTGTAAGAGTAGAATGGGAGGCAGAGCCTTCAGCTTTCAGGCTCCTCTCCTGTGGAACCAGCTCCCAATTCAGATCAGGGAGACAGACACCCTCTCTACTTTTAAGATTAGGCTTAAAACTTTCCTTTTTGCTAAAGCTTATAGTTAGGGCTGGATTCAGGTGACCCTGAACCATCCCTTAGTTATGCTGCTATAGACGTAGACTGCTGGGGGGTTCCCATGATGCACTGTTTCTTTCTCTTTTTGCTCTGTATGCACCACTCTGCATTTAATCATTAGTGATCGATCTCTGCTCCCCTCCACAGCATGTCTTTTTCCTGGTTCTCTCCCTCAGCCCCAACCAGTCCCAGCAGAAGACTGCCCCTCCCTGAGCCTGGTTCTGCTGGAGGTTTCTTCCTGTTAAAAGGGAGTTTTTCCTTCCCACTGTAGCCAAGTGCTTGCTCACAGGGGGTCGTTTTGACCGTTGGGGTTTTACATAATTATTGTATGGCCTTGCCTTACAATATAAAGCGCCTTGGGGCAACTGTTTGTTGTGATTTGGCGCTATATAAAAAAAAAATTGAATTGAATTGAATTCATTGCATCTAATACAGGTGGTTTGATGTGCACAAATGCAACTAAAACTTTACCCAGTTTGTGTTAACAAGGTTTATACCCAGAAAAACCAAGCAGATTTTTACCAGTTGCAACAAAAACCCAGTCTGGCTCATATGTTTAATGTGGTTTCCCCGGTGAGTAAAAAGCCTGGGAGGTGAGTGCATACGCAGCAGTCATGTTTGTTAAGATACATGGCCCGAGCCGCCTTTTCTTCTCAAGCACCGGAAAAACCACTAAATCACCAACAAAGAAAATAAATATATACTTATTACATTTCGCGTGCTGCATATATTCACCTCCTTAACATATTGCACAGGCACAGGGCAAATCTGCAGTGCTGCACAAGGGCAAAAAAAAAAAAAAAAACATGCCATGAAAAATGACAGCAGGGAGGGGTAGCTGCAGACCTGGAGTATAATGGCGTGGTGGAGCGAAGGAGAAATAATCATACCTAGCGGTGGGGAGAGAGGGGAGATGGGAGGAGGCGTGAGGGGAGAGAGGTCTGTGCCCTGTAGCGGGAAAAATGGATCTCTGCTCCTAGGCTCCTGATTCCCTCAATAATGCTGCACACGAGCTCCCTGCAGCAAGGAGCAGCAGGAGACGCACGCGGCCGCTCCCAAATTTGACTAGTGCTTTAAAGCGAACCCTAACATTGCACGTTAATTTGTCTAAATAATATGGTGTATTTCAATGAATCAATTTCAAGGCAGCTGTCAGCAACAACACTGATAATTCCACCTAGAGTGTAATTAAAGCCTAAGATGCAGTACTCCTTGTGGTCGTTAGGGGTCTCTCTTTCACTTCGCATGAGCTGCATCTGACTGAGGCTGCTCTGCTGCTGAACTCCACCTATAATATATACGGCATCATTTGAAAATGGCAGCTTTTTGAAAATTCACCTTGATTATCAGACATTAAAAGTGACTTCTGCAGAGCTGAGTGTCTAGCTAGGGGGATGGCTGCAGACAGTAGAACAATGCAGCGGGCGCGGTTTTAATGCCTGGCTGGTGTGTGCAGGGAAGAGGAGAGGAGCCGGCCCTTTGTTCTCTCCTGCAGCCAATTATTTTTTACGTGTGCCTCTTTCACAACAACAAGAGAGAATTTAATTTTATGCACTCTCTGAAAAAAAAAAAAAGGGGGGGGGTTGGGTTGGGGGGTTGATCCGCAGTATTCCTAAACACACATGGGGGAGCAGGCATTAGCGCTTAATATATATGCACACATCTTGCAGGGCAACAGAAGAATGACATCCTACACACCAGCATGAACATGCAAATGGTAGTGCATGTGCTCTGCTAAACTAATGCCAAAATGTAGCAGCTTAAAAAAAAAACACCAAAAAAGAAGTACGAACACCACCGTATCACATTGTGCAACATTATGGTGCAGCGGCGGGGTGAGCATTAACATGTGCAACACCGAGGGACATAATGATAAGAAAGCACACGGGAAAAATAGCAAGGACTCGTGATCAAATGGCATGAAAAATAAAATGCTGGGATTGCTGTTGGTAGGTATGTGGCCAAATATTTTTCTAATTGGAAGGGCACTTTATCTTGCTGTCAGAGAGGCAGTAAAAAAACAGCACTGTTCCCACAAGGAGAGGAGCACAGCTTGCTGGCCTTTTATTAGTGCCGGAGCGCTGATATATACCTCAGCTCTAGGCTTTCATCAGGAACTTGCACAATAAACACGCCTGCAACACACAAAGAACTAGTACAAATAGCCACGTTGAAAGTCCAACACAACCTCGCTTTAACAATTTAGCTGCTTTGCTTTCTAACGTGAATTCACCGTCTATGGCCAAGAGAAAATTGCTGGCAAAAATAACTTGGTGTATTTATTTGGGTTTGCAGGATTACACACATCAGCTGCAAAACAATACAAGAAAGCATTGAAGTCCCAGACAACGGAACAGCGTAGTGGGTGAGCAAAAAGCCTCGGTGCAGCCAGGCCATGAAACAACATTATAGGCCGCGGTACAATAAGAGGCACAAACTACAACGGTCCTCCATCTCTGAAGTGCAGACTCTTGCATATGCATCAACTGGCCCGTCACACAGAAAAACTGCAAACTAAAGACAGACTGACAGACGGCATGCAAACGTGCACCCAGAGTGTGTGCCACAAGCACACACCACCCTGACACACAGGCTAAATTAAATTTCAGTCCTTGGGCGACAACTAAACTGCTTGTGTAGGGACCCACTCTGCAGCCCAGCAAAAACCAATTCTCCGGAGATGGCGAAATTAAGGGCAGAATCCAGCCCCGTTTATGGTTCTCACTCTCTCCTCCTCTCAATCAAATGGTTTTTATAGCAATCATGTGTCCTAAAGTCACGCTCAGGAGAGGGAGCCAGGCGTGATGACCGGCAGCAGCTGGACCCCGACCAGTGCCACTTTTGCGTCGACCAATTTGCAATTACACACACGTGCTTTGTGAGTTTGCAGAACACTCTCATTAACTATGAACTAGTTTAGACCATAGACTCTTTATTTACTGGACAAACCTTGTATAGGTTTTCTAAAGAACAGGTTTGGGCTTCATGTGGCGGCTCTAAAGGTCTGTCCATCTCTCAGCCAATCCATAAATGGGGAAAGCGGTGAGTGTGAGTGGGATGAATGAGATCAGAACAACTGCCCCATCTTGTAGTTAGGGCCCTGTCCCACTGGGGAGAGGATTAATTGTGCATGAATTGAGTATACAATTGCGGGTGTTTGTTTGTCGTCCGCAACAAACATGGCCAAAAATGACAAATATCCCAGTATGAATCACCAGATATATATAATATATAGCGAATATATGATGAACAATCACGGTTATATAACGCATGTAGTGAGGAAACTGATCTGACACATTGAGATTATCACGGCAGTATGACGAGTGTATTATGAATGCATCGCACACGTGTTTGCGTGTGCACAACATCTGCATTGCGGTCATAAAATAAGCTCACTGCGGGCCGTCGGCATCACTATTCACACCAACAATACAGCCTCTGGAGCATTTGCTGGACTTGGACGAGTTGATCACAGAGTGTTGTCATGCGAGGGTTAAGTGTTCGAGTTTGGGGAGTGGGAGGGGGGAAGCCGCTCGGGGTGTGAGACAGTGTTTTTTTTTTTTTTTTTTGAGAGTGGTCACAGAAAAACCAGATGTTAGCGTGAGTGTGGGTAAACAGAACTCTTCCTTTTGTTGGTGTTAAATAAAAGCCCTGGACTGCAGCAGCCATTATGTCTTTGTGGATTTACACAGCCAGACCGGCACTGACTGGCAGGTATGTCGCTTTCTGCCACATATAGTACTTTGGGTTTACGTGACGTGTTTTTATGCATTCACAGATTGTCCGCAAATCAGCTACAAAGCAGATGTAATAAAAGGCTTTATTAGTGGCCAATTTGTATGCATTCGCTACAACATATTTTAGGTTGTGATGTGGACATGATGGGCACGCAATATATCTGTTTTACACACTGTCCCGGTGCACTGCCAAGCCGCAAATCCCTGTCAGTTGCGGATATCAGCGGTTAACGGCAGATATACAGTGCATAGAGTGAGTATGTATTGTGTATGAATTGAGTATGTATGGAGTATGTAAGGCGGATATTATCCGCATTCAGATTTTTGAACAGCTCAAAAATCCTAGCTGCAGACATGCGTGCCTCTGCGGATGATCACGGGCGTGTTCGGATGACGGCCGACTCATACAAGCATGTTACACGGATATTGCGGATGTTTGCCGAATATGGGTCAATTTTGTGCGCAATCCATACGCAAATCCTCCTAAACGCCCGTGGGACAGGGCCCTTACAAAGCAAGCTAAAGCTAATAAGCTAACAGTGTGGGTTCGAGTGGATGGTTTACAAATTTTTTTTGTGGACTGGACAGAGTTTTCGTAAAGAGAGGCACACTAGCTGTCACACAAAGCGACCACGGACACAATTATTCATAACAACGGCTTAACTCATGGCTATATATAGGTATGTGTGTGTGCAGTTGTCATGCATGGAGAAACTAGCATTAAAAACCAAAATCTTTTTCATACTCGACTATAAACATTTTATTTCTGCAGCAAAGTTGGGAATGTTAACACGGTGGTCTATGGGCAGTAACCTGGTTTTGGAGCCAACCTGAAGTAGTCATTCAAGGAAACTTCAAGATTTGGCACTTACATGTTGGCTTCTTTTTTCAGCACAGGAGATTGCTGCTTGGCATGCTTATGTTCACTGTATATTCCTGCCTGCTGCAGAAATTGTATCTAACATAGAATGCACGAGGAAGCACATTGCTAAGTACTAGATGGACATACAGAATTTAAATAAATGGCAATCAAAATGTTAACAAGCAAGGACTGTCTAAAATAAACACTGTAATTGCTTGGCGCTGGCACAAATCTAGGCATGTACAATGTAAAATGCAGTTCGTGAGACCATCTCCTCCAGATTAATACAATAACTAATCTATGCTATCATCTTGTAACTCAGCAAATTAAAACAGCATGTAATGAGGAAGAACTGATTAAGGGCCCTGTCCCACTGGCGTTTAGGAGGATTTGTGTATGGACTGCACACATCCGCAATATGCGTGAAACATGCTTGTATGAGTTGGCCGACACCCGCACATGTCCGCAATTATCTGCAGAGGCACATTTCTCCTTTACCAGGATTTTTGAGCTGCACAAAATTTTGGCTGCGGATGACATCCGCCTTACATACTCCATATACGAGGTCTGTGAGAAAAGTATCCGACCTTTTTATTTTATGCAAAAAATATATGGATTTGATTTATATGTTTTTACGTCAGTCAAGCTTGAACCTTTGTGCGCATGCGTGAGTTTTTTCACGCGTGTCGGTTGCGTCATTCGCCTGTGGGCAGGCTTTGAGTGAGCACTGGTCCACCCCTCTCGTCGTTTTTTCATTGCGAGGAAATGGCGGAATGATTTGGGCTTTGTTCCATCAGAATTTTTTCAGAAACTGTTAGAGACAGGCAGCTGGAAACCATTCGGAAAATTCACATGGCTTTCGGTGAAAATTTTTGGGCTTCACAGAGATTAAGGAGTGTTACTACCGCTTTAAGGACAGCCCACAATGGGCCGTCCTTAAAGCGGACGCTTTAGCCCACAATGGAAAATGGACATCAGCCATTTTCCAGCAGATTTCACTTTTAACAAGAGATTTTGTCATGGAAAGCCGCGCGGAGGCTTCGCGTGTCACAACGAATTCGCTGATGGAGCGAGACAGAGAACAGCTCTCCACAATTTCTCTTATACTCACTCGACTGGTAAGCCACTGAAAGCCGAGCTAGGCATGTCCCAACTTGTCCTCTGACACTCCAAAACGGAGGTGTTCTTTGTCTGCCGGATGTCCAGCTCTTGTGATAACCAGAGAAATTGCACACGATGGTCCCGGATCCATACAGCGATCCGTTTAGAAATGATCTGGTGGTTTCTGCCTGTCGATCGCAGCTCGGAGCACAGCGCACCGTGCACCATTGTGGGCCGTCCTTAAAGCTGTAGTAACACTCCTTAATCTCTGTAAAGCCCATAAAACTTTCACCGAAAGCCATGTGAATTTTCCGAATCGTTTCCAGCTGCCTGTCTCTAACAGTTTCTGAAAAAATTCTGATGGAACAAAGCCTAAATCATTCCGCCATTTCCTCGCAATGAAAAAACGACGAGAGGGGTGGACCACTGCTCACTCAAAGCCTACCCACAGGCGAATGACGCAACCAACAGGCGTGAAAAAACTCACGCATGCGCAAGAAGGTTCAAGCTTGGCTGACGTAAAAACACATGAATCAAATCCATATATTTTTTGCATAAAATAAAAAGGTCAGATACTTTTCTCACAGACCTCGTATACTCAATACATACACAAACATACTCAATCTATGCGCTGTATATTCGCCTTCATCTGCTGATATCCGCAACTGACAGGGATTTGCGGCTTGGCAGCGGACTGGGACAGTGTGTAAAACGGATATTTTGCGTGCCCATCATGTCCACATCACAAACTAAAATAAGTTGTAGCGACTGCATTCAGATTGGCCATGAATAAAGTGTTTTTATTACGTTTGCTTTGCATCTGATTTGCGGCGGATGCAAATCAGATGCGCTGTGTTCACAGCTGGACGCCGTTCTTTGTTCTGCTGGCTGCCACGCGCTCTGCGCTGGATACTGCGTATATAAAATAATTATTTTGTGGCAGATTAATCATTTTATTCTGCAACTTGCCTTTTGAAAATGGCTCTAATCACCTCCTAAATCACAGAGGAAGCTGGAGCTGGACCGTTCGCACGCGTCCACGGCTCCAGCTGCAGAAAGCATTTTGAGCCATCTAAAAAGGTAATTATTTGACTTGTTTACATTGTCAAGGCTTGATAAAACAGTTGCGTGTTTTTTCCTTCTTGTCTGCAGTTGTTACACTATTTATTCCTATGTTTATAACAGATTTAACTTCTTGTTATAATCGTTCAGATGAGCTGCGCTCTGATGCGATCCGCTGACGTCACCACTCGCCCTGTTCACTGCTTCTTTACTCCAATCAACTTGTCCAAGTCCAGCAAATGCTCCAGAGGCTGTATTGTTGGTGTGAATAGTGATGCCAAAAGGAGTAAGTGCGCTTCATTTATGACCACAGTGCAGATGCCGTGCACGCACAACTTGTACGCAGTGCATCACTACATGCATTATACAACCGTGATTGTTCATCATATATTCGATATATACTGTATTATAATATATCCGTAATTCATACTGGGACATTTGTCATTTTTGGCCATTTTTGTTGCGGACGACAATGATTGCCCGTACTTTGTGTACTCGATTCATGTGCAATTAATCCTCTCCCCAGTGGGACAGGGCCCTAAAATTGATGAAAACCAGATCAATCCAAAAAGCAACAAGGAGTATTGTGGCACAATAACAGACTTAAAAATAATGTGGACTAACCCTGAATGACGTTTCCCATAGGCAGAGGTGATAAACCCCGACTTCCTACCATGTATTGTTTCTGCATGTGCATCTAAAACAGGTGAATTCATTGAATAGCTCATCTACCTGCCTAAGTAATAACAGCTGGTTTAGTGAGAGGAACAATTTTTGCCAGGACATTTACACCCCCAAGCTGGGGTTTTCCACCTCTGCTCATAAGTTGTCTGGAAAGTGTGTTTGAAGCTGACTGTCACCATCTTGGCAGTGAATCCTTCTAACGTCTGGCTAAGCAATGAATGGGTAAAGGTGTGGAGTGTGTGCGGGAATGGTGGGACATGAGCAGGAGGAAAGAAGCTTGAACAAGCCCACCTACCTCAGAGTTACCAAGTTAGGTAGGATCTATGCCAAGAAATCTGTTTGCTAGCAGGATGCTAGTAGCTGTATTGTTGGCTTAAACGGTTGCTTCTGGTTATCACTATTTTTCTGCTTCTTCTTCGATATTTGTGGTAGGTTTACCTCCTGTACCGTTGTCATGAATGTGCAAACTAGCTAGCTGCAGTCATGTTTATTTCTGATGCTAGCATATTGACTGCCCCTTATGTAAATGCTACTATTGATCACAGTTGTTAAAAAGAGAAAGAGAACTAATATTATCATGTTAAAGCCTCTTTATATACATTCATTTGTTCCATTGTCTTTCACATAAAGGGTATCAGCAGCTCTTTGGCACTTTTTGGATGACCCTTTTCTTTCCTCAGCTTGGATGCCCCTTCTTATCCTGCAGGAGCTGTTCTTTTTCTTCACTCGTTTTTGAGTGATAGGACTTTCATTTTTTTTCATTTACTTTGCTATTTCTTACTTTTCATCAGCTGATAACATTTCCTCCTTTTAGAGCTCCACAAACTTTCCATTAATTTCCTATTAATGTACATTTTCTGGGCATAATGGTGGTTAGCAGTGTTGCCTCGCAGCGAGAAGGTCATAGGTTCGATTCCCACCTGTGTCCTTTCTGTGTAGAGTTTGCCTGTTCTCTCCGTGTTTGCGTGAGCTCCCTCCGGGTACTCCGGCTTCCTCCCACATCCAAAGACATGTAGGTTACGTGAATTGGAAACTTTACAATGTCTGTAGGTGTGTGGTGTGTGTGTGTGTGTGTGTGTGTGTGTGTGTGTGTGTGTGTGTGTGTGTGTGTGTGTGTGGTGTGTGGTGTGTGTATGCATGGGTTTGTTTATCTATACGTGGCCCTTCGACAGACTGGCGTCCTCTCCAGGTATACCCCGGCTCATACCCTATGACTGCTGGGATAGGCTCCAGCGCATTGAGACCCTATCTTGGATAAGCAGTTGAAGATGAGTGAGTGTGGCTACATTTCCTTGTGACATGTAATGCTGCTTTTACAAATGTGCAGGACGCATTACGAATGTCATTTTTCTGTCATTCTTGGCACATTCCTGACATTCTTAATGTGACTGTGAATGTTTTTGGCTGTCAAAAAATCTTCCATGAATGTTAAGCACCACTCTCATTTCGCCTCATATAAGGGTGATTCTTTAACTACGGGCACTATTGGCCTTGTAAATGTAATTTCACCACACCATTGCCTTACAATATAAAGCGCCTTGGGGCAACTGTTTGTTGTGATTTGGCGCTATATACATGTGCTCTGATGTCACTGTTTATCTCCATAGAAACTACCCAAACAATTTTTCATACAAACTGTTTAAAGGGACATTACAGTGTTGTGGTGGAAATTACGGCAATAGTGTGGGACAACTACATTTTGTTTAAAAAAAATCACAACAGTTGTATGACATTGAATACCCCAATTATATTTTGATTATTTTACTGATATTTTATTCAGAGATATTTTAAAACATTAGAAAAAAACGTTTCTTTACCATTCATTTTTATCATTGAAGATCAAAAGTCTTGGGACAAGCACAAAAACGGCAATATTGCATATAATGATGCTGAAAAAAGGTGAAAAAGTCATCATAGACTACTAGAACAAATTTCTTAACACACTTTCATTGTAAAGATAACTATAAAAGTGTGAAATTTCCCCCTTTTTCTGTTCTTCATACAATATGATCAAAGGACATAATAAGTGTCCGTAGTCTAAGAATCACCCATAAGTGCTTCTTAAGTCTGGACTTGAATGTCTCCTACAGAATCTGACTGTTTTATTGATGCAGGGAAATCATTCCATAGAACAGGGGCACGATAAGAGAAAGCTCTGTGACCCGCAGACTTTTTAATTCACCCTAGGGACACAACAGCACGCAACATGATTATTGATTGTGCGTAATGGTTTGTGATAATTCGCCAGCGATACGTGCTGTTAATCATAATGTGTAGTAACTGATTGCAACAGTTCCTGAGGACACTCGATGCCTCTGTCCCAAATCATCACATTCATGATCAGCTGCCAAGAATGTGTACTTCGTGTCATTTGTGACTTGTCATCGTTATGTGTAAATGGAGCATAAAATGGAATGGATTGGTTACAAAATAGATAAAAACAATGTAGGGAGCGTTCAGGATTGCTCAAAAAATAATTTTGATTATTTTTGGGATGCAATATGTAAAAACTGAACGTTTGTACTGGAACATTCTTTACAGAAAATCACAAGTCCTAATAATAGGACTTCATCAGTCACTACATCAAAGTCACAACCACTCAAGCACTGATCGTATGTCTTTTGTCTACATTAACAAACAGCGTATAGAATGAAAATGGGATTGAATTATAAAAATAGCTGGAGAAGAGTGTATTGTGGTTATGTAAATGGTAAGTATAAAGTATAAGTTGGAGAAAGTAATTGTGTGCAACTTAAAATGCTGCATACTTTAAAAATGGTGTGTGACTAGATTATTAGTTATTATGCCATGCCATTGATCTATGTTTTCAATAACCTTTATTTTTGTTTATTTATTGCTGAAGTGCTGAAGTGAAGTACCGTGCCATTGGTCTAAGTTTTCCAAAAGAAAAAAAAGGGCAAATCAAATAAGAGGCATGCAGCAGGAAAATTTTTATGGATAGAGACTCAACTTACCTTGGTATAATTCATCAGACATAGTGCACCTTGACATTCCCTTCCCCTCATAGTCAACTTCTTTTGTTGTTTCTCTTTTCTTTTCTTCCTTTGAAGCAAAAAATGAAAATGGTATCTGCTTTGTTGTTGTTGTCTGTCAGATACACATGGTTTCAATTCCCTTTGGCAACAGAATGTAAACAAAACCATGTGATCCCAGCCTCGCTGTCACATCATAACAATGATTGTTTTTCCCATAATGGATGGCAGCATTCTGAACAGTTTGGGTTTAAATCTATTGCAAAAAAGTTTAATTCTACCAAAAGTGGAATTGTAATGGAATTATAATGTTTGTGAATGGTGCTGTAAGTGTCATTTGTTCTGTTTGCCAACAAATTTGAGGATTTGTTGCTGAGAAAGGGTCAAAATGGCAAAATTTTGTGAGGCTTGAAGTTTCTGACATTTTGCAGTCTAAGTACATGGAGCGCCAATCCTGAGCTGCTTGGGGTGTGTAACAGCTGGGATAACTGTGGCTGCATTTAACTGCACAGCAAGTCCTAACATCTCAGATATTTATTTTATTATGAGCTTTTTATGATGTAATAAAATGCTCAGAAAGAACAACCACGGTCAAGTCTACAGCAACTAATGGCCACCCCTAGCTCAGCCCTTGAGCCAACATACTCGCTGTCACACAAAGTGGACATGCCCCTAATTATTCATTACACAAATAATGAATGTTTATGAGTTCAGTGGTACGAATATTTCATGAAGTGAAAGCTGGAACAAACCATTCAATGAGGCATGGAATGTTGCAGCTTTCACCGAATTAAATATTTGTTCCATTGAAAGAATCTAAAAACATTCATTATTTGTTTCATATAACGGCAAAAATTGATCCTTGTCATTTGATATTTTATTAATTATAAACAACAGAAAAGGACTTACATTTTGGTGTTGCACTGCTGCTAAAGTCCAACACAAACTGGTGATGCTGTGCACGGACTTCGCACTTCCCAAAAAACCAAAAACTAGTAGTTCCTCAGTCCAGTGAAATACGTCAGCTTTCAACTGAACAGCTCGTCATTGCATGACTTACAGAGGAGGGTTTTTGGGTTTGTGTGTGTGTTGGAAGAACGAGCACCGGTCACCGTTAGCTCCATCAATCATCATTGCTTGTGTCGTTGTCCCTGCGTGTGCGCAGGGTGTGTGCGCACGCTCACACAAAAGGGATGCGCTTGTGCGTGCGTGTAACTACCAAATAAAGGACTTGTATTTCCTCAGTGCAGCAAAAAAAAAAAAAATCATCAGAGAAATTAGTCCAGCTTTTCATTCTAACTTCCTGCTAACAGCCTCCAGATGGCTTACAGTGCAGTGGATTGTTTTGTGTGTGTGTGTGTGTGTGTGTGTGTGTGTGTGTGTGTGTGTGTGTGTGTGTGTGTGCTCGCGTTTTGTGTGTGTGCGTGCTGCATGTGCGTGGGGGGCGCGTGTGTGTAGGCGTGTGCAGAGTGCAATGCTACCAATGTATGAACCAATTTGCACTCTAAAGGGAACCAAATCGCACTCTAATGCATGCAGCACAATGGGATGATAATCAATATCATGTGACATACAAAGCACCAATCAAATGACAAGGATCCACTCAGCTGTTTATATAAAACAGTATAGCTTAAAATCACTTTAGATGAGTTACATAAAAATTCACTCAGTCGTCATGAATGGGTAAATTGTTATTGAGACAAAAAATCGTTTTGCAACCAGGCCTTTATACATTTATTTCTATTTCAATATTGGATTTTAACATGGGGTGGGCTGCCGAGGATTGACTTGCTTTTGGAGGCAGCCTCAGGGGCCATTTGAAGAAACAACTGGTTTTGGCAATTGTGCCACTGGATTCATTTTTTCAGCACTGGAGGTTACAGCTTGGGTGCAATCTGACAGAAAACAAATTGTATCTGTTTTGCAAAAGCATCTCGTGAATTGCAAAAAAAAAAAACAACAAAAAAAAACTGAAGTGCACACTGAATAAAACACATTTTTATGGATGTGCCCCCCCCATACAGTATCCCCTGACATCTCTTTCAACCCCCAGCCCGTTCCACTCCTCTCTGCTTGTGGTGTCTGGAAGTAGTAATCGGTTCCTGAGCCAGCACTGCTGGGATTAGGCTGCGACTAGAAATAGGATATATGCATCATTAAAATGGGGTGCACAATCTTGCAGAAGGAGAGAGACAAAGTCAACAAAGGTGACATGCGGGGAAAAGCGACAAACACCAGAAACCCCTATGTGCCCACACAGGTAGAAATGCACATGTACCTGCATGAAAAAGAAAAACAACAAAACAAAAAAACAACAAAAATACTCCACAACGTTTACGCCCTTAAACCTGAAAGTACACACACACACACACACACACACACACACACACACACACACACACACACACACACACACACACACACACTACAAATCTGCTTTTCTCACACTTTTCTACACTGCTAGTAAATAAGGGTAATGTGGTGCTGCTATAATGGACGTCTAAGTGAGAGGCTGTACATTAAAGCTGTAGCACACTATATGCACAGTGTGCAGCCGTAATAACATTCAACCCTCTGCAGAATTAAAGGCGGTGCAGCTGTTTTATTTAGTGGCCAACACTGGAGATACACTGTGCTTTTTGTTTCATTTTTTATACAGTGACTCCTTAGGCATTTTGAATATGAACGTCAACAAGCATTGCTTTGGTAGCAGACAACTGAAAAGGGCAGTTCTGTGGTAATGGATTAACCATCAGAAGAAATTTTTAATTCTAAGCTAAAATATGACCAGATTTTGTAATTGTAATTGATTTTGTCAATGTAATTCCGTTACTGTAGATTTGCCCCCCCCCACACCAAAAAAAAAAAACTATACTACTCATTTTAGCTGCTTTAATTCTATTAGAATGCACATTTTTTTAAATTCTGAAATGCTGATTCTTCTTAAGCTATGTAAATTTCAGGTGAAACTCATGAGAGTTAGTGAAGCTATATTTCTCACTGGATGGTACATTGACTGGATTGGTTAGTCCAGATGACAGGATCCCATGAATGGAATAATGAGTTCCTCTGATATCACACTGCCCCAGTTGCTACATCTTAAACATGAGCAAAATGTGAGAGCTTCACTTTATGTAATGTATAAATTGTCAATTAGGCAATAGAATTTCAACCTGGCTTGCATCCGGTGTGGTTGTACATGTTAGCTTTCTCTGATTTTAGGGCAGAGTTACTACACTACACAGGAACTCACTTCTGAACTGTGTTCCTTATATTTACAATACATTCCCCTTCTCAAAATGAGCAAATATTTGCACAAAAACATACAAGTCTGTCAGTTTGAACATTAAATATCTTGTCTTTGTTGTGTATTCAATTGAATATAGGTTGAAGAGGATCTCCAAATCATTGTATGCTGTTTTTATTTACATTTCACACAACGTCCCAACTTCATTGGAATTGTTGTTGTAGTTTAGACTACAGAACTCAGGGATTAAGCATGCCCACATAGGGCATATATACAGTTGTATGCAAAAGTTTGGGCACCCCTGACGATTTCCGTGATTTTCCTTTATAAATCATTGGTTGTTTGGATCAGCAATTTTCAGTTAATATATCATATAGCAGACAAACACAGGGATATTTGAGAAGTGAAATGAAGTTTATAGGATTTACATAAAGTGTGCAATGCAATAATTCTTTAAACAAAATTAGGCAGGTGCATAAATTTGGGTACCCCAACAGAAAAAATACATCAGTATTTAGTAGATCCTCCGTTTGCAGAAATAACAGCCTCTAAACGCTTCCTATAGCTTCAATGAGAGTCTGGATTGTGGTTGAAGGTATTTTGGACCATTCGTCTTCACAAAACATCTCAGGTTTGTTGGTTTCCGAGCATGGACAGTCCGCTTAAAAATCACACCACAGATTTTCAATAATATTCAGATCTGCGGACTGAGGTGGCCATTCCAGAACATTGTACTTGTTCCTCTGCATGAATGCCTGAGCAGATTTTTGTTGTCTTGTTGAAAGATCCAGCCCCGGTGCAACTTCAACTTTGTCACTGATTCATGAACATTGTTCTCAAGAATCTGCAGATACTGACTGGAATCCATGTGACCCTCAACTTTAACAAGATTCCCAGTACCTGCACTGGCCACACAGCCACACAACATGATGGAACCACCTCCAAATTTTACTTTAGCTACAAAGTGTTTTCTTGGAATGCTGTGTTCTTTTTCAGCCATGCATACTGTTCCTTGTTATGTCAACATAACTCAATTTTAGTTTCATTAGTCCACAGCACCTTATTCCAAAATGAAGCTGGCTTGTCCAAATGTGCTTTAGCATACCTCAAGTGACTGAAAGGCTTCCTCTGCATTACTCTCCAATACAGCATCTCCTTGTGCAAAGTGCACTGTATAGTTGAACGATGCACAGAGACACTATATGCAGCAAGATCATGTTGTAGGTCTTTGGAGCAGGTCTGTAGGTTGACTATGACTGTTCTCACCATCCTTCGCTTCAGCTTATCTGAGATTTTTCTTGGCTTGCCACTTCAGGCCTTAACTAGTACTGTGTCTGTGGTCTTCCTTTTCCTCAGTATGTTCCTCACAGTGGAAACTGACATCTGAAATCTCTGAGATAGCTTTTTGTATCCTTCCCCTAAACCTTGAACAATCTTTGTTTTCAGGTAATTTGAGAGTTGTTTAGAGGCTCCCATGTTGCCACTCATTAGAAGAGATGCAAAGAGGAGAAACACTTGCAAATGGCCACCTTAAATACCTTTCTCATGACTGGATTCACCTGTGTAAGGAGGTCAAGGATTAATGAGCTTCCCAAACCAATTTTGTGTTCCAATAATTAGTGCTAAATGTATTCAAATCGATAAAAAGACAAGGGTGCCCAAATTTATGCACCTGCCCAATTTTGTTTAAATAATTATTGCAGACCTTCTGTAAATACTAGAAACTTCATTTCACTTCTCAAACATCAGTGTGTTCGTCTGTTATATGATATATTTAACTGAAATTTCTGATCCAGACAACCAATGATTTATAAAAGAAAATCATGAAAATTATCAGGGGTGCCCAAACTTCTGCATCAAACTGTGCAACTTCATCTTGTTACCCAAATTAGGCCTGAATTCTGAGACTGCAAGACATGCAATGGCACATACATAGGGCTGAATAACTTCTGAGAGGTAAGTAGGCCCACACCCATATCAATTTTCATTTTATGTCATCAGCAAGAACTTAAAATCTGTTCTTACAAGGGAACCAATGAAGGGACGCCAACACAGGAGTGACATGATCCTAATGATTTCCTAGTTCAAGATGGGGTTGTGTCTCACTGGCCTGCAACTGTTGCTGAGTAGTTGGAAACACAAATTTGTGACAAAACATGCGAATTAGTGACAACATTACCATTGGAATTTCACTGAATTAGTACTTACAACACGTTAGCGCATGTCGCCTGAAAGTCTGCTGAGTATCACACGGACTGGCCCCAAAAAATCTGGCCAAAAATCGTGAGTAATCTGCATACATATTAAATGGTAAATGGACTGCATTTATATAGCGCTTTTCCATCTGCATCAGATGCTCAAAGCGCTTTACAAACAATGCCTCACATTCACCCCGATGTGAGGGTGCTGCCATACAAGGTGATCACTACACACCAGGAGCAATAGGGGATTAAAGACCTTGTCCAAGGGTCCTTAGTGATTTTCCAGTCAGGCTGAAAATTAAACCAAGGATCTTCTGGTCTCAAGCCCAACACCAGAGAGGCAGGAGAAAACCAAAGTGAAGCAGTGCAAGAGCAGGCTAACAGACAAAGAACAAATGTAACTATACCGGAAGAAGTGTTCGGTAATGAATGTTGTAAATAAATATAAGGCATAGAAACTCACCATTTGTACACCATTTGGTGTGACCATTTGTCTGTTTACCAACTGCCGTGCAGTTAATTGGGTCATTTTAGGTTATTAAACATGATGCGGGTTCAGTCCTACGCTTTTTGACTACAGTTGAGGAGTTGCGTAGGAAAGTTCAACACGTGACAGATCCATTTCCTTACCAGGAAAACACACTTCTCTGTGTTCCCTGTCAGTGGCAACATACAAGCAGTTGGTGCATTTGTGCCTTAAAGGCAGTGGAAGGTGAAGTCTGATTGGTTGATTTTGTGCTTTGCCCACGGCACACCCATGACTAAAGAAAAGGATAAATCCAACCCCTTTGCAATAATCGCTTGTTTCTGTGCATTCTTGATGGCACTAAGAACTTGGAAATGCCGCATATCTATCTGTGCCATGTCTTATATGTCTACTGTCTCAACCCTGATTGGTTGATATGTTAATGGTCCAATGACTTTATCCAGTCAATTTGTGCACAGGGCTCTAGTGTGTGCTCTGATATTGTGTTGTGTAGACAGTAATGATGACACACCACAAATGGGTTTGCACCACAAGTTATAGACCATGCACTATGGATCATCAAGATAGGGCCCTAAGGTTTTCCTTGATGATTAGAAGACTGTACACATTTGTTATGGCTCTTCTCACATGGGTGAGATGTAGAGCTAGTCTTCTGTAATAATTCCATCTTCTTGGTCACAGTGAAGCCACAGGTTCAACCTTCGTGTTCGACACAATATAAGAAGTTTGAGAAGAAACGGTGTCACAGATAAAGTCCACTGCGACCTTGACCTCACACAAATACAGTCAGTTTGATGTTTGGACCTCGGCATATAAGCTAACTTTTAATGCGAGTAGTGTATTTATAGCAAGTATGAATATACACTTTTGTAGTACTGTGAGTGTGAATTAACGATTGACATGCTTATGTAGTGTGTGTGTGTGTGTGTGCGTGTGTGTGTGTATGTGTGTGTGTGCGTGCGTGTGTGCGCGCTGACCTGAGCGCTCTCTCCAGTTTACAGTCAGCTCTATCCTTGGCTCATTCTGTTCTGTATCTGCATAAGATGTCCTTTTACTGCAGGCAACTGAGGAAAATCTGACAAATTCAAAGAAACAGAAGGACAACTTGGCATGATCATGGATTAACACAATGCAATGACAACAGTCATTTCTGATGTTCTGTGGGTTTAATCAAAGTAAACACAGCTTTGACATTTACTGTCCAATGTAACTGGAGGCACTTTGTGCTTCCAGTTCAATTCAATTTATTTATATAACACCAAATCACAACATAAAGTCACCCCAAGGTGACTTAAAGTCAACAACATAAAGTCACCCCAAGGTGACTTATGTTGTGTGTAATGTCTAACTGTACCAACTTAAAACAGAATTGCAAATGCAAAAATCCTCGTGGTGCTAATTCGTATTACTATCCCTTGGATTGACTGAGAAATTGTCGTAATGTTTTCTGTATCACCTTGTCATGTTTTTGTTTATTCTAAGCATTTATCACTTCAGTGCTAACCAACATTTTCATAACAGTAGAAATTTAAGTAGTACTAAGTTGTATATAGGCCTTGAAGCCTGTTGGTGCCAGTCTTTATCTCTGGATTCTGTAGTGTGCAGCAGATGAGGGTGTATGACTCTGCCTGGATAAGACACCAGTCCAACACAGGTTACTTTCACAGCCAAGTCTGGTACTCATTTACCGCTGGGTGGGCTGGGACAATGCAAATAGACAAGTCGGTGATGGGATTCAAAATCAGTTCCACATATTGGCAGGCCAGCTCATTATCCAATAGTTTAAAAGGCTTGAATAATAAATGTATTATAATCCACTTTCTGTCCAATATTTCAAAGTGCTTTAATTTAAATGATTTCATTGATTTGTGAAGCACTTTGTCATATTCAGGGTCACGAGGGGTTGCTGGAGCCTATCTAGCAGCCACGGAGTGAAGGCTGAGATACAGCCCGGACAGGCTACCAGTCTATCACAGGGCCAACACACAGAAATGTAAACACGTTAAATCTCTCTTTCGCACCTGTGGCCAATTCAGAGTTTACAATTCATCTAACATGCCTGTCTTTGAAAGCTGGAGCAGCCGGAGCAGCCAGAGAGAATCCACATAAACTGGGAGAACATGCAAACTCCACATAGAAAGGAACATGGGGGAAGTGGAAATTTCCTGTATATTCGTATTGTCAAGTGTGTCGGTAGCATGGCCTAAGCAGCGAGTCACCCCATTGAGTCTGGTCTGCTTGAGGTTTCTTCCTCAAATCATCAGAGGGAGTTTTTCCTTACCACTGTTGCCCGTGTGCTTACTCTAGAGGTTGGTAAGGTTAGACCTTACTTGTGTGAAGCGCTTTGTTGTCATTTGGCACTATATAAATGAAAATAAATTGAAATTGAAGTGGTCCAAGGACCTTCTTGTTGTGAGGCAACAGTACTCACCACTAGAACAGAACCTTTGTCATTGCACATATATGCATACAACGAAATGTCCTCTGCATTTAACCCATCCTAATTACAGTTAGACACAATCTAACCACTAGGAGCAGTGGCCAGCCACAGTCCAACCCCCGGGGACCAACTCCAGATGCAGACACTGCCTTGGTCAGGGGCAGAGAAATAAGAATTTTTTTTTTTTTTTTGATTGTGGGTGAAAACCGGAATGCCCGGAGGAAACCCACACAGACACGGGGAGAACATGCAAAGTCCACACAGAAAGGCTGGAAATCAATTCCACAACCTTCTTGCTGTGAGGCATCAGTGCTAAGGGCCCGGTCCCACTGGGGAGAGGATTAAGTACGCATGAATTGAGTATACAAATTGCGGGCATTCGTTGTCATCCGCAACAAAATTGGCCAAAAATGACAAATGTCTTGGTATGAATTACGGATATATTAATAATGTATAGCGAATATATGACGAAAAATCACGGATGTATAACGCATGTATTGAGAATACATCACACACGTGTGCCGGCACAGCGGTTGTATTGCGCATGCATGGCATCTGCATTGCGGTCATCACAGAAGCGCACTCGGGCCTGTCGGCGTTACTATTCACACCAACACCACAGCCTCCGGAGCAATTGCTGGACTTGGACACATTGATTCGTATGTTGTTGGATGGCAGTCTTTGGGGATCCATAACTACATCTACATAACTACAGCTGGACTGGCAGTGACTGGCAGGTATGTCGATTTAGTTTGTGATGTGACATGATAGACACGCTATATATCCGTTTTACACACTGTCCCAGTCCACTGCTAAGCCACAGTACCCCGCCAGTTGTGGATAACGGTGGATATACAGTGCATAGATTGAGTATGTATTGTGTATGTAAGGCGGATGTTATCCGCAACCAAAATTTTGTGCAGCTCAAAAATCCTGGCAACGGAAATACGTGCCTCTGCGGATACTTGCGGACATGTGCGGATGTCGGCCGACTCGTACAAGCATGTTTTACGGATATTGTGGATGTTTGGCGAATATGAAACCAATTTTGTGCACATTCATATGCAAATCTTCCTAAACGCCAGTGGGACAGGGCCCTAACCACTAAACCATCGTACCACCCCTTCCACACTTCTCTCCTTAATCCTCATCACTTCTGTATCTTTCACCAACATGGTCACTGAGGTCTGCTCCAATCACCACTCTTTCATGCTTGGGTGAACTCTCTACCACCTCATCTAACTTATTCTAGATATCTTATTTCTCCTTCAGATCACAACCTTTCTGTGGGGCATATGCACTGCTATCATTCATCATTCATTCATTTAATCATCTTAATCATTCATTTTGTATGTCCACTTATTCTACTTAGGGGTCACACTGGAGCTGAAGCCTATCCCAGTGGTCACTGGACACCAGGCAGGGTATACCCTGGATAGGCCACTGGTCTACAGCAGGGCCACATAAAGACAGACAAATGCATTCACATGCTCACTCATACCTATGGTCAATTTAAAGTTTCTACTTCACCTACCTGCATGTCTTGGAAGTGGATGGAAACTGGAGCCCCAGAGAAAAACGCACGCATGCATGGAGAGAACATGTAACCTTTACACAGAACGGGCCTTTCAGCTACCACCAGTTGTTTGTCAGTAACGACTCACCGATTATTGCCTCGTTTTTTGCTTAAAACGGCCTTGTTTCTGCTTAACTGACCAGGTTTTACCTTGTCATCTGATTAACTATCAGATGACAAGATCACTGTGGTGAAGAGACTCAGTCTCAGACGTGCTGCGGAGCTCCGAAATGACGCATGCGCAGTGAAGGCAGGGCGGACCGTTTGGTCTGTGACATCAGATCACAAATGTGACATGTACCTTGTTTCCACGTGTATACTGGACAAATTTACTTTGTCTACTTTTGCAGCCCACACATACCATTCATGGAACAATGTGGACCTGGCATGCTGCTTTAAGGGCAAGATATAAACATATCTTACAAAAAGTGGCTAAGTGTGAACTTTGACCAGAAGATTTGACATGGTTATGGTGCATTCATGTTGATAATGCTTATTTGGCTTATTAATACCAAAAACAAGATAAACTATTTATTCTTTGTGTTTATCTGTGGATTGCAAATCAGCTTTAGAGGTGCACACCACTACCTCCTGAATCAGGCTGTGTGGAATAATGCTATTAATTATTCTAACTCGATACAGTATAGAACATGGGACAATAAAAAAATTTAAATAATCAAATTGTGCAATAAATATCTTAACACTTAGAAAACAGAGGTAAAATTCCAGCATCTGTGGGGGTGGGGGTTGAGAAGTGGTAGGTGTTGAGGCAGATTATTTTATGTTACAGAGTCTCAAACAAGTTCTGTCAGTCATAAATTCTGCTGAAAACAGGAGAAAATCTAGGACACATCCATTTCAGGAGAAGAAAAATCAGCATGATGCAGCTGTGTCGCAAGGTATGTACTCATTATTTGTTACTTAGTTTGTCTAGTCTGGTTTACACTTGAATGTTTTTTTTAACACACAGTCAGCTGTTTTGTGGGTGCGCTCTAACTGGCACAACCAGAAAAACGGCTGACTGTAAATCTCTTCAAAATAAGGAAATATTAATTATGTGCCCCCCACGGTGGCCCAGTAGGGAGGGTAGCGAGAATTGTATACTCGACAAGGTGTGAGTTTTAAGCAGTGGTGGGCACAGCTAACCAAAAAGTTAGCTTTGATAACCATTAATCCGATAACTGAAAAGTTATCTTTTATGACACTAAACCAATAAACTACTAAAACAATTATCTTTATTACAGATAACCGATAACTTTTAGCACTGATTCAGACACGGCCACATCAGATTACACTGTCGGCTTCTGATAAACCAGTTTCACTTTAAGCGCCGCAGGGTCTGCTGGGTAAATTCAAGGATCAGAAACACAAAAAGAATGCATGAAAAATGAATGAATAAAAAATTAAACCCCAAACACAGTCATCATCTTTCAAAAGCAGTAAAACACAGTATTAGAAGTCACAGTTTATCTCGGTATTAGATACACTGTCATTTATGAACTAAAAGCTGATGCTTTTTCACACGCTTTGAACGCTGCGGCTTAAATAACCGAAATACATCCATTAATGCATTGATTGGCAGAGTAAAAGAGATGTAGTAAATACAAATTCTTACCTGTAAGTTTCAGTGGGGTTCATTAAATTCTGAAGAAATAATCCATGTAAAGCATCCTGATGATCCAAAACAATGTCTTAAGAAAAGTCCCTCTGTAACACAGCTGCGCTGTGAGATCTCCTCTCTCCCACTGAGTCTTGGTGATTAAATAATGCTGTCAGCCACAAAGAAATAAAATAATGTTAAAATTAGTCTGTTTTGTTTCTGCGTCGAGCAGACGGTAATGCTCACTGTAATGTCCAAAGTGAACCTGAACTACACTACTCACAGTGCTCTGTGCGTCGACCGGCCAATCACGTTTTTGCACTTGATGACGTTATCAGCAAGCGACAGCCACAAACACACAACACATGGTCTAAAATGTTTGATTTTAGGGTTTACAAATGTTTTGGACCATTAAACATTGCTCACTTTACCAGCAAAATAATGTTAGCAGACTGAAAGTGATCGTAACTAAATCAGAAGATAATTGGTCCGTTGATTGTTTTAAAAGTTATCTGAAAAGCTAATCCGCTAGCAAAAACATTAGCTTTAATAATTATCGGTTATCGGATTCACTGAACTGTGCCCACCACTTGTTTTAAGTGTTAATTTAAACACTGTGAAATGAAAATGTTTGTCAACAACAAACCTTTCTGCAAAGTTGGAGCACAATAAGCAAAGGTTCTTCGTTAGTCTATGAATGCACAATAGGCAGGACCTGAGAACACAGGGCTCATGCCAGCACGTAAGGCTCAACATGTTCACGGGATAAAGGGCTGAACAACCATTTAGTAGTGTACGTGCCAGAAGCAATACTTTGAAATCTGCCCCCATAGGAACAGGGAGTGATGGGAGACCAAGGCTGGAGTATCATGATTGAATTTTCCAGTTCTGGTCACAACTCTAATAGCTGCATTATGAATCATTTGAAGACTTCTTATACTACTGTAATGTCAACCAGAGAATAAATCATTACAGTAGCCAATTCTAGAAGACACAAAGGCCTGAACCAGAACCTCTGCATCAGCCATAGGCAGGATCAATTTGATCATTACAACATTACACAGGTCAAAAAGTCACTTGTCACTAGTCATTTGTCTAATATGCAGGTCAAAAGATTAAGACTGCTCAAAAACAATCACGCTCAATTTAATTTTCAATTTATTTCAATTTCATAGTTTATATAGCACCAAATCACAACAATGCTGCCTCAAGGAGCTTCACACAAGTAAGGTCTAACCTTACCAACCCCTAGAGCAAGCACACAGGTGACAATGGTGAGGAAAAACTCTGTCTGATGATACTGTGAAAGAAACCTCAAGCAGACCAGACTCAGAGGGGTGACCCTCTGCTTAGGCCATTCTAATAGTTACAAGATTTTGCAAAGTTTTACAAAACAGAACATAACACAACAAAAGATGAATTTGATGAGAAGTCCATACAGGTGTTCAGTCCACAGGCAGGGGTCATCCATCATGCCATTCACACCTAGATTTTTAGCTCAAAAGTAAAAATTAGGTGACGTTCAAGTATTCTATACTAATCTTCTTCAGTACTTGTGTTATTGGCTTACTGCATGCTCTAGGAAGAATTCAGGAATGTTTCCACCACATGAAACTGGGATCATCAGTCTCAAGACACAAACAAACAGAGAAACAAAAAGTGTCCAGAGAGCACATACCTTTGCCTAAGTACATAGTGTTAAGTACATATTTTACCCCTTGGTTCCATAAAGAGAAACCAGAGGCAGAAGAAAAATATAGGAATCATGAGCTTTGGGTAATAACCGAAATAACAAGATCGCAGATGCAAGTGGCAGAAATGAGGTTCCTCCATTGGGTATCTGGGTTTACCCTCGGGGACAGGGTCAGAACCTTGAATATCTGGGAGAGACCCAGTGTCGCAGACCTAACTGTTCGCCTCGCCCTACCTGCACTGCGCAAGTGCCATTTCGGAGCTCTGAGACAGATTGTCTTCACCCAAAGAGATCAAATGGATTAATGGGATTATTAACCATTAGATGACAAGTTAAAACCTCTTAAATCATTCTAAAGTCAGTTTTAAGCAGAAACGAGGCGATACTTGGTGACAGTTTGAAATGGCCGATGCACAGTGAATGCATCAGCTAGCAGTAGCTGCAGTGCTCTGATCGCTTCCTTCGTCTTTTATGATGAAATAATGCTGAATTTATGTGGGAATGATTGTTGTACAAAAGCTTCAGATATGTCGCTGAGACAGATGATGACTGGAGTGTAGTTTTAAGCAGAAACAAGTTGATAATCTGTGAACCGCGGCTAATGACGTATGCCCAGTGAAGGCAGGGTGGACCGATTTTTAGGGTGACCATTCGGTCGGCGATACCGGGTGAGTGTCGCTGCTTATCCCAACAAAAGAACCAACTGAGGTGGTTTGGGCATCTGGTGGGATGACCCCTGGATCTCTCATTCTGAGATGGCATTCCCAGATGGCTTGGGAATGCCTTGAGAATCCCCCCTCCCCCGCAAGAGTTAGAGGAATTAGCCAAGGACTGGGAAGTGTGGGATGAGGTGCTTGGTCTGCTGCCACAGGGACCTGGATGAGTGACAGAGAATGAATGAATGAATGAAAGTACCATTAAATAGAAATAGATCTTTTTTCACATTACAAGATATATTTGATATCTTGTAATGTCAATACCTGATATTTTTCATGGGGTCTACATATTAATTTTGAAGAAATTAGTTGGAATTGGCAAAATCGTCCTTTCTTGCCATGTTTAAGAAAAAAAAAATCCCTTTATCTGGATCTGCGTCCAAAGTTAATGATTTCCTCCTTAGGTCATAACCACTTTTCACCTAAGTTACAAAAAATGAGTTCAGTAATTTTTGCATAATCCTGCTAAAGAGACAAGCAGCACTGAAAACATTGCCTTCTTGCATATTTAATAAAGTTGAGAATCATTTTGTAAGTGGCAGCATTTGGAGCCGTTGAACAGGGATGTGAAACAATGATGTTTGCTGAAAGCTGGGCGAGTTGTGCAATGGCAGAGACAATAAGCAGATAAGCAGTTAGAGAGTACTCTGTCGCAAGGAGTCAATAATAACGGGACTGCGGCTGAGGTGACCCTCAGGCTCTGATTGAACGTCGCAAAGAGTCTGCCCAGAGGCTTCGCAACAGGTGACAGACATTAGCAATCAACACAGTCAGTGACTCAGGTTGGTCAGTGGTGCCCCAGAGAAGGCAGAAAGAAGAGGTTTTCCCCACACACACAAAGCAGTCATTAGAAACCTTGTCTGACAATGTGACTAAACAGATACTCATACAGGAAAAGTTTTTCTAACTCTCCCCAATGGATGTTATTTTTAGTAAAGTAAAATAAAAATTGTTATATATTTTTTATTATCTGTCATACAGCAGTCAGGATTGTCACTATGGCTTTGTTAATACTGAATGTTTCGTTATTCTTAGCCAAATGGCACCAAACCACATTGAAATACAGTAATACAATGCAAAAAAAAAAAAAAAGTATAAATATTTTGATGCTATTGTGCTGAGAATGTTCAGGTAGCGATGGGCTTGTTAATCCTGATGGGTGTGAGTCTGAGGCCTGCTGAGAAAACCTAGGCCTAGCTGTTAGCACAGTACCTGATTCTGGGGCTGCCGGGCCTGCCAGGGCGTCCTCTGAAGCCGCTTCGCTCCTCTGGATTATCCGATCGGCTCTCCTGCAGTGCAGTCTGCAACTGAAAATCTTTGCTCCTGGATGTTCAGCTATTGAACCACAGAAGGAGGCAGTGCAGAGAGGAGGAGGAAATCAATCCAGTACATATAGCCTATCGGCTTTGTGCAGCCAGCTGCTCACTGCATGGCGGAGCCTCAGATGCACCATTGCTTTTCTGCTCAGAATTCTCAGAATTAAAGCCACCCAACCCATGGTGCCGTCCATATGATAAGGCTATTTTACTGCCTCAAGGATTTATTCCTCATATGAGAGGCGAAGCATACAACAGATTTTTAGAAACACTTGTTTTAAAGGAGATGCTTCACATTTATGTGGCAAATAAGACATTTATTGAGATTAGAGAAATTCAGTTTTTATTGGGAACAAGCCAGGTGATCAACACCTGCTTGAAGACGAGTAAAGACAACTGGTGAATTTGTGTTGGGAGTCATACCATTTAAAAAGTCCACAAGAATTTGACCTAATAGTTTGTGTTCTTTAAAAGAATTACCAATGAAATCATTTGATAAAATTGTCTGATATGTTAGATAAACAATGTGGGGGAAAACAGAAAGAAAAAAACAACTAATCTTATAAGTAAAATATTACAGCAAATTTACTGGCAAAAAAAAGGACAAACACAGATAAATGGAGCAAGCACACTGGAAAACTGCACACTGCACATCTAAACAAATGCAGTAATCTTAATCCCTGTCTTCTTTTAGTATAAATAGATTATCTCATGCTTTCTAAGGGAGGTCCTTAATTTTGGAATTAAGGTTAATGTCACCTACCGTATCTTGATAAGAAATGTTTAATTTTTAAAACTTTTATCAGTTTTAACTACATCAAAGTTGGTCTGTGAAACATCCACCTAAAGGCTATAGAAGCCTTATTTAAGACTGTAATCAGATTACTAGTGGTTTTACTAGTACGGATGTGATCCTAACGTCTTATATATAAAATTCACTTGCTGCACTTGCAGCCAATTTGCTTGTTTTAAGTGGAAGCATTCTTGTATATAGAAAGACAGGATTTAAATTTGACATGGCATTTTTTGCAGTGTGGGAAAAATGATCTGACCAGTAACTACACCCCAGTATAAACGGTTCACTAATTAGTCCAACCTCACTTTGCTATATTCCATGAGAGGAAGGGATAGAGTCAGGGGAGCGATAGAGAGACGAGAGAGAAGGGGAAGAGGAGGGAACATGTTAGAAGAGAGGGACGACAGGAAAAGAAAGACCACCAGACTTAGCTTCATGCAGACAGTAGCTTTCATCCCGCGTGGCTTTCGCTGCTGCAGAATCTTCATTCCAAAGCGAATGCACCATACAAGATGGAGATCCAGAATGGAGCCGTTATTTAAAACAAGATTTCAGCATCTGCAGACATTCTGGTGAATATTCCACATAATCATCTAAGCCATGGAAGACCCCTACCCCCCCAAAAAATGTTTGTGCCGCTGAATGTTTCTGCCACTCATGTTAAGTCAAACAGAAGAGCTTGGCGGGTATTCCTGGATTAAAAAACACCGATTATGCAGAAATCCATTTCACGGAATCGCGTAAAACATGTCTCATCCGTTAGCAGTTTCTCGCGGTGTGCGATAACACTGGTCTTGCTTTCTTTCTCTCACAATCGCTCCCTCTCTCTCAATTCTCTCCTGCTAAACTGATCAATACTTCATTTAAATCCTGACATTAGCACATAACTACTGGAAAAACGAGCGCAAGAATAAACACAAATGAGCTCCTCATAATTGATATACAACAGCGGTTTTAATACAGAGGGCTGAAAGAGTTCTTAAAAATAAAATGTGGAAAAACAAAGGTAAAGTGCACGCACGAGTGTGAGGGCGAGGGCTGTACTGCTGTTTTGATTTGAGCTCTTGAGCCTCACACTAATCAATACACATTTAAATCCAGGCTGAGGAGCCATATCACAATATCTCATCAGAAAAAGGCAAACATGCAATCCCAATTATCATCTCAAATGATGAATGTAGACGAGACTCAAGTTGGATGCTGATGGCGCCATTTTTCATATTTATTCAGCAGAATTTTTACATTAGCACACATAATTGCCTAATATATGCACACTCACACTTTTATCTATTCACATAATTCACAATGAGCCCAATCAATACTGGTCTCCCATACTCTGTGCTCATAAAGTGTGTTTGCATTAGACCGTATAAGCTGTGCAGAACACCCTGACAAGCCTACGCAATTTCCTGGTGCCTGTTCGTCATTAATCCTGGATATTTACCTGAGCAATGTGGGATCTATAGGCCTGGGAGAGATCAGGTTGTCTTCCAATTTCTGGATGGTCTCATCTCTGCGGAGATAACCGGAAAGAAGCTGATCAGGTCGAGTTTTCTCCATTGTGAACACGGGGGAAGAGAAGCGAAGACAAGAGAGACGAGAGATGAGGATAGACGGGCAGAGTGTAACCTAACACTGGGCGAGAAGTGGTGGAAATGGAGCCGAAAGCAATGGCTCGTGGGAACATGCGCCAATGTCGACCAATGAGCAATTAGGCAGACAAGGCTAAAGTTATTGATCAGGGGTTCAAGCTCTGTTCTGAGGGCTAACTAGCATGCCTGAGGTCGTGAGACAGTTGCTACAGCTTTGAACGGGGGAGGATGTGCAGGAGAATGAGGGAGGAGGTGCAGAGATCCTTCTCTGCTCAGGTGGGTCCTGGACGTTACACCTTCACCTGCTATTGATTGCTGTTGATTAAATTAATAACACAGACGAGTTACTAATTTCAATTAAATTTATTTATACAGTGCCAACTCACAGCACAAGTCACCCCAAGGTGCTTTATGAGGCAAGGTCCAAATCAATGAACCTGCAGCAATAAGGTGACCAGTCTTCAGGCCACGAATAGCCAAGTGGCCTCTGTGTGTGTATAGAGGGTTTTCAATCACGTGACCAATTTGCTGCAGGACAGGTGCCGTCTCCATTCTGGATTACAAGGAGGCTGGCGCGTGATAGAAAAATGGAGAGAAACTGGGAAGAGCTCAAATTTGCCGTTTGGTATGCTTATGTATTTTGGGTGAAGGATGAATACTGCAAAAACAGAAAGTTAATAGGACTAATATTTTAGCTAACATTAGCAAACAACAGTGAACAATGGATGTTTTGCTGCAATGCACCATGGGATTTGTGGTTTTAAATGTTGTTTGTGGTTCTTGTTAGTTTAACCCCCAACCACCCACCTCATTTTGGCTTGTCAGTATCTCACTAATAAAAGTGACATTTCCCATCAATGGGATATACAGTGAGGAAAATAAGTATTTGAACACCCTTCGATTTTGCAAGTTCTCCTACTTAGAAATCATGGAGGGGTCTGAAATTTTCAACTTAGGTGCATGTCCACTGTGAGAGACATAATCTAAAAAAATAAAAATAAAAATCCGGAAATCACAATGTATGATTTTTTTTAATAATTTATTTGTAAGTTACTGCTGCAAATAAGTATTTGATCCCTACCAACCAGCAAGAATTCTGGCTCACACAGACCTGTTAATTTTTCTTAAAGAAGCCCTCTTATTCTGCACTCTTTACCTGTATTAATTGCACCTGTTTGAACTTGTTACCTGTATAAAAACACCTGTTCACACACTCATCAATCACACTCCAACCTGTTCACCATAGCCAAGACCAAAGAGTTGTCTAAGGACACCAGGGACAAACTGTAGACCTGCACAAGGCTGGTGGACTACAGGACAACAGGCAAGCAGCTTGGTAGAAGACAACAACTGTTATGATTATTTATTAGAAAGTGGAAGAAACACAAGATGACTGTCAGTCTCCCTCGGTCTGGAATTCCATGAAAGATCTCACTTTGTGGCGTAAGGATGATTCTGAGAAAGCTCAGAACTACACAGGAGGAGCTGTCAATGACCTGAAGACAGCTGGACCACAGTCACAAAGATTATATTAGTAACACATGATGCTGTCATGGTTTAAAATCCTGCAGGGCAGCAACGTCCCCCTGCTCAAGCCACCACATGTCCAGGCCCATTTGAAGTTCACCAGTGACCATCTGATTCCAGGAGGCATGGGAGAAGGTCATGTGGTCAGACACCAGAATAGCTTTTTGGAATCAACTCCACTTACCATGTTTAGAGGATGAGAACCCCCAAGAAAACCATCCCAACCGTGAAGCATGGTGGTAGAAACATCATACTCTGGGGGGCTCTTCTGCAAGGGGACAGGACGACTGCACAGTATTAAAGGGAGGATGGGGTCATGTATTGGGAGATTTTGGCAAACAACCTCCTTCCCTTAGTAAGAGCATTGAAGATGGGTCATGGCTGGGTCTTCCAGCATGACAATGACCCCAAACACACAGCCAGGGCAACTAAGGAGGGGCTCCATAAGAAGCATTTCAAGGTCCTGAGTGGCCTGGCCAGTCTCCAGACCTGAACTCAAAAGAAAATATTTTGAGGGAGCTAGAGAAGATCTGTATGGAGGAGTGGACCAAAATCCCTGCAGCAGTGTGTGCAAACCTGGTGAAAAACTACAGGAAACGTTTGATCTCTGTAATTGCAAACAAAGGCTACTGTACCAAATATTAACATTGATTTTCACAGGTGTTGAAATACTTATTTTTTTTTAGATTATGTCTCTCACAGTGGACATGCACCTAAGATGGAAATTTCAGACCCCTCCATGATTTCTAAGTGGGAGAACTTGCAAAATCGCTGGGTGTTCAATACTTATTTTCCTCACTGTACAGCTTAGAAAGGGTTAAGAGTGTTGTTATGTTATTGATTTATTGTGTTTTTGTAGTTCAGTTGGTTTAGTCAGTTTAGTTAAGTGTCATGTTGCTGTTACCATGAATGAGAAGTGTAGTGCGTTTGATGTCTCTGTTTGTGGGTGTGTAAAAACAGAAGCACCTGCTTGCAGCATAATGCAGAAAAGACAAAAAGCTCTGTGTGCGTGTGTATAACTTTGCTCATGGACAAAGTGGGGAGAGCTCACATTTGCCGTTTGGTATGCTTATGTATTTTGGGTCAAGGATAAACGCCACAAAACACAACATTGAAAGGAATAATATTTTTGGAGAAACTACGGATGTTAGCAAAGAACAAAGAACAATGCACATTGATAATTACATTCTGGACTCACATGCGATTCCAGCAGCGGGCAGTGGTGGGCACAGATAACCCAAAAATTTACTTCGATAACAGATAATCAGATACTGAAAAGTTATCTTTGATAAAGATAAACCGATAAACCACCCAAAAATGTATCGGAAGTTACAATAACCGATAACCGATAAATTCCAGTATTGTCTCTGGTACATTTGCAACTACTAACAAGCTGAATTTGAGTTTTAACACCACGATCGCTTTTGGAAGCATCAAAGCGACGAAAGACCCAAACAATGAGCCAGCGCTTCTATGTTTGATCATTCTGCCCCTGCTGGAAACTATACGGGTACATCACAGAAGGACCCTGAGAGCAGCCACAAAGCCAGCTCTCTACCAGTCACAATGCTCCGGTCAGGCGGAGGTCTTGAAAAATAAAGGCAGACTGACTTATGGTTTTGTGAATACTGATGGACGCCGTTCTTGTTGTCTGCTGGCTGCCACGCGCTCTGCGCTGGATACTGCGTATATAAAATAATTATTTTGTGGCAGATTAATCATTTTATTCTGCAACTTGCCTTTTGAAAATGGCTCTAATCACCTCCTAAATCACAGAGGAAGCTGGAGCTGGACCGTTCGCACGCGTCCACGGCTCCAGCTGCAGAAAGCATTTTGAGCCATCTAAAAAGGTAATTATTTGACTTGTTTACATTGTCAAGGCTTGATAAAACAGTTGCGTGTTTTTTTCCTTCTTGTCTGCAGTTGTTACACTATTTATTCCTATGTTTATAACAGATTTAACTTCTTGTTATAATCGTTCAGATGAGCTGCGCTCTGATGCGATCCGCTGACGTCACCACTCGCCCTGTTCACTGCTTCTTTACTCCAATCAACTTGTCCAAGTCCAGCAAATGCTCCAGAGGCTGTATTGTTGGTGTGAATAGTGATGCCAAAAGGAGTAAGTGCGCTTCATTTATGACCACAGTGCAGATGCCGTGCACGCACAACTTGTACGCAGTGCATCACTACATGCATTATACAACCGTGATTGTTCATCATATATTCGATATATACTGTATTATTAATATATCCGTAATTCATACTGGGACATTTGTCATTTTTGGCCATTTTTGTTGCGGACGACAATGATTGCCCGTACTTTGTGTACTCGATTCATGTGCAATTAATCCTCTCCCCAGTGGGACAGGGCCCTAAAATTGATGAAAACCAGATCAATCCAAAAAGCAACAAGGAGTATGTGGCACAATAACAGACTTAAAAATAATGTGGACTAACCCTGAATGACGTTTCCCATAGGCAGAGGTGATAAACCCCGACTTCCTACCATGTATTGTTTCTGCATGTGCATCTAAAACAGGTGAATTCATTGAATAGCTCATCTACCTGCCTAAAGTAATAAACAGCTGGTTTAGTGAGAGGAACAATTTTTGCCAGGACATTTACACCCCCAAGCTGGGGTTTTCCACCTCTGCTCATAAGTTGTCTGGAAAGTGTGTTTGAAGCTGACTGTCACCATCTTGGCAGTGAATCCTTCTAACGTCTGGCTAAGCAATGAATGGGTAAAGGTGTGGAGTGTGTGCGGGAATGGTGGGACATGAGCAGGAGGAAAGAAGCTTGAACAAGCCCACCTACCTCAGAGTTACCAAGTTAGGTAGGATCTATGCCAAGAAATCTGTTTGCTAGCAGGATGCTAGTAGCTGTATTGTTGGCTTAAACGGTTGCTTCTGGTTATCACTATTTTTCTGCTTCTTCTTCGATATTTGTGGTAGGTTTACTCCTGTACCGTTGTCATGAATGTGCAAACTAGCTAGCTGCAGTCATGTTTATTTCTGATGCTAGCATATTGACTGCCCCTTATGTAAATGCTACTATTGATCACAGTTGTTAAAAAGAGAAAGAGAACTAATATTATCATGTTAAAGCCTCTTTATATACATTCATTTTGTTCCATTGTCTTTCACATAAAGGGTATCAGCAGCTCTTTGGCACTTTTTGGATGACCCTTTTCTTTCCTCAGCTTGGATGCCCCTTCTTATCCTGCAGGAGCTGTTCTTTTTCTTCACTCGTTTTTGAGTGATAGGACTTTCATTTTTTTTCATTTTACTTTGCTATTTCTTACTTTTCATCAGCTGATAACATTTCCTCCTTTTAGAGCTCCACAAACTTTCCATTAATTTTCCTATTAATGTACATTTTCTGGGCATAATGGTGGTTAGCAGTGTTGCCTCGCAGCGAGAAGGTCATAGGTTCGATTCCCACCTGTGTCCTTTCTGTGTAGAGTTTGCCTGTTCTCTCCGTGTTTGCGTGAGCTCCCTCCGGGTACTCCGGCTTCCTCCCACATCCAAAGACATGTAGGTTACGTGAATTGGAAACTTTACAATGTCTGTAGGTGTGTGTGTGTGTGTGTGTGTGTGTGTGTGTGTGTGTGTGTGTGTGTGTGTGTGTGTGTGTGTGTGGGTATGCATGGGTTTGTTTATCTATACGTGGCCCTTCGACAGACTGGCGTCCTCTCCAGGGTATACCCCGGCTCATACCCTATGACTGCTGGGATAGGCTCCAGCGCATTGAGACCCTATCTTGGATAAGCAGTTGAAGATGAGTGAGTGTGTCTACATTTCCTTGTGACATGTAATGCTGCTTTTACAAATGTGCAGGACGCATTACGAATGTCATTTTTCTGTCATTCTTGGCACATTCCTGACATTCTTAATGTGACTGTGAATGTTTTTGGCTGTCAAAAAAATCTTCCATGAATGTTAAGCACCACTCTCATTTCGCCTCATATAAGGGTGATTCTTTAACTACGGGCACTATTGGCCTTGTAAATGTAATTTCACCACACCATTGCCTTACAATATAAAGCGCCTTGGGGCAACTGTTTGTTGTGATTTGGCGCTATATACATGTGCTCTGATGTCACTGTTTATCTCCATAGAAACTACCCAAACAATTTTTCATACAAACTGTTTAAAGGGACATTACAGTGTTGTGGTGGAAATTACGGCAATAGTGTGGGACAACTACATTTTGTTTAAAAAATCACAACAGTTGTATGACATTGAATACCCCAATTATATTTTGATTATTTTACTGATATTTTATTCAGAGATATTTTAAAACATTAGAAAAAACGTTTCTTTACCATTCATTTTTATCATTGAAGATCAAAAGTCTTGGGACAAGCACAAAACGGCAATATTTGCATATAATGATGCTGAAAAAAGGTGAAAAAGTCATCATAGACTACTAGAACAAATTTCTTAACACACTTTCATTGTAAAGATAACTATAAAAGTGTGAAATTTCCCCCTTTTTCTGTTCTTCATACAATATGATCAAAGGACATAATAAGTGTCCGTAGTCTAAGAATCACCCATAAGTGCTTCTTAAGTCTGGACTTGAATGTCTCTACAGAATCTGACTGTTTTATTGATGCAGGGAAATCATTCCATAGAACAGGGGCACGATAAGAGAAAGCTCTGTGACCCGCAGACTTTTTAATTCACCCTAGGGACACAACAGCACGCAACATGATTATTGATTGTGCGTAATGGTTTGTGATAATTCGCCAGCGATACGTGCTGTTAATCATAATGTGTAGTAACTGATTGCAACAGTTCCTGAGGACACTCGATGCCTCTGTCCCAAATCATCACATTCATGATCAGCTGCCAAGAATGTGTACTTCGTGTCATTTGTGACTTGTCATCGTTATGTGTAAATGGAGCATAAAATGGAATGGATTGGTTACAAAATAGATAAAACAATGTAGGGAGCGTTCAGGATTGCTCAAAAAATAATTTTGATTATTTTTGGGATGCAATATGTAAAAATGAACGTTTGTACTGGAACATTCTTTACAGAAAATCACAAGTCCTAATAATAGGACTTCATCAGTCACTACATCAAAGTCACAACCACTCAAGCACTGATCGTATGTCTTTTGTCTACATTAACAAACAGCGTATAGAATGAAAATGGGATTGAATTATAAAAATAGCTGGAGAAGAGTGTATTGTGGTTATGTAAATGGTAAGTATAAAGTATAAGTTGGAGAAAGTAATTGTGTGCAACTTAAAATGCTGCATACTTTAAAAATGGTGTGTGACTAGATTATTAGTTATTATGCCATGCCATTGATCTATGTTTTCAATAACCTTTATTTTTGTTTATTTATTGCTGAAGTGCTGAAGTGAAGTACCGTGCCATTGGTCTAAGTTTTCCAAAAGAAAAAAAGGGCAAATCAAATAAGCATGCAGCAGGAAAATTTTTATGGATAGAGACTCAACTTACCTTGGTATAATTCATCAGACATAGTGCACCTTGACATTCCCTTCCCCTCATAGTCAACTTCTTTTGTTGTTTCTCTTTTCTTTTCTTCCTTTGAAGCAAAAATGAAAATGGTATCTGCTTTGTTGTTGTTGTCTGTCAGATACACATGGTTTCAATTCCCTTTGGCAACAGAATGTAAACAAAACCATGTGATCCCAGCCTCGCTGTCACATCATAACAATGATGTTTTTTTCCCCATAATGGATGGCAGCATTCTGAACAGTTTGGGTTTAAATCTATTGCAAAAAAGTTTAATTCTACCAAAAGTGGAATTGTAATGGAATTATAATGTTTGTGAATGGTGCTGTAAGTGTCATTTGTTCTGTTTGCCAACAAATTTGAGGATTTGTTGCTGAGAAAGGGTCAAAATGGCAAAATTTTGTGAGGCTTGAAGTTTCTGACATTTTGCAGTCTAAGTACATGGAGCGCCAATCCTGAGCTGCTTGGGGTGTGTAACAGCTGGGATAACTGTGGCTGCATTTAACTGCACAGCAAGTCCTAACATCTCAGATATTTATTTTATTATGAGCTTTTTATGATGTAAAAATGCTCAGAAAGAACAACCACGGTCAAGTCTACAGCAACTAATGGCCACCCCTAGCTCAGCCCTTGAGCCAACATACTCGCTGTCACACAAGTGGACATGCCCCTAATTATTCATTACACAAATAATGAATGTTTATGAGTTCAGTGGTACGAATATTTCATGAAGTGAAAGCTGGAACAAACCATTCAATGAGGCATGGAATGTTGCAGCTTTCACCGAATTAAATATTTGTTCCATTGAAAGAATCTAAAAACATTCATTATTTGTTTCATATAACGGCAAAAATTGATCCTTGTCATTTGATATTTTATTAATTTATAAACAACAGAAAAAGGACTTACATTTTGGTGTTGCACTGCTGCTAAAGTCCAACACAAACTGGTGATGCTGTGCACGGACTTCGCACTTCCCAAAAAACCAAAAACTAGTAGTTCCTCAGTCCAGTGAAAGTACGTCAGCTTTTCAACTGAACAGCTCGTCATTGCATGACTTACAGAGGAGTGGTTTTTGGGTTTGTGTGTGTGTTGGAAGAACGAGCACCGTCACCGTTAGCTCAATCAAATCATCATTGCTTGTGTCGTTGTCCTGCGTGTGCGCATGGTGTGTGCGCACGCTCACACAAAAGGGATGCGCTTGTGCGTGCGTGTACTACAAATAAAGGACTTTGTATTTCCTCAGTGCAGCAAAAAAAAAAAATCATCAGAGAAATTAGTCCAGCTTTTCATTCTAACTTCCTGCTAACAGCCTCCAGATGGCTTACAGTGCAGTGGATTGTTTTGTGTGTGTGTGTGTGTGTGTGTGTGTGTGTGTGTGTGTGTGTGTGTGTGTGTGTGTGCTCGCGTTTTGTGTGTGTGCGTGCATGCATGTGCGTGGGGGCGCGTGTGTGTAGGCGTGTGCAGAGTGCAATGCTACCAAATGTATGGAACCAAATTTGCACTCTAAATGGAACCAAATCGCACTCTAAATGCAATGCAGCACAAATGGGATGAATAATCAATATCATGTGACATACAAAGCACCAATCAAATGACAAGGATCCACTCAGCTGTTATATAAAACAGTATAGCTTAAAATCACTTTAGATGAGTTACATAAAAATTCACTCAGTCGTCATGAATGGGTAAATTTGTTATTGAGACAAAAATCGTTTTTGCACCAGGCTTTAGACATTTATTTCTATTTCAATATTGGATATTTTAACATGGGGTGGCTGCGAGGATTGACTTGCTTTTGGAGGCAGCCTCAGGTGGCCATTTGAAGAACAACTGGTTTTGGCAATTGTGCACTGGATTCATTTTTCAGCACTGGAGGTTACAGCTTGGGTGCAATCTGACAGAAACAAATTGTATCTGTTTTGCAAAAGCATCTCGGTGAATTGCAAAAAAAAAAAAACAACAAAAAAAAAACTGAAGTGCACACTGAATAAAACACATTTTTATGGATGTGCCCCCCCCATACAGTATCCCCTGACATCTCTTTCAACCCCCAGCCCGTTCCACTCCTCTCTGCTGTGGTGTCTGGAAGTAGTAATCGGTTCCTGAGCCAGCACTGCTGGGATTAGGCTGCGACTAGAAATAGGATATATGCATCATTAAAATGGGGTGCACAATCTTGCAGAAGGAGAGAGACAAAGTCAACAAAGGTGACATGCGGGGAAAGCGACAAACACCAGAAACCCCTATGTGCCCACACAGGTAGAAATGCACATGTACCTGCATGAAAAAGAAAACAACAAAACAAAAAAACAACAAAATACTCCACAACGTTTACGCCCTTAAACCTGAAAGTACACACACACACACACACACACACACACACACACACACCACACACACACACACACACACACACACACACTACAAATCTGCTTTTCTCACACTTTTCTACACTGCTAGTAAATAAGGGTAATGTGGTGCTGCTATAATGGACGTCTAAGTGAGAGGCTGTACATTAAAGCTGTAGCACACTATATGCACAGTGTGCAGCCGTAATAACATTCAACCCTCTGCAGAATTAAAGGCGGTGCAGCTGTTTTATTTAGTGGCCAACACTGGAGATACACTGTGCTTTTTGTTTCATTTTTTATACAGTGACTCCTTAGGCATTTTGAATATGAACGTCAACAAGCATTGCTTTGGTAGCAGACAACTGAAAAGGGCAGTTCTGTGGTAATGGATTAACCATCAGAAGAAATTTTTAATTCTAAGCTAAAATATGACCAGATTTTGTAATTGTAATTGATTTTGTCAATGTAATTCCGTTACTGTAGATTTGCCCCCCCCCCCCACACCAAAAAAAAAAACTATACTACTCATTTTAGCTGCTTTAATTCTATTAGAATGCACATTTTTTTAAATTCTGAAATGCTGATTCTTCTTAAGCTATGTAAATTTCAGGTGAAACTCATGAGAGTTAGTGAAGCTATATTTCTCACTGGATGGTACATTGACTGGATTGGTTAGTCCAGATGACAGGATCCCATGAATGGAATAATGAGTTCCTCTGATATCACACTGCCCCAGTTGCTACATCTTAAACATGAGCAAAATGTGAGAGCTTCACTTTATGTAATGTATAAATTGTCAATTTGGCAATAGAATTTCAACCTGGCTTGCATCCGGTGTGGTTGTACATGTTAGCTTTCTCTGATTTTAGGGCAGAGTTACTACACTACACAGGAACTCACTTCTGAACTGTGTTCCTTATATTTACAATACATTCCCCTTCTCAAAATGAGCAAATATTTGCACAAAAACATACAAGTCTGTCAGTTTGAACATTAAATATCTTGTCTTTGTTGTGTATTCAATTGAATATAGGTTGAAGAGGATCTCCAAATCATTGTATGCTGTTTTTATTTACATTTCACACAACGTCCCAACTTCATTGGAATTGTTGTTGTAGTTTAGACTACAGAACTCAGGGATTAAGCATGCCCACATAGGGCATATACAGTTGTATGCAAAAGTTTGGGCACCCCTGACGATTTCCGTGATTTTCCTTTATAAATCATTGGTTGTTTGGATCAGCAATTTTCAGTTAATATATCATATAGCAGACAAACACAGGATATTTGAGAAGTGAAATGAAGTTTATAGGATTTACATAAAGTGTGCAATGCAATAATTCTTTAAACAAAATTAGGCAGGTGCATAAATTTGGGTACCCCAACAGAAAAAATACATCAGTATTTAGTAGATCCTCCGTTTGCAGAAATAACAGCCTCTAAACGCTTCCTATAGCTTCAATGAGAGTCTGGATTGTGGTTGAAGGTATTTTGGACCATTCGTCTTCACAAAACATCTCAGGTTTGTTGGTTTCCGAGCATGGACAGTCCGCTTAAAAATCACACCACAGATTTTCAATAATATTCAGATCTGCGGACTGAGGTGGCCATTCCAGAACATTGTACTTGTTCCTCTGCATGAATGCCTGAGCAGATTTTTGTTGTCTTGTTGAAAGATCCAGCCCCGGTGCAACTTCAACTTTGTCACTGATTCATGAACATTGTTCTCAAGAATCTGCAGATACTGACTGGAATCCATGTGACCCTCAACTTTAACAAGATTCCCAGTACCTGCACTGGCCACACAGCCACACAACATGATGGAACCACCTCCAAATTTTACTTTAGCTACAAAGTGTTTTCTTGGAATGCTGTGTTCTTTTTCAGCCATGCATACTGTTCCTTGTTATGTCAACATAACTCAATTTTAGTTTCATTAGTCCACAGCACCTTATTCCAAATGAAGCTGGCTTGTCCAAATGTGCTTTAGCATACCTCAAGTGACTGAAAGGCTTCCTCTGCATTACTCTCCAATACAGCATCTCCTTGTGCAAAGTGCACTGTATAGTTGAACGATGCACAGAGACACTATATGCAGCAAGATCATGTTGTAGGTCTTTGGAGCAGGTCTGTAGGTTGACTATGACTGTTCTCACCATCCTTCGCTTCAGCTTATCTGAGATTTTTCTTGGCTTGCCACTTCAGGCCTTAACTAGTACTGTGTCTGTGGTCTTCCTTTTCCTCAGTATGTTCCTCACAGTGGAAACTGACATCTGAAATCTCTGAGATAGCTTTTTGTATCCTTCCCCTAAACCTTGAACAATCTTTGTTTTCAGGTAATTTGAGAGTTGTTTAGAGGCTCCCATGTTGCCACTCATTAGAAGAGATGCAAAGAGGAGAAACACTTGCAAATGGCCACCTTAAATACCTTTCTCATGACTGGATTCACCTGTGTAAGGAGGTCAAGGATTAATGAGCTTCCCAAACCAATTTTGTGTTCCAATAATTAGTGCTAAATGTATTCAAATTGATAAAAAGACAAGGGTGCCCAAATTTATGCACCTGCCCAATTTTGTTTAAATAATTATTGCAGACCTTCTGTAAATACTAGAAACTTCATTTCACTTCTCAAACATCAGTGTGTTCGTCTGTTATATGATATATTTAACTGAAATTTCTGATCCAGACAACCAATGATTTATAAAAGAAAATCATGAAAATTATCAGGGGTGCCCAAACTTCTGCATCAAACTGTGCAACTTCATCTTGTTACCCAATTAGGCCTTAATTCTGATAGCTGCAAGACATGCAATGGCACATACATAGGGCTGAATAACTTCTGGAATAGGTAAGTAGGCCCACACCCATATCAATTTTCATTTTATGTCTCAGCAAGAACTTAAAATTCTGTTCTTACAAGGGAACCAATGAAGGGGACGCCCAACACAGGAGTGACATGATCTAATGATTTCCTAGTTCAAGATGGGGTTGTGGTCTCACTGGCCTGCAACTGTTGCTGATAGGTTGGAAACACAACTTTGTGACAAAACATGCGAATTAGTGACAACATTACCATTGGGAATTTCACTGAATTAGTACTTACAACACGTTAGCGCATGTCGCCTGAAAGTCTTGCTGAGTATCACACGGACTGGCCCCAAAAAATCTGGCCAAAAATCGTGAGTAATCTGCATACATATTAAGGTAATGGACTGCATTTTATAGCGCTTTTCCATCTGCATCAGATGCTCAAAGCGCTTTACAAACAATGCCTCACATTCACCCCGATGTGAGGGTGCTGCCATACAAGGTGATCACTACACACCAGGAGCAATAGGGGGATTAAAGACCTTGTCCAAGGGTCCTTAGTGATTTTCCAGTCAGGCTGAAAATTAAACCAAGGATCTTCTGGTCTCAAGCCCACACCAGAGAGGCAGGAGAGAAACCAAAGTGAAGCAGTGCAAGAGCAGGCTAACAGACAAAGAACAAATGTAACTATACCGGAAGAAGTGTTCGGTAATGAATGTTGTAAATAAATATAAGGCATAGAAACTCACCATTTGTACACCATTTGGTGTGACCCTTTGTCTGTTTACCAACTGCCGTGCAGTTAATTGGTCATTTAGGTTATTAACATGATGCGGGTTCAGTCCTACGCTTTTTGACTACAGTTGAGGAGTTGCGTAGGAAAGTTCAACACGTGACAGATCCATTTCCTTACCAGGAAAACACACTTCTCTGTGTTCCCTGTCAGTGGCAACATACAAGCAGTTGGTGCATTTGTGCCTTAAAGGCAGTGGAAGGTGAAGTCTGATTGGTTGATTTTGTGCTTTGCCCACGGCACACCCATGACTAAAGAAAAGGATAAATCCAACCCCTTTGCAATAATCGCTTGTTTCTGTGCATTCTTGATGGCACTAAGAACTTGGAAATGCCGCATATCTATCTGTGCCATGTCTTATATGTCTACTGTCTCAACCCTGATTGGTTGATATGTTAATGGTCCAATGACTTTATCCAGTCAATTTGTGCACAGGGCTCTAGTGTGTGCTCTGATATTGTGTTGTGTAGACAGTAATGATGACACACCACAAATGGGTTTGCACCACAAGTTATAGACCATGCACTATGGATCATCAAGATAGGGCCCTAAGGTTTTCCTTGATGATTAGAAGACTGTACACATTTGTTATGGCTCTTCTCACATGGGTGAGATGTAGAGCTAGTCTTCTGTAATAATTCCATCTTCTTGGTCACAGTGAAGCACAGGTTCAACCTTCGTGTTCGACACAATATAAGAAGTTTGAGAAGAAACGGTGTCACAGATAAAGTCCACTGCGACCTTGACCTCACACAAATACAGTCAGTTTGATGTTTGGACCTCGGCATATAAGCTAACTTTTAATGCGAGTAGTGTATTTATAGCAAGTATGATATACACTTTTGTAGTACTGTGAGTGTGAATTAACGATTGACATGCTTATGTAGTGTGTGTGTGTGTGTGTGCGTGTGTGTGTGTATGTGTGTGTGTGCGTGCGTGTGTGCGCGCTGACCTGAGCGCTCTCTCCAGTTTACAGTCAGCTCTATCCTTGGCTCATTCTGTTCTGTATCTGCATAAGATGTTCCTTTTACTGCAGGCAACTGAGGAAAATCTGACAAATTCAAAGAAACAGAAGGACAACTTGGCATGATCATGGATTAACACAATGCAATGACAACAGTCATTTCTGATGTTCTGTGGGTTTAATCAAAGTAACACAGCTTGACATTTACTGTCCAATGTAACTGGAGGCACTTTGTGCTTCCAGTTCAATTCAATTTATTTATATAACACCAAATCACAACATAAAGTCACCCCAAGGTGACTTAAAGTCAACAACATAAGTCACCCCAAGGTGACTTATGTTGTGTGTAATGTCTAACTGTACCAACTTAAAAACAGAATTGCAAATGCAAAAATCCTCGTGGTGCTAATTCGTATTACTATCCCTTGGATTGACTGAGAAATTGTCGTAAGGTTTCTGTATCACCTTGTCATGTTTTTGTTTATTCTAAGCATTTATCACTTCAGTGCTAACCAACATTTTCATAACAGTAGAAATTTAAGTAGTACTAAGTTGTATATAGGCCTTGAAGCCTGTTGGTGCCAGTCTTTATCTCTGGATTCTGTAGTGTGCAGCAGATGAGGGTGTATGACTCTGCCTGGATAGACACCAGTCCAACACAGGTTACTTTCACAGCCAAGTCTGGTACTCATTTACCGCTGGGTGGGCTGGGACAATGCAAATAGACAAGTCGGTGATGGGATTCAAAATCAGTTCCACATATTGGCAGGCCAGCTCATTATCCAATAGTTTAAAAGGCTTGAATAATAAATGTATTATAATCCACTTTCTGTCCAATATTTCAAAGTGCTTTAATTTAAATGATTTCATTGATTTTGTGAAGCACTTTGTCATATTCAGGGTCACGAGGGGTTGCTGGAGCCTATCTAGCAGCCACGGAGTGAAGGCTGAGATACAGCCCGGACAGGCTACCAGTCTATCACAGGGCCAACACACAGAAATGTAAACACGTTAAATCTCTCTTTCGCACCTGTGGCCAATTCAGAGTTTACAATTCATCTAACATGCCTGTCTTTGAAAGCTGGAGCAGCCGGAGCAGCCAGAGAGAATCCACATAAACTGGGAGAACATGCAACTCCACATAGAAAGGAACATGGGGGAAGTGGAAATTTCCTGTATATTCGTATTGTCAAGTGTGTCGGTAGCATGGCCTAAGCAGCGAGTCACCCCATTGAGTCTGGTCTGCTTGAGGTTTCTTCCTCAAATCATCAGAGGGAGTTTTTCCTTACCACTGTTGCCCGTGTGCTTACTCTAGAGGTTGGTAGGTTAGACCTTACTTGTGTGAAGCGCTTTGTTGTCATTGGCACTATATAAATTGAAAAATAAATTGAAATTGAAGTGGTCCAAGGACCTTCTTGTTGTGAGGCAACAGTACTCACCACTAGAACAGAACCTTTGTCATTGCACATATATGCATACAACGAAATGTCCTCTGCATTTAACCATCCTAATTACAGTTAGAGCACAATCTAACCACTAGGAGCAGTGGCCAGCCACAGTCCAACCCCCGGGGACCAACTCCAGATGCAGACACTGCCTTGGTCAGGGCAGAGAAATAAGAATTTTTTTTTTTTTTTGATTGTGGGGTGAAAACCGGAATGCCGGAGGAAACCCACACAGACACGGGGAGAACATGCAAAGTCCACACAGAAAGGCTGGAAATCAATTCCACAACCTTCTTGCTGTGAGGCATCAGTGCTAAGGGCCCGGTCCCACTGGGGAGAGGATTAAGTACGCATGAATTGAGTATACAAATTGCGGGCATTCGTTGTCATCCGCAACAAAATTGGCCAAAAATGACAAATGTCTTGGTATGAATTACGGATATATTAATAATGTATAGCGAATATATGACGAAAAATCACGGATGTATAACGCATGTATTGAGAATACATCACACACGTGTGCCGGCAACAGCGGTTGTATTGCGCATGCATGGCATCTGCATTGCGGTCATCACAGAAGCGCACTCGGGCCTGTCGGCGTTACTATTCACACCAACACCACAGCCTCCGGAGCAATTGCTGGACTTGGACACATTGATTCGTATGTTGTTGGATGGCAGTCTTTGGGGATCCATAACTACATCTACATAACTACAGCTGGACTGGCAGTGACTGGCAGGTATGTCGATTTAGTTTGTGATGTGGACATGATAGACACGCTATATATCCGTTTTACACACTGTCCCAGTCCACTGCTAAGCCACAGTACCCCGCCAGTTGTGGATAACGGTGGATATACAGTGCATAGATTGAGTATGTATTGTGTATGTAAGGCGGATGTTATCCGCAACCAAAATTTTGTGCAGCTCAAAAATCCTGGCAACGGAAATACGTGCCTCTGCGGATACTTGCGGACATGTGCGGATGTCGGCCGACTCGTACAAGCATGTTTTACGGATATTGTGGATGTTTGGCGAATATGAACCAATTTTGTGCACAATTCATATGCAAATCTTCCTAAACGCCAGTGGGACAGGGCCCTAACCACTAAACCATCGTACCACCCCTTCCACACTTCTCTCCTTAATCCTCATCACTTCTGTATCTTTCACCAACATGGTCACTGAGGTCTGCTCCAATCACCACTCTTTCATGCTTGGGTGAACTCTCTACCACCTCATCTAACTTATTCTAGATATCTTATTTCTCCTTCAGATCACAACCTTTCTGTGGGGCATATGCACTGCTATCATTCATCATTCATTCATTTAATCATCTTAATCATTCATTTTGTATGTCCACTTATTCTACTTAGGGGTCACACTGGAGCTGAAGCCTATCCCAGTGGTCACTGGACACCAGGCAGGGTATACCCTGGATAGGCCACTGGTCTACAGCAGGGCCACATAAAGACAGACAAATGCATTCACATGCTCACTCATACCTATGGTCAATTTAAAGTTTCTACTTCACCTAACCTGCATGTCTTTGGAAGTGGATGGAAACTGGAGCACCCAGAGAAAACGCACGCATGCATGGAGAGAACATGTAACCTTTACACAGAACGGGCCTTTCAGCTACCACCAGTTGTTTGTCAGTAACGACTCACCGATTATTGCCTCGTTTTTTGCTTAAAACGGCCTTGTTTCTGCTTAACTGACCAGGTTTTACCTTGTCATCTGATTAACTATCAGATGACAAGATCACTGTGGGTGAAGAGACTCAGTCTCAGACGTGCTGCTGAGCTCCGAAATGACGCATGCGCAGTGAAGGCAGGGCGGACCGTTTGGTCTGTGACATCAGATCACAAATGTGACATGTACCTTGTTTCCACGTGTATACTGGACAAATTTACTTTGTCTACTTTTGCAGCCCACACATACCATTCATGGAACAATGTGGACCTGGCATGCTGCTTTAAGGGCAAGATATAAACATATCTTACAAAAAGTGGCTAAGTGTGAACTTTGACCAGAAGATTTGACATGGTTATGGTGCATTCATGTTGATAATGCTTATTTGGCTTATTAATACCAAAAACAAGATAAACTATTTATTCTTGTGTTTATCTGTGGATTGCAAATCAGCTTTAGAGGTGCACACCACTACCTCCTGAATCAGGCTGTGTGGAATAATGCTATTAATTATTCTAACTCGATACAGTATAGAACATGGGACAATAAAATGAAAATTTAAATAATCAAATTGTGCAATAAATATCTTAACACTTAGAAAACAGAGGTAAAATTCCAGCATCTGTGGGGGGTGGGGGGTTGAGAAGTGGTAGGTGTTGAGGCAGATTATTTTATGTTACAGAGGTCTCAAACAAGTTCTGTCAGTCATAAATTCTGCTGAAAACAGGAGAAAATCTAGGACACATCCATTTCAGGAGAAGAAAAATCAGCATGATGCAGCTGTGTCGCAAGGTATGTACTCATTATTTGTTACTTAGTTTGTCTAGTCTGGTTTACACTTGAATGTTTTTTTTAACACACAGTCAGCTGTTTTTGTGGGTGCGCTCTAACTGGCACAACCAGAAAAACGGCTGACTGTAAATCTCTTCAAAATAAGGAAAATATTAATTATGTGCCCCCCACGGTGGCCCAGTAGGGAGGGTAGCGAGAATTGTATACTCGACAAGGTGTGAGTTTTAAGCAGTGGTGGGCACAGCTAACCAAAAAGTTAGCTTTGATAACCATTAATCCGATAACTGAAAAGTTATCTTTTATGACACTAAACCAATAAACTACTAAAACAATTATCTTTATTACAGATAACCGATAACTTTTAGCACTGATTCAGACACGGCCACATCAGATTACACTGTCGGCTTCTGATAAACCAGTTTCACTTTAAGCGCCGCAGGGTCTGCTGGGTAAATTCAAGGATCAGAAACACAAAAAGAATGCATGAAAAATGAATGAATAAAAAATTAAACCCCAAACACAGTCATCATCTTTCAAAAGCAGTAAAACACAGTATTAGAAGTCACAGTTTATCTCGGTATTAGATACACTGTCATTTATGAACTAAAAGCTGATGCTTTTTCACACGCTTTGAACGCTGCGGCTTAAATAACCGAAATACATCCATTAATGCATTGATTGGCAGAGTAAAAGAGATGTAGTAAATACAAATTCTTACCTGTAAGTTTCAGTGGGGTTCATTAAATTCTGAAGAAATAATCCACGTAAAGCATCCTGATGATCCAAAACAATGTCTTAAGAAAAGTCCCTCTGTAACACAGCTGCGCTGTGAGATCTCCTCTCTCCCACTGAGTCTTGGCGATTAAATAATGCTGTCAGCCACAAAGAAATAAAATAATGTTAAAATTAGTCTGTTTTGTTTCTGCGTCGAGCAGACGGTAACGCTCACTGTAATGTCCAAAGTGAACCTGAACTACACTACTCACAGTGCTCTGTGCGTCGACCGGCCAATCACGTTTTTTGCACTTGATGACGTTATCAGCAAGCGACAGCCACAAACACACAACACATGGTCTAAAATGTTTGATTTTAGGGTTTACAAATGTTTTGGACCATTAAACATTGCTCACTTTACCAGCAAAATAATGTTAGCAGACTGAAAGTGATCGTAACTAAATTTATCAGAAGATAATTGGTCCGTTGATTGTTTTAAAAGTTATCTGAAAAGCTAATCCGCTAGCAAAAACATTAGCTTTAATAATTATCGGTTATCGGATTCACTGAACTGTGCCCACCACTTGTTTTAAGTGTTAATTTAAACACTGTGAAATGAAAATGTTTGTCAACAACAAACCTTTCTGCAAAGTTGGAGCACAATAAGCAAAGGTTCTTCGTTAGTCTATGAATGCACAATAAGGCAGGACCTGAGAACACAGGGCTCATGCCAGCACGTAAGGCTCAACATGTTCACGGGATAAAGGGCTGAACAACCATTTAGTAGTGTACGTGCCAGAAGCAATACTTTGAAATCTGCCCCCATAGGAACAGGGAGTGATGGGAGACCAAGGCTGGAGTATCATGATTGAATTTTCCAGTTCTGGTCACAACTCTAATAGCTGCATTATGAATCATTTGAAGACTTCTTATACTACTGTAATGTCAACCAGAGAATAAATCATTACAGTAGCCAATTCTAGAAGACACAAAGGCCTGAACCAGAACCTCTGCATCAGCCATAGGCAGGATCAATTTGATCATTACAACATTACACAGGTCAAAAAGTCACTTGTCACTAGTCATTTGTCTAATATGCAGGTCAAAAGATTAAGACTGCTCAAAAACAATCACGCTCAATTTAATTTTCAATTTATTTCAATTTCATAGTTTATATAGCACCAAATCACAACAATGCTGCCTCAAGGAGCTTCACACAAGTAAGGTCTAACCTTACCAACCCCTAGAGCAAGCACACAGGTGACAATGGTGAGGAAAAACTCTGTCTGATGATACTGTGAAAGAAACCTCAAGCAGACCAGACTCAGAGGGGTGACCCTCTGCTTAGGCCATTCTAATAGTTACAAGATTTTGCAAAGTTTTACAAAACAGAACATAACACAACAAAAGATGAATTTGATGAGAAGTCCATACAGGTGTTCAGTCCACAGGCAGGGGTCATCCATCATGCCATTCACACCTAGATTTTTAGCTCAAAAGTAGAAAATTAGGTGACGTTCAAGTATTCTATACTAATCTTCTTCAGTACTTGTTTTATTGGCTTACTGCATGCTCTAGGAAGAATTCAGGAATGTTTCCACCACATGAAACTGGGATCATCAGTCTCAAGACACAAACAAACAGAGAAACAAAAAGTGTCCAGAGAGCACATACCTTTGCCTAAGTACATAGTGTTAAGTACATATTTTACCCCTTGGTTCCATAAAGAGAAACCAGAGGCAGAAGAAAAAATATAGGAATCATGAGCTTTGGGTAATAACCGAAATAACAAGATCGCAGATGCAAGTGGCAGAAATGAGGTTCCTCCATTGGGTATCTGGGTTTACCCTCGGGGACAGGGTCAGAACCTTGAATATCTGGGAGAGACCCAGTGTCGCAGACCTAACTGTTCGCCTCGCCCTACCTGCACTGCGCAAGTGCCATTTCGGAGCTCTGAGACAGATTGTCTTCACCCAAAGAGATCAAATGGATTAATGGGATTATTAACCATTAGATGACAAGTTAAAACCTCTTAAATCATTCTAAAGTCAGTTTAAGCAGAAACGAGGCGATACTTGGTGACAGTTTGAAATGGCCGATGCACAGTGAATGCATCAGCTAGCAGCTCGTGTAGCTGCAGTGCTCTGATCGCTTCCTTCGTCTTTTATGATGAAATAATGCTGAATTTATGTGGGAATGATTGTTGTACAAAAGCTTCAGATATGTCGCTGAGACAGATGATGACTGGAGTGTAGTTTTAAGCAGAAACAAGTTGATAATCTGTGAACCGCGGCTAATGACGTATGCCCAGTGAAGGCAGGGTGGACCGATTTTTAGGGTGGACCATTCGGTCGGCGATACCGGGTGAGTGTCGCTGCTTATCCACAACAAAAGAAACCAACTGAGGTGGTTTGGGCATCTGGTGAGGATGACCCCTGGATCTCTCATTCTGAGATGGCATTCCCAGATGGCTTGGGAATGCCTTGAGAATCCCCCCTCCCCCGCAAGAGTTAGAGGAATTAGCCAAGGACTGGGAAGTGTGGGATGAGGTGCTTGGTCTGCTGCCACAGGGACCTGGATGAGTGACAGAGAATGAATGAATGAATGAAAGTACCATTAAATAGAAATAGATCTTTTTTCACATTACAAGATATATTTGATATCTTGTAATGTCAATACCTGATATTTTTCATGGGGTCTACATATTAATTTTGAAGAAATTAGTTGGAATTGGCAAAATCGTCCTTTCTTGCCATGTTTAAGAAAAAAAAAATCCCTTTATCTGGATCTGCGTCCAAAGTTAATGATTTCCTCCTTAGGTCATAACCCACTTTTCACCTAAGTTACAAAAAATGAGTTCAGTAATTTTTGCATAATCCTGCTAAAAGAGACAAGCAGCACTGAAAACATTGCCTTCTTGCATATTTAATAAAGTTGAGAATCATTTTGTAAGTGGCAGCATTTGGAGCCGTTGAACAGGTGATGTGAAAACAATGATGTTTGCTGAAAGCTGGGCGAGTTGTGCAATGGCAGAGACAATAAGCAGACATAAGCAGTTAGAGAGTACTCTGTCGCAAGGAGTCAATAATAACGGGACTGCGGCTGAGGTGACCCTCAGGCTCTGATTGAACGTCGCAAAGAGTCTGCCCAGAGGCTTCGCAACAGGTGACAGACATTAGCAATCAACACAGTCAGTGACTCAGGTTGGTCAGTGGTGCCCCAGAGAAGGCAGAAAGAAGAGGTTTTCCCACACAACACACAACAGCAGTCATTAGAAACCTTGTCTGACAATGTGACTAAACAGATACTCGTCATACAGGAAAAGTTTTTCTAACTCTCCCCAATGGATGTTATTTTTAGTAAGTAAAATAAAAATTGTTATATATTTTTTATTATCTGTCATACAGCAGTCAGGATTGTCACTATGGCTTTGTTAATACTGAATGTTTCGTTATTCTTAGCCAAATGGCACCAAACCACATTGAAATACAGTAATACAATGCAAAAAAAAAAAAAAAAGTATAAATATTTTGATGCTATTGTGCTGAGAATGTTCAGGTAGCGATGGGCTTGTTAATCCTGATGGGTGTGAGTCTGAGGCCTGCTGAGAAAACCTAGGCCTAGCTGTTAGCACAGTACCTGATTCTGGGGCTGCCGGGCCTGCCAGGGCGTCCTCTGAAGCCGCTTCGCTCCTCTGGATTATCCGATCGGCTCTCCTGCAGTGCAGTCTGCAACTGAAAAATCTTTGCTCCTGGATGTTCAGCTATTGAACCACAGAAGGAGGCAGTGCAGAGAGAGGAGGAGAAAAATCAATCCAGTACATAGAGCCTATCGGCTTTGTGCAGCCAAGCTGCTCACTGCATGGCGGAGCCTCAGATGCACCATTGCTTTTCTGCTCAGAATTCTCAGAATTAAAGCCACCCAACCCATGGTGCCGTCCATCATGATAAGGCTATTTTACTGCCTCAAGGAATTTTATTCCTCATATGAGAGGCGAAGCATACAACCAGATTTTTAGAAACACTTGTTTTAAAGGAGATGCTTCACATTTATGTGGCAAATAAGACATTTATTGAGATTAGAGAAATTCAGTTTTTATTGGGAACAAGCCCAGGTGATCAACACCTGCTTGAAGACGAGTAAAGAACAACTGACGTGTTTGAGGAGTCATACCATTTAAAAAGTCCACAAGAATTTGACCTAATAGTTTGTGTTCTTTAAAAGAATTACCAATGAAATCATTTGATAAGAATTGTCTGATTATGTTAGATAAACAATGTGGGGAAAACAGAAAGAAAAAACAACTAATCTTATAAGTAAAATATTACAGCAAATTTACTGGCAAAAAAAAGGACAAACACAGATAAATGGAGCAAGCACACTGGAAAACTGCACACTGCACATCTAAACAAATGCAGTAATCTTAATCCCTGTCTTCTTTTTAGTATAAATAGATTATCTCATGCTTTCTAAGGGAGGTCCTTAATTTTGGAATTAAGGTTAATGTCACCTACCGTATCTTGATAAGAAATGTTATAATTTTTAAAACTTTTATCAGTTTTAACTACATCAAAGTTGGTCTGTGAAACATCCACCTAAAGGCTATAGAAGCCTTATTTAAGACTGTAATCAGATTACTAGTGGTTTTACTAGTACGGATGTGTATCCTAACGTCTTATATATAAAATTCACTTGCTGCACTTGCAGCCAAATTTGCTTGTTTTAAGTGGAAGCATTCTTGTATATAGAAAGACAGGATTTAAATTTGACATGGCATTTTTTGCAGTGTGGGAAAAAATGATCTGACCAGTAACTACACCCCAGTATAAACGGTTCACTAATTAGTCCAACCTCACTTTGCTATATTCCATGAGAGGAAGGGATAGAGTCAGGGGGAGCGATAGAGAGACAGAGAGAGAAGGGGAAGAGGAGGGAACATGTTAGAAGGAGAGGGACGACAGGAAAAGAAAGACCACCAGACTTAGCTTCATGCAGACAGTAGCTTTCATCCCGCGTGGCTTTCGCTGCTGCAGAATCTTCATTCCAAAGCGAATGCACCATACAAGATGGAGATCCAGAATGGAGCCGTTATTTAAAACAAGATTTCAGCATCTGCAGACATTCTGGTGAATATTCCACATAATCATCTAAGCCATGGAAGACCCCCACCCCCCCAAAAAATGTTTGTGCCGCTGAATGTTTCTGCCACTCATGTTAAGTCAAACAGAAGAGCTTGGCGGGTATTCCTGGATTAAAAAACACCGATTATGCAGAAATCCATTTCACGGAATCGCGTAAAACATGTCTCATCCGTTAGCAGTTTCTCGCGGTGTGCGATAACACTGGTCTTGCTTTCTTTCTCTCACAATCGCTCCCTCTCTCTCAATTCTCTCCTGCTAAACTGATCAATACTTCATTTAAATCCTGACATTAGCACATAACTACTGGAAAAAACGAGCGCAAGAATAAACACAAATGAGCTCCTCATAATTGATATACAACAGCGGTTTTAATACAGAGGGCTGAAAGAGTTCTTAAAAATAAAATGTGGAAAAACAAAGGTAAAAGTGCACGCACGAGTGTGAGGGCGAGGGCTGTACTGCTGTTTTGATTTGAGCTCTTGAGCCTCACACTAATCAATACACATTTAAATCCAGGCTGAGGAGCCATATCACAATATCTCATCAGAAAAAGGCAAACATGCAATCCCAATTATCATCTCAAATGATGAATGTAGACGAGACTCAAGTTGGATGCTGATGGCGCCATTTTTCATATTTATTCAGCAGAATTTTTACATTAGCACACATAATTGCCTAATATATATGCACACTCACACTTTTATCTATTCACATAATTCACAATGAGCCCAATCAATACTGGTCTCTCCATACTCTGTGCTCATAAAGTGTGTTTGCATTAGACCGTAATAAGCTGTGCAGAACACCCTGACAAGCCTACGCAATTTCCTGGTGCCTGTTCGTCATTAATCCTGGATATTTACCTGAGCAATGTGGGATCTATAGGCCTGGAGAGAGATCAGGTTGTCTTCCAATTTCTGGATGGTCTCATCTCTGCGGAGATAACCGGAAAGAAGCTGATCAGGTCGAGTTTTCTCCATTGTGAACACGGGGGAAGAGAAGCGAAGACAAGAGAGACGAGAGATGAGGATAGACGGGCAGAGTGTAAACCTAACACTGGGCGAGAAGTGGTGGAAATGGAGCCGAAAGCAATGGCTCGTGGGAACATGCGCCAATGTCGACCAATGAGCAATTAGGCAGACAAGGCTAAAGTTATTGATCAGGGGTTCAAGCTCTGTTCTGAGGGCTAACTAGCATGCCTGAGGTCGTGAGACAGTTGCTACAGCTTTGAACGGGGGAAGGATGTGCAGGAGAATGAGGGAGGAGGTGCAGAGATCCTTCTCTGCTCAGGTGGGTCCTGGACGTTACACCTTCACCTGCTATTGATTGCTGTTGATTAAATTAATAACACAGACGAGTTACTAATTTCAATTAAATTTTATTTATACAGTGCCAACTCACAGCACAAGTCACCCCAAGGTGCTTTATGAGGGCAAGGTCCAAATCAATGAACCTGCAGCAATAAGGTGACCAGTCTTCAGGCCACGAATAGCCAAGTGGCCTCTGTGTGTGTATAGAGGGTTTTCAATCACGTGACCAATTTGCTGCAGGACAGGTGCCGTCTCCATTCTGGATTACAAGGAGGCTGGCGCGTGATAGAAAAATGGAGAGAAACTGGGAAGAGCTCAAATTTGCCGTTTGGTATGCTTATGTATTTTGGGTGAAGGATGAATACTGCAAAAACAGAAAGTTAATAGGACTAATATTTTAGCTAACATTAGCAAACAACAGTGAACAATGGATGTTTTGCTGCAATGCACCATGGGAGTTTGTGGTTTTAAATGTTGTTATTGTGGTTCTTGTTAGTTTAACCCCCAACCACCCACCTCATTTTGGCTTGTCAGTATCTCACTAATAAAAGTGACATTTCCCATCAATGGGATATACAGTGAGGAAAATAAGTATTTGAACACCCTTCGATTTTGCAAGTTCTCCTACTTAGAAATCATGGAGGGGGTCTGAAATTTTCAACTTAGGTGCATGTCCACTGTGAGAGACATAATCTAAAAAAATAAAAATAAAAATCCGGAAATCACAATGTATGATTTTTTTTAATAATTTATTTGTAAGTTACTGCTGCAAATAAGTATTTGATCCCCTACCAACCAGCAAGAATTCTGGCTCACACAGACCTGTTAATTTTTCTTAAAGAAGCCCTCTTATTCTGCACTCTTTACCTGTATTAATTGCACCTGTTTGAACTTGTTACCTGTATAAAAGACACCTGTTCACACACTCAATCAATCACACTCCAACCTGTTCACCATAGCCAAGACCAAAGAGTTGTCTAAGGACACCAGGGACAAACTGTAGACCTGCACAAGGCTGGGATGGACTACAGGACAACAGGCAAGCAGCTTGGTAGAAGACAACAACTGTTATGATTATTTATTAGAAAGTGGAAGAAACACAAGATGACTGTCAGTCTCCCTCGGTCTGGAATTCCATGAAAGATCTCACTTTGTGGCGTAAGGATGATTCTGAGAAAGCTCAGAACTACACAGGAGGAGCTGGTCAATGACCTGAAGACAGCTGGGACCACAGTCACAAAGATTATATTAGTAACACATGATGCTGTCATGGTTTAAAATCCTGCAGGGCAGCAACGTCCCCCTGCTCAAGCCACCACATGTCCAGGCCCATTTGAAGTTCACCAGTGACCATCTGGATGATCCAGAGGAGGCATGGGAGAAGGTCATGTGGTCAGACAAGACCAGAATAGAGCTTTTTGGAATCAACTCCACTTACCATGTTTAGAGGATGAGAACAACCCCAAGAAAACCATCCCAACCGTGAAGCATGGTGGTAGAAACATCATACTCTGGGGGTGCTCTTCTGCAAAGGGGACAGGACGACTGCACAGTATTGAAGGGAGGATGGATGGGGTCATGTATTGGGAGATTTTGGCAAACAACCTCCTTCCCTTAGTAAGAGCATTGAAGATGGGTCATGGCTGGGTCTTCCAGCATGACAATGACCCCAAACACACAGCCAGGGCAACTAAGGAGGGGCTCCATAAGAAGCATTTCAAGGTCCTGGAGTGGCCTGGCCAGTCTCCAGACCTGAACTCAAAAGAAAATATTTTGAGGGAGCTAGAGAAGATCTGTATGGAGGAGTGGACCAAAATCCCTGCAGCAGTGTGTGCAAACCTGGTGAAAAACTACAGGAAACGTTTGATCTCTGTAATTGCAAACAAAGGCTACTGTACCAAATATTAACATTGATTTTCACAGGTGTTGAAATACTTATTTTTTTTTAGATTATGTCTCTCACAGTGGACATGCACCTAAGATGGAAATTTCAGACCCCTCCATGATTTCTAAGTGGGAGAACTTGCAAAATCGCTGGGTGTTCAAATACTTATTTTCCTCACTGTACAGGCTTAGAAAGGGTTAAGAGTGTTGTTAGTGTTATTGATTTATTGTGTTTTTGTAGTTCAGTTGGTTTAGTCAGTTTAGTTAAGTGTCATGTTGCTGTTACCATGAATGAGAAGTGTAGTGCGTTTGATGTCTCTGTTTGTGGGTGTGTAAAAACAGAAGCACCTGCTTGCAGCATAATGCAGAAAAGACAAAAAGCTCTGTGTGCGTGTGTATAACTTTGCTCATGGACAAAGTGGGGAGAGCTCACATTTGCCGTTTGGTATGCTTATGTATTTTGGGTCAAGGATAAACGCCACAAAAACACAACATTGAAAGGAATAATATTTTTGGAGAAACTACGGATGTTAGCAAAGAACAAAGAACAATGCACATTGATAATTACATTCTGGACTCACATGCGATTCCAGCAGCGGGCAGTGGTGGGCACAGATAACCCAAAAATTTACTTCGATAACAGATAATCAGATAACTGAAAAGTTATCTTTGATAAAGATAAACCGATAAACCACCCAAAAATGTATCGGAAGTTACAAATAACCGATAACCGATAAATTCCAGTATTGTCTCTGGTACATTTGCAACTACTAACAAGCTGAATTTGAGTTTTAACACCACGATCGCTTTTGGAAGCATCAAAAGCGACGAAAGACCCAAACAATGAGCCAGCGCTTCTATGTTTGATCATTCTGCCCCTGCTGGAAACTATACGGGTACATCACAGAAGGACCCTGAGAGCAGCCACAAAGCCAGCTCTCTACCAGTCACAATGCTCCGGTCAGGCGGAGGTCTTGAAAAATAAAGGCAGACTGACTTATGGTTTTGTGTGAATACTGATAGAATAACTCCATTAATGTCAATTCTGTCATTTGTAAAGTTAAAGTTAAAATATAACATATATCTTTTAATGTTGAATAATGCACTAATTCTGAGGTTTTGTAACAAACACAGACAGATCGCAAAGGATTCTGGGTAAAAGTGCCTCTGCTAAACACTGATTGGTTCATTCATGGTCATTCATTATGTAAACCAACACGTTAATGTGACGTGTGTCGTGTGTTGGTGTTTACAGATAAATATGCTTTTGTAAAATATTCCATATTTCATTTGTAAAAACAGGCATTTTTACGGAGCCCTGGAAGTGTCATCGCAAAATGTTTTGCATGTGGAGAGAATGTGCGCACGTTTTATTATATAATTGTGCACACGTTTTATGATGTTGTAAAACGTGCACTCAATATTGTCTTGACATATAAATGTTGGCTTTACACTGTGCGAGTTTTGGCCCTTTTCAGATGATTTTTCATTCGTGCCAGAATTTTTTGGACCAAGTTTCAGGTTAATCGCCGTCCTGCATCGTGTAGTGTACATGGAGTAACAAGCTGCTTTTAACATCTCACGACCACCTCCTGATCGCTGATCGTATGGTCGAATGAAAATCAAACCTGTTTGATATTATTCTGGTCGGCTGTCGTGAGGGTTTCCTGCTGCTGAAGAGCTACAAGCGTCCAACCGCTCGCACTGTGCATGTGCAAACACCGCAGAGCTGTCTTGTAATGTTTTTTTGTTGTTGTTGTTGTTTTGTTTTTAAACTTAATTTGTAAAAAAAAAAAAGCCATTTGCAAAGCCAAAAAGTTGATTTGACAACCACCTGATATAACCGGGTCAAAATAAATAGAACACTGCCATCTACTGGTGCCCAGACGCTTAGTGCGAATACTGCCATGAACACTACTGGCCAGTAGATGGCAGTAGAGACTTTGAAAACTTGCCACAACAAAATTCCAGATAATCCGTGTCTGCTATATTTAAGATGCGTGGAATTTAATAAACGCAGACACAATAACGCCTATAAACCCAGAGAATATATTCACAAACATTTTAGGCACTAGAGTTTAATGCTGTTGTCCGTAGAGCCTGATCAGAGTGTTTCAAATGCATTTCTCATGTCGTGAACGTACTGAGATTACCCTGTTCTACCCATAATGCACTGCTGGGCACAACATATATCCACACTAAAACCTTAAAAATTAGTGCATTACTTTAAAACTAAAACATATATCTGACATCTTCACTTTATATAACTTCAGACATGACATTAATTTAAGCAGTGGGCGGTAAATTATGTATATATTATAAATTCAATTTAAGTATGAAATATAATTGTAAATTCAGTAAAAATATATGGATGCACAAGAAAGTGAAAACACTTATTTCCAGTGGAGTCCATTCAAAAATCAAATGAGAAAATAGAAGTAATAATAAAATAATAATAATTATACTGCTAATAATATTAGCGTGTATATGATAACAAGAATGTAAACAATTCATAAATACATTAAGACAGTAACTTAACATAAAAACATTATGCAATTAACATGAATTAAAAGAGCTGAGTTCTTCTTCTAAGAACTGTTGAAATCTAAGAGCTAAGGTCCTAAAAACATTTTGGACTCACCCGCAATTCTATCTCATTATAGAAACTTTGCATAATTTATTACCACCCTTGAAAAATGTCAGCTACTTATTTTATAAACCTACCCAATCTAGAGCCCATGGATCCCCATGGGCAACACGATAGTATCTGTATAGTATAGTGCTTTGTATGTTACATCACATGGATTAATTCATCCCATTTGTGTTTAGAGTGCAGTTTGGTTCCATTTCGAGTGCAAATTTGGTTCCATACGTTTGGTACCACTGTACTCTGCACGTGACTGCGCGCACGCCCTTGTGCACGCACATGTGCATGCGAACTCACAAGCACACAAAAAATAAATCCACTACGCTGTCTGAAGGCTGTTTACAGAAAGAAAGAATGAAAAGTTGGACTAATTTATGAAATGATTTTTTTTCACTGCTGAGGATGTACACAGTCTTTTTTGGTAGTACCCGTGTGCACAAGCACCGACTTGGTTGCGTGTGTGCTCGTGTGCGGGGGACAACGAGCTAACGGACACTGCTAATTCTTGTAACACACACACACACAAAATCCACTCCGCTGTAAGCCATCTGGATGCATGAAGAACTGTTCAGATGAAAAGCTGATGTGATTTTTGGCTGGCCTGAGGAACTACACAAAGTCTTTTTTTTTCTTTCTTTTTTTTTATGGAAGTCCGAAGTCAGTGCACAGCATTACTGCACTACACGTCACAATTTGGACTTTAGCAGCAGCAGGACTTTAACACCAAAATGTAAGTCCCTTTTCTGTTGATTATAAATTAATAAAGTATCATATGACAAGGATCTATTTTAGCTGTTATATAAAACAAATAATGAATGTTTTTACATTCTTTCAATGGAATGAATATTTAATTCGATGAAAGCTGGAACAAACCATTCAACTCGGCTTTGCCTTATTGAATGGTTTGTTCCAGCTGTCACCTCATAAAATATTCGTACTATTGAACTCAAACATTCATTATTTGTATAATATATATATATATATATATATATATATATATATATATATATATATATATATGTATATATATATATATATATATATATATATATATGTATATATATATATATATATATATATATATATATATATATATATATATATATATATATATATATATATATATATATATATATATATATATATATATGTGTGTGTGTTATATATTTTAAATTCTTCATGATATTGATCATATTAGCATTTTGACTTCCTTTGGTGTGTACAGCTAAGTAGGCTAATTCAGCATATGGGTAGATGAGTGTCAATTTTGGTAACATGTTTTTATTCTGCCAAAAATAGCTCAATCTTGGCCCCTTTCACACTGGCATATTTGTAGAGCTGCGTACTGTGGCATTGTGTTTCATGTAAGTATGCCAGAAATGTGCGCGTATATGCCCTTTTTCAGTGTTCATAAATCTTGCAGCTGCGTGTGTTCGCTTTTTAATGTGTGCACACAGTCGCGTGTTGCCGCTAACCCGTTCACTCCTGTCGGCTGTGCAGAACACATTGTGCTTGTAAAACTGGACTGTATCATGAGCTTTTTACATTTTCATTACCAGTGGTGGGCACAGATAACCAAAAAATTGACTTCGATAACAGATAATCAGATAACTGAAAAGTTATCTTTGATAAAGATAAAACGATAAACCACCCAAAAATGTATCGGAAGTTACAGATAACCGATAAATTCCAGCATTGTCTCTGGTACATTTGCAACTCCTAACAAACTGAATTTGAGTTTTAACAACACAAGCGCTTCTGGTAGCATCAAAAGTGACAATAAACCCAAACAATGAGCCCACATTTCTGTCTTTGAGCATCTTGCCCCTTACTGGAAGCTCTTGTTTACTACACAGCTTCCAGCACAGACGCAAGCTGAGAGCAGCCATAAAGCCCAGCTCTCTACCATTCACAATGCTCTGGTCAGGCGGAGGTCTTGGAAAATAAAGCAGTGCTGACTTATGGTTTTGATTTATAAATAGCATTAATACCGATAGAACAACTCCATTAATGTCAATTCTGTCATTTGTACAAAGTTAAAATATAACATATATCTTTTAATGTTGAATAATGCACTAATTCTGAGTTTTGTAACGTGCACTCAATATTGTCTTGACACAAAAATGTTGGCTATTCGCCCTATTGACGTTTCAAATCCCACAAAACCTTGGAGAGTTCGCCGCACTGCGAGATCTCAGTAACATTGAGAACTGCATTGAGATGCTCTGATCACGCTGCACTTTAACCGTCCGCTGCACACTGACAACACCATTAACATCGCAACATAAAACTATTTTTATATTGTGCCTAAAACTCTCATGAATATATTCTCTGGGTTTATAGACACTGTTATTGTTTATTTTATGTAAACATGCGAGAATCACAGGCTGTCTCTCCATTATTTTCAATGGGAGCTGCTGTGAGCTACAATTGCTTCCTGTTCATGTCGTTCTGGGGGAAAGTGAAGTTTGCACTTTAACGTCTTGATTATTGTTCTTTACAACACTGTTTGTCCTCTTTGTACGAGACTAGTATATACAATATATCTGAAATTCGGTTTGCGTTTATTAAATTCCACGCAGACGTAACAGACACGGATTATTTGTTATAATTTGTTTTAGCAAGTTTTCAGGGTATTATGCAGCAGTCTTTTATTAACGTGATGAAAAGCATAAAAATACATTATTGTACTATAATATTAATTTACAACTGTCATCGTGTTGATTCTCTATATGTTGTTGACTGCAGTGACTCTCTGGCATGCAAGGGATTATGGGATACGTCAATAGGGCGAATGAACACTACTGGCCAGTAGATGGCAGTAGAGACCTTGAAAACTTGCCAAAACAAAATTCCAGATAATCCGTGTCTGCTACATTTAAGATGCGTGGAATTTAATAAACGCAGACACAATAATGCCTATAAACCCAGAGAATATATTCACGAGAGTTTTAGGCACTAGAGTTTAATGCTGTTGTCCGTAGAGCCTGATCAAACATATATCTGATATTTTCAGTTTATAAAACTTCAGACATGACATTAATTTAAATAACTTGTCCGACATTAGTTTGGTTAAAAGTTGAACCATAAATTAAAAATGTATGCCTCTGGATGACTTGGGTGATATTGCCCGCATATCAGTATGGGGTTAAGAGAAATTAGTTTTTTTTTTTTTGGTACCAGTTCTCCTTTGTCTACAGAAGATAGAGCGGTTTCTTCTTAAAGCAGCTATTCTCTGTTTTGCAGAGGGTAGAACTACACATCAGCTACGAAACATTTAACAGGTACGTGCTCAACTGATTTTAAGTTTTATAAATATTTGTAGCTGTTCAGCTTTATTTAAAATGTTATCGGACAAAAATTTATCGCAAGATAATTAGTCAGATAATGGTTTTTAAAGTTATCTAAAAAGATAATCCAGTAATGAAAACATTATCTTATAATGTTTAATCTTATAATGTATAATTATCTGTTATCGGATTATCGGAACTGTGCCCACCACTGTTCATTACTGCCACGTATGTAGCCAAAGCTGCTGTTTTCTTCCTCTGTGGAAGTGGGCTCTGTTCTCTACTGCACGGTGTGGTGCGGCTCAGAAACAGAGTCATTTAACATTATTATTATTATTATCATTATTTGTCTTGGTGGATCATTTTTATTGTGTACAGATGCTGCTGAGTCTGGCTGTGCTAAAGGCTGCTGTGAATGAAGCGCTGTGACTCTAAACTTTGAAAGCTCCGGTTGCTCCGATCAGGTCCACTGATTTGATCAGACCTGTTCGATCAGGTCGTCTGATGATCGCACCGACATGCAGCGACGAGGCTTTTATTTTAAAGTCACAGCAGTTATTGTTTGATGAGAGAGAGAGAGAGGGAGAGAGAGAGAGAGAGAGAGAGAGAGAGAGAGAGAGAGAGAGAGAGAATCCTTTTGGATTTCTGAGTTGAGGTTCGATTCCCTGTTCTGAGCTCACATGGGAGCTGTGGGCTTTGTGATCATGTTCTCATGTTTTCAGCTGATTCCTCTAGATTCACGCACTCAGTTTTTGGTTGTGTACAGGAGCGTCGTGTTGCATGCAGTAACGCTGTGCTGCGCAAGACCTGCTTAAAACTGTGTCCAGCGCTCTATGTCGAAGAAAATTAAACATGTTTAATTTCTTCCATCCTACGCGTGTAGCCCTCAAGATACTGCTGCACAGGGAGAAAAAACTCGACGTAGAGCTGCTAAACTCAGCGTAGATGATACGCCACAATAAGCAGCTATACAAATACGCCAGTGTAAAAGGGGCTTAAGGCAAAGTCATGCATGGTACCATACCAGAGTGTAAGTAAATCAATGTGCTTCAGTGGACAGAGTCGCCAGTACATTGCATTTTAATTCATGAAACAACAACACAGTGGCAATTAAAACAAAATTATAAAATGAAATCTGTATTCTTAACAAGCATTATATGTACTAATGCACATATTGTCTCTGCATTGATAATGGGATTTAAATCTGAAATTTTTATTTGATATAGACGCACATTTATGAAATGTCTAGCAGGTGCCGGTGTTCAGCCTGTCATCCATTTGATACGACTTAGGAACAGTAACCAACAATGCAGGTGTTGCAAAGATTGTGTTTGGATTTAGCCATCCTTAATTTCCGATACCACCAAGAAGAGCTGGTGTCATCCCAACCACACCTGTATATTATATAATTTCTGTTTGATCTTCCTGTTCTGTTGTATATTTTGTCCCATGTTTGGCGACATAGCAGGCATCATGTTTCTCTGCATGATTGCTAGATTAACTTGTTAGCTGATGGTCAAATGAATGGGGTCACTGCATCCAACAGGTGACAGGGATATTACAGAGAGGGAAACAGATGCATTTTCAATTGATAGTGCAACAGATAACTGAAACAATCATGCAAATGGTGATAAAAGCATCAAATTCGGCAGAAATACTCCTTAGACACTCCTTTTTTGAAAAAACTGATTGGCCACTTGACTTTTCAGTCAGTGGTCAGGTAGGGGTCAGTTAGAAGAATTATACAGAGGTCAAAATTAAAAGATGCTCCAATCATATTGAAAAATATTCCACATTATTTGCCTGATCATAAAGATTTCAAAAAGGTATAGTTTGGACTATCTGTGACTGAATGTTATGGAGTTATGGGGTAAAAACCTTTAGAACGGTGACAAAGCTCAGTTTCATTTTGTACAGGAGTCAGAAGTTAAAGATGCTCCAATTTTGGTAAAAAGTGATGCAAATTATTGGTTGAGCTAATAGGATTAATAAATGGAATAGTTTTGACAGTGTTGAATGCTTGGTCTCCAAAGTAAAGGTCAAACAAGGTCTATGTCTATTGGATTCTATGACATGTGACATATGTTACCCCGTAACGTGATTAGTAAGGATGATACATGGTCCAAACTATTCCTTTTTAAAACTGTGTTAACTCAACTAGTAATCTGCATCACTTTATACCAAAATTGGAGCAACTTTAGCTTTTGCCCCCTGTACAGACCGACACTGACCTTTGTCACCATTCTTGTTGTTTTTATCCCATAACTCCATAGAATTCAGTTACAGACCGTCCAAACCATACCTTTTTGGAATCTTTATGATCAAGCAAATAATGTGGCATAGGTTTCAATATGATTGGAGCATCTTTTAATTTTGACTCCTGTATAATTCTTCAATTGACCTCTACCTAACGCCAACTGAAAATTCAACTGGCCAATCGTTTTTTTCTAAAGAGGATTGTCTGAGGACTATTTCTGCCGAATTTGATGCTTTTATCACCATTTGCAGGATTCCTCTCTTATTTGCTGCACTATGATTAGCTGCATCAAAGTTAACCACTGGTAAATGATGGCATCCTCATTAATTTAGCGAGCTACAAGGTGATAGCATTACTGGACTGCAAAAATACAAGAGGCTATCAAGTATTTTTTGTCTAATTTCTCATCAAAATATCTAATTACATTTAATAAAAGACAAAATCACTTAAATGATAGTTCTGTAAGCTATAAAGACTTGTTTTTATGAAATCATCTTAAAATCTTGTTAAGTGAAAGTCTTGGAACATTTTGTTTTGAGTTGTTGCTGAGAAGAAATAGGCTTTTTTGACTCACTATCACATTTTTAATCTCTTGTGTTAATTGTATACTAGTATACTAGTAAAATATATATCAGAATTAGTTTTTGGACTGTATTTCAAGAAATTTTAAATAAATTTTCAATTGTTCTTTTGACAAATTTTTATTAAAAGGTGCTTTTATTTGAAACAAGTAAAAAAAGTATTGTAGTTAAAGGACAACTGCAGTCGGAATGGGGGGGAAACATATGCTGATGCCAGATATCTCCAGCCCTTGAACATATAACACATTATTTTCTGTAAGCCATTACCTTTTTACCAGACAAATAAGATGGTAGGGCTTATGAATAAAATAGAGAAGATACTGCACACAAATATCAAGGAAATGGTTGAATAAGCAGAATAAGAAGGTTGAGAATAAGAAAGATTACGCTTTCCTCTTTTGTGTCGCTCGTGCCTTCACGTACAACTGTTGTTTTGAAAATCGATTCTGATATTTCAAAAGAGAAAAGCATAATAATGAAAGGACACACACACACACGCACACAACATAGAGGAGATTGCTCATTCTTCACAGCTTCCATTGCCTCTGCATCAGAAGGACACCTTTAATATTTGGACGTTTCACGTCACTCGAGGCTAAATCCCTAGCAACCACCATAGCAACATACTCTGACTTCAACGTGAAATGCATAGCAAGTTCCCTCCTGCCACCAGTGAGAGAAAGCAAGGGGATGAGAGAATAAATGAGGGGGGGAAATCATGTTCAAAACAACAGATATGTTTGAAAGGCGATTACTGGCAAGAAAATATAACAAAAGACCACACAAATGTTTAGATTTATATCCTGATCGATTGACATGATACAACCGCTAGCAAAAATTATGGAATCACCGGCCTCGGAGGATCTTCATTCAGTTGTTTAATTTTGTAGAAAAAAAGCAGATCACAGACATGACACAAAACTAAAGTCATTTCAAATGGTAAATTTCTGGCTTTAAGAAACACTATAAGAAATCAGGAAAAAAAATTGTGGCAGTCAGTAACGGTTACTTTTTTAGACCAAGCAGAGGGAAAAAAAAAAATATGGAATCACTCAATTCTGAGGAAAAAACTCTCCTGGTGGTGAGTTGGATCCGCTGGGAGGGTAGGAAGCCTGTCAGACCCGGCAGGCCCAAATGTATCGTGAGGGTCTGCTGGGAACGACTGGCGGAACCCTCTGTCAGTGAGGTCTTCAGCTCCCACCTCCGTGAGAGCTTCTCCCAGATCCCGGGGGAGGTTGGAGACATGGAGTCCGAGTGGACCATGTTCTCCACCTCCATTGTCGATGCGGCTGCTCGTAGCTGTGGTCGCAAGGTCTCTGCTGCCTGTCGCGGCGGCAATCCCCGAACCCGGTGGTGGACACCGGAAGTAACGGATGCCGTCAAGCTGAAGAAGGAGTCCTACTTATCTTTGTTGGTAGGTGGGACCCCAGAGGCAGCTGACAGGTACCGGCAGGCCAAGCGTGCTGCAGCCCGTGCGGTCGCAGAGGCAAAAACTCTGGTCTGAGAGGAGTTCGGGGAGGCTATGGAGGAGGACTATCGGTCGGCCTTGAAGAGATTCTGGCAAACCGTCCGACGCCTCAGGAGGCGGAAGCAGCTCTCCACCAGCACTGGTTACGGTGCGGGTGGGGAGCTGTTGACCCTGACTGGGGATGTTGTCGGGCGGTGGAAGGAGTACTTCGAGGATCTCCTCAATCCCATCGTCACATCTTCCGAAGAGGAAGCAGGGACTGAGGACTCAGGGGCAGACTCATCCATTACCCAGGCCGAAGTCACCGAGGTGGTTAGAAAGCTCCTCGGTGGCAAGGCTCCTGGGGTGGATGAATCTGTCCTGAGTACCTTAAGTCTCTGGATGTTGTGGGGCTGTCTTGGCTGACACGCCTCTGCAACATCGCGTGGCGATCAGGGACAGTGGCTCTGGACTGGCAGACCGGGGTGGTGGTCCCTCTGTTTAAGAAGGGGGACCGGAGGGTGTGTTCCAACTATAGGGGGATCACACTCCTCAGCCTCCCCGGTAAGGTCTATTCCAGAGTACTGGAGAGGAGAATTCAACCAATGGTCGAACCTCGGATTCAGGAGGAGCAGTGTGGTTTTCGTCCTGGTCGAGGCACACTGGACCAGCTCTACACGCTCCATCGGGTGCTCGAGGGTTCATGGGAGTTCGCCCAACCAGTCCACATGTGTTTTGTGGATCTGGAGAAGGCATTCGACCGTGTCCCTCGGGGCACCCTGTGGGGAGTGTTCCGGGAGTACGGGGTCCGGGGTCCTTTGCTAAGGGCTATCCGGTCCCTGTATGACCGCAGCAGGAGCTTGGTTCGCATTGCCGGTAGTAAGTCAAACCTGTTTCCAGTGCATGTTGGCCTCCACCAGGGCTGCCCTTTGTCACCGGTTCTGTTAATTATTTTTATGGACAGAATTTCTAGGCGCAGCCAATGTGTAGAGGGGGTCTGGTTTGGGAACCACAGAATCTCGTCTCTGCTGTTTGCGGACGATGTGGTTCTGTTGGCTTCGTCAAATCAGGACCTTCAGCATGCACTGGGGCGGTTTGCAGCCGAGTGTGAAGCGTCCTGGATGAAAATCAGCACCTCCAAATCCGAGGCCATGGTTCTCGACCGGAAAAAGGTGCTTTGCCCTCTTCAGGTCGGTGGAGTGTCCTTGCCTCAAGTGGAGGAGTTTAAGTATCTTGGGGTCTTGTTCACGAGTGAGGGACGGATGGAGCGTGAGATCGATAGACAGATCGGTGCAGCATCTGCAGTGATGCGGTTGCTGTATCAGACCGTCGTGGTGAAAAGAGAAATGAGTAGGGGGGCAAAGCTCTCGATTTACCGATCGATCTACGTTCCGATCCTCACCTATGGTCATGAGATTTGGCTCATGACCGAAAGAACGAGATCGCGAGTACAAGCGGCCGAGATGAGTTTCCTCAGCAGGGTGGCTGGGCGCTCCCTTAGAGATAGGGTGAGGAGCTCGGTCACTCGGGAGGAGCTCGGAGTCGAGCCGCTGCTCCTAAACGTCGAAAGGAGTCAGTTGAGGTGGCTCGGGCATCTTTTCCGGATGCCCCCTGGACGCCTCGCTGGAGAGGTGTTCCGGGCACGTCTCACTGGGAGGAGGCCCCGGGGAAGACCCAGGACACGCTGGAGGGACTACATCTCTCGGCTGGCTTGGGAACGCCTTGGGGTTCCCCCGGAAGAGCTGGGGGAGGTGTGTGTGGATCGGGAGGTCTGGGCGGCTTTGCTTGAGCTGTTGCCCCCGCGACCCGACTCCGGATAAGCGGAAGAAAATGGATGGATGGATAATTTTTTAGCTTTTCATAGTAACAATAGAGATTAGCCAAAACTGTGGATTTTTTTACATCAACTATTATTTTACTACCGTATTGACTGTGAACAAAAACATTGAAACCGATTACAGCTTAGTTTACTTCTAGCGTCATGTTTAAAATGTTTCATGTATTGCTTTATTTTTATCAGCATGGTGGCTTAGTGGTTAGCACTGTTGCCTCACAGCGAGAAGGTCATGGGTTCAATTCCCGCCTGTGGCCTTTCTGTGTGGAGTTAGCATGTTCTCCCCGTGTTTGCGTGGGTTTCCTCCGGGTGCTCCGGTTTACTCCCACATCCAAAGACATGCGGGTTAGGTGGATTGGACTCTTTAAAAATTGCCCGTAGGTGTGCGAGTGGGTGTGAATGTGTTTGTTTGTCTGTTTGTGGCCCTGCAACAGACTGGCGTCCTGTCCTGGGTGTACCCCGCCTCACGCTCTATGATTGCTGGGATAGGCTCCAACCCCCTGCGACCCTTGATTGGACTGAGTGGTGGAAGATGAGTATGAGTGTTATTTTTATCATTCTTGTCAACATATTTTCATGTTGAAAGAAAGTTGAATTCTCTGAGACTCAGTTTTGTATTGAAAATTTCAGTTCTCTGATTTTCAACCCTTAAACCTACACAACATATAAATTGTAAAGTAGATCTAAACCTGATTAATAAATTAAATGAACAATAAAGCAAATGGTGTAAAGCTCTAAAATTATTACCAAACTGTAAATTTTGTACGCACTTCCTCCTGGCATTATGTGTCACATGTCTTGATTCTGTTTCTGCACATCATCCAACCTTCTCGCCTTCTCATTTTATTTGTTCCTCATCTCCTCAAAATACTCCCTCCACCTTCTCACTTGTCATCACATTTCCATCTGCATCCTTTATCGCTGCTTCATCTGCTACACATCCTTTCCATCTCAGCACCTCTGTTGAAACCTATCATCAAACCATCCAGTCTTTGCCTTAGGTCACCGGATTTTATCAAAGTCTTACAGCCATTCAGCAAGACACTACAGTGCAACTATGGATGGCACTTTGAGATGACTTACACTGTGATTGGGTGCTACATAAATTCCTAAGAGGCCATGTTGTGCAAAATCACCCTTTACATACCATCTCCAAAGTCCCACAATTCTTGGAGTGTTTTCACAGCTGTTCTCCTGGTTTAAGATGAATTTATGTCACAGCTTTCCACCTGTAATTTATGTAGCTGGAGAGTAAATCTTTCTGTTGTATGCTGCCATCTAGTAGCGGTATTGCTGTGTGAGTTAATCAGCTAACATTTGATATGATTGCCTTGCTTAATGGCCACTTCACATATAGCACGATTGAGGCCGACTGGTGCATGAAAATGGAATCGCATGTCACTCCTGAAAAATCAGAGCCTCCTCGAACGCTTTGTACAGCTGTCGCCACAACCATTTATGCGCAGCACATGCACTCTACATTTACTTGCCGCTCGCGGTGGTAACCCATTCGAATGGTGGGCAAGATGAGGTTGCATTGTCAGCTGATTGTGTTCGCAGCATTCGCACAGCATGTCATACACAGGTCATACATATTGTGCCGTTACCAAGCAACATGTGTCATGCAAGTGCACCACCCTTAAACACATGTGTGAGTGTCTCCCCACCCCCCCAGCATGAACCAACATTGTCAGCTGCAGCTGAGGTCACCAGAGTGCGATCGCTGTCCAGTGCAGCACACATCTGGACGGCTGTAATGTCCAGCTGGAACAGCTGACCACTGTGTACTCGCGACTCAGCTGAAAAACACATATTGTGCCATGAGCAACACTCCACACAATGCACATGTGTGGGTGGGCTCTCATGATCTCGTGACATGCTGATAATTCTGTACATACAAGATCACATGGGGACCGGCCAGCCACATCTGAGCACGTACTGCACGGTGTGAACTTTGGTATCAGCTGGCCAGCCAGGCTAATGAACCACCAAGTAAATTGTAGTCCGTCTGACAGACAGAAAAAGTGGAAAATATATAAAACATGGGGAAAGGCGTGAACTCATTCATGTGTGATTGCATTGCACATAGCACGGCTGACACATGGAGCCGGCCAGCGAGTCACTGTCAGCTGGAATTGTCAGCAGTTCAGTGCACATGATGTGTTAAATGAAAAACAGAGAACAGAGCCAGGACAAATAAATAAACACTACAATAACATAATTACATAACGAATACATCAAATAAATAATCACAGAACAAAGTAACAGAGATTGACAGTTTGTTCTGTGAGCTGGTTGCAAAGGTGGGCGTGTCAGCGACAGCAGCAGTTGTTGGTATCTGTGGACTCCCAAGCCACAGCTGGACAACACATATTGTGTTGTGTAGGATATGATCTTACAACACTCCACCGTGAGGCACGTGCATGGGCATGCTGTCCTCATGTGCAAATACACAAAAACACATATTGTTTTTACAATGGGCAGCAGTGACAGCCTCAGCGCACACAACATCAGCCAGGCTGCCCCATGTAAAAAGCTCCTTGTGATCATGTGAACACTCAGCTGGCAATCGGACTGTCACGTTCACCACGTGAGTTATGGGCTACATGACGCGGTGTCCTTCAGTGCGCCGTTCGCTGGACATCTGGACATGCAGTGCCGGCTGATGTATTTACCATATGAGCGCACAGCTTCATTCATGTCATGTCCATCAGCTTGTTTACATGCATACCCATGGGCAGTGTTATATAGTAACAAAGTAAAAATACTTCACTACTGTACTTAAGTACGTTTTGGGAGACTTTGTACTTTACTTGAGTTTTTTTTGTTCACCTTACTTTCACTTTTACTTCACTACATTTCCGACCTTAATTGCATACTTCTACTCCGATACATTTTCTAATGCGCCATGCCATTACTCGTTACAAAACACACACACACACACACACACACACACACACACACACACACACACACACACACACACACACACACACACACACACACACACGAAAAAAAGTCATGTTTTCACCCAGAGACACCACTGATTACTAGTGACTGCAACAAAGTCAGGCTAGACTTTTACTTGAGTAGCATTTCAATCGGTGACTTGAACTTCTGCCAAAGTCATTTTTTTAATGGGTATTTGTACTTTTACTTAAGTGTGATTTTCCAGTACTTTATACAACACTGCCCATGGGTCATGTACAGAGGAACAGGAGGATGATACTTGTATTGTCGGCTCTTCGTAACAGGAATTGATTATTCGAAACTGAGGTGTATTTTATACAGTCACAGTAGATTCATGACCAGTAACATGATTTTGTGTTACATTTAAACAGTACATTCATTGTTCCTATAATGTTCTGAATCTGTGCTTCGCATTATTGTGGGCTTCCATATACATATTTGTTGATTTATGTACATATGTCCAGCATCTAATTGCTCCGCTGCTGTGGGAGCACATTGTAGTGTCACACTTTCCACATGCTCGCACTGTGTTGGGTGCGCACGCATGAGCATGTACAAAAACTTCATTGCGGTATCATTCACGGGTGTCTGACTGTGTGTCCCTCCTGACAGCAGGTGGAGTTTTTTTGCGCCTGTGCAATTTGTTTTATGTCGCAGTTTTTCAGCCGGTTCTTGCTTTTATTGCCCAACTTCGTGTTATGTGTCAAGCAGCCCTAATGTATTTACTGAATGGGTTGTCGTAATCATTATGAGAAAAACCACCTGAGACATTTTTTAGGAGCCGCCACTGTGTAAAGTAAAGCTAAGTAATTTTGCATCTATGACGTAATGATACTTACCTATACTATAATTAGAAAAAAATACTTGTGTTTCACTACTCCTCCAAGGTGCTTGGGAAAATTTCCACCAAAATTGATGTATCCATGTAGGCTTATCCCAGGATTGCCTTGAAGGTGTTTGGCAAAGGTAAAGTTCATTTTGGTCAAAGGTCAAAATATGCTTTAGCTGTCTTTATCTGTCTGTTATATTAAATGGGTGGTTAGTCACTGCAAATTTCACACTAGCAAACCAGTAAAGTGTACACACTGCAAGCTCCACTAGCTTAAAACCTCTCAATACTTATTGAAGACATCATTGTCCAAAATGCATCTATTAAATACCTTATCCAAAATATTTGTACTATGTATTGAACATTTTGCTCTGAATATTTAAAGCACTCCAGCTGCAAACTGGATTGAAACTATAAAATTCAAAGGCATTCATTAAAGCCTCACTCACAACGTGCTGCTATGGGCAGTCTATGGGGGAAAAAAATGGCAAAACCGTGCATGAGATGTGTGTGTCACATGTGTGTGTTTATCTCTATAGAAAGCACTGTGCGTCAGAAGTAGTACACAAGTACTCCACACCAGCCATTTGTGCAGTCCGCAAGACAGATGTACAGCTCACTCTCCAACCCACACGTGAGTCAAGTGGCAAGACTCCAGATATATATACATACGAGGTGTATTAGAAAAGAAACCGACCGTTTTATTTAAAAAAAAAAACTATATGGATTTGATTCATATGTTTTTACGTCAGCCAAGCTTGAACCTTCGTGCGCATGCGTGAGTTTTTCCACGCGTGAGTTTTTCCACGCCTGTGAGCATGCCTTGTGGGAGGAGTGGTCCAGCCTCCTCATCGGATTTTCATTGTCTGAGAAGTTGCTGAGAGACTGGCGCTGTGCTTCATCAAAATTTTTTCGAAAACTGTGAGGCACATCCGAGTGGATACCATTCGACAAATTAAGCTGGTTTTCGGTGAAAAATTTTAACGGCTGATGAGAGATTTTGGATTGTTTATATCGCTGTAAGGACTTTCCACGGAGCGGGACGTCACGCAGCACTCCGAGGTGACGTCGTCATCCTGTTTCAAGCTGAAAACCTCCAAATTTAAGCTTCTGTTGACCCAGGACGTCGTGAGAGAACAGAGAACTTTCAGAAGAGGTCGGAATCAGCAGTTTATCCGGACATTCCACTGTTAAAGGAGATTTTTTTAATGAAAGACATGTGGACGGATTGGCGCGTCGGCTCGCAGCCGGCGCAAAGCGCCTGCCACAGGAAAAACACCTCCGTGTTGATACCCATTTGTAAAATTCAGGCAGCTTTTGGTGGCTTTCAGTTGAGTGAGTATCTGAGAAATTGTTTAACAGCAGGGCATGTTCCAACTTGTCCTTAAGGCTTCCAACGGAGGTGTTTTTCCTGTGGCGGGCGCGCTCTATTGTATTGTATTGTATTGTATTGCTCTATTGCTCTATTGTGCTCTAGTTAGCACCCTCCTAATGACAGGGCAGCTGTCCCACCTAATAATGGGACGGAAGCCTCTCCTGATGGCTCCCTTGACGACTCAACTGATGAAGTGAATGACTCATTAACCTTGAACAAAAGACTAAATCTGCTTTGACCTGAGTACCCCATTGTAAACAGGGGACAAAGCGTGTCTCAGACCCCCTCCCCGGTTAAGGATGGGTTTCAACTGTTTCACATAGAATGCTTCCTTGACCCCTCTCTCAAACCATTTCTTCTCTCTGGCTAAGATTTTAACTTCCTTGTCCTCAAACGTGTGGTTAGTGTCTTTCAGGTGGAGATGAACTGCAGACTGAGGTCCATTTGCACCCTCTCTGCGGTGCTGGTATAGCCTTTTGTGTAAAGGTTGCTTAGTCTCACCTATGTAGTGTTCATTACAGTTTTCCATTACCGTACATTGCTCCATTACAGTTTTGGAAAACTGTAATGAACACTACATAGGTGCTAATTAGAGCTATTGTTTAGTCACTAGCCTATAGCAGTCGGCCTCTCGGTAGGAGGGGTCTGGTTAGGTTTAAAAAACTCCAGCTTTTGTTGGCTTCTGTTTATTCTTCTCTACAAAAGTCAAGACAGAAGTCAGACTACCAGAGCAAGAATTTTAGCTGAGGAAGCTTCTGTGATTTGACGCGAAACGTCCTCGCGTCAAGCAGCCCAGTCCATTCGAAGATTCAAGCTTCTCTACTATGGAAACCACCTGGACAACTGAGAGCCTACACAGAAACCTTTCTCGAAAAAGCAAACATTTTGAAGTAATGTGCATTGTGATTTTTATTCCTTTGATTTTCTACATTGTAGTATGCATCTATGGTGCATTTATTTATTTCTCTGCCATAATAACAGAAATTTATTATGAATATTTATTTTAAGAGGTAGGTCATGAAAAAAAGCTCAATTAAAAATAAAACTCATCGGTTCCATTTCTTCAATAAAATTAATAAATAAAATAACGCTTTCCTCATCAGTTGGTACAGTGAGTAAAATAGAATCAATCAGTTGTGTTCCGCTTGGCTTTACTCTTCTTTGCTCTTAGTTGCTAAATCCAATCTCTTCCATGTCATCTCAGAGCACATTTATAAGGACCCAGCTTCTTGATTATCTCCTTCCCTCGCCGACATACTCCTGCTGCTGCATTTTCCAATGTATTAAATTAAATGAGGTGTCTGTCCAGGTCACCCTCACCCCAGCTGCCCCCCTTTCCCCCTGCTCTCACTGCTGGTAATCACGGCGGAGGACCCCTCCCTGTCGGTTTTGTGCCAGTCAGGCTGCATAAATTAGCATAAATGAAAGCTGGAAAGACCTGCAGTAAAGCAGAGGAGAATGGACTGAAAGCATCATGGCTGTTCCTCAAAAACAGAGATGCGGGAGGACTGCGTTTCCAGCTTCAAACCAAACACCTACAAAAGATTACATTTGTCTATCATCCTTTTTTTTATACCCATCTCTCCACAATACAGCAGAGCCTCTTTATTTGCACTGGCTATCTCCAACAGACAGGCCAGACAAAGCTCTGAGGAGTTAAACAGTGGTGGCTTGGGTTCTGGCAATAAATGAATCATGGATGAGGCTGTGTGAACAATGTTAACATAATCCCATGGCTCAAGCCTAAAAATACTGCAGGGCACCAGGCACGCCTTTGTTGGCCATCAAATATTGATGCAAACATAATTATTTAAGCATATGTACACAGACGCAGTCACATGGCAGCGGCACAGCCATTTTTAGCACTGTCATGATGAAAGCAAATGCATGTCTGATGGTGGAGCTTATTAGACTTAATTACTTCTGGGTGCATACAATTACCTTGTCACAATCCAACTTCATGCTCATACTGAATATTTTTTCAGTTTATCCCTCTCTGTTTTGCCTGATTGTAATGATTTGTGAAAGATGACAATTACAGGAAATATCATCATGCCATTTCATTCTCCTGCTCCCCATCTTTAATTGCTTAATGCATCTTTTACTGTTGCACTGCATCTTGTCTCAAGGTTTCACTTCTATCTCATCATTGCTCACTCACCCTCCCTTTCTCATATCCTCCATTGCCACTTCATTTAGTACTGAGGTCTTCCAGGTAATTAAAGGTGAACTAGATATAAGTCTGTTGTTTGAAGGGGGTAAATTGGCACAATTGGCCCATAACTACTGACCATAGTGATTTCTTTAATTTTCACAAAAGCTGTAACAAGGTAAGGCCTTAGTGCTGGAGTCTCAAACGTCAGGCGTGGCATAACGTATGTGATCAGGTCAGGTCTGGCAGCATGTGCAGGTACTATTCATTATCACATCCACCTTGGTTCCTTGATGTCAACCACCCCGGCAGACAAACAATCCAGCCCCACCTCCAGAAAACAACTATTAATCTGTTGGAGCCAGGTGATAGGTGAGCATCTCCTTGGCCTTTTACAGATGCTGGGATGCTCAACCCTGAGGCACCTGCATGCTGGATCATATTCAGGAAAAGTGTGGCACATGGCCAGAATTTTGTAGCTGACCTTGTCTCACAATGCAAGTGGTGCACCTCATTTAAACTTTGAACTAAGTAACTGTTTATTTGACTTGGAGTCATTCCAATGGCAGCAAGAATTCTCTGAAGAGACCAAAGATATCCAGTCATCACCTTAGCTTACTGGTTAGCATCCAGGTCTTACAACCATATAGGAAGGAACCTAAAGTCTTGGACCATTATTATTCTGCAAAGATACCAGCATTGTCAAACACCTCTGTCCAGGGACCTCATAATTAGTGGTGGGCACAGCTAACCAAAACGTTAGCTTCGATAACTGCTAATCAGCTAACTGAAAAGTTATCTTTTATAACGCTTAACCGATAAACCACCAAAAAAATGATCAGAAGCTACAGCTAACCACTAACCGATAACTTTCAGTATTGTCTCCAGTTCAATCTCAGCTACTGACAAGTCGATTATGAGTTTAAACACTGCCAATACTTCTGATAGAATCAAAGGCAATCACAAACCAAAACATAGCAGTGCTTCGGTCTTTGTGCACCCTGCCCACTACTGTAGTGAAGCGTCATTTATCTTGACAGCATACAGTGGTCCAACCGTGAGGCAGACGTCTTGAAAAGGAAAACAGGTTTGACTTATGGTGTGATTTATAAACCAAATTAATTCAGATAGTTTAGCTACATTATTGTCAAGTCTGTCATTTGTACAAAGTGAAAATATAACACGTCTTTTAATTTTAAAATAATGCACTAATTCTGACATTTTGAACATATTAACAAACACAGATGCCAAACTGCATTGTGGGTAAACTGAGCCTCAATTTCAATTCAGTTTATTCACTTTATATAGCGCCAAATCACAACAGAGTCGCATCAAGGCGCTTCACACAAAACAATTCAAAAACAAAATAAAATGAATTAAAAGATTACAAAGCATAGTAAAAGAGTAAAAAAGTAAAAAGCATAGTAACATATGCCAGTATGCAGTGGTGGGCACAGTTCTGATAACCGATAATTATCGAAGATAATGTTTTCATTATCGGATTATCTTTTTAGATAACTTTAAAAACCATTATCGGATTAATTATCTTGCGATAAATTTTTGTCCGATAACTTTTAGACCGATAACGTGGTAAATAAAGCTGAACAGCTACAAATATTTATAAAACTTAAAATCAGTTGAGCCCCTACCTGTTAAATGTTTCGTAGCTGATAGTGTAGTTCTACCCTCTGCAAAACAGAGAAGAGCTGCTTTAAGAAGAAACCACTCTATCCTCTGCAGGCAAAGGAGAACTGGTCCCCCCCCCCCCCCCCCAAAAAAACTCTCATTTCTCTTAACCCCATACTGATATACGGGTAATATCACCCAAGTCATCCAGAGGCATACATTTTTAACTGTCTGAAGTTTTATAAAGTGAAAATATCAGATATATGTTTTAGTTTTAAAGTAATGCGCTAATTTTTAAGGTTTTAGTGTGGATATATGCTGTGCCCAGCAGTACATTATGGGTAGGATAGGGTAATCTCAGTACGTTCACGACATGAGAAATGCATTTGAAACACTCTGATCAGGCTCTACGGACAACAGCATTAAACTCTAGTACCTAAAACTCTTGTGAATATATTCTCTTGGTTTATAGACGTTGTTATTGTGTCTGCGTTTATTAAATCCCACACTTCTTAAATGTAGCAGACATGGATTATCTGGAATTTTGTTTTGGCAAGTTTTCAAGGTCTCTATTGCCATCTATTGGCAGTAGTATTCATTCGCCCTATTGACGTATCCCATAATCCCTTGCATGCCAGAGAGTCGCTGCAGTCAACAACATATAGAGAATCAACACACGATGACAGTTGTAATTAATATTATACTACAAAAATGTATTTTTTATGCTTTTCATCACGTAATAAGTGACTGCTGCATGATACCCTGAAAACTTGCTAAACAATTATAACAAATATCCGTGTCTGTTAAATTTAACATGCGTGGAATTTAATAAACGCCAACCGATTTCAGACATATATTTAGTCTCGAAACAAAGAGGACAAACAGTGTTGTGAAGAACAATAATCAAGACGTTAAAGAGCAAACTTCACTTCCCCAGAATGACATGAACAGGAAGCGATTGTAGCTCACATGTTCTCGCATGTTTACATAAAATAAACACAATAACAACGTCTATAAACCCAGATAATATATTCACAAGAGTTTTAGGCACAATATAAAAATAGTTTTATGTTGCGATGTTAATGATGTTGTCTGTCTGTGTGCAGCGGACGGTTAAAGTGCAGCGTGATCAGAGCGTCTCAGTGCAGTTCTCAATGTTACTGAGATCTCGCAGCGCGGCAACCTCTCCGAGGTTTTGTGGGATTTGAAACATTAATAGGGCGAATAGCCAACATTTATGTGTCAAGACAATATTGAGTGCATGTTTTACAATATAATAAACGGCGCACAACATCATAAAACGGTCTGCGCACATTCTCTCCACATGCAAAACATTTTGCGATAACACTTCCAGGGCGCCGTAAAAATGCCTGTTTTTACAAATTAAAAAATGGAATATTTTACAAAAGCACATTTATCTGTAAACACCAACACACGACACACATCACATTAACGTGTTGGTTTTACATAATGAATGACTGAACCAATCAGTGTTTAGCAGAGGCACATTTTACCCAGAATCCTTTGCGATCTGTCTGTGTTTGTTACAAACCTCAGAATTAGTGCATTTATTCAACATTAAAAGATATATGTTATATTTTAACTTTGTACAAATGACAGAATTGACATTAATGGAGTTATTCTATCAGTATTAATGTTATTTCTAAATCAAAACCATAAGTCAGCACTGCTTTATTTTCCAAGACCTCCACCTGACCGGAGCATGTGATTGAGGTAGAGAGCTGGGCTTGTGGCTGCATTCAGCTTGCTTCTGTGCTGGAAGCCATGGTAGTAAACAAGAGCTGCCAGCAGGGGGCAAAATGTTCAAAAGACAAGTGTGCTCATTGTTTGGGTCTGTTGTTGCTTTTGATGCTACCAGAAGCGATTGTGGTGTTAAAGCTCAAATTCAGTTTATTAGTAGTTGCAAATGTACCAGAGACAATACTGGAATTTATCGGTTATCTGTAACTTCCGATACATTTTTGGGTGTTTTATCTTTATCAAAGATAACTTTTCAGTTATCGGATTATCTGTTATCGAAGTTAATTTTTGGTTATCTGTGCCCACCACTGCCAGTATGTAATATGCCATCCAACAGATGGGTCAAAATGCATAGACACTGCCATCCAGTAGATGTTCCTCATATTCACCCCGGATGTCAGGGTGCTGCCCTACAAGGTGCTCACTACACACCAGGAGTAATAGGGGATTAAAGACCTTGCCCAAGAGCCCTTAGTGATTTTCCAGTCAGGCGGGGATTTGAACCGAAGAACTTCTGATCTCAAGCCCAACACCTTAACCACTAGACCATCACCTCCTTTTTTGTTTCACACAGTGCAGAAGCTGGTCTGTGAGCGCTGAGGCTGCCGCTGTGTTCATGTACCATTGGAAATTACAGGGCAAACTCAGCCTGTTTGCTTGGATTTTTTTTATCTGGGTGGGGGGTCAGCTTCAATGGGCTCAGGCACCTTATATAGGCCAGAATTAATCTTTTGTGTGGATACAATTACTTATTTTGCCACAAGCAACTGCTGACTTTGAAACAACAAAAAAGTTGTGTAATTTCCGATGGTACTTGAATGCAGCGGCAGCAACAGCTGCTGCGTGCGCTTATTTTTTTTTAAATATAACAATATGAGTGTAGAAATGACAATCCAGCTCTTATGTACAATTTACTGCTCATATTAATCATCAATCTTCAATCATCTTTACACTTATAGTATTTATTCTGTTTTGACAGTTTTCTGTTATAAATCAATAATATGGCTTAGAACATAATACAGTGATACAGCAGTGACCACGGCACACCAGAGGTTTTTTTTTTTATTGGCGCGAGACGGAGCGCGCAGCATGTCGTCAGACAGTGTGGATTCTGATGATGAAGGAGGTGATCCCTCTTTTGTTCTGGACGAGGAACCAAAGCAGGTGGTCCACCGACGTGCGCACAGATTTCCACAGCTTCTGTTTTGTTTCTCCAGGACTCAGGTGCTATGAGCTCCATCCCAGGGCCGAGTCCTGGAACTCAGAGATGCAGACACACACTGCTCCAGCTATGGTTCCAGGTGCTTTTCATTTAAAGCGTCGAGATAATTAGCTTCGGTTTTGTTAAGTTCTCTTTCGTCCCTTTTGCGCTCTTGCTTCGCAGGCTATTCAGTGATAAAGCTCTTTCGTCCACCTTTTCTCAACGAATTGTGACTTTTTAAAACTTCTTCCCTTCGTTCAGGAATTGTTGTGTGCCGTGTGACTGGGCCATAAGTTTTGTGTTGGTTAAATGAATCAACCAATCAGTGATCGCAGGCTCAGTTTACCCATAATGCAGTTTGGCATCTGTGTGTGTGTTATGTTAAAAACTGCAGAATTAGTGCATTATTTTAAAATTAAAAGATATGTGTTATATTTTCACTTCGTAGAAATGACAGAGTTGACATTAATGTTGTTACACTATCTGGATTGGTTTATAAATCAAAACCACAAGTCAACCTGCTTTCTTTTGAGTACTTGGCCCATGGCTGGACGTGTATGCTGTAAAGGATAATGACTTTTTTTTTGTTGTTGTGGTTTGGGGATACCCTGGTGCCACAGCGCTTCCTGCTGGTGTAGAGTTGAAGCTCATCTCCTCTTAGCTGCTTCACTGCTGCAAAAATACATAGCACAACAGGAGCCAACAGGGTTTTCTAAATGTTTTTCACCAGTACTATGTAAAAACGTTAGCAGTCTAGAAGTTATCGGAACTAAATTTATCGAAGCTAAGTGGTCTGCTGATGGTTTTTTAAAGTTAGCTGAAAGCCTAATCCGCTAACAAAAAAGTTAGCCTTTGCTAATTAACGGTTAGTGGATTAGGGGAACTGTGTCCCACCGCTGGTGTTGAGCAAGGTACTTCCAACATATAATACACTATAGATTATAGTTACTGTTATTTTCAAAGTAAATTAGTGCATACAATATTGCTGTCTCTGAATTGTAATGTGTTCCATGCTTCTGCATTCTTTGAGTTACGTTCACAAACTAATGGGAGGACTTGACATTCTAAAATGCACAAATGTAGTTTGCTGTAGCTTATTATACGAGGGCTGTCCATAAGATAGGTCCTTTTAATTTTTTTTCAACAACTATATGGATTTCTTCATATGTTTTACATCAGACATGCTTTGAACCCTCGTGCGCAGCGTGAGTTTTTCCACGCTGTTGGTGACGTCATTCGCCTGTGAGCACTCCTTGTGGGAGGAGTCGTCCAGCCCCTCGTCGGAATTCCTTTGTCTGAGAAGTTGCTGAGAGACTGGCGCTTTGTTTGATCAAAATTTTTTCTAAACCTGTGAGACACATCGAAGTGGACATGGTTCGAAAAATTAAGCTGGTTTTCAGTGAAAATTTTAACGGCTGATGAGAGATTTTGAGGTGACACTGTCGCTTTAAGGACTTCCCACAGTGCGAGACGTCGCGCAGCGCTCTCAGGCGGCGTCATCAGCCTGTTTCAAGCTTAAAACCTCCACATTTCAGGCTCTATTGATCCAGGACGTCGTGAGAGAACAGAGAAGTTTCAGAAGAAGTCGGTTTCAGCATTTTATCCGGATATTCCACTGTTAAAGGAGATTTTTTTAATGAAAGACGTGCGGACGGGTCCGCGCGTCGGGACGCAGCCGACGCGGTGCGGCGGCACAGGAAAAACACCTCCGTGTTGATAACCATTTGTAAAATCCAGGCGGCTTTTGATGGCTTTCAGTGGAGTGAGTATATGAGAAATTGTTTAACAGCTGGACATTTTCCAACTTGTCCTTAAGGCTTCCAACAGAGGTGTTTTTCCTGTGGCGGAGCGTCATAAAAAGGACCTATACTTTATGGACAGACCTCGTACATCCAGTGGAAGACAAACGTGGTGTAGCATAATGACTATAGGCCCTTAAGGCTACTAACAACAATGTAATAAATATAATTGCTGCAGCAAAGGCACAAGGTATAGTACAAGTAACAATCACAGACAGAATCCCAAAGGATCAAAATCTGATAAAATTATGATGGAGATGATGTTAATGTCTAGACCAATTAATGAAAATACAGCAGATTTACAGCTCACTATAATGTAAGCTGTAGTGACATAACAAGATACACAATCTTTTTCTTTTCATTTCCATTCTTTTATGTTCTTTCAATTCAAGAAGTTCACATAAAAAAAGTGGTATGTACAAAGATGGCATGATGGCTGCATATGCTTCATCAAGAATTATAAAGTGCACTTGGAGGATTAGCCCCCAGCCTCAAAGGACATAGCTCACTCATTTTAGTCCAACTAAATTTAACATATAGGTTAAACATAGCCTGCACCTGCTCAGACATAAAACACAGGCCAAACAGAGAAACCTTACTAGGTCTTTATGCAAAAAAACAGACATACAAAAAAGAAATATAAACAACATTTTGTATGTATCATGCTCTGGAAAGTATTCACAGTGCTTCACGTTTTCCACATTTAAGTTATAGCTTTATTCCAAAATGGGAAGAAAATATTTTTCCCCACGATTCTACATGCAATTACCCCATAATGACAATGTGAAAAATGTTTTTTTTTTTTTTTTTGCAAATGTACATAATAAATACTTAATATAATAAAAAGAAATCACATTTACATAAATATTCACAGGCTTCACAGGCTCTTTTCACTGATCCATCCTTGAGATGTTTCTACAGCTTAATTAAGTCCACCTGGGGTAAATTCAGTTGATTGGACATGAGTTGGAAAGGCACACACCTGTCTACATATAAGGTCCCACAGTTGACAGTGCATGTCAGATCACAAACCAAGGAATTGTCTGTAAACTTCTGAGATAGGATGTCTCGAGGCACAAATCTGGGGGAAGGGTATGGAAACATTCTGCTGCTTTGAAGGTCCCAATGAGCACAGTCGCTCCACATCTGTAAATTGAAAGACGTTTGTGATCCACCAGGACTCTTCCTAGTCTTGGTGGATGGCTGCCCATCTAAACTGAGCGATCGGAGGGAAAAGGGCCTTAGTCAGGGAGGTGACCAAGGATCCAATGGTCACTCTGTCAGAGCTCCAGCATTCCTCTGTGGAGAGGAAAGAACCTTCAAGAAGGACAATCATCCTCTGCAAGCAATCCACCAATCAGGCCTGTATGGTAGAGTGGCCAGCCAGAAGCCACTCTTCAGGAAAAGGCACGTGGTAGCCTGCCTGGAGTTTGCCAAAGGCACCTGAGGGACTCGCAGACCATGAGAAACAAAAATTCTCTGGTCTGATGAGATAAAGATTGAACTCTTGGTGTAGAATGCCAGGCATCCTGGTTGCCAGCATCATGCTGTGGGGATGCTTTTTCAGTAGCAGGAACTGGGAGACTAGTCATGATTGAGGATAGATGAAGCAGCAATGTACAGAGACATCCTGGATGAAAACTGCTCCAGAGCACTCTGACCTCAGACTGGGGTGATTGTTCATCTTCAGCAGGACAAGGACAAAGTATCAAAGGAGTGCTTCAGGACAACTCTGTGAATGTCTTTGAGTCCAGCATGATCCAGACCGAATCTGATTTGAATATCTCTGGAGAGATCTGAAACTGGCTTCCATATATATTATATCTGCCCAGACAGCCACCTTTGCATGAGTGTATTTAGGATGTTGTGAAAGTGTCGTGCCACGGACCCACAACAGGGGGCGGTAATGAACGGACAAGGGTAAGCCAAAAAGTAACAATTTAATGTTGGTGAATCGCACAACGACTTGTCAATCATACACCAGGTGACGGTGGGGCAGGCTCGACGATAGAAGACGCCTGGTGAGAGAAGAGCCGGATCCCCACACAGCTTCCACCACCAACGGAGCTGAAGAACACCGGAGCCGCCAAGCCCTGCACCCCAGGTGGCCGCTGTCTTCAGCAGTCACACCCGGTACTGCTGGCAGAGAAACAGAGACAGTCCTGATGAGTGTGAGTTCGCACACTCAGTAATCCCACAGTCAGTGTTTAGTTAGGAGGGAAGCACCTCCACCTCCAATCACACACTCGTGCAGCTCCTGTTTCACCACTTATCTGGTTGGGGTGTGAGGCGAAGCCGTCGCAGATCACACCAAACGCCAATCCCACAGATTAAGGACACACCACATGAAAACGGCTGCAAAGAAGTTCAGATTAATACTCAATGTTTTGAGTCAGCAGAGAAAGTTACCTGAATGGTAGCTGATTCTCGGCGAGGAGGTGGAGTTGCAGTCCGGCCTTTATGGTGATGGTGATGAGATGAATGAGTGACAGCTGGTGCTGAGGATGAGTGACAGCTGTCACTCCCAGTGGATCCGGCGCCCTCTCGTGCTTGAAGCCTGCACTCCAAGCAGGGCGCCATCTGGTGGTGGTGGGCCAGCAGTACCTCCTCTTCAGCGGCCCACACAACATAGGACCTCCAATAACCATTATGCCAACCCAAGATTTTTGAATTAAAGCAACACTCCCACCTTGATTTGTATCATGAGGGGCATGACTAAATGTGTATGCAGGTGGGCAGGCTTCATTTAAGGGAAGGAAAGCAGTAGGTTTCAACCAGGTTTCACATAAACCAATCATATGTAGGCGGTGTTCCATAATTAGATCATTTCTTAACAGTTATTTTGAGGACAGTGACCTTAAATTAATAAAATCTCGGCTAAGGACTTCACTAGGGTTGGCATTTGGAACCTCTGTAATTGGGGCGGTTCTGGCCTAATATATGTAAGGAGCCTCACATTAGGTCTATATTATGAAGTTCCACGTGGGCTGAAGGCAGTAGAGGCGGAATTTTTGAATATGTTGCAGAATCAGTTGGTGTGGTAACCTCAGTTATATGGTAAATGGACTGCATTCATATCAGAAGCTCAAAGTGGTTTACAGTGATCCTCGCATTCACCCATTCACACAGACACACACACACACACACACACTGATGTCAGGGTGCTGCCATGCAAGGCGCTCATGACACACTGGAAGCAACTTGGGGATTAAGGACCTTGCCCACGGGTTGGTAGTGATTGTCCGGCCAGACTGGGGTTTGAACCGAGGATCCCCTGGTCTCAAGCCCACTGCTTAACCACTAGGCCATCACCTCCGCAGTTATAGTATCCATTGTAATAAGAGGCACTAAATTTGTAAAATATGACCCCTCTATACCCTTTATGGGTATGTCTACGGAAACAGGCCACAGTCTCAATGTTACAAATTGCCAGAGGCTTTGCCACGATGCCAAGTTTGAGTGAGCATTTATTCACTTTGGGGGGCAAAAAAAGAACCTCTAAATTTACATAAAATACAACATGCACAAATCTTGAAACTTTTTTCCCCTCTAACTAAATGTAGAACACAAGAACATACAGATTGCAGGTTACAGGTAACAAACTGTGGTAAACATCAATGATGTAGAACACAGAACATATAACAGTAAGAGATGTGCAGGCATTAGGGAAAAAAATAGGTATTTACAGTAGCCCAGCCACTATTTACAGGGCTAGTCTGCGGCTCACCTTGGCAAATTCTGACACAAATTGATTAATATTAAGATTTTTTGTTATACCTTTTTCATGGGCCAAAATGACATCTCTCTTCCTTGGATGCAGCAGTGATCTGCAGAGAGGTGTGAGCATGTGGTTTAATGTGGAAAATTAGCTTATTTGGCATTTTCCTGCATGAATTTTACAATATCTGTGAGTTTAGAATCTTATTTGAGAGTGTAATCAATGAGCCGAGTCAAGAGTCCAACCCAGTCTCATGGCAAGTCATGATTCAGCAGCACGAAATATGTTGTGTGTTGGGGGGCTTGGTTGGACACTGTTTTGCGGTTTTTGTGTTTGTTTTCCTTCCCAGGTGGTTTGAGGCTGATCTCTGGGGAGAATGTGCTGCAGAAGAGTCTCTCACCTCTGTCACGGTGATCTGCTGCACCTGTTGCACTCACGTGCGATTCTCTAATCGGGACGATTTACGACACCTGTGACATTCGCGTGCAGTTCTAAGGACTCTCAGCTGATATCAATGAAGAGATGAAGAACTGCATTTAAGCCAGCAGTGATCTGGGCTTAGGGGCCGGAGAATATGACCGTGTGACGATTGTTTGAGGATGCTGAGGGCCGCTCCAGAAGCTGACATTGCACCTGTGAAGGAGGACGAGGGTGAGAGGCAAGCGCTGTCAGCAGACGTCAGAGGTGATTATCCTTAAAAGCTTATCTGCGAATATAATGTGGCGTGGTTGCGCAGCTAAATTTAAGTATTGAAGAGAATTGCTCGTTTGCTCCTCGCGGCTGTGGCGTGCGGATTGATAATCCTCCACAAGCTGTGAGCAGCTGTTCTTTTGAATTAAGCCTGAAATCAGTCCTGAACGTGTTGCTGATAAGTGTGCCTCTAAATAGTGTTTCTTGATATAAGTACTGAATAACCTCACCTCTGTTCCTCCATCGCAGAGTACAGTCTTGGGAAAAGCCACCTGGGGGGTGTCGGCGGAACTCCTGAGTCCAGAACGTTCGGGCTCCGATCCGTTGAGGTGCTGGGAGAGCGCGCCACCTCTTCACCCCACCAGACTCATTTATTTTGTATTTTGTGTACAGCACAGTGGGAAGAAAATAAATTTGTTTCTTTTGGAACTGCTTCTGGTTATTTAGTACTGGGTTCAGTCAGACGCTGGACCGCTCCTCAACCTGCGTCCAGACCATAACAAAATATACATTAATCTATTGGTTTGTGATATTGTGAAGAAAAGCGCCTCATTTTTGTCACGGCAGCACAAATTCATTCTAATTCATTCCGTGATGTCTGCACGAAATTAAAAGTGAAGCTGGGAGGTTGAGGTGGTTATGGTTAGGGTTGGGGAAAGGAGTAGGATCTTATGGTTAAGGTTAGGGTTGAGGGTAGGAGTAGTGTTAGTAATAGTGACTTTAAAAAAAAAACCCTGTCACGAAAATTTGACTCATTTTGTGATGGGAGGACGAAAAAAACATGAGACTGGGCTGCAGTCGCTCCTCGTCTATAACCCTGTGATTGTGCCCATGCAGATCAAATTCACTGACAGTGATAACCTGAATGACTTCACCCATGCTTTTAATGTAGTATCTGTTCTTTTCTCAACCTGGTCTCACAGCAAGTCGTGATTCATCAGCACGAAATATACATTAATCTATTGGTTCATGATATTGTGAAGAAAAGTGCCTCATTTTCATCACGGGAGCACAAATTCATTCTAATTCATTCCGTGATGGCTGCACGAAATTAAAAGTGAAGCGGGGAGGTCGGGTGGTTGTGGTTAGGGTGTTGGGAAAGAGTAAGATTTGGTTATGGTTAAGGTTAGGGTCAGGGGTAGGACTAGGGTTAGGAATAGTGAGTTTAAAAAAACGTCCGTCATGAAAATTTGACTCATTTCATCACAGGAGCACGAAAAAAAAACGTGAGACTGGGATGTCTTTTCTACTTATTTTCCCCTGGATTTGACTTGTGCTAGTACGTCTGCTTTCTCGACCATGGCCCTGCAGTCTGAGATGCTTGCTGCGCGTTTGTAAAAACCACTGTCTTTATACAGTGCTTTTTTCCAATTAGTGTAGCCACATTGAGTAAATATCTCCTCACGATAAGAATTAGAACTAAATTTGCGACAAGCAAAGTTGAAGCTGGCTACAGTACTGAATATAACTATATATATATTACTCCTCAGGGCCCGCGACACTGCCTTCAGGTCAGGTGACAGAGCTCTGTATAGTACTGCCAGACCTGACCTGAAGAGAGGAGTAAAAAGAGCAAAGGTGGACCACAGGATGTAGATAGAGTCCCATCTGTCTAACAACAACGCATGGAGGGTGTGGCAGGGAATACATGACATCACAAACTTCCGGGGTTGTGATGCTCCAACAGCGGACCTGAGTGCACCACTGGCAGAGGAGCTAAACAGCTTCTTTGCTCGGTTCGGATCTTCCCAGCTGCCCTCCCCTCGCCCCCACTTGGTCCCCGCACCACTCCACTCACTGTAAAAGAGCATGATGTCGGACGAGTGCTCCTTGCAGTGAACCCCAAGAAAGCTGCTGGCCCAGACGGAGTACCTGGCAAGGTGTTCAGAGCGTGTGCCAACCAGCTCGCCCCCACCTTCACCAGGATCTTCAACCTCTCCCTGGACCAAGCAGTCATCCCGTCCTGCCTGAAAACCTCCACCATAATCCCGGTGCCAAAGAAGTCTCCTATCACCTGCCTGAATGATTACCGCCCGGTGGCCCTCACTCCGGTAATCATGAAGTGCTTTGAGAGACTGGTTCTTCAGCACATCAAGGACCACCTCCCCCCAGACCTCGACCCTCACCAGTTTGCATACAGGGCAAACAGATCCACAGAGGACGCCATTGCCGTAGCTCTCCACTCTGCTCTAAACCACCTGGAGCAGCCGCAGAGCTACGTCCGAATGCTCTTTGTAGATTATAGTTCTGCCTTCAACACAATAATCCCGGACAGACTCACCACAAAACGACACTCTCGGCTTCCACCCTCTCACATGCGCCAGGATTAAAGACTTTCTTTCCAACCCTCCCCAGACTGTGAGACTCGGCCCCCACCTCTCCTCCACCCACACGCTGAGCATCGGCTCTCCACAGGGCTGCGTGCTGAGCCCCCTCCTCTACTGCCTCTACACCTACAACTGCAGACCGGCCCACAAGAATAACCTTATCGTGTTTGCAGACGATACCACAGTGGTCAGTCTCATCTCCGGAGGTGATGAGGCTCCCTACAGAGAGGAGATCCGGCAGCTGGCAGCCTGGTGCTCAGAGAACAACCTCGCTCTGAACACTAGGAAGACCAGAGAGATCATTGACTTCAGCAAACACTGCACCGACCCTGCTCCCCTTCTCATCAACGGCGAGCGTGTGGAAAGGGTCCACACCTTCAGGTATCTCGGCGTTCTCATCTCAGACTACATCTCCTTGTCCAACAACATCTCCTCTATCCTCAAGAAGGCTCAGCAGTGGCTACACTTCCTGAGAGTCCTCAGGAAGTACAACCTCAACACCAACCTGCTGCTGGCCTTCTACCGCTCATCCATTGAGAGCCTGCTGATATACTGCATTACAGTATGGTTTGGCAGCTCCACCGCTGCTGACAGGGAGAGAATGCAGAGGGTTGTTACGGCCGCCCTCTCCCCTCCCTGTTGGACATTTACACCTCCCGCTGCCTCAGTAGAGCCAAAGCGATCTCCAAAGACTGCTTTCACCCTGGCTCTGCCCTGTTTGACTTGATCAATCAATCAATCAATCAAATTTTTTTTTTATATAGCGCCAAATCACAACAAACAGTTGCCCCAAGGTGCCTTATATTGTAAGGCAAGGCCATACAATAATTATGTAAAACCCCAACGGTCAAAACGACCCCCTGTGAGCAAGCACTTGGCTACAGTGGGAAGGAAAAACTCCCTTTTAACAGGAAGAAACCTCCAGCAGAACCAGGCTCAGGGAGGGGCAGTCTTCTGCTGGGACTGGTTGGGGCTGAGGGAGAGAACCAGGAAAAAGACATGCTGTGGAGGGGAGCAGAGATCGATCACTAATGATTAAATGCAGAGTGGTGCATACAGAGCAAAAAAGAGAAAGAAACAGTGCTCATGGGAACCCCCCAGCAGTCTACGTCTATAGCAGCATAACTAAGGGATGGTTCAGGGTCACCTGATCCAGCCCCAACTATAAGCTTTAGCAAAAAGGAAGTTTTAAGCCTAATCTTAAAAGTAGAGAGGGTGTCTGTCTCCCTGATCTGAATTGGGAGCTGGTTCCACAGGAGAGGAGCCTGAAAGCTGAAGGCTCTGCCTCCCATTCTACTCTTACAAACCCTAGGAACTACAAGTAAGCCTGCAGTCTGAGAGCGAAGCACTCTATTGGGGTGATATGGTACTACGAGGTCCCTAAGATAAGATGGGACCTGATTATTCAAAACCTTATAAGTAAGAAGAAGAATTTTAAATTCTATTCTAGAATTAACAGGAAGCCAATGAAGAGAGGCCAATATGGGTGAGATATGCTCTCTCCTTCTAGTCCCCGTTAGTACTCTAGCTGCAGCATTTTGAATTAACTGAAGGCTTTTTAGGGAACTTTTAGGACAACCTGATAATAATGAATTACAATAGTCCAGCCTAGAGGAAATAAATGCATGAATTAGTTTTTCAGCATCACTCTGAGACAAGACCTTTCTAATTTTAGAGATATTGCGTAAATGCAAAAAAGCAGTCCTACATATTTGTTTAATATGCACTTTGAATGACATATCCTGATCAAAAATGACTCCAAGATTTCTCACAGTATTACTAGAGGTCAGGGTAATGCCATCCAGAGTAAGGATCTGGTTAGACACCATGTTTCTAAGATTTGTGGGGCCAAGTACAATAACTTCAGTTTTATCTGAGTTTAAAAGCAAGAAATTAGAGGTCATCCATGTCTTTATGTCTGTAAGACAATCCTGCAGTTTAGCTAATTGGTGTGTGTCCTCTGGCTTCATGGATAGATAAAGATGGGTATCATCTGCGTAACAATGAAAATTTAAGCAATACCATCTAATAATACTGCCTAAGGGAAGCATGTATAAAGTGAATAAAATTGGTCCTAGCACAGAACCTTGTGGAACTCCATAATTAACTTTAGTCTGTGAAGAAGATTCCCCATTTACATGAACAAATTGTAATCTATTAGACAAATATGATTCAAACCACCGCAGCGCAGTGCCTTTAATACCTATGGCTTGATGCCCTCAGGGAGGCGCTACAGGCTCACAAGGACAAAAACAAACAGACTGAAAAACAGTTTCTTCCCCAAAGCGATAACCACATTGAACTCTAGCATGCACTGATCCTCCTCGTGCAATCCTAACCATGTGCAATAACCCAATCACCCATGGACAATATACATTTCTGTGCAATATATTTATATCCTAGCTGCACCTTGCATTAGTGTCAATTGTATATATATTTTTCCTTACATTGTTGAATTTTTCTTTATATCTTGTTTTTGATACATATTCTTGCAGTATTTTATCTTCTTTTTTCTTTTGCACTATTTTTATTCTATTTTATTGCACTGCAGCTGGATGGCCCTAATCTCGTATACCAATGTATAATGACAATAAAAGGCATTCTGATTCTGATTCTCATTCAAGCCATGGTTGAATGTGATTCCATGCTGTGTTAAAACACCTCTGAATTTGCCCAAATGGCCGCTTAGATTAACTACTTAAATTAGGTTGAGGTGGGCGTGTCAGGGTCTGATGGTGGGGTTGGTTTTCTGCTTTGTTTTTGGTCAGTTTTATTATCTTTCTTTTGTTCATGTATGCTTTTCTTTATCTTCCTTTTCTTGTTGGGGTGTGTCTGCTGCTATCTCGCACTGTCTCTGGCCACGCCCTGTTTCTGGTCCTTTCCATGCACACCTGTCCTGTATTTTTCTGTGAAGACTCTCAGTTGTCCAGGTGGTTTCCATAGTAGAGAAGCTTGAATCTTCTATTCAAGCTTCTCTACTGTCCTGGATTTGTTAATTGGCTCCTGGGGGTATATATGCTCACTGCTTGTGTTTGTTCCTCGCCAGATTGATGCACCCTGTGCCTTCTATACAGCTCTTGGTTTCATGTTTTCTAGTCCTGCCTGCTTCAGTGTGTTTTCGGCCTCCTGCCCGTCTGCTCCGACCTCGACTAAGGCTGATGATCTTTGTACTGCTGCTGTGTAATTCAGACTGCCTTCCCGTGTACCGACCACTGCTTTCCTCATTAAAGCTGTTTCGCAACCAAAACTGTCTGTGTGAGCCTAGCATTTGTGTCCTACCTTACCAGCCTGTCAGATCGATCTGGCCAACAATGGACACAGCAGGTTCAGATCCATTCCAGTTGGCGGTGTGCCACCACAACTAGCAGCTCGCTCAGCAGGAAGACCAGCTCTCTACGCTTAGCGCCGGGTTTAGCCAACTCGCTAAATGCCAGGACGCGTTTATGTCTTCAATGAGTGCTCAGATGAGCCAAATACTGTCCCGACTTCATACTCAGGCTATGTCGGACGCGGCCACCGGGGATCTTAACATCCCGCCGGGGCTGCCAGCCAACTCGCCGGCTCCCGTACCTATTGTGTGCAACCAGTATTGTGTGTCACCCATGTTCCAGACCAACAGAACAAAAGTAGCATATATAATAACTCACCTGTCTGGACAAGCCGCTACCTGGGCCATGGCCGAGTGGGAGCGTCAGTCACCATTCTGTGCTTCACTCCCGGTGTTCACCACGGCTCTCAAGATATATTGTTACTCGTGTCTTCTTTTGTCTTGTTTTGTTGTGTCTACCCTAGAAGGTCACCCAGAGTCTCCCAAGAAGAAGTCAGCCTTGGAACAGATGTTTGGAGGTTTCCTCAGTCCTAGAGCACCGAAAAAGACTATGAGGGAGAGCGCTAAGGAGGAAATAGCAAAATACAGGGGGGGGGGATAGTTTAGTTCTGAATGGCAATGTGTTGCAGTGGTGGAAAGAACAAGTGGATCTTCCGCTGCTTTCAAAATTGTCCAGGAGCTACTTGTCCATCCCAGCAACAAGTGTTCCCTCTGAACGAGTGTTCAGCACAGCAGGTGATATTGTGACAGCGGAGCGCAGTCTGCTTCTCCCTGAACATGTGGACCAACTAATATTCCTGAAAAAAAACCTGAAAAAAAGCCACATGAAATAAACCACCAAATTAGGTGTTAGTAGTGAGAATGGCATTTACAGATAAATATATTTTATTTGATTCTTTTGTTTGTCTTATGGACAGTGAGCGTCAGACACTCAGTGAGAGTGGTCCGTTTACAGCAGCTATGACTGCCAAATATTAGTTTGCATCTTTGCACAAGCAATTGTAAAAGACCTAATTGTGAAAGGTTATATTTATTATTTGTATTTTTCATAAAAATCTTATTTCTATTTTTTTTTTAGTCTGCCTGCTGAAGAGTTCATATTAGTATCTGTCTGGCAGACAGGAATATGGACATTGCACTATTGAAAGTGTCACTTTAAGTTACTCATTGAGATTGATGTTGTCTTATTGTTTACTGTACTGTTTAAGTTCTGACAGTGTGATTAAAGAGGTTCCAAATATGAGGAAAGGAAACCGATTCCTGTTACTTAATGTTGAATCTGGTAAATTTGTTGCTTATAAGGAGTAAAACAAGTCCTCTACCTCTAGTAGAATCACAAGAACAATACCATAGTACCATACTGAATTGCAGTTTCTTATTTTCTATTTAAATTTTTCATATAATTTTTTTGCATCATGTTGAATCGCATTGTACTGCACCAAATCGCATCGTATCGCATTGTGAGGAATCGCCACCAAATACATATCAAATCGCATCGAATCGGGAACAGGGGTGAATCGTATCGCATCGTATCGCCATGTATAGTCATGTATCGCAAGATGTATCGTATTGCTGGTAGTGTATCGAGATGCGTATCGAATCGTTGTCAGTGATGAGATTCACATCCCTAGTTTGCTGCTATCTCGCACTCTGTCTCCATGCACACCTGTCCTGGATTTGTTGATTGGCTCCTGGGGGTATATATGCGCACTGCTTGTGTTTGTTCCTTGCCAGATTGATGCGCCCTGTGCCTTCTATCCAGCTCTTGGTTTTGTGTTTTCTAGTCCTGCCAGCTTCAGTGTGTTTTCGACCTCCTGCCCATCTGTTCTGACCTCAACTAAGCCTGATCTTTGTACTGCTGCTGTTTATTTTGGACTGTCTTCCGACTGACACACTTTGGCATAATGTTGGCATAATTTGGCAAATGTTTGAAGTGCTTATGATACAAATGCTCGAAATCTTGAAATTTGCTTATGATCCAGAATTATTGTTGCAACAACACCAGTGAGAAGACGGTAGTCGAACTAAGAATGGGAGGGACACTAGTAATTCGAGAGTGGGTAGCTTCACATCAGAATAGACAGGCAAAGGAATCCACAATCACACACAGTGCTAGATACAGTTAGATCAGTGGTGTCCAAACTATTCCAGAAAGGGCGGAGAGGGTGCAGGTTTTCTTTGCAGCCACTGACTCCAGCAGATGATCTCACTGATTAAATCACTTTGAGCAGGTGGGATGAGTTCATCAGTGAAATCACCTGCTGGAGTCAGTGGCTGTAAAGAAAACCTGCACCCTCTCTGCCCTTTCTGGAATAGTTTGGACACCACTGCAGTAGATGACGCATAAGCTCTCTCTGAATGGCTGTCTACCTCTGGCTGTGAATCACATTGGGATATTGCATGTTTTCTGTCAAATAGCAGTAAATCAGTTTATCTTGAGTTTTCATTTGGTGGGCAGACCCACCCCCTGCCCCCCTTTGGTAACACCCCTGCAAATTTATTTTCCTGGCACATATAGTTGGTTTTGTGTTCAACCATATAATTATGGGACAGATACAGTTGTAAAGATTTTTGAAGTTCATGTTTGAAGGAGTCATAAGTATAAAATAGTAACACTGTACATGTACACTGCAGTCTAAAAAAACATGCTTTCATAAACACAAACACACATGCAGGAAGACATCTGCATGAATCTGTAGTGAGTAGTTATTTAGCAGCATACTTCCCTTGACAACAGCTTCAGGAGAGGTTGTTATTAAGTCACAGTCACAAGCCTGTGCTTGAGCAACCAAGTTCAGTAAGAATGCCTTTCTTTAATTAAATTTTATGGTCAGTGACAGGACACACTGACACCTTTCATCACCACAGACTATTTATTGCCTTGCAGTGCACAGACGAGTGTGTGTGGGTGTTTGTGAATAGCTGTCTGTGTACTGAGACGGATGGATTGCAGCGAAAATTATGAAATATGGCCTTTTCCTTCAGTGTGTGCAGGGTATTAAAATAGCAGATAAATGACCGAAAGAAATTTACATGAATCCAGAGAATAACGGGCATTACACTTGGTTGTGTACTGATCACTGCTACCGGTTCTGTACGACACATGCAGAAAAACTAAGCATCTTTTCAGTCTTTTAACACACATCTGTAAGCGGTTGTGAAATTTATTTGATGTCATAATCACAGCATTTCCATGGACATACTGTATATGTGCACATGGTTCAACAGATATTCCACAAACTGTGAAATCTAAAAACAGAAATCTTCCACAAGCACAGAATAGAGACAAATCTATAGGGATTTTAATTCATGTTGTTCAGTCAGTAGTGTAGCAACCTACTTCTTTCTTACTAACAAACAAAGACAGATTAACACACATTGCTGGATCTGGTAGGAACAACTGCTCTTCTCTCGTCTTATCTCCTCCATCTGGTCCTGTATAACATGATGAAAGAAATGCTGGAGAGAAGAGAAAATTAAATTTATGACAGATTTCAAGATGAGGCTCGACACACAACGGAAAAAAATCTGCTCTGAATTTGAAAAAGGTCGACTTCATGCCAGTAACATCAACAGGTAAAACAACAGTAAACAGTCATTTAGCAAACTATTATTATGATTTGTATTGGCTCAACAGAGGACCCCTACATAGAGAACCACAACAAAGCCAGAAAAACTGGTTCATTGACCACAGGAGTGTTAATGGGTGGAGCAGCAGTTCACTTAATGGCCAACAAGAGGCTTGGCTGTGGTACAGGCAGAAAGTCAGGCACATGGGTTATCAGTTCAACAGGCAACAGTCCATAATCGTTTTCTTTGTTGACTGGATCTGGAGCGACATGACCACATGTGTAAGTACACTCAGGACTTAATATGTTAATTGAGGATCGTAAACTTGCATATTGATAATGGTATTTAGTAGGGATGTCCCGATCTGATCACGTGATCGGAAATCGGGCCTGATCACGTGGTTTCAGACTTGATCGAAATCGGACGTTGCATCCCGATCAGGAATCTGATATAGATTTTATCCTCATTATTTTGATCAGCGCTATTTCAAGCTCATTATTGCAGATTAATGGGCCTTTCACACGTCGGAAGCATCAGAGGTGTGAGACGCTTTGCTTTTTGAGGCATCAGAAGCGTCGCTTTAGTTCGGCTTTTGACATGACGCTTCTGACTGGAGTGCGTATTGCCGCTTGTCCGCAGGCTGACGCGGTCAAAGTTCAACCCAATCTTTTTTTTTTTATTGAACATAAGAAAAAAACATAAGTTCAACTGGACATTCTCGCACACGCGTGCGGCTGAATCCGATTCCAGAGGAGAAAAGGGAACAAGAGTTGCGCAGTGAATTTGGGAAGAAGAGATGGAATTGTAACCCGGACAGAGGTGGGGGGAGTTACACGTGCAGTTTCTTTCGCAGAACTGCTGTTGGTGTGTTTATGTGACGCCTCGATGAATGACAAGAGGATGATGGACACTTTCCCACCGAAACTTTTGCTCAGTCATCCTTCCCGTGCACAGCAGGACCCGGTGCTAAGTCCTCAGGATGACAATCTGTATCTGATTAACAAAAAGAAAAAAACAAACTGTCCTGTGACCGCTTTTCTTTCCATGAAAAAAACTCCTGTAACAGTGGAATGTGCCATTCATTTTTAAACTGGGCGCTGTCTTGATCCGGTATGTCATCTGACTAGCACAGGAATTGCGGAAGACGTGGACTTCAGCACTTTTTCGGCACATTGAGACAGATGTGCGGAGGAGTTCCACGCGTCGCGGTGGAGCCGCATGGTGCAAAGCAACGCCGTGATGAAGCCTCACAGGACATGTTGGGGCATGTCCAGCTCATGCTCAACTTCTCGGATAATCACACGACTGAAAAGCACCAGAAGCCGTCTGAAAGCGTCCTGTGAGACCAACAAGGAGGTGGGTTTTGTCCCCGCGCCATGAATGGCATGGTGGCGCAATCCTCCGCTTTTCTTTCCATGAAAAAAACTCCTGTAACAGTGGAATGTGCTGGAAAAGTGCAGATGTCCACGTCTCTTGCCTTTTTGTGAAAGTCAGCCGACGTCCCAGATCAACAAAGCCTTCACGTTGGAAATATCTGGTTGTTTCAGTGGGGTGTGAGCCTGTCGATCTGCGCTCAGAGCGCAGCGCGCTCTCAGGACGCTGTGGGCCGTCCTTAAAGCGGCAGTAACACTTCTTAATCTGTGTAATCCCCACAAAATTGTCCCTGAAAGCCATATTAATTTTCCGAACGGTGTCCACCTGGAGGTCTCTCACAGTTTCTGGAAAAAATTGATGCAGCAAAGCTCCAATTGTCAGACATTTATTCGCAATAAAAAAATGACGAGAGGGTGGACTGCTCACACAAAGCCTGCTCACAGGCGAATGACGCAACCGACAGGCGTGAAAAAACTCACGCATGCGCACGAAGGTTCAAGCTTGGCTGATGCAATCACAAGTGATTCAAATCCATATGGTTTTTGAAAAAAATAAAAAGGTCGGATACTTTTCTAACAGACCTCGTAAAAAAGTTTTAGAAGTTTAAGAAGTTTAAATAGCTAAATCAATAAATGGTTCTTAGAAACCTTCATCTATAAATTAAAACCACCTGTATTTCAGATTAGATAATTTCTTGTTTAACATAAGGAACCTTGGACATTTATTTTTAGACAAAAAAATAACATGGAAATTTGTACATTTTTTAAGTCTGGTAGATTATTACTTGATTGTTCAAGCTACCTCAAGGAGAAGTGCACTGTTTAAGTGATAAATAATAAAATAAGGTGATTAAAATGAAATAATTTTATATTTAACATTTGTTCATTGTTCATTCAGTTTTTTAAAGTATCGGATCGGGACTCAGTATCGGCAGATACTCAAAATCAGATGACTCAGAATTGGATCGGGGCCAAAAAAAAAACCTGATCGGGACATCCCTAGTATTTAGTGATGACGTTCGTCATTAACTGATTGAATTTGCGTCGTCCACTGCGGCTTCCGTAAGGAAAATTAATCATGCCTTAGTGGCACAGTTTTTAATTTAATTTTATTTTAGTATTTCTAATTGTACCCTTACCGATAATAATACAATAACATGCTTTTGGAGGGTGGTATGCATTTTCAGAGGCCCGGTCAAACCTCCATTCTGTAACTGGGAAGTGAGTCAGTGGGGCTTTGATGTGTCGTGGACCTTGGAACGCTTACAGTTGCCACAAGAGGTTGCCCAGGCTCTAACGTCTTTTTTTAGCCTGGGGCAGATGAACTTTGCTGCCACCAGCCTTTGTGACAGTTTCGTCTCCGGGTGGGAAAGGCCATGCACGGCATCAATGACGTGTCGCTTCCATGTGGTCTGTACGACTGGTCATGGCTGCCCTAACGAGACGTTGCAGAGTAGTCACTGACCTCAGTGCTTGGACCTCTGGGTTGGCAGCCTGATCGGCTGCCATGAGGGTGTAGTCTAGGTCGAGGTGGGTGGTGACTTTGAAGGCTTGGGAGAGGTATGATGGAGTTCGCCTTGCCTGTGACGTGCTGGATGTCTGTAGTGAACTTTGGGATGTAGGTGAGCTGCCGTTGCTGTTGGACGGACCAGGGTTCCGACACCGTGGCCATGGTGAAGAAAGCGAGCGGCTTCCATGCCCCGTTTACCAACTGCTCATGTACTCTGCCCACTGTGTAGTCCGATGCATCCGTGGTGATCCATATGGGGATGTACGGTGATGGATGGGCAGCAATTGTCATGGAAGCCAGGGCTGTCTTGTCATCAGAGAATGCAGTGTCTCTCTCTGCTGACCAGTCCACCACGTGTTTAGGAGTGTTCCCTTTAGTGGCTCGTGTAAGGGGCACATGACTGCAGCAGCTTTGGGGATGAAGCGATGGTAAAGTTAACCATTCCCAAGAACTTCTGCAGGCCTTGCACCGTGGGTGGCTGCGGGAGATTGAACACCGCCTTAACCTTAGACGGGAGGGGCACAGCTCTGTCTTTTGTGACTGTGCCCCAGAAAGTTGATGGTGGTCAGCCCAAACTGGCACTTTGCGGGATTGATGATTAGACCATGCAGCTGAGGCATTCAAAAAGTATACACATGTGGGTCAAGTGCTCCGTTTGGGAAGAGCTGGCCACCAGGAGTCATCCAAGTAGACAACCAGGAATGACAGGTCACATAGCACAGAGTCTATAAGGCACTGGAAGGACTGGGTGGCGTTTTGTAGGCCGAACAACATTTTGAGGAACTCAAACAGTCCAAAGGGGATGATCACTACCATTTTGGGGATGTCTCATGGGTGGACCGGCACTTGGTGGTATCCACGGATGAGGTCCACTTGGAGAAGATGTCCGTGCCACCAGGTGCACTGAAAAGTCACTGGATGTGGGAGCACGGGGTATGTGTCCGGCATTGCGGCGTTGCTGAGTTGACAGTAATCACTGCATGGGTGCCACCCGTCACTGGGCTTGGGCACCATGTAGAGGGGCGATGCCCATGGGCTGTCGGAGCAGGGGATGATGCCGAGGCATTTCATACTATCGACCTCCAACTTGCCGATGCTGAACTTTACTGGGTCAAGACATCTCGCTTAGGCGTACATGGCGGGCCTGTGGTGGCCATGTGGTGCTCCACTCTCCTGCTTGGGGGTGGAAGTAGAGAAGGTCAGCTGCGTGAGTGCAGGGAATTCTTCAAGCAGCCGGTAGAACATGTCTGCCCGGTGACAACACACTGGGCAGTCTGATGGAGTCCACGCCACTGAGGGTGCAGTTGTAAGAGGACAATGTGGTGGCATCGATCAGACAGTGGCTTTTGACATCCACCAGCAGTCCTTAGCCGCAGAGAAAGTCCGCATTGAAAAGGAGGATGGCACCCTCAGCCGCAATGAAGTCCCAGCAGAAGATCTGTCCCCCAAAACGCAAGCCGACATGTTGGGTATCATATATGCTATTACAGAGCACCAGCCCTGCCATTTTCCTTGTGCTTGAAGGTGCATGGTGAGCGGCAGCATCTGGCTTTGGCTCTGAATGTAGCAAATATATCTGTGGTGCAAATTTGGTGAGAATCCGTGTCATAGGTTTGACATATTCCTGCAAACAGTAATCTTTCAAAGCCTATATAAAGTGAAACTTGATCCAGAATCTGGATCTGGATCACCCATATGGAAAAGATATACATAAATTTTATAAAGTTTGTATCTGTTCTATCTGGAACTTGTAAGTAATGCATGTGACAGTCAAACCAGATATAAGATCCTTAGTAAATTTGTACAATATGTGACTTATATAAATTGGGAACTTAAAAGTACAATATATGACAGTAATTCCACATACAGAATCCTTAGTAGATATGTGTAATATCAAACTGAGACTTATAAGCACAACACATGTCAAATATAAAGTTTATTACTGGAACCGATGTAACTTCTTTTCCATATGGGTCACCTCCAAAATTTGATGGAGTCTTCCTTGGACTAATATCTATGTGGTGAAAATTTTGACAAAATCTGAGCAGTAGTTTTGATGTAATCTTGCTAACAGACATGTTGTATGGCTGGGGGGCCTGGCTGCCTTTTTGTTTCTGTCTTTTGTTTTTCCTTCCAGGTGGCTTGCATTTGGGACTGAGTGGCTGTGTTGCTGAGGTTATTAGGACCTCACCCTGATCACCTGCGGCTCGTCAGGACTCACAGCTGAGGTGCATCTATATGGATTGGAACATGGTGGCATTTAAGACTGGAGTATACAGTGGGAATTTGCCAGAGACTCGACCTTGTGACCAGACGGGTGAGATCGTCGTCTCGGGAGCCATCTCATCATCAGTGGATGCAGAGAACGTCCAGGGTTTGAGGCACGGTCTGTGAAAGAGGAGGGGGTGAGGTCTCACGCTCGTCAGCACACTTCCTGAGGTACGTTAGATTTTGTGACTAACATTTATACAGTCAGTAAATGTGGGTGTCCCTCACACTTTTTATATTGAGCTGTATGTTAGTCATGTATCGCTTCCACTGCAGTGGAGTTTGGTGAACTGGATGTTCCATGCCTGCAGGTTGGGAAGCTGATTAGTAATCAAGCCAGGAAGTGTTTGCTGTTTGTACACCTTTAAGTGTTCTCTCTGTGTGTAGAGTGTGGACTCACATAATGGTTCCTTCTTTCACAGACTCGGTTTGTTGCGGCCACCTGGGTGTCGGCGGGGTCCTTGGGTCCGAACAGCTTCTGGCTCCGGACCGTTAGCGCTGCTGGGAGCGCACACGCCAGACCGCACTTCCTTTTGTATTTTTTGTATCACTGTAGTATTAAATTCAGTTAGCCTTGTACGTGCTCTGCTTATTTCATACTGGGTCCTTCAAACGCTGGTCGTTCTCCGAGCTGCGTCCGACACATAACATAGTCTCTGGCCAAACATCACGACACCAGCGGTAGCAGAGACGGTAACGCGCCGGGAAGGCGGCAGCAGACGTTCAGAAGTTATCCGGATCAGTTGCGGTGCTCTCCGCCCGGATGGTGCGCGTTGGAGAACCCATTACCGAATACTGATTTGAGCGCTCATGCAGCCGTGTTCCTGTGTTTGTGCCTTATCCGAGGGTCGTGGTGGAGTGTGACTGGCGACGGCTTCGCGTCACGCTCCGACCGGATAAGAGGTTTAAACGGGAGCTGCAAGAGTGTGTCTTAAGGGTGCACGCGCACGGCGGAGCTCTGTGGCACGGGTCGCTGTGCTTCCCGTGTGACAGTTGTAGCCCCGTTTCCCCGGATGAAGATACTACTGCGTCTGTTGTGTCAGCTCCGGTGTTATTTAGTTGAATCACATTTTTGGTTGTGTGTTGCTCACAGCTGCGCACAGAAAAGCAGCTCGTTTGTTTTCTCTGTCACCAAAGGGGGTTTTTTATTTTTAGCACTCTGGCTCCCTCTGTTGGTGACTGAGTCACATTACCGTCAAGCTCTTAAGTTGGAACAGGTTGTTCCATTTGTTTGAGCTTGACGGTATAAATCACTTATTTGTTTTGTGTTAGTTCATTTTGTGTGGGTGTTTTTTGAGTTGGTTTTTGTGTGGGATTTTATTTTTTGTTTTTCACTATTTAGTGTCTGGGGTCGTGACCCTGCAGTTCTGCCAAAAAAACAAACAAAAAATAAATTAAAAAAGGACCCAGCAACCTTATGTCAGGCTGTTAGTCTTTTTTTTTTATTTTTTTTTTATGTTTCACCTCCCAGGGTTTGATGGGACGGTCCCCTGGGGGTCATGGGGGGGGGGGTATTTGGGTTGTTGTTTTTTCTTTCTGTTTTTTGTTATGCCCTCTCTTCTCCTCTGACTCCAGCCGTGTGAGCCGTAGTGTCGGCGTTGCTGGGTGGTGCAGTTAGGTTATGCTGGGCGTTTCCCAGGTAACCTCTGCACCCGGGAGGGGAGGGGGGGGTTTGGGGTATTTTCTTTTTGTTCCCTCTCTTCTCCTCTGGCTCCAGCCGTGTGAGCCGTAGTGTCGGCGTTGCTGGAGTGGTGCAGTGTGGTTATGCTGGGCGTTTCCCAGGTAACCTCTGCACCTGGGGGGGGGGTGTTTTCCCCCCAGTTTCCGCCCTCAGGGTTTGACTGTGGTGTCCTCTGGGGGGGAAAGGGCTGTGGGTCCATCTAGCCATAGACGGCTGGGGCTGGGTCCGTTGGTCGTTAGGGGAGCTCTCCTGGGGTTGACGAGTGGTCCTCTGGGAGGCACTGGGAGTCCCCGTGGGTGACGTTGGATCCCAGAGGGACCTCGGCTGTGGTTAAAATTCTACTCACAACACCGTAATGACAACATGAATTTTTTTTTTTTTTTTTAATTTTGGCAATTTAAAAATTTTTTAAAAACTAAGAAATTACATGTACATACGTATTCACACCCTTTGCTCAATACATTGTTGATGCACCTTTGGCAGCAATTACAGCCTCAAGTCTTCTTTAATATGATGTCATGCGTGGCACATCTATCTTTGGACAGTTTTGCCTATTCCTCTTTGCAGTACCTCTCAAGCTCCATCAGTTGGATGGGGAGTGTCGGTGCACAGCCATTTTCAGATCACTCCAGCTATGTTAGAGATGTTGTCCTGAAGCCACTCCTTTGATATCTTGGGTTTGTGCTCAGCATCATTGTCCTGCTGAATGAAGAACTGTCACTACAGTCTGATGTCAAGAGCGCTCTGGAGCAGGTTTCATCCAGGATGTCTCTGTACTTTGCTGCATTCATCTTTCCCTCAATCCTGACTAGTCTCTCAGTTCCTGTCGCTGAAAACATCCCCACAGCATGGTGCCACCACCATGCTTCACTGTAGGGATGGTGCCTGGTTTCCTGCAAGCATGATGCCTGGCATTCACATCAAAGAGTTCAATCTTTGTCTCATCACCAGAATTTTTTTCTCATGGTCTGAGAGTCCTTCAGGTGCCTTTTGCAAAGTCTAGGTGGGCTGCCATGTGCCTTTTACTAAGGAGTGGCTTCTGTCCGGCCACTCTACCATACCATACCATGCACCTGAGCTCAAATTTGAGCTTCATGGCAAAGACTGTGAATACTAACAGTGGGGTAAAAAAAATATTTAGTCAGTCCCTGATTGTGCAAGTTCTCCTACTTACAAAGATGAGAGAGTCTGTAATTTTCATCACAGGCACACTTCAAGTATGAGAGACAAAATGAGAAAAAAAATCCAGGAAATCACATTGTAGGATTTTAAAGAATTTATTTGTAATTATGGTGGAAAATAAGTATTTGGTCACCCACAAACAAGAAAGATTTCTGGCTGTCATAGACCTGTAACTTCTTCCTTAAGAAGCTCTTCTGTCCTCCACCCGTTACCTGTATTAATGGCATATGTTGAACTTGTCATCTGTATAAAAGACACCTATCCACAGCCTCAAACAGTCAGACTCCAAACTCAACCATGACCAAGACCAAAGATCTGTTGAAGGACACCAGGAAGAACATTGTAGACCTGCACCAGGCTGGGAAGAGTGAATCTACAATAGTCAAGCAGGTTGGTGTGAATAAATCAACTATGGGAGCAATTGTAAGAAAATGGAAGACATACAAAACCATTGATAATCTCCATCGATCTGGGGCTCCACAGAAGATCTCATCCCGTGGGGTCAAAATAATCATGAGAACGGTGAGCAAAAATCCCAGAACTACATGGAGGGACTGATGATTACCTGCAGAGAGCTGGGACCAAAGTAACAACGGCTACACACTACGCAGAGAGGGACTCAAATCCCGCAGTGCCAGACGTGTCCCCCTGCTTAAGCCAGTACACGTCCAGGCTCGTCTGAAGTTTGCCAGAGAGCATATGGATGATCCAGAAGAGGATTGGAGAATATCATGTGGTCAGATGATATCAAAATAGAACATTTTGGTAAAAACTCAACTCGTTTTGTTTGGAGGAAGAAGAATGCTGAGTTGCATCCCAAGAACACCATACTACTATGAAGCATGGGGTGGAAACCATGCTTTGTGGCTGTTTTTCTGCAAGGGGTACAGGATGACTGATCCGTGTTAAGAGAAGAATGAACGTGGCCATGTATCGTGAGATTTTAAGCAAAAACCCTTTCCATCAGTGAGACCATTGAAGATGCAACATGGCTGGGTCTTGCAGCATGACAATGATCCCAAACACCTGCTCGGGCAATGAAGGAGTGGCTCCGTAAAAAGCATTTCAAGGTCCTGGAGTGGCCGGGCCAGTCTCCAGACCTCAATCCCATAGAAAATTTGTTGAGGGAATTGAAAGTCCGTGTTGCCCAGCGACAGCCCCAAAACATCACTGCTCTAGAGGAGATCTGCATGGAGGAATGGGCCAAAATACCAGCTACAGTGTATGCAAACCTGGTGAAGACTTACAGGAAATGGTTGACTTTTGTCATTGCCAACAAAGATTATGTTACAAAGTATTGAGTTGAACTTTTGTTATTGACCAAATACTTATTTTCCACCATAATTTACAATTAAATTCTTTAAAATCCTACAATGTGATTTCCTTTTTTCTCATTTTGTCTCTCATAGTTGAAGTGTACCTATGATAACATTACAGACCTCTCTCATCTTTGTAAGTAGGAGAACTTGCACAATCAGGGACTGACTAAATATTTTTTACCCCACTGTATATACATGTGATTTCTTAGTTGTTTTATGATTATTTTTTAATAAATTAGCAAAAATCTCACAAAACCATTTTTCACATTGTCATTATGGGGTATTGCAGAGGTGGAAGTAAGTCACTGTCAAGTCATTTTTAAGTCATCAATATGCAAGTCCCCCAAGTCAAGTCTCAAGTCAGCTTGCAAACAGTTGGTGGTCATTATGACTTGAGACTTGACTTGGGACTTGCTGATTCATGAATTGAGAGTGACTTGATGGTGACTTACTCCCACCTCTGGGGTATTATGTGTAGAATTTTAAGGGGAAAAAATTATTTCATCTATTTGGAATGAGGTTGTAACATAAAATGTGGAAAAATGGAAGTGCCGTGAATACTTTCTGGAAGTACTGTAATAAAACTGCAGCCCAACAGGCAGGAAGGTGTTCTGGTCTGAATCCTGCACATTTGTGGAGAAACTGAAAAAACAGAGTAAAAACTGTTGATGAATGGTGAGGAGGTGTAGGAGTGAATGATAGCCAGAAAAGGAGGCATGGGTAAGGGACAGAAAAAAGAAATTAGATTTTATGTATATTGCTGGCAATTCACACACTCACATTGCATCTCAGATCCCATCAACTGTCAAATTGGGAAAATGGCAGGGATATGTGAGCGGCAAGAATCTCAACAAGGACCAAACTTGGTACACCACTGAGACTTAATCAAAACACAATCACGTTCACTGCCAGAATAGATGCACTCAGGCCTGTACCTATACACGTTCTTTGCTTTCAGCTTCACACCAAGTCATTCTTTCTTTCCCTCTCACACAAATACTGTTAAACAACTCTACATTATCATGCACACACTGACAGAAAAACATTAACCTGGCATACACAATGTGTTCCACTCCAGCTGATTTCTAGAGGTGATGCATCAAATTGCCCAGTTAAAGGTCCCATAAACAACATTTGAAACCGTAATAAAGCAGCCAACCACTATTTTCTCTGCCCAGATGAAGTTGTGTAATGGTGTCCTACAAAGAGAATGAAGCAGCATTCCCTCTGTGGTGTGTGTGTTGTCTGAGCTGTTCTGTTCTTTCTTTTCATAGCCAGACTGGCCCCAGATGCCTGTTTAGTGCATGTGAGCCCCCCTTTTGAGAGTATTGCCCCTCCCTTTATAAAGAGACAGTGACCACTCACATACCTTGTCACATGACATTGTTAAACAAATATACTCTTGTGTGTAGTGCTGCTTTCATTTTTTTTTTTTTTTGGCTTCACAACACATGGAAAAAATGGAGAGTGAGAAAGTGGAGATGGGGGAATGGGGATGAGGAGTGCCCAATGGGATGCCAGTGTTTTGGTCTGAGATGCTTTTGCTTTATTACAACATCTTATAAACAGCCTCTCTGACTATGACCAGTAACTTCATTATATCTCAGTTTTCATATTTTCTGCAATATATGTCACACCAGAGTATTAGTTGCATTTGTCCAAAAATGCGTCATGAAGAGGAAAAATCATGGAAGTCACCTCAGCCTATAAGTTGCATTGAGTTTTGAAACATGGTGCTGCTGCTTCATGCAACAAGAAGCCAAATGAATTTAATTGCTACATTATTTACTGATAGTACAAACACTGTGTTTGTTAATGAGCAGAAGCTAACAAGCTAATTAATGTTATTGTAGAAGGCCCTAGGAACTCAAGGATAAACTGCTGCCTGCCACAATGAACAGACAAAAGCATCAAAACAGAGCTAAACGTGCATGTTTACCTCTCTACATAAACTTTTTCATTGACTTTTATTTTAAAACATTATAGTTACATAATATTAGTGTCAAAACAGATTTTCAAGATCCATTACTGATAATATTCTTAAAAGCATACAAAAATAGTGATATTAAAGGAGTCATTAGTAGTATTTACAAAAGCTTTCTGACAAAAAAAACTCACTCCACAACTTACATTAAAGAGAATGGGAGAATGAAGGAAACATGATAATATCCCCCGATGACTGGCTGGACATATGTGAATCTCAGTGGAAGTGTTCAAATTCACATTCATGGCGTGAGTTCAGATGGAAATGTCTAATGCAATTTTTTTATTACTCCCAAACAGAAGGTTCATTTTGGAGCAGGAAATGCAGCCTGCTGGAGACAGTGTGGGGCTTCTGAAGCTGACCATTGGCATATACGAGGTCTATTAGAAAAGTATCCGACCTTATTATTTTTTTCAAAAACCATATGGATTTGATTCATATGTTTTTACATCAGCCAAGCTTGAACCTTCGTGCGCATGCGTGGGTTTTTCCACGCCTGTCGGTTGCGTCATTCGCCTGTGAGCACGCCTTGTGGGAGGAGTGGTCCAGTCCCCTCGTCGGATTTTCATTTTCAGAAACTGTTAGAGACAAGCAGCTGGAAACCATTTGAAAAATTTATCTGGCTTTCAGTGAAAATTTTACAGGCTTCACAGAGAATAACGACTGTTACTACAGCTTTAAGGACGACCCACAATGGCGCACAGCGCGGCGCGCTCCGAGCCGCCATCGAGAGGCAGAAAACACACATCATTTCTAAACGGATGACTGTGTGGAGCTGGGACCATCGTGAGCAATTTCTCTGGTTATCACAAGAGCTGGACAAGCCGTTTTCCAGCAGATTTCACTTTTAATAAGAGGTTTTGTCATGGAAAGCCACGCGGAGGCTTCGCGCATCAGGACTGATTCGCTGATCGAGTGAGACAAAGGAACACCTCCGTTTCGGAGTGCCAGGGGACAAGTTGGGACATGCCCAGCTCTCCACAATTTCTCTTATACTCACTGGGCTGGTAAGCATTGAAAGCCGAGATAGGCATGTCTCAACTGAATGGATCTCAATCTGAATGGATAAAAATAGTGAATGACATATATGTAGTGGAAGCAATTACTTACTCTATCAGGCTGAAAAAAACCTGCTTTTGTTAAATTATGGTCAAGCTGGGTCAAATCCATTAAACCTCTACAAGCAGACTTTGTGAAGGTACAACTTAACTGAGGGCAACAGATTTTTTTTTCTACTCTCATCAGTTACTTTACCATTCCACCCGGCAATATTTATAGTGTAGGTGTGCATTGTCTCTCTCCCTTTTGAGTTCTTTAAGTTCCAAAATGTTTGTTCTAAAAAAAAAAAAAAAAGGTGGTGGAATGTATAGAAAACCTTTTTGTACTTGAGGTATAGAGGGTTTTCAATCACGTGACCGATTTGCTCCAGGACAGGTGCCGTCGCCATTCTGGATTACAAGGAGGCTGACGCGTGATAGAAAAATTAAGAGAATGTACGGTTATTACGAGGCTTTAAATCCTCGAGATAAAGCTATTTATCATGATAGATGTGTAGCAGTTGGTTCAGTGGATCCGTATCTTATACCAGGTAGTGAATTTAGTGGTGATGTAACGAACTGGCTGACGGTGTCACACCGCGATATTGTGAACTAGGAAGCTGCCGACCAGGTCAGCCTCGCCGGCCTCCTGCAGAGCATCACAGCGGAGCTCTGAAAGTGGAGGTCGGTCTTGAAGTCCTGAGCGATTTCTCTCACCAGGCGCTGGAAGGGCAGCTTGTGGATCAGCAGCTCGGTGCTCGAGGACCACAGTGTAAATAAGCCTCCGTATTGGAAGCGTTCTTGTGTTATCCTCTGCAGTATTTTTATGTATTGTTATATAATTTTATTGCCGAATAAAATAAAATTCTGGGAGCAGTGGATTTCTGTTAGCGGCGGATCTCTCACAACGGCACGGTGCCGTGAGGCTTCTTCACATCGACGCTGAAACTTGTCCAATTGGTCGCCAAATGCACAAAGTGTAATCACAGCGGCCACCGCGTTGTAATCCAGAATGGCCACGGGACACAAAATGACGTGACCGATACGTCACATGAAAACCCTCTATATGTTGTAAACCACTGTAAATAAAGAATTAAAAAAAAATATATATATAGTTAGCTTCACCTTAGCATAGCCTTCCTCCTCATTGTGGTTCCAGTTGTCCCACAAAGTGCAAACAAGTTGAGTGCAGAATAGAATAGAACAGAAACTTTACTGTCATTGCACATATATACATACAATGAAACTTGTCCTCTGCATTTAACCCATCCTAATTACAGTTAGACACAACCTAACCACTAGGAGCAGTGGGCAGCCACAGTCCAGTGCACGGGGACCAACTCTAGATGGTCCCCTTGGTCAGGGGCAGAGAAGGAGCAGACCCTAAAGCATGTTTTTAATTGTGGGAGGATACTGGAGTGCCCGGAGGAAACCCACACAGACATGGGAGAACATACAAATTCCACACAGAAAGGCTGGGAATTTATCCCAAGACCTTCTTGTTTTGAGACACCAGTGCTAACCACTAAGTCACTGTGCCAGAGTAGTATGAAGGTTATTCCATCTTTAAAGATCATGGTCTTTCAGTTTTACAGCATGATTTGTTAATTTCAGCTGTTCGCTCAGACTCTGAATGTCCTCCTCATTCAGATCTTCTTGTTTTATGGCCATAGACATCCAACTTAATAGCTCATTACTGCAACCTTTTGTTCCAGAGTGTGAATCAGACAATACCTCATCCAGATCAGTATATAGGAGCAATATGTCAGGCATGTAGATGCTAACATCTTGTGGCCAAATATGATGATACAGTAATTTCTGACATATGTCCATGCAAACAAGTAAAAAAAACAAAAAACAACAACAACAAAAAAACAAAAAGCACATCTTATAGTCTGGAAAATATGGTAGGCAGTGTAATTCTTCTCCTCAGGCAGAGGTTTGGGGTCTAGAAGACACAGACAAGTACATCACTTGTGGATGAGTATCAGCTCTAATGCTTCTCCAACTGATTTCAGCCACCTTCCCTAATGCCATAGCCTGCTGGACAGTCTGTCTACAGTCTGAACTAAGCCCACAGTCCACTCACTCAGGTGTGACTGCATCATGGCTCACCAGCTCCCAGGTCAGCATTCCCACTGATAATCCTCACAGATAGGCCAAATGCTGACCATGAGCAAGTAATTGCTTCCAGTTGGCTCTGCCAAAGCCAGTGTAACGCAGGAACAGGTGTCTCAATGTAGCAAGAGCATTTTTTTTAGAGTCCTGTTGGATTGTTTCTTTTATAAAACGTAGAGATTCTACTTGACAGATGTAACTAATGAGGTTAGATCAGTATTTATTCGGTATTTATTTTCTTACACGTCAAATGAACAAAAAAAAAATATTTTTACATCCCATACAGGTGTAAAAAATGTTGCAAGGTTATTGCTTTAACAGTTAGGATCAGAGTTTGATGCATTCTTATTTACTACCTTCCACTGACTTTGGCACCCTTTCCACAGAGAACAAAGGAGGAGCTGCCGAGTCTGTTGTGTCAAGAGCTCTATCACTCGACCTCAGCAGCAAGAAAGCACACAATGGAAAAGTGCACAGAAGATAATCCAATGACATGATAGTAATGCACAGCAAACTTGACTTTATAATAGAGAAAAACTATTTAAAAAAAGGCAGAACACAGTTTGCCCTTAAAAAATAAAGCAAACAGATGCCCTCTCTGCCTCTTCCACTTGACATGATTTACATTGATGTAGTTGCAATGATAAGTGGATCTGTCAGATAGTGAAGAACAGTCATCTCAGTTGTAAAAACAGATATCTTGTGGGAGGTTGGTTTAGACTGCCGAGATCCTTGAATTACTGCAGAATGGTTATGTGACATAAGATAACTGAAGATGTTTCAGAGACCAAATGTTTAAGTACCAACAAGGGGAGGGTGTAATGCCACTCTACAAAGCACTGGGCCAATCCCTGATATTGTGTCTCCCAGTTACAAGAAATGAATGAAGATATTGGTTTTATCCTTAAACATAAAATGACCTGAGAACGGGCAGTTTAGTAGGCCAACCGAAAAAATACCTGGGCGTAGACTAAATATGATTGAATACATGTTACAACAGAATGGTACAGAGACGGATGCCCTATTGCAATGTGTGTAGACTAGAGAACTGCATTGGGATTGTGTCAACCAGGTCCCATGAGACGCAACGCAAATCTCGTGGGAATGGCTGGTTAGAACTTCGCTGCGGGCGGGAACGGACGGCTAAAATAAAATGCTGCAAGATCAGGAGCGACAGGATGACTCAGTCAAAAATGGAAATATTGTAAAAGTATGCAGTTAAACAGAACATCTTTAATTTAACAGGAGCAGCAGGCATAACAGCAGCGAATACACAGAGACAGACGCAGCTGCACCGGGTTACTGCAGCAACCCAGCAGTCCCACTGCATGGCCATGTATGACACAAATATATGACAAATAGAATATGAAATTGTCTTTAAACTAAATGAAAACAGTGAAATACGAGTGCTTTTTCTGACCAGTGTGTCAAAGGAGATACAGGCCAGGAAAAAGAGTGAAATACACATTGCAGGTGCGTGCGGTATTCTACCATACACGTGGTTGTGGGAAATTCAGCAGAAGTGGGCAGAAGCGGGATGAAGAATACAGTCCCACGCAGGGCTCTAGTGTAGACCAGGTACCATACAAATGTGTGTCTTGATGAGATGAGGCCACAGTGCAGCAGGTTGAGCATGTTCAAAACTACTCAAGAAATGGCCAGTGCCATTATTTAAAAATTACATTGTAATTTGCACTGCACAGTGTTACATCAATGTTATTACAGGCAGGCAGACAGACATACTTGGCCACACATGCAGGCAACAAACAAACACACACACACACACACACACACACACACACACACACACACACACACACACACACACACACACACACACACACACACACACACACACACACACACACACACATGGATACATATAATGACATACTCACTCCTCCACCAGTGTTATAGAGCAATTGAACACAGAGTTCTGGAGTTCAGTGAGCAAAAGAATAATATAGGAATGGTTATTGCCTTTAACTGCTATTGTCTTAATTTCCATGTTTGTTATTATCCACATAATCATCCAATATAACACCTATAACCCAGGGTGCTATTTCATATCTCAGTCTTCTGTGCACACTCAACAGCTTGGCACAGTGCAGATGTTTATCAGTGTGTATGAAATAATAAAACATGAGGAAATAACTGCATCTTGTGCACACACAGTAGCATTTTTATTGCTTAATAAACACAGCTTCATTACATATTTATTATGCTCTTTAGCTCTGCTTTGACTGCTTCCACCTCAGATGAGGCAACCTATACAATGTTGTGCAGATAGAGTGGCATACCATATTGTGTGTGCTGTGTTCCGTGGTGTTTGTGCAATGCACTCCCACATTACTCTGATGACGCACTGTGTTACATTGATAAGGCATGACTGCTTCATATCATTGTGTAATATATGGCCAGCTTAAGTGATTCTGATGGAAAGGACAAAAACTACACCCAGCTATTGTTATCAGAGGCGCGAGAGGTACTGTGAGGATCATCCAGTCAACACAAAGACAGATGAAGGAGAGAAGCAAAAATACTTTGTTAGAGAAAAGAACAGTGAATCTTTAGTGCATATACGCTTAGCTGTCCTTTGAGCAGGATTACAGGGTTTAGGTGCTACAGTAGAGCATCAAAAGTGTGAATCCATAGACAGACGCCCAAAGCTTGGTATCAGCTTAACACTTGACACTCCATGCCATAGCACCAGAGATTACAGGGAAGGTGGGTAGACATGCTATTTCTGACACAAAGTGCAGTGTTGCAGACTTTAACACCCCTCTTTCTCATTTATTTTCCTCTCATCTACACCTGTCTCCTCTGAGGTCTCTGTGGTGTGTGTGTGTGTGTGTGTGTGTGTGTGTGTGTTGTGTGTGTGTGTGTGTGTGTGTGTGTCAAGTGGCACAGAACAGAAAAAGCTGAAAGTACGTGTCTGCTTATTGGGGCAAGTGAACATTTGAAATGACAGGGAATGACGTTGGCTTGAGTGCTGGAGAAGATGCCTCAGAGCTAAGTGAAGGACCATTACAGAGGCGGTGATAAGATGCACGCATGCAGACAAAACTACAGCTTGTTCACCTTGAACACTCTGGTGTCTTCCTTGGAGGACAGTTATCATACGGTGAGAGCACAACATCAAACTCTAATCAAACCCCATTGCAACTGACAGCAAAATCAAACTGATGCCTACGCATGCATACCAAAAGGTACCATGACCTCCACACCCTGTTATTATTCATGCACACTGACTATTACTTTCATAACTTTTCACTTTAGTTTCCATTCCTGTGTTGGTCAACTAAGTAAAAAGCTTTCAGGACCTATGAGCAAGGCTGATGAAATGAAGGCTTGTTGTCAGTGGATACAACTGAGATTTAAAAAGGTGAGAGAAAAGGTGTGTAGAAATGACATAATGCCAACGGGTTCACAGCTTAGACATGCTGTGGTACCTCTCCTGTCTTGCACTCAGAAAACTGACAGGTATGTGCTCAAGTATTACAGCAGGTTTAGAGCACCAAAATACAGTATGCTTGCATTTTCAGTTTTCTTGTCTTCTAACTAAATTGAATGAAAAATCTTTGCAAATTTGCAGTAGCAAAGAACAAACATTTTCAGCAGTACTGTTTTGGGGTTAGGGAATATTTATTTACTGTGTTTAACATGCCAGATTTCCATGACCACTGGCATAGAAGACTGGTGGTGGTACGGCGGCAGTTGTTCCCTTAGTCAAGGGAAATAATGAGAAATTTGGCAAATCCCCTCTGAAATTTGGTTGAGGAAATAGTTTTACATAAATCAAATTGGTTTTGTTTACAATGAAAAAAGTAACAGATACTAATTCACTGTGTTGGCCTAATCACAATCGTAGTACAACCCCAATTCCATTGAAGTTGGGACATTGTGTGAAATGTAAATAAAAACAGAATACAATGTTTTGCAAATCTTCTTCAACCTATATTCAATTGCATACACCACAAAGACAAGATATTTAACGTTCAAACTGATAAACTTTATTGTTTTTGTCCACATATTTGCTTATTTTGAAATGGATGCCTGCAACACGTTTCAAAAAGCTGGGACAGTGGTACATTTACCACTGTGTTACATCACCTTTCCTTCGAACAACACTCAATAAGCATTTGGGAACTGAGGACACTAATTGTGAGTGTCATGACTGGGTATAAAAGGAGCATCCCCAAAAGTCTCAGCCATTCACAAGCAAAGATGGGGTGAGGAGGATCACCACTTTGTGAACAACTGTGTGAAAAAATATTCCAACATTTTAAGAACAATGTTTCTCAATGTTCAATTGCAAGGAATTGGGGATTCCATCATCTACAGTCCATTAAATCAGAAAATTCAGAGAATGTGGAGAACCTTCTACACATAAGCGGCAAGGCCGAAAACCAACATTAAATGCCTGTGACCTTCGATCCCTCAGGTGGCACCGCATTAAAAACCGACATCATTGTGTAAAGGATCATACTGAGTGGGCTCAGGAACACTTCAGAAAACCATTGTCAGTTAACACAGTTCATCACTACATCTACAAGTGCAAGTTAAAACTACCATGCAAAGTGAAAGCCATACATCAACAACATCCAGAAACACCGCCGCCTTCTCTGGACCCGAGCTCATTTGAAATGGACAGACGCAAAGTGGAAAAGTGTGCTGTGGTCTGATGAGTCCATATTTCAAATTGTTTTTGGAAATCATGGATGTCGTGTCCTCCGGACAAAAGGGAAAAACCCAGATTGTAACCAGCGCAAAGCTCAAAAGCAGCATCTATGATGTTATGGGGGGTGTGTTAGTGCTCATGGCATGGGCAACTTAAACATCTGTGATGGCACCATCAGTCCTGAAAGGTACATCCAAGTTTTGGAGCAACACAGGCGGCGGTGTTTCTGGATATTGTTGATGTGTGGCTTTCACTTTGCAAGGTAGTTTTAACTTGCACTTGTAGATGTCATGAGGAACTGTGTTAACTGACAATGGTTTTCTGAAGTGTTCCTGAGCCCACGCGGTAAGATCGAAGGGATCGAAGGTCACAGGCATTCAATGTCGGTTCTCGGCTTTGCCGCTTACGTGCAGAAATTTCTCCAGATTCTCTGAATCTTCTGATTATATTATGGACTGTAGATGATGGAATCCCTAATTTCCTTGCAATTGAACGTTGAGAAACATTGTTCTTAAACTGTTGGATTATTTTTTCGCGCAGTTGTTTATAAAGTAGTGATCCTCGCCCCATCTTTGGTTGTGAATGGATGAGACTTTTGGGGATGGGAAAGAATTCCACTTACAAAGCTTCAACAATTAGGGTCCTCAGTTCCCAGCTTTTTTGAAACCTGCTGCAGGTATCCATTTCAAAATGAGCAAATATTTGCACAAAAACAATAAAGTTTATCAGTTTGAACATTAAATATTTGTCTTTATGGTGTATTCAACTGAATATAGGTTGAAGAGGATTTGTAAATCATTCTGTTTTCATTTACATTTCACACAACGTCCCAACTTTATTGGAATTTGGGTTGTAGACTGATAAGGGTGCTGCATTTTTTTTATTATATTTGCGTCATATGCACTTTTTCTTTTTCCAAAACTCAGGTACAGTATGTGAATTGTGAAGGTAATGGTGCCTTTATATGCTTTTGTTCATTGAGAACAGTTCTCTTGCTTGTTGTTGTTGTTTTAGCAATTTTAAACATGAAAGTAATGCCACTGTTTTAAGGGAAACAATTTCTCATTAAATTAGTAAAATGCAACTTTATATGTTATGTTTGGATTTATTCATCTAAGGTAGGCATGGTGTGACCCGTGTTTTCTTTTTTTATTATTTTTTGCTGTAACTGACCTCCAGAAGAGCTAGAAAGAGAAACTTAGCAGCTGGTCCTCTGTTGAAAAACTGTAAGACTACAGGCCATGCATAATTTATGTTTTGTGCCTTTTAGTGAAGTTTTTTTAAAATCTGGATTAAGGCAATAAGTGCCTCCCTATATTACCACAGACGAACTGTTCCTCTTGCCATATATTTGAAATAAACTATAGAACACAAAGTAATCAAAAAAGAATGGGAGAAGATCAAATCAAATCGGTGCATTGCCTAAAAACTAAAAGAAGGAAAAAATGGGAGTGGCACAGGAGCAGGAGTCATTCTGAATGGAAGCGGGATGGGAGTGGGAGTCATTTACCAGGAGTGGGATGGGGCAGGAATTTTGTTATTTTTTTTAATCTGGCCCGGGATGGGACTTTTTCTGGAATTTTTCTGTGGGATGGGGCAGGAGTGAAAATCTACTCCCGTGTCACCCTCTAATCTGGAGTTGGTCTCTGGGTGCTGGACTGTGGATGCCCACTGGTCCTAGTGGTTGGATTATGTTCAACTGTATCCAGGATGGTTTTAATGTGGAGGACAAACTTTGTTGTATGTACAATGACAATAAAGGCCCCAGCAATTGCGTATCATGAAGTGGAAGAAGTGCAGGTTTCCTTTACTATCACCTCAGTAGGTGTTTTCACGGATGATCATGTTTTTAGCCTTCAACCAAGTGGAGTCATTTATGGCCTCAGCTTTATATTTATAAGTGCGATTGTTAAACCCTGTATCGCAGCAAGTCGTGATTCAGCAGCATGAAATATACATTAATCTATTAGTGTTGGGAAAGTGAATGCACGGACCCACGTTAGGGGGCGTAAATGAGCGGTCAATAGGAGTTCAAATAAATAACAATTTATTATGCAAAAGTGCAAACAGGTTCGAATATGCTGAGTCCAATTAATAACAAAATGGTGACACGTGGGCAGGCCCGAGGGTAGGAGACGCCTATCCAGAGAAGAGCCGGAACCCATGAAGTCCCACCGCCAGCTGGAGGCCTGCAACACACCAGAGCCCCAAGTCCTGGTACCCCAGGTGGCCACCGCTCGAGGCTGTCGGACCGTACTGCTGGCAGGAACAGAAACAGATTAGGTGAGTGTGTGTACACCCAGCAAACAGTCAGCAAAACTCAGTAATCCTCCTGAAGGAATAAATCCAAATACTCCCAGAGTGCAGAGGAAAACTGGAAAACATGCAGTGTCAATTGTTATACTTAGCAAGTAAGAAGTGAGGAGTAGAGATGCCAACTCCTCCAAACTTCCCACAAACCCGGCTACAAGCTGCAAGTATATAAATCACAACTGCAAAGACTTCAGTAGCAATGAATGTGCGTACGGCACAAACCGGCTGAGTATGTTTACCTGTGTGGTAAGCTGATAACTCGGCAGAGTTATGGTGTGCTTCCCAGGCTTTTATGGGTGATGATGAAGAAGATGACAAACAGCTGACAGCCAACTTAGCGCACCTGGTGGTGCCCAAGGAGGCCAACAGGCCCGTGCGCCCTCTAAGGGCCAAAAGGTGCCAGCATGGCAGGGCGCCATCTGGTGGTGGGCCAGCAGTACCTCCTCTTCACCGGCCCCCATAACAGTTAGTTTGTGATATTGTTATGAAAGTGCCTCATTTTCATCACGGAAGCACAAATTCATTCTAATTCATTCCGTGATGGCTGCACAAAATTAAAAGTGAAGCGGGGGGGTGGTTGGGTGGTTAAAATAGCCCCCAGCCTCAAAGGACATAGCTCACTCATTTTAGTCCAACTAAATTTAACATATAGGTTAAACATAGCCTGCACCTGCTCAGACATAAAACACAGGCCAAACAGAGAAACCTTACTAGGTCTTTATGCAAAAAAACAGACATACAAAAAAGAAATAAAACAACATTTTGTATGTATCATGCATCTGGAAAGTATTCACAGTGCTTCACTTTTTCCACATTTTAAGTTATAGCTTTATTCCAAAATGGAAGAAAATATTTTTCCCCAAGATTCTACATGCAATACCCCATAATGACAATGTGAAAAATGTTTTTTTTTTTTTTTTGCAAATGTATAATAATAATACTAATAATAATAAAAAGAAATCACATTTACATAAATATTCACAGGCTTCACAGGCTCTTTTCACTGATCATCCTTGAGATGTTTCTACAGCTTAATTAAAGTCCACCTGGGGTAAATTCAGTTGATTGGACATGAGTTGGAAAGGCACACACCTGTCTACATATAAGGTCCCACAGTTGACAGTGCATGTCAGATCACAAACCAAGGAATTGTCTGTAAACTTCTGAGATAGGATTGTCTCGAGGCACAAATCTGGGGGAAGGGTATGGAAACATTTCTGCTGCTTTGAAGGTCCCAATGAGCACAGTCGCCTCCATCATCTGTAAATTGAAGACGTTTGGATCCACCAGGACTCTTCCTAGTCTTGGTGGATGGCTGCCCATCTAAACTGAGCGATCGGAGGAAAAGGGCCTTAGTCAGGGAGGTGACCAAGGATCCAATGGTCACTCTGTCAGAGCTCCAGCATTCCTCTGTGGAGAGAAAAGAACCTTCAAGAAGGACAATCATCTCTGCAGCAATCCACCAATCAGGCCTGTATGGTAGAGTGGCCAGCCAGAAGCCACTCTTCAGGAAAAGGCACGTGGTAGCCTGCCTGGAGTTTGCCAAAGGCACCTGAGGGACTCGCAGACCATGAGAAACAAAATTCTCTGGTCTGATGAGATAAAGATTGAACTCTTGGGTGTGAATGCCAGGCATCATGGTTGCCAGCATCATGCTGTGGGGATGCTTTTCAGTAGCAGGAACTGGGAGACTAGTCATGATTGAGGGATAGATGAATGCAGCAATGTACAGAGACATCCTGGATGAAAACCTGCTCCAGAGCAGTCTTGACCTCAGACTGGGGTGATTGTTCATCTTTCAGCAGGACAAGGACAAAGTATCAAAGGAGTGGCTTCAGGACAACTCTGTGAATGTCTTTGAGTCCAGCATGATCCCAGACCTGAATCTGATTTGAATATCTCTGGAGAGATCTGAAAATGGCTTCATATTATATTATTATCTGCCCAGACAGCCAAATTTGAATGAGTTGTATTTAGGATGTTGTGAAAGTGTCGTGACACGGACCCACAACAGGGGGCGGTAATGAACGGACAATGGGTAAGCCAAAAGTAACAATTTAATGTTGTGAATCGCACAACGACTGTCAATCATACACCAGGTGACGTGTGGGCAGGCTCGACGATAGAAGACGCCTGGTGAGAGAAGAGCCGGATCCCCACACAGCTTCCACCACCAACGGAGCTGAAGAACACCGGAGCCGCCAAGCCCTGCACCCCAGGTGGCCGCTGTCTTCAGCAGTCACACCCGGTACTGCTGGCAGAAAACAGAGACAGTCCTGATGAGTGTGAGTTCGCACACTCAGTAATCCCACAGTCAGTGTTTAGTTAGGAGGGAGCACCTCCACCTCCAATCACACACTCGTGCAGCTCCTGTTTCACCACTTATCTGGTTTGGGGTGTGAGGCGAAGCCGTCGCAGATCACACCAAACGCCAATCCCACAGATAAGGACACACCACATGAAAACGGCTGCAAAGAAGTTCAGATTAATACTCAATGTTTTGAGTCAGCAGAGAAAGTTACCTGAATGGTAGCTGATTTCTCGGCGAGGAGGTGGAGTTGCAGTCCGGCCTTTATGGTGATGGTGATGAGATGAATGAGTGACAGCTGGTGCTGAGGATGAGTGACAGCTGTCACTCCCAGTGGATCCGGCGCCCTCTCGTGCTTGAAGCCTGCACTCCAAGCAGGGCGCCATCTGGTGGTGGTGGGCCAGCAGTACCTCCTCTTCAGCGGCCCACACAACATAGGACCTCCAATAACCATTATGCCAACCCAAGATTTTTGAATTAAAGCAACACTCCCACCTTGATTTGTATCATGAGGGGCATGACTAAATGTGTATGCAGGTGGGCAGGCTTCATTTAAGGGAAGGAAAGCAGTAGGTTTCAACCAGGTTTCACATAAACCAATCATATGTAGGCGGTGTTCCATAATTAGATCATTTCTTAACAGTTATTTTGAGGACAGTGACCTTAAATTAATAAAATCTCGGCTAAGGACTTCACTAGGGTTGGCATTTGGAACCTCTGTAATTGGGGCGGTTCTGGCCTAATATATGTAAGGAGCCTCACATTAGGTCTATATTATGAAGTTCCACGTGGGCTGAAGGCAGTAGAGGCGGAATTTTTGAATATGTTGCAGAATCAGTTGGTGTGGTAACCTCAGTTATATGGTAAATGGACTGCATTCATATCAGAAGCTCAAAGTGGTTTACAGTGATCCTCGCATTCACCCATTCAGACACAGACACACACACACACACACTGATGTCAGGGTGCTGCCATGCAAGGCGCTCATGACACACTGGAAGCAACTTGGGGATTAAGGACCTTGCCCACGGGTTGGTAGTGATTGTCCGGCCAGACTGGGGTTTGAACCGAGGATCCCCTGGTCTCAAGCCCACTGCTTAACCACTAGGCCATCACCTCCGCAGTTATAGTATCCATTGTAATAAGAGGCACTAAATTTGTAAAATATGACCCCTCTATACCCTTTATGGGTATGTCTACGGAAACAGGCCACAGTCTCAATGTTACAAATTGCCAGAGGCTTTGCCACGATGCCAAGTTTGAGTGAGCATTTATTCACTTTGGGGGGCAAAAAAAAACCTCTAAATTTACATAAAATACAACATGCACAAATCTTGAAACTTTTTTCCCCTCTAACTAAATGTAGAACACAAGAACATACAGATTGCAGGTTACAGGTAACAAACTGTGGTAAACATCAATGATGTAGAACACAGAACATATAACAGTAAGAGATGTGCAGGCATTAGGGAAAAAAATAGGTATTTACAGTAGCCCAGCCACTATTTACAGGGCTAGTCTGCGGCTCACCTTGGCAAATTCTGACACAAATTGATTAATATTAAGATTTTTTGTTATACCTTTTTCATGGGCCAAAATGACATCTCTCTTCCTTGGATGCAGCAGTGATCTGCAGAGAGGTGTGAGCATGTGGTTTAATGTGGAAAATTAGCTTATTTGGCATTTTCCTGCATGAATTTTACAATATCTGTGAGTTTAGAATCTTATTTGAGAGTGTAATCAATGAGCCGAGTCAAGAGTCCAACCCAGTCTCATGGCAAGTCATGATTCAGCAGCACGAAATATGTTGTGTGTTGGGGGGCTTGGTTGGACACTGTTTTGCGGTTTTTGTGTTTGTTTTCCTTCCCAGGTGGTTTGAGGCTGATCTCTGGGGAGAATGTGCTGCAGAAGAGTCTCTCACCTCTGTCACGGTGATCTGCTGCACCTGTTGCACTCACGTGCGATTCTCTAATCGGGACGATTTACGACACCTGTGACATTCGCGTGCAGTTCTAAGGACTCTCAGCTGATATCAATGAAGAGATGAAGAACTGCATTTAAGCCAGCAGTGATCTGGGCTTAGGGGCCGGAGAATATGACCGTGTGACGATTGTTTGAGGATGCTGAGGGCCGCTCCAGAAGCTGACATTGCACCTGTGAAGGAGGACGAGGGTGAGGCAAGCGCTGTCAGCAGACGTCAGAGGTGATTATCCTTAAAAGCTTATCTGCGAATATAATGTGGCGTGGTTGCGCAGCTAAATTTAAGTATTGAAGAGAATTGCTCGTTTGCTCCTCGCGGCTGTGGCGTGCGGATTGATAATCCTCCACAAGCTGTGAGCAGCTGTTCTTTTGAATTAAGCCTGAAATCAGTCCTGAACGTGTTGCTGATAAGTGTGCCTCTAAATAGTGTTTCTTGATATAAGTACTGAATAACCTCACCTCTGTTCCTCCATCGCAGAGTACAGTCTTGGGAAAAGCCACCTGGGGGGTGTCGGCGGAACTCCTGAGTCCAGAACGTTCGGGCTCCGATCCGTTGAGGTGCTGGGAGAGCGCGCCACCTCTTCACCCCACCAGACTCATTTATTTTGTATTTTGTGTACAGCACAGTGGGAAGAAAATAAATTTGTTTCTTTTGGAACTGCTTCTGGTTATTTAGTACTGGGTTCAGTCAGACGCTGGACCGCTCCTCAACCTGCGTCCAGACCATAACAAAATATACATTAATCTATTGGTTTGTGATATTGTGAAGAAAAGCGCCTCATTTTTGTCACGGCAGCACAAATTCATTCTAATTCATTCCGTGATGTCTGCACGAAATTAAAAGTGAAGCTGGGAGGTTGAGGTGGTTATGGTTAGGGTTGGGGAAAGGAGTAGGATCTTATGGTTAAGGTTAGGGTTGAGGGTAGGAGTAGTGTTAGTAATAGTGACTTTAAAAAAAAAACCCTGTCACGAAAATTTGACTCATTTTGTGATGGGAACGAAAAAAACATGAGACTGGGCTGCAGTCGCTCCTCGTCTATAACCCTGTGATTGTGCCCATGCAGATCAAATTCACTGACAGTGATAACCTGAATGACTTCACCCATGCTTTTAATGTAGTATCTGTTCTTTTCTCAACCTGGTCTCACAGCAAGTCGTGATTCATCAGCACGAAATATACATTAATCTATTGGTTCATGATATTGTGAAGAAAAGTGCCTCATTTTCATCACGGGAGCACAAATTCATTCTAATTCATTCCGTGATGGCTGCACGAAATTAAAAGTGAAGCGGGGAGGTCGGGTGGTTGTGGTTAGGGTGTTGGGAAAGAGTAAGATTTGGTTATGGTTAAGGTTAGGGTCAGGGGTAGGACTAGGGTTAGGAATAGTGAGTTTAAAAAAACGTCCGTCATGAAAATTTGACTCATTTCATCACAGGAGCACGAAAAAAAACGTGAGACTGGGATGTCTTTTCTACTTATTTTCCCCTGGATTTGACTTGTGCTAGTACGTCTGCTTTCTCGACCATGGCCCTGCAGTCTGAGATGCTTGCTGCGCGTTTGTAAAAACCACTGTCTTTATACAGTGCTTTTTCCAATTAGTGTAGCCACATTGAGTAAATATCTCCTCACGATAAGAATTAGAACTAAATTTGCGACAAGCAAAGTTGAAGCTGGCTACAGTACTGAATATAACTATATATATTACTCCTCAGGGCCCGCGACACTGCCTTCAGGTCAGGTGACAGAGCTCTGTATAGTACTGCCAGACCTGACCTGAAGAGAGGAGTAAAAAGAGCAAAGGTGGACCACAGGATGTAGATAGAGTCCCATCTGTCTAACAACAACGCATGGAGGGTGTGGCAGGGAATACATGACATCACAAACTTCCGGGGTTGTGATGCTCCAACAGCGGACCTGAGTGCACCACTGGCAGAGGAGCTAAACAGCTTCTTTGCTCGGTTCGGATCTTCCCCTGCCCTCCCCTCGCCCCCACTTGGTCCCCGCACCACTCCACTCACTGTAAAAGAGCATGATGTCGGCGAGTGCTCCTTGCAGTGAACCCCAAGAAAGCTGCTGGCCCAGACGGAGTACCTGGCAAGGTGTTCAGAGCGTGTGCCAACCAGCTCGCCCCCACCTTCACCAGGATCTTCAACCTCTCCCTGGACCAAGCAGTCATCCCGTCCTGCCTGAAAACCTCCACCATAATCCCGGTGCCAAAGAAGTCTCCTATCACCTGCCTGAATGATTACCGCCCGGTGGCCCTCACTCCGGTAATCATGAAGTGCTTTGAGAGACTGGTTCTTCAGCACATCAAGGACCACCTCCCCCCAGACCTCGACCCTCACCAGTTTGCATACAGGGCAAACAGATCCACAGAGGACGCCATGCCGTAGCTCTCCACTCTGCTCTAAACCACCTGGAGCAGCCGCAGAGCTACGTCCGAATGCTCTTTGTAGATTATAGTTCTGCCTTCAACACAATAATCCCGGACAGACTCACCACAAAACGACACTCTCGGCTTCCACCCTCTCACATGCGCCAGGATTAAAGACTTTCTTTCCAACCCTCCCCAGACTGTGAGACTCGGCCCCCACCTCTCCTCCACCCACACGCTGAGCATCGGCTCTCCACAGGGCTGCGTGCTGAGCCCCCTCCTCTGCCTCTACACCTACAACTGCAGACCGGCCCACAAGAATAACCTTATCGTGTTTGCAGACGATACCACAGTGGTCAGTCTCATCTCCGGAGGTGATGAGGCTCCCTACAGAGAGGAGATCCGGCAGCTGGCAGCCTGGTGCTCAGAGAACAACCTCGCTCTGAACACTAGGAAGACCAGAGAGATCATTGACTTCAGCAAACACTGCACCGACCCTGCTCCCCTTCTCATCAACGGCGAGCGTGTGGAAAGGGTCCACACCTTCAGGTATCTCGGCGTTCTCATCTCAGACTACATCTCCTTGTCCAACAACATCTCCTCTATCCTCAAGAAGGCTCAGCAGTGGCTACACTTCCTGAGAGTCCTCAGGAATACAACCTCAACACCAACCTGCTGCTGGCCTTCTACCGCTCATCCATTGAGAGCCTGCTGATATACTGCATTACAGTATGGTTTGGCAGCTCCACCGCTGCTGACAGGGAGAGAATGCAGAGGGTTGTTACGGCCGCCCTCTCCCCTCCCTGTTGGCCATTTACACCTCCCGCTGCCTCAGTAGAGCCAAAGCGATCTCCAAAGACTGCTTTCACCCTGGCTCTGCCCTGTTTGACTTGATCAATCAATCAATCAATCAATTTTTTTTTTATATAGCGCCAAATCACAACAACAACAGTTGCCCCAAGGTGCCTTATATTGTAAGGCAAGGCCATACAATTTATGTAAAACCCCAACGGTCAAAACGACCCCCTGTGAGCAAGCACTTGGCTACAGTGGGAAGGAAAAACTCCCTTTTAACAGGAAGAAACCTCCAGCAGAACCAGGCTCAGGGAGGGGCAGTCTTCTGCTGGGACTGGTTGGGGCTGAGGGAGAGAACCAGGAAAAAGACATGCTGTGGAGGGGAGCAGAGATCGATCACTAATGATTAAATGCAGAGTGGTGCATACAGAGCAAAAAGAGAAAGAAACAGTGCATCATGGGAACCCCCCAGCAGTCTACGTCTATAGCAGCATAACTAAGGGATGGTTCAGGGTCACCTGATCCAGCCCCAACTATAAGCTTTAGCAAAAAGGAAAGTTTTAAGCCTAATCTTAAAAGTAGAGAGGGTGTCTGTCTCCCTGATCTGAATTGGGAGCTGGTTCCACAGGAGAGGAGCCTGAAAGCTGAAGGCTCTGCCTCCCATTCTACTCTTACAAACCCTAGGAACTACAAGTAAGCCTGCAGTCTGAGAGCGAAGCACTCTATTGGGGTGATATGGTACTACGAGGTCCCTAAGATAATGGGACCTGATTATTCAAAACCTTATAAGTAAGAAGAAGAATTTTAAATTCTATTCTAGAATTAACAGGAAGCCAATGAAGAGAGGCCAATATGGGTGAGATATGCTCTCTCCTTCTAGTCCCCGTTAGTACTCTAGCTGCAGCATTTTGAATTAACTGAAGGCTTTTTAGGGAACTTTTAGGACAACCTGATAATAATGAATTACAATAGTCCAGCCTAGAGGAAATAAATGCATGAATTAGTTTTTCAGCATCACTCTGAGACAAGACCTTTCTAATTTTAGAGATATTGCGTAAATGCAAAAAAGCAGTCCTACATATTTGTTTAATATGCACTTTGAATGACATATCCTGATCAAAAATGACTCCAAGATTTCTCACAGTATTACTAGAGGTCAGGGTAATGCCATCCAGAGTAAGGATCTGGTTAGACACCATGTTTCTAAGATTTGTGGGGCCAAGTACAATAACTTCAGTTTTATCTGAGTTTAAAAGCAAGAAATTAGAGGTCATCCATGTCTTTATGTCTGTAAGACAATCCTGCAGTTTAGCTAATTGGTGTGTGTCCTCTGGCTTCATGGATAGATAAAGATGGGTATCATCTGCGTAACAATGAAAATTTAAGCAATACCATCTAATAATACTGCCTAAGGGAAGCATGTATAAGTGAATAAAATTGGTCCTAGCACAGAACCTTGTGGAACTCCATAATTAACTTTAGTCTGTGAAGAAGATTCCCCATTTACATGAACAAATTGTAATCTATTAGACAAATATGATTCAAACCACCGCAGCGCAGTGCCTTTAATACCTATGGCTTGATGCCCTCAGGGAGGCGCTACAGGCTCACAAGGACAAAAACAAACAGACTGAAAAACAGTTTCTTCCCCAAAGCGATAACCACATTGAACTCTAGCATGCACTGATCCTCCTCGTGCAATCCTAACCATGTGCAATAACCCAATCACCCATGGACAATATACATTTCTGTGCAATATATTTATATCCTAGCTGCACCTTGCATTAGTGTCAATTGTATATATATTTTTCCTTACATTGTTGAATTTTTCTTTATATCTTGTTTTTGATACATATTCTTGCAGTATTTTTATCTTCTTTTTTCTTTTGCACTATTTTATTCTATTTTATTGCACTGCAGCTGGATGGCCCTAATCTCGTATACCAATGTATAATGACAATAAAAGGCATTCTGATTCTGATTCTCATTCAAGCCATGGTTGAATGTGATTCCATGCTGTGTTAAAACACCTCTGAATTTGCCCAAATGGCCGCTTAGATTAACTACTTAAATTAGGTTGAGGTGGGCGTGTCAGGGTCTGATGGTGGGGTTGGTTTTCTGCTTTGTTTTTGGTCAGTTTTATTATCTTTCTTTTGTTCATGTATGCTTTTCTTTATCTTCCTTTTCTTGTTGGGGTGTGTCTGCTGCTATCTCGCACTGTCTCTGGCCACGCCCTGTTTCTGGTCCTTTCCATGCACACCTGTCCTGTATTTTCTGTGAAGACTCTCAGTTGGTCCCAGGTGGTTTCCATAGTAGAGAAGCTTGAATCTTCTATTCAGCTTCTCTACTGTCCTGGATTTGTTAATTGGCTCCTGGGGGTATATATGCTCACTGCTTGTGTTTGTTCCCTCGCCAGATTGATGCACCCTGTGCCTTCTATACAGCTCTTGGTTTTCATTGTGTTTTCTAGTCCTGCCTGCTTCAGTGTGTTTCGGCCTCCTGCCCGTCTGCTCCGAACCTCGACTAAGGGCTGATGATCTTTGTACTGCTGCTGTGTAATTCAGACTGCCTTCCCGTGTACCGACCACTGCTTTCCTCATTAAAGCTGTTTCGCAACCAAAACTGTCTGTGTGAGCCTAGCATTTGTGTCCTACCTTAGCCAGCCTGTCAGATCGATCTGGCCAACAATGGACACAGCAGGTTCAGATCCATTCCAGTTGGCGGTGTGCCACCACAACTAGCAGCTCGCTCAGCAGGAAGACCAGCTCTCTACGCTTAGCGCCGGGGTTTAGCCAACTCCGCTAAATGCCAGGACGCGTTTATGTCTTCAATGAGTGCTCAGATGAGCCAAATACTGTCCCGACTTCATACTCAGGCTATGTCGGACGCGGCCACCGGGGATCTTAACATCCCGCCGGGGCTGCCAGCCAACTCGCCGGCTCCCGTACCTATTGTGTGCAACCAGTATTGTGTGTCACCCATGTTCCAGACCAACAGAACAAAAGTAGCATATATAATAACTCACCTGTCTGGACAAGCCGCTACCTGGCCATGGCCGAGTGGGAGCGTCAGTCACCATTCTGTGCTTCACTCCCGGTGTCCACCACGGCTCTCAAGATATATTGTTACTCGTGTCTTCTTTTGTCTTGTTTGTTGTGTCTACCCTAGAAGGTCACCAGAGTCTCCCAAGAAGAAGTCAGCCTGGAACAGATGTTTGGAGGTTTCCTCAGTCCTAGAGCACCCGAAAAAGACTATGAGGGAGAGCGCTAAGGAGGAAATAGCAAAATACAGGGGGGGGGGATAGTTTAGTTCTGAATGGCAATGTGTTGCAGTGGTGGAAAGAACAAGTGGATCTTCCGCTGCTTTCAAATTGGTCCAGGAGCTACTTGTCCATCCCAGCAACAAGTGTTCCCTCTGAACGATTGTTCAGCACAGCAGTGATATTGTGACAGCGGAGCGCAGTCTGCTTCTCCCTGAAACATGTGGACCAACTAATATTCCTGAAAAAAAACCTGAAAAAAAAGCCACATGAAATAAACCACCAAATTAGGTGTTAGTAGTGAGAATGGCATTTACAGATAAATATATTTTATTTGATTCTGTTTGGTTTGTCTTATGGACAGTGAGCGTCAGACACTCAGTGAGAGTGGTCCGTTTACAGCAGCTATGACTGCCAAATATTAGTTTGCATCTTTGCACAAGCAATTGTAAAAGACCTAATTGTGAAAGGTTATATTATTATTTGGTATTTTTCATAAAAATCTTATTTCTATTTGTTTTTTAGTCTGCCTGCTGAAGAGTCATATTAGTATCTGTCTGGCAGACAGGAATATGACATTGCACTATTGAAAGTGTCACTTTAAGTTACTCATTGAGATGTGATGTTGTCTTATTGTTTACTGTACTGTTTAAGTTCTGACAGTGTGATTAAAGAGGTTCCAAATATGAGGAAAGGAAACCGATTCCTGTTACTTAATGTTGAATCTGGTAAATTGGTTGCTTATAAGGAGTAAAACAGTCCTCTACCTCTAGTAGAATCACAAGAACAATACCATAGTACCATACTGAATTGCAGTTCTCTTATTTTCTATTTAAATTTTTCATATAATTTTTTGCATCATGTTGAATCGCATTGTACTGCACCAAATCGCATCGTATCGCATTGTGAGGAATCGCCACCAAATACATATCAAATCGCATCGAATCGGGAACAGGGGTGAATCGTATCGCTCGTATCGCCATGTATAGTCATGTATCGCAAGATGTATCGTATTGCTGGTAGTGTATCGAGATGCGTATCGAATCGTTGTCAGTGATGAGATTCACATCCCTAGTTTGCTGCTATCTCGCACTCTGTCTCCATGCACACCTGTCCTGGATTTGTTGATTGGCTCCTGGGGGTATATATGCGCACTGCTTGTGTTTGTTCCTTGCCAGATTGATGCGCCCTGTGCCTTCTATCCAGCTCTTGGTTTTGTGTTTTCTAGTCCTGCCAGCTTCAGTGTGTTTCGACCTCCTGGCCCATCTGTTCCTGACCTCACTAAGCCTGATCTTTGTACTGCTGCTGTTTATTTTGGACTGTCTTCCGACTGACACACTTTGGCATAATGTTGGCATAATTTGGCAAATGTTGAAGTGCTTATGATACAAATGCTCGAAATCTTGAAATTTGCTTATGATCCAGAATTATTGTTGCAACCACACCAGTGAGAAGACGGTAGTCGAACTAAGAATGGGAGGGACACTAGTAATTCGAGAGTGGGTAGCTTCACATCAGAATAGACAGGCAAAGGAATCCACAATCACACACAGTGCTAGATACAGTTAGATCAGTGGTGTCCAAACTATTCCAGAAAGGGCGGAGAGGGTGCAGGTTTTCTTTGCAGCCACTGACTCAGCAGATGATCTCACTGATTAAATCACTTTGAGCAGGTGGGATGAGTTCATCAGTGAAATCACCTGCTGGAGTCAGTGGCTGTAAGAAAACCTGCACCCTCTCTGCCCTTTCTGGAATAGTTTGGACACCACTGCAGTAGATGACGCATAGCTCTCTCTGAATGGCTGTCTACCTCTGGCTGTGAATCACATTGGGATATTGCAATGTTTTCTGTCAAATAGCAGTAAATCAGTTTATCTTGAGTTTTCATTTGGTGGTGCAGACCCACCCCCCTGCCCCCCTTTGGTAACACCCCTGCAATTTATTTTCCTGGCACATATAGTTGGTTTTGTGTTCAACCATATAATTATGGGACAGATACAGTTGTAAAGATTTTTGAAGTTCATGTTTGAAGGAGTCATAAGTATAAAATAGTAACACTGTACATGTACACTGCAGTCTAAAAAAACATGCTTTCATAAACACAAACACACATGCAGGAAGACATCTGCATGAATCTGTAGTGAGTAGTTATTTAGCAGCATACTTCCCTTGACAACAGCTTCAGGAGAGGTTGTTATTAGTCACAGTCACAAGCCTGTGCTTGAGCAACCAAGTTCAGTAAGAAATGCCTTTCTTTAATTAAATTTTATGGTCAGTGACAGGACACACTGACACCTTCATCACCACAGACTATTTATTGCCTTGCAGTGCACAGACGAGTGTGTGTGGGTGTTTGTGAATAGCTGTCTGTGTACTGAGACGGATGGATTGCAGCGAAAATTATGAAATATGGCCTTTTCCTTCAGTGTGTGCAGGGTATTAAAATAGCAGATACATGACCGAAGAAATTACATGAATCCAGAGAATAACGGGCATTACACTTGGTTGTGTACTGATCACTGCTACCGGTTCTGTACGACACATGCAGAAAAACTAAGCATCTTTTCAGTCTTTTTAACACACATCTGTAAGCGGTTGTGAAATTTATTTGATGTCATAATCACAGCATTTCCATGGACATACTGTATATGTGCACATGGTTCAACAGATATTCCACAAACTGTGAAATCTAAAAACAGAAATCTTCCACAAGCACAGAATAGAGACAAATCTATAGGGATTTTAATTCATGTTGTTCAGTCAGTAGTGTAGCAACCTACTTCTTTCTTACTAACAAACAAAGACAGATTAACACACATTGCTGGATCTGGTAGGAACAACTGCTCTTCTCTCGTCTTATCTCCTCCATCTGGTCCTGTATAACATGATGAAAGAAATGCTGGAGAGAAGAGAAAATTAAATTTATGACAGATTTCAAGATGAGGCTCGACACACAACGGAAAAAAATCTGCTCTGAATTTGAAAAAGGTCGACTTCATGCCAGTAACATCAACAGGTAAAACAACAGTAAACAGTCATTTAGCAACTATTATTATGATTTGTATTGGCTCAACAGAGGACCCCTACATAGAGAACCACAACAAAGCCAGAAAAACTGGTTCATTGACCACAGGAGTGTAATGGGTGGAGCAGCAGTTCACTTAATGGCCAACAAGAGGCTTGGCTGTGGTACAGGCAGAAAGTCAGGCACATGGTTATCAGTTCAACAGGCAACAGTCCATAATCGTTTTCTTTGTTGACTGGATCTGGAGCGACATGACCACATGTGTAAGTACACTCAGGACTTAATATGTTAATTGAGGATCGTAAACTTGCATATTGATAATGGTATTTAGTAGGGATGTCCCGATCTGATCACGTGATCGGAAATCGGGCCTGATCACGTGGTTTCAGACTTGATCGAAATCGGACGTTGCATCCCGATCAGAATCTGATATAGATTTTATCCTCATTATTTTGATCAGCGCTATTTCAAGCTCATTATTGCAGATTAATGGGCCTTTCACAACTGCGGAAAGCATCAGAGGTGTGAGACGCTTTGCTTTTTGAGGCATCAGAAGCGTCGCTTTAGTTCGGCTTTTGACATGACGCTCTGACTGGAGTGCGTATTGCCGCTTGTCCGCAGGCTGACGCGGTCAAAGTTCAACCCAATCTTTTTTTTTTTTATTGAACATAAGAAAAAAACATAAGTTCAACTGGACATTCTCGCCACAGCGTGCGGCTGAATCCGATTCCAGAGGAGAAAAGGGAACAAGAGTTGCGCAGTGAATTTGGGAAGAAGAGATGGAATTGTACCCGGGACAGAGGTGGGGGGAGTTACACGTGCAGTTTCTTTCGCAGACTGCTGTTGGTGTGTTTATGTGACCGCCTCGATGGAATGACAAGAGGATGATGGACACTTCCCACCGAAACTTTTGCTCATTCCTCTTCCGTGCACAGCAGGACCCGGTGCTAAGTCCTCAGGATGACAATCTGTCATCTGATTAACAAAAAGAAAAAAACAAACTGTCCTGTGACCGCTTTTCTTTCCATGAAAAAAACTCCTGTAACAGTGGAATGTGCCATTCATTTTTAAACTGGGCGCTGTCTTGATCCGGTATGTTCATCTGACTAGCACAGGAATTGCGGAAGAACGTGGACTTCAGCCTTTTTCGGCACATTGAGACAGATGTGCGGAGGAGTTCCACGCGTCGCGGTGGAGCCGCATGGTGCAAAGCAAACGCCGTGAGAAGCCTCACAGGACATGTTGGGGCATGTCCAGCTCATGCTCAACTTCTCGGATAATCACACGACTGAAAGCAACCAGAAGCCGTCTGAAAGCCGTCCTGTGAGACCAACAAGGAGGTGGTTTTGTCCCGCGCCATGAATGGCATGGTGGCGCAATCCTCCGCTTTTCTTTCCATGAAAAAAACTCCTGTAACAGTGGAATGTGCTGGAAAAGTGCAGATGTCCACGTCTCTTGCCTTTTTGTGAAAGTCAGCCGACGTCCCAGATCAACAAAGCCTTCACGTTGGAAATTATCTGGTTGTTTCAGTGGGGTGTGAGCCTGTCGATCTGCGCTCAGAGCGCAGCGCGCTCTCAGACGCTGTGGGCCGTCCTTAAAGCGGCAGTAACACTTCTTAATCTGTGTAATCCCCACAAAATTGTCCCTGAAAGCCATATTAATTTTCCGAACGGTGTCCACCTGGAGGTCTCTCACAGTTTCTGGAAAAAAATTGATGCAGCAAAGCTCCAAATTGTTCAGACATTTATTCGCAATAAAAAAATGACGAGAGGGTGGACTGCTCACACAAAGCCTGCTCACAGGCGAATGACGCAACCGACAGGCGTGAAAAAACTCACGCATGCGCACGAAGGTTCAAGCTTGGCTGATGCAATCACAAGTGATTCAAATCCATATGGTTTTTGAAAAAAATAAAAAGGTCGGATACTTTTCTAACAGACCTCGTAAAAAAGTTTAGAAAGTTTAGAAAGTTTAAAATAGCTAAATCAATAAATGGTTCTTTAGAAACCTTTCATCTATAAATTAAAACCACCTGTTATTTCAGATTAGATAATTTCTTGTTTAACATAAGGAACCTTGGACATTTATTTTTAGACAAAAAAATAACATGGAAATTTGTACATTTTTTAAGTCTGGTAGATTATTACTGATTGTTCAAGCTACCTCAAGGAGAAGTGCACTGTTAAGTGATAAATAATAAAATAAGGTGATTAAATGAAATAATTTATATTTAACATTTGTTCATTGTTCATTCAGTTTTTTAAAGTATCGGATCGGGACTCAGTATCGGCAGATACTCAAAATCAGATGACTCAGAATTGGATCGGGGCCAAAAAAAAAACCTGATCGGGACATCCCTAGTATTTAGTGATGACGTTCGTCATTAACTTGATTGAATTTGCGTCGTCCCACTGCGGCTTCCGTAAGGAAATTAATCATGCCTTAGTGGCACAGTTTTTAATTTAATTTTATTTTAGTATTTCTAATTGTACCCTTACCGATAATAATACAATAACATGCTTTTGGAGGGTGGTATGCATTTTCAGAGGCCCGGTCAAACCTCCATCTGTAACTGGGGAAGTGAGTCAGTGGGGCTTTGATGTGTCGTGGACCTTGGAACGCTTACAGTTGCCACAAGAGGTTGCCCAGGCTCTAACGTCTTTTTTTAGCCTGGGGCAGATGAACTTTGCTGCCACCACCTTTGTGACAGTTTCGTCTCCGGGTGGGAAAGGCCATGCACGCATCAATGACGTGTCGCTTCCATGTGGTCTGGTACGACTGGTCATGGCTGCCCTAACGAGACGTTGCAGAGTAGTCCACTGACCTCAGTGCTTGGACCTCTGGGTTGGCAGCCTGATCGGCTGCCATGAGGGGTGTAGTCTAGGTCGAGGTGGGTGGTGACTTGAAGGCTTGGGAGAGGTATGATGGAGTTCGCCTTGCCTGTGACGTGCTGGATGTCTGTAGTGAACTTTGGGATGTAGGTGAGCTGCCGTTGCTGTTGGACGGACCAGGGTTCCGACACCGTGGCCATGGTGAAGAAAGCGAGCGGCTTCCATGCCCCGTTTACCAACTGCTCATGTACTCTGCCCACTGGTGTAGTCCGATGCGATCCGTGGTGATCCATATGGGGATGTACGGTGATGGATGGGCCAGCATTGTCATGGAAGCCAGGGCTGTCTTGTCATCAGAGAATGCAGTGTCTCTCTCTGCTGACCAGTCCACCACGTGTTTAGGAGTGTTCCCTTTTAGTGGCTCGTGTAAGGGGCACATGACTGCAGCAGCTTTGGGGATGAAGCGATGGTAAAAGTTAACCATTCCCAAGAACTTCTGCAGGCCTTGCACCGTGGGTGGCTGCGGGAGATTGAACACCGCCTTAACCTTAGACGGGAGGGGCACAGCTCTGTCTTTTGTGACTGTGCCCCAGAAAGTTGATGGTGGTCAGCCCAAACTGGCACTTTGCGGGATTGATGATTAGACCATGCAGGCTGAGGCATTCAAAAAGTATACACATGTGGGTCAAGTGCTCCGTTTGGGAAGAGCTGGCCACCAGGATGTCATCCAAGTAGACAACCAGGAATGACAGGTCACATAGCACAGAGTCTATAAGGCACTGGAAGGACTGGGTGGCGTTTTGTAGGCCGAACAACATTTTGAGGAACTCAAACAGTCCAAAGGGGATGATCACTACCATTTTGGGGATGTCTCATGGGTGGACCGGCACTTGGTGGTATCCACGGATGAGGTCCACTTGGAGAAGATGTCCGTGCACCAGGTGCACTGAAAGTCCTGGATGTGGAGCACGGGGTAGTGTTCCGGCATTGCGCGGCGTTGCTGAGTTGACAGTAATCACTGCATGGGTGCCACCCGCACTGGGCTTGGGCACCATGTAGAGGGCGATGCCCATGGGCTGTCGGAGCAGGGGGATGATGCCGAGGGCATTTCATACCATCGACCTCCAACTTGCCGATGCTGAACTTTACTGGGTCAAGACATCTCGCTTAGGCGTACATTGGCGGGCCTGTGGTGGCCATGTGGTGCTCCAACTCTCTGCTTGGGGGTGGAAGTAGAGAAGGTCAGCTGCGTGAGTGCAGGGAATTCTTCAAGGCAGCCGGTAGAACATGTCTGCCGGTGACAACACACTGGGCAGTCTGATGGAGTCACCCACTGAGGGTGCAGTTGTAAGAGGACAATGTGGTGGCATCGATCAGACAGTGGCTTTTGACATCCACCAGCAGTCCTTAGCCGCAGAGAAAGTCCGCATTGAAAAGGGGATGGCACCCTCAGCCGCAATGAAGTCCCAGCAGAAGATCTGTCCCCCAAAACGCAAGCCGACATGTTGGGTATCATATATGCTATTACAGAGCACCAGCCCTGCCATTTTTCCTTGTGCTTGAAGGTGCATGGTGAGCGGCAGCATCTGGCTTTGGCTCTGAATGTAGCAAATATATCTGTGGTGCAAATTTGGTGAGAATCCGTGTCATAGGTTTGACATATTCCTGCAAACAGTAATCTTCAAAGCCTATATAAAGTGAAACTTGATCCAGAATCTGGATCTGGAATCACCCATATGGAAAAGATATACATAAATTTTATAAAGTTTGTATCTGTTCTATCTGGAACTTGTAAGTAATGCATGTGACAGTCAAACCAGATATAAGATCCTTAGTAAATTGTACAATATGTGACTTATATAAATTGGGAACTTAAAAGTACAATATATGACAGTAATTCCACATACAGAATCCTTAGTAGATATGTGTAATATCAAACTGAGACTTATAAGCACAACACATGTCAAATATAAAGTTTATTACTGGAACCGATGTAACTTCTTTTCCATATGGGTCACCTCCAAAATTTGATGGAGTCTTCCTTGGACTAATATCTATGTGGTGAAAATTTTGACAAAATCTGAGCAGTAGTTTTGATGTAATCTTGCTAACAGACATGTTGTATGGCTGGGGGGCCTGGCTGCCTTTTTGTTTCTGTCTTTTGTTTTTCCTTCCAGGTGGCTTGCATTTGGGACTGAGTGGCTGTGTTGCTGAGGTTATTAGGACCTCACCCTGATCACCTGCGGCTCGTCAGGACTCACAGCTGAGGTGCATCTATATGGATTGGAACATGGTGGCATTTAAGACTGGAGTATACAGTGTGTATTTGCCAGAGACTCGACCTTGTGACCAGACGGGTGAGATCGTCGTCTCGGGAGCCATCTCATCATCAGTGGATGCAGAGAACGTCCAGGGTTTGATGCACGGTCTGTGAAAGAGGAGGGGGTGAGGTCTCACGCTCGTCAGCACACTTCCTGAGGTACGTTAGATTTTGTGACTAACATTTATACAGTCAGTAAATGTGGTGTCCCTCCACCTTTTTATATTGAGCTGTAATGTTAGTCATGTATCGGCTTCCACTGCAGTGGAGTTTGGTGAACTGGATGTTCCATGCCTGCAGGTTGGGAAGCTGATTAGTAATCAAGCCAGGAAGTGTTTGCTGTTTGTACACCTTTAAGTGTTCTCTCTGTGTGTAGAGTGTGGACTCACATAATGGTTCCTTCTTTCACAGACTCGGTTTGTTGCGGCCACCTGGGGGGTGTCGGCGGGGTCCTTGGGTCCGAACAGCTTCTGGCTCCGGACCGTTAGCGCTGCTGGGAGCGCACCACGCCAGACCGCACTTCCTTTTGTATTTTTTGTATCACTGTTATGTATTAAATTCAGTTAGCCTTTGTACCGTGCTCTGCTTATTTCATACTGGGTCCTTCAAACGCTGGTCGGTTCTCCGAGCTGCGTCCGACACATAACAGTAGTCTCTGGCCAAACATCACGGACCCAGCGGTAGCAGAGACGGTAACGCGCCGGGAAGGCGGCAGGAGACGTTCAGAAGTTATCCGGATCAGTTGCGGGTGCTCTCCGCCCGGATGGTGCGCGTTGGAGAACCCATTACCGAATACTGATTTGAGCGCTCATGCAGCCGTGTTCCTGTGTTTGTGCCTTATCCGAGGGTCGTGGTGGAGTGTGACTGGCGACGGCTTCGCGTCACGCTCCGACCGGATAAGAGGTTTAAACGGGAGCTGCAAGAGTGTGTCTGTAATGGGTGCACGCGCACGGCGGAGCTCTGTGGCACGGGTCGCTGTGCTTCCCGTGTGACAGTTGTAGCCCCGTTTCCCCGGATGAAGATAACTACTGCGTCTGTTGTGTCAGCTCCGGTGTTATTTAGTTGAATCACATTTTTGGTTGTGTGTTGCTCACAGCTGCGCACAGAAAGCAGCTCGTTTGTTTTCTCTGTCACCAAAGGGGGTTTTTTATTTTTAGCACTCTGGCTCCCTCTGTTGGTGACTGAGTCACATTACCGTCAAGCTCTTAAGTTGGAACAGGTGTGTTCCATTTGTTTGAGCTTGACGGTATAAATCACTTATTTGTTTTGTGTTAGTTCATTTTGTGTGGGTGTTTTTTGAGTTGGTTTTTGTGTGGGATTTTATTTTTTGTTTTTCACTATTTAGTGTCTGGGGTCGTGACCCTGCAGTTCTGCCAAAAAACAAACAAAAAAAATAAATTAAAAAAAGGACCCGAGCAACCTTATGTCAGGCTGTTAGTCTTTTTTTTTATTTTTTTTTTATGTTTCACCTCCCAGGGTTTGATGGGACGGTCCCCTGGGGGTCATGGGGGGGGGGGGTATTTGGGTTGTTGTTTTTTCTTTCTGTTTTTTGTTATGCCCTCTCTTCTCCTCTGACTCCAGCCGTGTGAGCCGTAGTGTCGGCGTTGCTGGAGTGGTGCAGTTAGGTTATGCTGGGCGTTTCCCAGGTAACCTCTGCACCCGGGAGGGGAGGGGGGGGGTTTGGGGTATTTTCTTTTTGTTCCCTCTCTTCTCCTCTGGCTCCAGCCGTGTGAGCCGTAGTGTCGGCGTTGCTGGAGTGGTGCAGTGTGGTTATGCTGGGCGTTTCCCAGGTAACCTCTGCACCTGGGGGGGGGGTGTTTTCCCCCCAGTTTCCGCCCTCAGGGTTTGACTGTGGTGTCCTCTGGGGGGGAAAGGGCTGTGGGTCCATCTAGCCATAGACGGCTGGGGCTGGGTCCGTTGGTCGTTAGGGGAGGCGTCTCCTGGGGTTGACGAGTGGTCCTCTGGGAGGCACTGGGAGTCCCCGTGGGTGACGTTGGATCCCAGAGGGACCTCGGCTGTGGTTAAAATTCTACTCACAACACCGTAATGACAACATGAATTTTTTTTTTTTTTTTTAATTTTGGCAATTTAAAAATTTTTTAAAAACTAAGAAATTACATGTACATACGTATTCACACCCTTTGCTCAATACATTGTTGATGCACCTTTGGCAGCAATTACAGCCTCAAGTCTTCTTTAATATGATGTCAGATGCGTGGCACATCTATCTTTGGACAGTTTTGCCTATTCCTCTTTGCAGTACCTCTCAAGCTCCATCAGGTTGGATGGGGAGTGTCGGTGCACAGCCATTTTCAGATCACTCCAGCTATGTTCAGAGATGTTGTCCTGAAGCCACTCCTTTGATATCTTGGGTTTGTGCTCAGCATCATTGTCCTGCTGAATGAAGAACTGTCACTACAGTCTGATGTCAAGAGCGCTCTGGAGCAGGTTTTCATCCAGGATGTCTCTGTACTTTGCTGCATTCATCTTTCCCTCAATCCTGACTAGTCTCTCAGTTCCTGTCGCTGAAAAACATCCCCACAGCATGATGGTGCCACCACCATGCTTCACTGTAGGGATGGTGCCTGGTTTCCTGCAAGCATGATGCCTGGCATTCACATCAAAGAGTTCAATCTTTGTCTCATCAGACCAGAGAATTTTGTTTCTCATGGTCTGAGAGTCCTTCAGGTGCCTTTTGCAAAGTCTAGGTGGGCTGCCATGTGCCTTTTACTAAGGAGTGGCTTCTGTCCGGCCACTCTACCATACCATACCATGCACCTGAGCTCAAATTTGAGCTTCATGGCAAAGACTGTGAATACTAACAGTGGGGTAAAAAAAATATTTAGTCAGTCCCTGATTGTGCAAGTTCTCCTACTTACAAAGATGAGAGAGGTCTGTAATTTTCATCACAGGCACACTTCAAGTATGAGAGACAAAATGAGAAAAAAAAATCCAGGAAATCACATTGTAGGATTTTTAAAGAATTTATTTGTAAATTATGGTGGAAAATAAGTATTTGGTCACCCACAAACAAGAAAGATTTCTGGCTGTCATAGACCTGTAACTTCTTCCTTAAGAAGCTCTTCTGTCCTCCACCCGTTACCTGTATTAATGGCATATGTTGGAACTTGTCATCTGTATAAAAGACACCTATCCACAGCCTCAAACAGTCAGACTCCAAACTCAACCATGACCAAGACCAAAGATCTGTTGAAGGACACCAGGAAGAACATTGTAGACCTGCACCAGGCTGGGAAGAGTGAATCTACAATAGTCAAGCAGGTTGGTGTGAATAAATCAACTATGGGAGCAATTGTAAGAAAATGGAAGACATACAAAACCATTGATAATCTCCATCGATCTGGGGCTCCACAGAAGATCTCATCCCGTGGGGTCAAAATAATCATGAGAACGGTGAGCAAAAATCCCAGAACTACATGGAGGGACCTGATGAATTACCTGCAGAGAGCTGGGACCAAAGTAACAACGGCTACACACTACGCAGAGAGGGACTCAAATCCCGCAGTGCCAGACGTGTCCCCCTGCTTAAGCCAGTACACGTCCAGGCTCGTCTGAAGTTTGCCAGAGAGCATATGGATGATCCAGAAGAGGATTGGGAGAATATCATGTGGTCAGATGATATCAAAATAGAACATTTTGGTAAAAACTCAACTCGTTTTGTTTGGAGGAAGAAGAATGCTGAGTTGCATCCCAAGAACACCATACCTACTATGAAGCATGGGGGTGGAAACATCATGCTTTGTGGCTGTTTTTCTGCAAGGGGTACAGGATGACTGATCCGTGTTAAGAGAAGAATGAACGTGGCCATGTATCGTGAGATTTTAAGCAAAAACCTCTTTCCATCAGTGAGACCATTGAAGATGCAACATGGCTGGGTCTTGCAGCATGACAATGATCCCAAACACACTGCTCGGGCAATGAAGGAGTGGCTCCGTAAAAAGCATTTCAAGGTCCTGGAGTGGCCGGGCCAGTCTCCAGACCTCAATCCCATAGAAAATTTGTTGAGGGAATTGAAAGTCCGTGTTGCCCAGCGACAGCCCCAAAACATCACTGCTCTAGAGGAGATCTGCATGGAGGAATGGGCCAAAATACCAGCTACAGTGTATGCAAACCTGGTGAAGACTTACAGGAAATGGTTGACTTTTGTCATTGCCAACAAAGATTATGTTACAAAGTATTGAGTTGAACTTTTGTTATTGACCAAATACTTATTTTCCACCATAATTTACAATTAAATTCTTTAAAAATCCTACAATGTGATTTCCTTTTTTCTCATTTTGTCTCTCATAGTTGAAGTGTACCTATGATAAACATTACAGACCTCTCTCATCTTTGTAAGTAGGAGAACTTGCACAATCAGGGACTGACTAAATATTTTTTTACCCCACTGTATATACATGTGATTTCTTAGTTGTTTTATGATTATTTTTTAATAAATTAGCAAAAATCTCACAAAACCATTTTTCACATTGTCATTATGGGGTATTGCAGAGGTGGAAGTAAGTCACTGTCAAGTCATTTTTAAGTCATCAATATGCAAGTCCCCCAAGTCAAGTCTCAAGTCAGCTTGCAAACAGTTGGTGGTCATTATGACTTGAGACTTGACTTGGGACTTGCTGATTCATGAATTGAGAGTGACTTGATGGTGACTTACTCCCACCTCTGGGGTATTATGTGTAGAATTTTAAGGGGAAAAAATTATTTCATCTATTTTGGAATGAGGTTGTAACATAAAATGTGGAAAAATGGAAGTGCCGTGAATACTTTCTGGAAGTACTGTAATAAAACTGCAGCCCAACAGGCAGGAAGGTGTTCTGGTCTTGAATCCTGCACATTTGTGGAGAAACTGAAAAAACAGAGTAAAAACTGTTGATGAATGGTGAGGAGGTGTAGGAGTGAATGATAGCCAGAAAAGGAGGCATGGGTAAGGGACAGAAAAAAGAAATTAGATTTTTATGTATATTGCTGGCAATTCACACACTCACATTGCATCTCAGATCCCATCAACTGTCAAATTGGGAAAATGGCAGGGATATGTGAGCGGCAAGAATCTCAACAAGGACCAAACTTGGTACACCACTGAGACTTAATCAAAACACAATCACGTTCACTGCCAGAATAGATGCACTCAGGCCTGTACCTATACACGTTCTTTGCTTTCAGCTTCACACCAAGTCATTCTTTCTTTCCCTCTCACACAAATACTGTTAAACAACTCTACATTATCATGCACACACTGACAGAAAAACATTAACCTGGCATACACAATGTGTTCCACTCCAGCTGATTTCTAGAGGTGATGCATCAAATTGCCCAGTTAAAGGTCCCATAAACAACATTTGAAACCGTAATAAAGCAGCCAACCACTATTTTCTCTGCCCAGATGAAGTTGTGTAATGGTGTCCTACAAAGAGAATGAAGCAGCATTCCCTCTGTGTGTGTGTTGTTGTCTGAGCTGTTCTGTTCTTTCTTTTCATAGCCAGACTGGCCCCAGATGCCTGTTTAGTGCATGTGAGCCCCCCTTTTGAGAGTATTGCCCCTCCCTTTATAAAGAGACAGTGACCACTCACATACCTTGTCACATGACATTGTTAAACAAATATACTCTTGTGTGTAGTGCTGCTTTCATTTTTTTTTTTTTTTTTGGCTTCACAACACATGGAAAAAATGGAGAAGTGAGAAAGTGGAGATGGGGGAATGGGGATGAGGAGTGCCCAATGGGATGCCAGTGTTTTGGTCTGAGATGCTTTTGCTTTATTACAACATCTTATAAACAGCCTCTCTGACTATGACCAGTAACTTCATTATATCTCAGTTTTCATATTTTCTGCAATATATGTCACACCAGAGTATTAGTTGCATTTGTCCAAAAATGCGTCATGAAGAGGAAAAATCATGGAAGTCACCTCAGCCTATAAGTTGCATTGAGTTTTGAAACATGGTGCTGCTGCTTCATGCAACAAGAAGCCAAATGAATTTAATTGCTACATTATTTACTGATAGTACAAACACTGTGTTTGTTAATGAGCAGAAGCTAACAAGCTAATTAATGTTATTGTAGAAGGCCCTAGGAACTCAAGGATAAACTGCTGCCTGCCACAATGAACAGACAAAAGCATCAAAACAGAGCTAAACGTGCATGTTTACCTCTCTACATAAACTTTTTCATTGACTTTATATTTTAAAACATTATAGTTACATAATATTAGTGTCAAAACAGATTTTCAAGATCCATTACTGATAATATTCTTAAAAGCATACAAAAATAGTGATATTAAAGGAGTCATTAGTAGTATTTACAAAAGCTTTCTGACAAAAAAAACTCACTCCACAACTTACATTAAAGAGAAATGGGAGAATGAAGGAAACATGATAATATCCCCCGATGACTGGCTGGACATATGTGAATCTCAGTGGAAGTGTTCAAATTCACATTCATGGCGTGAGTTCAGATGGAAATGTCTAATGCAATTTTTTTATTACTCCCAAACAGAAGGTTCATTTTGGAGCAGGAAATGCAGCCTGCTGGAGACAGTGTGGGGCTTCTGAAGCTGACCATTGGCATATACGAGGTCTATTAGAAAAGTATCCGACCTTATTATTTTTTTCAAAAACCATATGGATTTGATTCATATGTTTTTACATCAGCCAAGCTTGAACCTTCGTGCGCATGCGTGGGTTTTTCCACGCCTGTCGGTTGCGTCATTCGCCTGTGAGCACGCCTTGTGGGAGGAGTGGTCCAGTCCCCTCGTCGGATTTTCATTTTCAGAAACTGTTAGAGACAAGCAGCTGGAAACCATTTGAAAAATTTATCTGGCTTTCAGTGAAAATTTTACAGGCTTCACAGAGAATAACGACTGTTACTACAGCTTTAAGGACGACCCACAATGGCGCACAGCGCGGCGCGCTCCGAGCCGCCATCGAGAGGCAGAAAACACCACATCATTTCTAAACGGATGACTGTGTGGAGCTGGGACCATCGTGAGCAATTTCTCTGGTTATCACAAGAGCTGGACATAAGCCGTTTTCCAGCAGATTTCACTTTTAATAAGAGGTTTTGTCATGGAAAGCCACGCGGAGGCTTCGCGCATCAGGACTGATTCGCTGATCGAGTGAGACAAAGGAACACCTCCGTTTCGGAGTGCCAGGGGACAAGTTGGGACATGCCCAGCTCTCCACAATTTCTCTTATACTCACTGGGCTGGTAAGCATTGAAAGCCGAGATAGGCATGTCTCAACTGAATGGATCTCAATCTGAATGGATAAAAATAGTGAATGACATATATGTAGTGGAAGCAATTACTTACTCTATCAGGCTGAAAAAAACCTGCTTTTGTTAAATTATGGTCAAGCTGGGTCAAATCCATTAAACCTCTACAAGCAGACTTTGTGAAGGTACAACTTAACTGAGGGCAACAGATTTTTTTTTTCTACTCTCATCAGTTACTTTACCATTCCACCCGGCAATATTTATAGTGTAGGTGTGCATTGTCTCTCTCCCTTTTGAGTTCTTTAAGTTCCAAAATGTTTGTTCTAAAAAAAAAAAAAAAAGGTGGTGGAATGTATAGAAAACCTTTTTGTACTTGAGGTATAGAGGGTTTTCAATCACGTGACCGATTTGCTCCAGGACAGGTGCCGTCGCCATTCTGGATTACAAGGAGGCTGACGCGTGATAGAAAAATTAAGAGAATGTACGGTTATTACGAGGCTTTAAATCCTCGAGATAAAGCTATTTATCATGATAGATGTGTAGCAGTTGGTTCAGTGGATCCGTATCTTATACCAGGTAGTGAATTTAGTGGTGATGTAACGAACTGGCTGACGGTGTCACACCGCGATATTGTGAACTAGGAAGCTGCCGACCAGGTCAGCCTCGCCGGCCTCCTGCAGAGCATCACAGCGGAGCTCTGAAAGTGGAGGTCGGTCTTGAAGTCCTGAGCGATTTCTCTCACCAGGCGCTGGAAGGGCAGCTTGTGGATCAGCAGCTCGGTGCTCGAGGACCACAGTGTAAATAAGCCTCCGTATTGGAAGCGTTCTTGTGTTATCCTCTGCAGTATTTTTATGTATTGTTATATAATTTTATTGCCGAATAAAATAAAATTCTGGGAGCAGTGGATTTCTGTTAGCGGCGGATCTCTCACAACGGCACGGTGCCGTGAGGCTTCTTCACATCGACGCTGAAACTTGTCCAATTGGTCGCCAAATGCACAAAGTGTAATCACAGCGGCCACCGCGTTGTAATCCAGAATGGCCACGGGACACAAAATGACGTGACCGATACGTCACATGAAAACCCTCTATATGTTGTAAACCACTGTCTGTAAATAAAGAATTAAAAAAAAATATATATATATAGTTAGCTTCACCTTAGCATAGCCTTCCTCCTCATTGTGGTTCCAGTTGTCCCACAAAGTGCAAACAAGTTGAGTGCAGAATAGAATAGAACAGAAACTTTACTGTCATTGCACATATATACATACAATGAAACTTGTCCTCTGCATTTAACCCATCCTAATTACAGTTAGACACAACCTAACCACTAGGAGCAGTGGGCAGCCACAGTCCAGTGCACGGGGACCAACTCTAGATGGTCCCCTTGGTCAGGGGCAGAGAAGGAGCAGACCCTAAAGCATGTTTTAATTGTGGGAGGATACTGGAGTGCCCGGAGGAAACCCACACAGACATGGGGAGAACATACAAATTCCACACAGAAAGGCTGGGAATTTATCCCAAGACCTTCTTGTTTTGAGACACCAGTGCTAACCACTAAGTCACTGTGCCAGAGTAGTATGAAGGTTATTCCATCTTTAAAGATCATGGTCTTTCAGTTTTACAGCATGATTTGTTAATTTCAGCTGTTCGCTCAGACTCTGAATGTCCTCCTCATTCAGATCTTCTTGTTTTATGGCCATAGACATCCAACTTAATAGCTCATTACTGCAACCTTTTGTTCCAGAGTGTGAATCAGACAATACCTCATCCAGATCAGTATATAGGAGCAATATGTCAGGCATGTAGATGCTAACATCTTGTGGCCAAATATGATGATACAGTAATTTCTGACATATGTCCATGCAAACAAGTAAAAAAAACAAAAACAACAACAACAACAAAAAAACAAAAAGCACATCTTATAGTCTGGAAAATATGGTAGGCAGTGTAATTCTTCTCCTCAGGCAGAGGTTTGGGGTCTAGAAGACACAGACAAGTACATCACTTGTGGATGAGTATCAGCTCTAATGCTTCTCCAACTGATTTCAGCCACCTTCCCTAATGCCATAGCCTGCTGGACAGTCTGTCTACAGTCTGAACTAAGCCCACAGTCCACTCACTCAGGTGTGACTGCATCATGGCTCACCAGCTCCCAGGTCAGCATTCCCACTGATAATCCTCACAGATAGGCCAAATGCTGACCATGAGCAAGTAATTGCTTCCAGTTGGCTCTGCCAAAGCCAGTGTAACGCAGGAACAGGTGTCTCAATGTAGCAAGAGCATTTTTTTTAGAGTCCTGTTGGATTGTTTCTTTTATAAAACGTAGAGATTCTACTTGACAGATGTAACTAATGAGGTTAGATCAGTATTTATTCGGTATTTATTTTCTTACACGTCAAATGAACAACAAAAAAATATTTTTACATCCCATATAGGTGTAAAAAATGTTGCAAGGTTATTGCTTTAACAGTTAGGATCAGAGTTTGATGCATTCTTATTTACTACCTTCCACTGACTTTGGCACCCTTTCCACAGAGAACAAAGGAGATGAGCTGCCGAGTCTGTTGTGTCAAGAGCTCTATCACTCGACCTCAGCAGCAAGAAAGCACACAATGGAAAAGTGCACAGAAGATAATCCAATGACATGATAGTAATGCACAGCAAACTTGACTTTATAATAGAGAAAAACTATTTAAAAAAAGGCAGAACACAGTTTGCCCTTAAAAAATAAAGCAAACAGATGCCCTCTCTGCCTCTTCCACTTGACATGATTTACATTGATGTAGTTGCAATGATAAGTGGATCTGTCAGATAGTGAAGAACAGTCATCTCAGTTGTAAAAACAGATATCTTGTGGGAGGTTGGTTTAGACTGCCGAGATCCTTGAATTACTGCAGAATGGTTATGTGACATAAGATAACTGAAGATGTTTCAGAGACCAAATGTTTAAGTACCAACAAGGGGAGGGTGTAATGCCACTCTACAAAGCACTGGGCCAATCCCTGATATTGTGTCTCCCAGTTACAAGAAATGAAATGAAAGATATTGGTTTTATCCTTAAACATAAAATCATGACCTGAGAACGGGCAGTTTAGTAGGCCAACCGAAAAAAATACCTGGGCGTAGACTAAATATTGATGTGATATGAATACATGTTACAACAGAATGGTACAGAGACGGATGCCCTATTGCAATGTGTGTAGACTAGAGAACTGCATTGGGATTGTGTCAACCAGGTCCCATGAGACGCAACGCAAATCTCGTGGGAATGGCTGGTTAGAACTTCGCTGCGGGCGGGAACGGACGGCTAAAATAAAATGCTGCAAGATCAGGAGCGACAGGATGACTCAGTCAAAAATGGAAAATATTGTAAAAGTATGCAGTTTAAACAGAACATCTTTAATTTAACAGGAGCAGCAGGCATAACAGCAGCGAATACACAGAGACAGACGCAGCTGCACCGGGAGTTACTGCAGCAACCCAGCAGTCCCACTGCATGGCCATGTATGACACAAATATATGACAAATAGAATATGAAATTGTCTTTAAACTAAATGAAAACAGTGAAATACGAGTGCTTTTTCTGACCAGTGTGTCAAAGGAGATACAGGCCAGGAAAAACGAGTGAAAATACACATTGCAGGTGCGTGCGGTATTCTACCATACACGTGGTTGTGGGAAATTCAGCAGAAGTGGGCAGAAGCGGGATGAAGAATACAGTCCCACGCAGGGCTCTAGTGTAGACCAGGTACCATACAAATGTGTGTCTTGATGAGATGAGGCCACAGTGCAGCAGGTTGAGCATGTTCAAAACTACTCAAGAAATGGCCAGTGCCATTATTTAAAAAATTACATTGTAATTTGCACTGCACAGTGTTACATCAATGTTATTACAGGCAGGCAGACAGACACATACTTGGCCACACATGCAGGCAACAAACAAACACACACACACACACACACACACACACACACACACACACACACACACACACACACACACACACACACACACACACACACACACACACACACACACACACACACACACATGGATAGATGTAATGACATACTCACTCCTCCACCAGTGTTATAGAGCAATTGAACACAGAGTTCTGGAGTTCAGTGAGCAAAAGAATAATATAGGAATGGTTATTGCCTTTAACTGCTATTGTCTTAATTTCCATGTTTGTTATTATCCACATAATCATCCAATATAACACCTATAACCCAGGGTGCTATTTCATATCTCAGTCTTCTGTGCACACTCAACAGCTTGGCACAGTGCAGATGTTTATCAGGTGTGTATGAAATAATAAAACATGAGGAAATAACTGCATCTTGTGCACACACAGTAGCATTTTTATTGCTTAATAAAACACAGCTTCATTACATATTTATTATGCTCTTTAGCTCTGCTTTGACTGCTTCCACCTCAGATGAGGCAACCTATACAATGTTGTGCAGATAGAGTGGCATACCATATTGTGTGTGCTGTGTTCCGTGGTGTTTGTGCAATGCACTCCCACATTACTCTGATGACGCACTGTGTTACATTGATAAGGCATGACTGCTTCATATCATTGTGTAATATATGGCCAGCTTAAGTGATTCTGATGGAAAGGACAAAAACTACACCCAGCTATTGTTATCAGAGGCGCGAGAGGTACTGTGAGGATCATCCAGTCAACACAAAGACAGATGAAAGGAGAGAAGCAAAAATACTTTGTTAGAGAAAAGAACAGTGAATCTTTAGTGCATATACGCTTAGCTGTCCTTTTGAGCAGGATTACAGGGTTTAGGTGCTACAGTAGAGCATCAAAAGTGTGAATCCATAGACAGACGCCCAAAGCTTGGTATCAGCTTAACACTTGACACTCCATGCCATAGCACCAGAGATTACAGGGAAGGTGGGTAGACATGCTATTTCTGACACAAAGTGCAGTGTTGCAGACTTTAACACCCCTCTTTCTCATTTATTTTCCTCTCATCTACACCTGTCTCCTCTGAGGTCTCTGTGTGTGTGTGTGTGTGTGTGTGTGTGTGTGTGTGTGTGTGTGTGTGTGTGTGTGTGTGTGTGTGTGTCAAGTGGCACAGAACAGAAAAAGCTGAAAGTACGTGTCTGCTTATTGGGGCAAGTGAACATTTGAAATGACAGGGAATGACGTTGGCTTGAGTGCTGGAGAAGATGCCTCAGAGCTAAGTGAAGGACCATTACAGAGGCGGTGATAAGATGCACGCATGCAGACAAAACTACAGCTTGTTCACCTTGAACACTCTGGTGTCTTCCTTGGAGGACAGTTATCATACGGTGAGAGCACAACATCAAACTCTAATCAAACCCCATTGCAACTGACAGCAAAATCAAACTGATGCCTACGCATGCATACCAAAAGGTACCATGACCTCCACACCCTGTTATTATTCATGCACACTGACTATTACTTTCATAACTTTTCACTTTAGTTTCCATTCCTGTGTTGGTCAACTAAGTAAAAAGCTTTCAGGACCTATGAGCAAGGCTGATGAAATGAAGGCTTGTTGTCAGTGGATACAACTGAGATTTAAAAAGGTGAGAGAAAAGGTGTGTAGAAATGACATAATGCCAACGGGTTCACAGCTTAGACATGCTGTGGTACCTCTCCTGTCTTGCACTCAGAAAACTGACAGGTATGTGCTCAAGTATTACAGCAGGTTTAGAGCACCAAAATACAGTATGCTTGCATTTTCAGTTTTCTTGTCTTCTAACTAAATTGAATGAAAAATCTTTGCAAATTTGCAGTAGCAAAGAACAAACATTTTCAGCAGTACTGTTTTGGGGTTAGGGAATATTTATTTACTGTGTTTAACATGCCAGATTTCCATGACCACTGGCATAGAAGACTGGTGGTGGTACGGCGGCAGTTGTTCCCTTAGTCAAGGGAAATAATGAGAAATTTGGCAAATCCCCTCTGAAATTTGGTTGAGGAAATAGTTTTACATAAATCAAATTGGTTTTGTTTACAATGAAAAAAGTAACAGATACTAATTCACTGTGTTGGCCTAATCACAATCGTAGTACAACCCCAATTCCATTGAAGTTGGGACATTGTGTGAAATGTAAATAAAAACAGAATACAATGTTTTGCAAATCTTCTTCAACCTATATTCAATTGCATACACCACAAAGACAAGATATTTAACGTTCAAACTGATAAACTTTATTGTTTTTGTCCACATATTTGCTTATTTTGAAATGGATGCCTGCAACACGTTTCAAAAAGCTGGGACAGTGGTACATTTACCACTGTGTTACATCACCTTTCCTTCGAACAACACTCAATAAGCATTTGGGAACTGAGGACACTAATTGTGAGTGTCATGACTGGGTATAAAAGGAGCATCCCCAAAAGTCTCAGCCATTCACAAGCAAAGATGGGGTGAGGAGGATCACCACTTTGTGAACAACTGTGTGAAAAAATATTCCAACATTTTAAGAACAATGTTTCTCAATGTTCAATTGCAAGGAATTGGGGATTCCATCATCTACAGTCCATAATATAATCAGAAAATTCAGAGAATGTGGAGAACCTTCTACACATAAGCGGCAAGGCCGAAAACCAACATTAAATGCCTGTGACCTTCGATCCCTCAGGTGGCACCGCATTAAAAACCGACATCATTGTGTAAAGGATCATACTGAGTGGGCTCAGGAACACTTCAGAAAACCATTGTCAGTTAACACAGTTCATCACTACATCTACAAGTGCAAGTTAAAACTACCATGCAAAGTGAAAGCCATACATCAACAACATCCAGAAACACCGCCGCCTTCTCTGGACCCGAGCTCATTTGAAATGGACAGACGCAAAGTGGAAAAGTGTGCTGTGGTCTGATGAGTCCATATTTCAAATTGTTTTTGGAAATCATGGATGTCGTGTCCTCCGGACAAAAGAGGAAAAACACCATTCAGATTGTAACCAGCGCAAAGCTCAAAAGCAGCATCTATGATGTTATGGGGGTGTGTTAGTGCTCATGGCATGGGCAACTTAAACATCTGTGATGGCACCATCAGTCCTGAAAGGTACATCCAAGTTTTGGAGCAACACAGGCGGCGGTGTTTCTGGATATTGTTGATGTGTGGCTTTCACTTTGCAAGGTAGAGTTTTAACTTGCACTTGTAGATGTCATGAGGAACTGTGTTAACTGACAATGGTTTTCTGAAGTGTTCCTGAGCCCACGCGGTAAGATCGAAGGGATCGAAGGTCACAGGCATTCAATGTCGGTTCTCGGCCTTGCCGCTTACGTGCAGAAATTTCTCCAGATTCTCTGAATCTTCTGATTATATTATGGACTGTAGATGATGGAATCCCTAATTTCCTTGCAATTGAACGTTGAGAAACATTGTTCTTAAACTGTTGGATTATTTTTTCGCGCAGTTGTTTATAAAGTAGTGATCCTCGCCCCATCTTTGGTTGTGAATGGATGAGACTTTTGGGGATGGGAAAGAATTCCACTTACAAAGCTTCAACAATTAGGGTCCTCAGTTCCCAGCTTTTTTGAAACCTGCTGCAGGTATCCATTTCAAAATGAGCAAATATTTGCACAAAAACAATAAAGTTTATCAGTTTGAACATTAAATATTTTGTCTTTATGGTGTATTCAACTGAATATAGGTTGAAGAGGATTTGTAAATCATTCTGTTTTCATTTACATTTCACACAACGTCCCAACTTTATTGGAATTTGGGTTGTAGACTGATAAGGGTGCTGCATTTTTTTTTATATATATTTGCGTCATATGCACTTTTTTCTTTTTCCAAAACTCAGGTACAGTATGTGAATTGTGAAGGTAATGGTGCCTTTATATGCTTTTGTTCATTGAGAACAGTTCTCTTGCTTGTTGTTGTTGTTTTAGCAATTTTAAACATGAAAGTAATGCCACTGTTTTAAGGGAAACAATTTCTCATTAAATTAGTAAAATGCAACTTTATATGTTATGTTTGGATTTATTCATCTAAGGTAGGCATGGTGTGACCCGTGTTTTCTTTTTTTATTATTATTTTTTGCTGTAACTGACCTCCAGAAGAGCTAGAAAGAGAAACTTAGCAGCTGGTCCTCTGTTGAAAAACTGTAAGACTACAGGCCATGCATAATTTATGTTTTGTGCCTTTTAGTGAAGTTTTTTTAAAATCTGGATTAAGGCAATAAGTGCCTCCCTATATTACCACAGACGAACTGTTCCTCTTGCCATATATTTTGAAATAAAACTATAGAACACAAAGTAATCAAAAAAGAATGGGGAGAAGATCAAATCAAATTCGGTGCATTGCCTAAAAACTAAAAGAAGGAAAAAAATGGGAGTGGCACAGGAGCAGGAGTCATTCTGAATGGAAGCGGGATGGGAGTGGGAGTCAATTTACCAGGAGTGGGATGGGGCAGGAATTTTTGTTATTTTTTTTAATCTGGCCCGGGATGGGACTTTTTCTGGAATTTTTCTGTGGGATGGGGCAGGAGTGAAAATCTACTCCCGTGTCACCCTCTAATCTGGAGTTGGTCTCTGGGTGCTGGACTGTGGATGCCCACTGGTCCTAGTGGTTGGATTATGTTCAACTGTATCCAGGATGGTTTTAATGTGGAGGACAAACTTTGTTGTATGTACAATGACAATAAAGGCCCCAGCAATTGCGTATCATGAAGTGGGAAGAAGGTGCAGGTTTCCTTTACTATCACCTCAGTAGGTGTTTTCACGGATGATCATGTTTTTAGCCTTCAACCAAGTGGAGTCATTTATGGCCTCAGCTTTATATTTATAAGTGCGATTGTTAAACCCTGTATCGCAGCAAGTCGTGATTCAGCAGCATGAAATATACATTAATCTATTAGTGTTGGGAAAGTGAATGCACGGACCCACGTTAGGGGGCGTAAATGAGCGGTCAATAGGAGTTCAAATAAATAACAATTTATTATGCAAAAGTGCAAACAGGTTACGAATATGCTGAGTCCAATTAATAACAAAATGGTGACACGTGGGCAGGCCCGAGGGTAGGAGACGCCTATCCAGAGAAGAGCCGGAACCCATGAAGTCCCACCGCCAGCTGGAGGCCTGCAACACACCAGAGCCGCCAAGTCCTGGTACCCCAGGTGGCCACCGCTCGAGGCTGTCGGACCGGTACTGCTGGCAGGAACAGAAACAGATTAGGTGAGTGTGTGTACACCCAGCAAACAGTCAGCAAAACTCAGTAATCCTCCTGAAGGAATAAATCCAAATACTCCCAGAGTGCAGAGGAAAACTGGAAAACATGCAGTGTCAATTGTTATACTTAGCAAGTAAGAAGTGAGGAGTAGAGATGCCAACTCCTCCAAACTTCCCACAAACCCGGCTACAAGCTGCAAGTATATAAATCACAACTGCAAAGACTTCAGTAGCAATGAATGTGCGTACGGCACAAACCGGCTGAGTATGTTTACCTGTGTGGTAAGCTGATAACTCGGCAGAGTTATGGTGTGCTTCCCAGGCTTTTATGGGTGATGATGAAGAAGATGACAAACAGCTGACAGCCAACTTAGCGCACCTGGTGGTGCCCAAGGAGGCCAACAGGCCCGTGCGCCCTCTAAGGGCCAAAAGGTGCCAGCATGGCAGGGCGCCATCTGGTGGTGGGCCAGCAGTACCTCCTCTTCACCGGCCCCCATAACAGTTAGTTTGTGATATTGTTATGAAAAGTGCCTCATTTTCATCACGGAAGCACAAATTCATTCTAATTCATTCCGTGATGGCTGCACAAAATTAAAAGTGAAGCGGGGGGGGTGGTTGGGGTGGTTAAAGTTAGGGTTGGGGGTAGGAGTAGGATTAGGTTATGGTTAAGGTTAGAGTTGGGGGTAGGAGTAGGGTTTGTAATAGTAAGTTAAAAAAAAAAAACCGTCACAAAAATTTGACTCATTTCGTCACAGGAGCACGAAAAAAAAAAAAAGAAAAAACAACAAAACAAAACATGAGACTGGGCTGGATTGTTACAACATTTTAATTTGAAAATATTTCCTACCATGAATTTGTCAACCTATTTCTTTGATACTTTTTATGTTTTTAACAGGTGTGGCCATTATTGTGGCAAGGGTAATGGAAAACTGTGTCATTTATGACACTGGAAAGATGTTTGCTTTTAACATTACTGACCTTGATTTTATTTTATTAATCACTATATTGTAATATTTTGTAGTGAGTCATGGTTGTCTGACCTAGAACAGCAGGTCTGACTGCTACAGAGTGAAGAAGACTTGAGGTGGATATTTAAAACTCAAAGTGAAGTGATCAGGATCTGCCTGCAAGGGGTCTTGAAGAGGTTGGGCTATGACTGGTGGTCGAGCCAGAGCTCATGGATGAACCTATGGAAGAACTAAGGCCAAGAGCAGATCCAGAGGCCAATAAAACAGATCAAATCTAGGCTTGCATCTCTTATGTACCTTCTGGCAAACTAGCTGAAATTTCACATCTTTTTAAGAAAATCCTTCTCTGTGTCATTTCAGCATGAAGCTATATAATTGGTGATGCAACAGTTAAAAGTTATATGCACCAATAAATACACCCTACATTATTTTATACCTCAGCCTCTGTGTACGTGTATGTGTGCGTGCGTATGGCTTAGACCACAGAGAAACTGGGGAGAGCTGACATTTGCCATTTTCTATATTTATATATTTTGAGGGTAACCACTGTCAAAACGGAATGTTGATAGGACTAATATTTTTGAAGAAATTAGAGATATTCGCTAACAACAGTAAGCAATGGACATTGATAATTAATTCTGGACTCACATGCCATTCCAGCAAGGGTCGGTAAATCATCTATATAATGGTAAATGGACTGCATTTATATAGCGCATTTCCATCTGCATCAGATGCTCAAAGCGCTTTACAATTATGCCTCACATTCACCCCAATGTCAGGATGCTGCCATACAAGGTGCTCAATACACACTGGGAGCAATAGGGGATTAAAGACCTTGCCCAAGGGCCCTTAGTGATTTTCCAGTCAGGATTGAACCGAGGATCTTCTGGTCTCAAGCCCAACACCTTCACCACTAGACCATCACCTCCTGAAGTGGCCTCTGCAGACGTGTATGTGTGTTTAACTTCGATCATGGAGAAACTGGTGAGAGCTGACATTTGCTGTTTGGTATGTTTATTTATTTTGGGTCAAGGATGAACGCTGCCAAAATGGAACGTTGATAGGACTAATATTTTTGGAGAAACTACAGATATTAGGTAACAACAGTGAACAATGGAAGTTGATAATTACATTTTTGACTCACACGTCATTCCAGCAGGGGGCAGTAAGTCATCCATATATTAAAAGCCAAGTGGCCTCTGTGTACTGTATGTGTGTGTGCATGAACCTTCAGTCATGGAGAAACTGGGGAGAGCTGACATCTGCCATTTGTTATGCCTATGTATTTTAGGTCAAGGATGAACGCTGCCAAAATGGAACGTTGATAGGACTAATATTTTTGGAGAAACTACAGATATTAGGTAACAACAGTGAACAATGGAAGTTGATAATTACATTTTTGACTCACACGTCATTCCAGCAGGGGGCAGTAAGTCATCCATATATTAAAAGCCAAGTGGCCTCTGTGTACTGTATGTGTGTGTGCATGAACCTTCAGTCATGGAGAAACTGGGGAGAGCTGACATCTGCCATTTGTTATGCCTATGTATTTTAGGTCAAGGATGAACGGTGCCAAAACAGAATGTTGACAGGACTAATATTTTAGAGAAATTATGGTATTACATGACTACAGTGAACAATGGACGTTGATCATTACATTCTGGACTCACACACCATTCCAACTCATTATAGAAACTGTGCATAATTTATTACCACCCTTGAAAAATGTCAGCTACCTATTTTATAAACACTACCCATTCTAGAGCCCGTGGATCCCCACGGGCAACACACTAGTCCAGTATAAGAGGTATCACATATACATGAGTTTGTTTATACTGTATAGAAATAAAAACATTTTGTCTTCACATGAAGCTAACATTTGGCATATGTAACCTTGCTGGCTGCACCAGTGCAAGAACAAAGAAACAGAAAACAAATGGTCTTTTGTTTGTCCCTTATGGATTGAACACGACCCCCCCCCCCCCCCCCCCCCCCCCCCACACACACACACACACACAAACACACACGCCATCTCTCTTTCGTGTATCTTCGCTCTTCCTCTGTGTTTGCGGAGCTGGAAATGTCTTTCATAATTCATGCTGTTAATAACCAGCTTGGTCTCTGTGGTGCAGAGCAATCCTGTTCCAGCACAGTCTATGTGTGTGTGTGTGTCTGCATAGCATAATGACTGCAGGACAGTGTTTGAACAGTGAGCTGAGGGTGTTTGTAGGAATGTATATGGAATTTCAGTGTGAGCTATCACAGACTAGGTAGAATTGACTAATGTGCTAGTTGAGTGTGTCTACACACACAGATTTCATCCAACTGTGTCAGACCTGAAGGTCACACAGCGAACTGTTGAGGAAATATCAGACTGTCAGCAAATCCTGGGGGAAAGCTTAATTTTGTTGCTCTCTCTCTGTCTATATATATATATATATACAGTGAGGAAAATAAGTATTTGAACATCCTGCGGTTTTGCAAGTTCTCCCACTTAGAAATCATGGAGGGGTCTGATATTTTCATCTTAGGTGCATGTCCACTGTGAGAGACATAATCTAATGTATAATAATAATGTATGATTTTTTTTTTAAATAATTTATTTGTATGTTACTGCTGCAAATAAGTATTTGAACACCTACCAACCAGCAAGAATTCTGGCTCTCACAGACCTGTTAATTTTTCTTTAAGAAGCCCTCTTATTCTGCACTCTTTACCTGTATTAATTGCACCTGTTTGAACTTGTTACCTGTATAAAAGACACCTGTTCACACACTCAGTCAATCACCCTCCAACCTGTCCTCCATAGCCAAGACCAAAGAGCTGTCTGAGGACACCAGGGACAAAACTGTAGACCTGCACAAGGCTGGGATGGACTACAGGACAACAGGCAAGCAGCTTGGTAGAAGACAACTGTTATGATTATTTATTAGAAAGTGGAAGAAACACAAGATGACTGTCAATCTCCCTCGGTCTGGGATTCCATGCAAGATCTCACTTTGTGGGGTAAGGATGATTCTGAGAAAGCTCAGAACTACACAGGAGGACCTGGTCAATGACCTGAAGAGAGCTGGGACCACAGTCACAAAGATTACATTAGTAACACATGATGCTGTCATGGTTTAAAATCCTGCAGGGCAGCAAGGTCCCCCTGCTCAAGCCAGCACATGTCCAGGCCTGTTTGAAGATCACCAGTGACCATCTGGATGATACAGAAGAGGCATGGGAGAAGGTCATGTGGTCAGATGAGACCAAAATAGAGCTTTTGGAATCAACTCCACTTACTATGTTTAGAGGATGAGAACAACCCCAAGAAAACCATCCCAACCGTGAAGCATGGGGGTGGAAACATCATACTATGGGGGTGCTCTTCTGCAAAGGGGACAGGACGACTGCACCGTATTGAATGGAGGATGGATGGGGTCATGTATTGTGAGATTTTGGCAAACAACCTCCTTCCCTCAGTAAGAGCATTGAAGATGGGTCATGGCTGGGTCTTCCAGCATGACAATGACCCCAAACACACAGCCAGGGCAACTAAGGAGGGGCTCCGTAAGAAGCATTTCAAGGTCCTGGAGTGGCCTGGCCAGTCTCCAGACCTGAACTCAATAGAAAATCTTTGGAGGGAGCTGAAACTCCAAACCTGAAAGATTTGGAGAAGATCTGTATGGAGGAGTGGACCAAAATCTCTGCTGCAGTGTGTGCAAACCTGGTGAAAAACTACAGGAAACGTTTGACCTCTGTAATTGCAAACAATGGCTACTGTACCAAACATTAACATTGATTTTCACAGGTGTTCAAATACTTATTTGCAGCAGTAACATACAAATAAATTATAAAAAAAAATCATATATTTCCGGATTTTTTTTTTTTTTTTTTTTTTTTTTTTTTTAGATTGTCTCTCACAGTGGACATGCACCTAAGATGAAAATTTCAGACCCCTCCATGATTTCTATGTGGGAGAACTTGCAAAATCGCAGGGTGTTCAAATACTTATTTTCCTCACTGTATATATGATTTGATTTCACATTATGCTTCATGTCATTGTCCATCTACATTGTGAAATGCCGTCCACTATGTTTTGGTACAATTTGGTGAACATGTGCCGATTCTGCAGCCCAACATACTTCATATGGGGAAACCACAACAGTCTGCTACTTTGGTGATCACATCATACACCATATATCTGTGTATACCTCCTCCGATGGAGTAATTTTGGCTAAACACCATTATAACTTACACTAACCAATGACAGATGGCAGTTGGAATTTGTACTTTTTAAGAATTATACATAAGTTCTGACATGTGTCTTAGGATGACTTCCCATTTTTCACCCCAATTTCCATTACAATTTCAAAACTAAGGAAATCAGGCCCAATTTTTAAAAATAGAAGTAAAATTCATATTACCTATTACTGTATTTTCCAGACAGCACGGTGGCTTAGTGGTTAGCACTGTTGCCTCACAGCAAGAAGGTCATGGGTTCAATTCCCACCTGTTGTTGTGAAAGTGTAGGAACACGGACCCACAACAGGGGCGCAAATGAACGGACAATGGAGGAAATCAAATAACAACACTTCACTGTTGTGAAGAAGCACAAGCAACACGGCGAATTACAATTATGGATAAATAGTCAATACAAAAAATGTGTCATGTGGGCCGGCTCGAAGATAAGAGACGTCCGTCTAAAGCAGAACCGGAACCACACGATTTCCTCCGCCACCGAACCCCGGGAATACTGAAGCCGCCAAGTCCCGAACACCCAGGTGGCCACTGCCTCCGCTTGTCGGATCTGGTACTGCTGGCGAGGAACAAAAACAGTTAGATGTGGGTGCGTGTGCACCCGGCAACACGTACGGTGGGAAGACCACCTCCACCTCTCGTCGAAAAAAGAAACAGAGTATCTGCTGTCCAAACACACACAAGCAACAGATATTTCTGTTATAAACACAGTCAGCTGAGAATGTTACCTCCTTGGTAGAGTGATATCTCGGCAAAGATGCAGATATACCGCTGCGGATCAGCTGATTGGTAACAGCTGTCGTAGGTGACAGCTGTCACCCCGGCTGCTCCTGTGAGGTGGCAGCGCCCTCTGGTGCCTGGAGCCCGCACTCCAGGCAGGGTGCCCTCTGGTGGTGGTGGGCCAGCAGTACCTCCTCTTCAGCGGCCCACACAAAAGGACCCCCCCCTCAACGGGCGCCTCCTGGCGCCCGACCAGGCTTGTCCGGGTGGCGGCGGTAGAAATCGGCCAGGAGTGCCGGGTCCAGGATGAAGCTCCTCTTCACCCAGGAGCGTTCTTCGGGGCCGTACCCCTCCCAGTCCACCAAATACTGGAAGCCCCGGCCCATCCTTCGGACATCCAAGAGCCGGCGTACAGTCCAAGCCGGCTCGCCATCGATGATCCGGGCAGGAGGTGGTGCCGGACCCGGAGTACAGAGGGGTGAGGTGTGATGTGGCTTAATTCTGGACACATGGAAAACGGGATGGATCCGCAGTGAGGCCAGAAGCTGAAGCCTCACCGCGGCTGGACTGATGACCTTGAGGATTTTGAATGGACCAATGTACCGATCCTGCAGTTTAGGGGAGACCACTTGGAGGGGAATGTCCTTTGTTGATAACCACACTTCCTGCCCTGGCCGATACGTAGGGGCCGGGGTCCGCCGACGGTCTGCATGGGTTTTCGTCCTCATCCGGGCCCTGAGCAAAGCAGAACGGGCGGCACGCCACACCCGATGGCACTTCCGCAGGTGGGCCTGGACCGAGGGCACACCGACCTCTCCCTCAACCACCGGAAACAAAGGAGGCTGGTACCCCAGACACACCTCAAAAGGGGAGAGGCCGGTGGCTGACGACACCTGGCTGTTATGGGCATACTCGATCCAGGCCAAATGGGTACTCCAGGCCGCCGGGTGCGCGGCCGTCACGCAACGCAGGGCCTGTTCCACCTCCTGATTGGCCCGTTCTGCTTGCCCGTTGGTCTGGGGATGATACCCGGATGAGAGACTTACCGTGGCCCCCAGTTCCCGGCAGAAGCTCCTCCAGACTTGCGAGGAGAACTGGGGACCGCGATCGGAGACGATGTCTGTTGGAATCCCATGCAGCCGGACGACGTGGTGGACCAGGAGGTCCGCTGTCTCCTGGGCAGTCGGGAGCTTCAGGAGGCCACGAAGTGGGCCGCCTTGGAGAATCGGTCCACTATCGTGAGGATGGTGGTGTTGCCCTGGGACGGTGGGAGGCCCGTAACAAAATCCAGGACGATGTGGGACCAGGGGCGATGAGGCACGGGTAGCGGCTGGAGCAGTCCCGAAGCCCTGCGATGATCAGCCTTGCCCCTGGCGCATGTAGTGCAGGCCTGGATATAATCCCGGACGTCGGCCTCTAGGGACGCCCACCAGAAGCGCTGCCAGACAACTGCCACGGTTCTTCGCACCCCTGGATGACAGGAGAGCTTGGAGCCGTGACAGAAGTCCAGGACTGCAGCCCTAGCCTCTGGTGGGACGTAGAGTCTGTTCTTCGGCCCAGTTCCGGGGTCCGGGCTTCGTGCCAGGGCCTCCCGGACGGTTCTCTCTACGTCCCAGGTGAGGGTGGCCACGATAGTGGACTCCGGGATGATGGGTTCCGGTGGATCCGACAACTCCGCTTTGACTTCATCTTCATGTACCCGGGACAAGGCATCCGATCTCTGGTTTTTGGTCCCGGGACGGTAGGTGATCCGGAAGTCAAAACGGCCGAAGAACAGTGACCAGCGGGCTTGCCTGGGGTTCAGCCGCTTGGCGGTCCTGATATACTCCAGGTTCCGGTGATCAGTGAAAACCGTGAATGGCACGGACGTTCCCTCCAACAGATGTCTCCACTCTTCAAGAGCCTCTTTCACTGCAAGAAGTTCTCGATTGCCGACGTCATAGTTCCGTTCGGCCGGAGTCAACCTGCGGGAAAAATAGGCACACGGGTGAAGGACCTTATCGGTCCTCCCGCTCTGGGAAAGCACAGCTCCTATCCCTGAGTCCGAGGCGTCCACTTCAACCACTAACTGGCGAATAGGATCGGGCTGCACCAGAACGGGTGCAGACGAGAAGCGCCGTTTCAACTCCTTGAACGCGGCATCGCAACGATCCGACCAGGTGAAGAGGACTTTTGGTGAGGTCAGGGCTGTCAGGGGGCTAACTACCTGACTGTAGCCCTTAATGAACCTCCTGTAGAAATTAGCAAAGCCGAGGAACTGTTGCAGCTTCCTACGGCTGGTGGGTTGGGGCCAGTCTCTCACCGCCGCGACCTTGGCCGGATCAGGAGCGACGGAGTTAGGGGAGATGATAAACCCCAGGAAGGACAAAGAAGTGCGGTGAAACTCGCACTTCTCGCCCTTCACAAACAGCCGGTTCTCCAACAACCGCTGCAGGACCTGACGTACATGCCGGACATGAGTCTCAGGATCCGGAGAAAAGATGAGTATATCATCCAGATATACGAAGACGAATCGGTGCAGGAAATCCCGCAAGACATCATTAACCAATGCTTGAAATGTCGCGGGGGCGTTTGTAAGACCGAACGGCATGACCAGGTACTCAAAGTGACCTAAGGGGGTGTTGAATGCCGTCTTCCACTCGTCTCCCTTCCGGATCCGAACCAGGTGATACGCATTTCTAAGATCTAGCTTAGTGAACATTTGGGCTCCATGCAGGGGCATGAACACTGAATCCAACAAGGGCAATGGGTATCGGTTACGAACCGTGATTTCGTTTAGTCCCCTGTAATCAATGCATGGACGTAGTCTGCCATCCTTTTTCCCCACAAAAAAGAAACCTGCACCCATCGGGGAGGTGGAATTCCGGATCAACCCGGCAGCTAGAGAGTCCCGGATGTAGGTCTCCATTGATTCGCGCTCAGGTCGTGAGAGGTTGAACAGCCTGCTGGACGGGAACTCAACGCCTGGAACCAAATCAATGGCACAATCGTACGGGCGGTGCGGGGGAAGGGTGAGTGCCAGATCCTTGCTGAACACGTCCACAAGGTCATGGTACTCCACCGGCACTGTCCCGAGATTGGGCGGGACTCTGACCTCCTCCTTAGCCTGGGAACCGGGAGGAACCGAGGAACCTAAACATACCCGATGGCAGGTCTCGCTCCACTGAACCACTACCCCGGACGGCCAATCGATCCGGGGATTGTGTTTTAACATCCAGGGGAACCCTAGAATCACGCGGGAGGTGGCAGGAGTCACAAAAAACTCGATCTCCTCCCGGTGGTTCCCTGACACCACCAGAGTTACTGGAGGTGTCTTATGTGTGATTAAAGGGAGTAGGGAGCCATCTAGTGCCCGTACTTGCACAGGTGAAGTAAGTGCCACCAGAGGGAGCCCTGCCTCCCTGGCCCATCTGCTGTCTAGCAAATTCCCTTCAGAGCCCGTGTCCACCAGTGCTGGGGCCTGAAGGGTTAAATCCTTATAAAGGATTGTAACTGGGAGTCGTGTGGCAATATGGGTGTGTCCCACGTGAATGTCTTGGCCCACCCCTAGCCCAGTTTATAGGGGCGGGCGTTGGTGTTTTAACCGCTCTGGGCAGTCCCTCACTTGATGCTCTATCGAGCCACAAACAAAGCACGCTTCGCGGACCAGCCTCCTCTGTCTATCCGGTGGTCTAAATGTGGCCCTGCTTGTGTCCATAGCTTCATCAGCAGGGGGAGCTGTAACCACACGGAGCGTAGAGGCCGTGGAGCGTGGGGAGGGCGGAGCTCGGTTGGAACCGGAAGGGAGAGGGACGGCGCGTGCCCAGCCATGGCCTTCGTCTCGTTCCCGACGGCGTTCTTCTAACCGATTGTCTAATCGTATAACCAGATCAATAAGCCCGTCTAAATCCCGCGGTTCGTCCTTAGCCACCAGGTGCTCCTTCAGGACCAACGACAGTCCGTTTACGAAGGCGGCACGGAGGGCAGTGCTATTCCAGCCGGACCTCGCCGCCGCGATGCGGAAGTCGACTGCATAAGCGGCTGCGCTCCGGCGCCCCTGTCTCATTGACAGCAGCACGGCTGAAGCGGTCTCTCCTCTATTTGGGTGATCGAACACTGTTCTGAACTCCCTCACAAACCCATCATATGTCTGAAGGAGCCGTGAATTTTGCTCCCAGAGCGCTGTAGCCCAAGCGCGTGCCTTACCGCGAAGCAGATTAATCACATAAGCATCAGTCGCGTACATGACGGGACGTTGTGCGAAGACGAGCGAACACTGCATAAGAAAGTCCGCGCACGTCTCCACACAACCCCCGTACGGCTCTGGAGGGCTTATGTATGCTTCAGGGGAAGGTGGGAGGGGTCGTTGAACGACCTGTGGAATGTCAACGTTGCGCACAGGATCGACAGGAGGGAGAGCCGCAGCAGCGCCCTGAGGGCGCGCTTCCACCTGAGCGGCGAGAGCCTCCATCTGCGGTTAAGGAGGACGTTCTGCTCGGTCATTAGATCCAACCGAGCCGTAAAGGCGGTGAGGACTCGCTGCAACTCACCTACCATTCCTCCTGCAGACGCCTGTGCGCCCTGTTCTTCCATTGGCCGTTCAACAGCCGGTTGACGCCCCTCGGGGTCCATGACGTTGGCCGAGATATCCTGTTGTGAAAGTGTAGGAACACGGACCCACAACAGGGGCGCAAATGAACGGACAATGGAGGAAGTCAAATAACAACACTTTACTGTTGTGAAGAAGCACAAGCAACACGGCGAATTACAATTATGGATAAATAGTCAATACAAAAAATGTGTCATGTGGGCCGGCTCGAAGATAAGAGACGTCCGTCTAAAGCAGAACCGGAACCACACGATTTCCTCCGCCACCGAACCCCGGGAATACTGGAGCCTCCAAGTCCCGAACACCCAGGTGGCCACTGCCTCCGCTTGTCGGATCGGGTACTGCTGGCGAGAAACAAAAACAGTTAGATGTGGGTGCGCGTGCACCCGGCAACACGTACGGTGGGAAGACCACCTCCACCTCTTGTTGAAAAAAGAAACAGAGTATCTGCTGTCCAAACACACACAAGCAACAGATATTTCTGTTATAAACACAGTCAGCTGAGAATGTTACCTCCTTGGTAGAGCGATATCTCGGCAAAGAAGTGGAGATGACGTCTTGCAGATATACCGCTGCGGATCAGCTGATTGGTAACAGCTGTTGTAGGTGACAGCTGTCTCCCCGGCTGCTCCTGTGAGGTGGCAGCGCCCTCTGGTGCCTGGAGCCCGCACTCCAAGCAGGGTGCCCTCTGGTGGTGGTGGGCCAGCAGTACCTCCTCTTCAGCGGCCCACACAACACCTGTGGCCTTTCTGTGTGCAGTTTTCATGTTCTCCCCGTGTTTGCGTTGGTTTCCTCCGGGTGCTCCGGTTTCCTCCCACATCCAAAGACATGCGGGTGAGGTGGATTGGAATCTTTAAATTGTCTATAGGTGTGCAAGTGGGTGTGAATGTGTTTGTTTGTCTGTTTGTGGCCCTGCGACAGACTGGCGTCCTGTCCTGGGTGTACCCCGCCTTGTGCTCTATGACTGCTGGGATACCCTTGACCCTTAAAGGGGATAGAGAATCAAAATCATCTTTTTCATGTTTTTGGTGTTAGTTCAGAGTCTCCCCGCTGTGGGGAATACACACGAAGTTCCAGCAAGTTTCAGAACCTCTATTTCAAGTATTTCTCCTTTTTTGAATTGCCCCTAGAAAACAGGCCAATCCGTTTTTGAGAGAAAAGTTACATCACTTTATCACCAATAGCCCCCCCACACACACACCCACACCCACCCCCTTTCACACCGGCCCTTCAAAATTAATTATTCATAAGGTTGTGCCCACCCATGGATGGATGATGGATTAGGAGCTGGTGTGGTTGTCAGGGAGAGAGACACCATTTCTGTATTGACACATAGTAAATCAAAGCAATACACTTTTATTTTCTGATTGTTTGACAATAGTTACATTCTAAAACACAAATAAGTTGGCGACGAGCCTCCAACCGTATGAAAAGGATTACGTGTGAGTGTTGCTGAAGCATACAGATTCACTCTGTCTTTCAAGAGATTATCCTTTGCATAATTGATACTATAAGTTTATTTCCACTCCAATGTGATGCAATTTCGTGATTGCATCAAAAAAGTAAATTAATCTATTAGTTTTTGCTCCTGTCACAAAAAGAGCCAGATTTCATGATGTAAGCACAAATTCATTTCGTGACAGTGTCACAAAATGTGGGGTGATGCGGAGGGGTCTTTGGGTGTTCTAGTTATGATTAGGGGTAGGGTTAGAAATAGTAAAATAAAAAATAAAACGCACCACAATAATGTGACTCATTTTATGATGGGAGCATGAAAAAAGCATGAGACTGGGCCATTTATTTCTCATGCATTGTATCAATAAAAGCAGGTAGCTTAGTGGCTTAGGAGTTGGGCTGCTAATATGAAGACCTCAGTTTGATTGGATTGTTGGTGTTCTTGGATAAGACACTTCATCTGCATTTCCCCAGTCCATCCAGCTGTACATGGGTACCGGTAGCCTTGGCTAAGGAAGTAACCTGAGTTGAACTGGTGTCCCACTCAGAGGAAGTCATACTCTCATCCGCTTCACACTATGGGATTTGGGAACGAGCGCAAGCACCAATGAGCCTTGGCATGAACTGAATGATTTGATAAGAGAAGCGCCTTAGTAATGTTTAATCTCACTTATATGCAACCTCTATCACCAGTGCAAAAACGTCGCCCCTCATCGGCATTTGACTGGTTTGACATTAAAATCCTGTTGGTGGGTCAGCTCGACACAGGAATACTCTAAGACTTAAGAGTTAATATCAAATTTATCCTAAATAATATGCTGTAGTTTTTTGTGCAGCTATTGCTGAAAATTGTTTGCTCTTTAAAATTCCTCCTCTGTGTGTTTAGATTGTAGACCCGCATTGTGGAATGCACATATCACACATAGCAAGAATGTGCAGGAAGCAGCCCAGCACGGCAAATATTGCCATAATCGGACGCAGAGGCGTGGTCAGCAGTGTCAGAACGCATCCAGATTACCTCGTCCACACCTGCACGATGGCATCCATAGCTTATGTAGACAAGAGGTAGATGACACAGACTGCCGTCAGACGGCCATAAAAGGCACCAATGACTGCCCGATGTTCTAACTTCTGGATGGCAAACACGGGACTGGAGTGGGAGGGAGCGCTGTGTTCCTCCCTCTGCATAGTCCCTGCCAGTACTGAACATTGGAGTACAACCAACATATGGATTGGACTCACGCCATATGTGTTAAAGCTGGTATGGTGTGGGCACTCAGTCATGCAATCACATCTGTGCTCGTCCTCCACTTCCCAGCACTAATGATCTCACGTGTGTGTGCGCGTAGACCAGAGGTGCTGGACTGATGACATGATCGCTGGGTGTGTGTGTGTGTGGTCACAATGGCTGAATGAGCAGCTATGTGTACGCGCGCGCGGTGCATGTGCGCATGTGCATGGGGGTATGAGTACATACATTTTGGTACTTGTCGATACTGAGTACCGATACAAATACAGTAGTGTTCAGAATAATAGTAGTGCTATGTGACTAAAAAGATTAATTCAGGTTCAGTGCAACTTATACTCAGCTGTGACATAGATGTTTTTTCCTCTTCAAGAAGTGTTTTTTGACAGGTGTGACCTATACTCTCAAAAAAAACAGCACTTTATATCTGCTTACATATTAGTGTAACTGAATATTGCCAAATATACACAAATACATGACAAGATTGTGCGAATGCACTGGCTAAGTGGTATTGGACACACCACAAATGCACTTGCGCTATGCTTTTACATGGTGTGCCACAGCTCATCAGGATAGGGTAATAATTCCAATGTGGTTATATTGGTTTTAATCTTAAAATCGCATGCGCCTCTGACAGTGACAACAGTTTGGACGTCATATTGTCAGTTAACAATACCAGTGGCTTCAAAATTCCAATGTAGTTACACATTACTTTTGTTGTCCTAAAATTAGTGCTCTAACATCAAAGTGTGCCAGTACCATCATCTTAAACTTGAAATTCTGTTATTCAATCTGAAATTCATTATTTGCTTTCAAATACAATATGTTGTGGAGAAAGCTAAAATTACTGGATCAAAGAATACAGCAACACCACAACCACTTTTCAAAGTATCAGGTACTAACTAACAATAAAATATCTGAGTTGACGTCACGTACATAAAATTATCCATTTTCCTATATATCAAGCGTGGAGATGGAAATTTGACCTTGATGTCTGATCTTCATCACTGACTGATCCTTGTCAATATCTGATCACTTCTTCACATCTACAGGCCCAATGCAACTAATACTGTATGTTGGATCATAAGCAGATTTGGGATTCTTAAAGAGGATCTCTGGTATTTTTCAACTTGTGCTCTTTTTTTCTTCATCGTTTTACTTGGGACAAAAATTATTTTGATCAGTGCAGTATTGATTTAGAACGGAATACATGGTCACTGGCTAAATGACTCCAAAATGTAATTGTAGCGGTTAAACTAAAAAGTCTCATAGTAGATGTTTCTTGTCACCACTGAAGAGGTGAAAATGTCATGAGAAGTGTATGGAAAAAAGGGCTGCGGTTTCAGAGGTAATCAGAAGAATGAACCCCTTATCAACTTGACTTAATGACTTAATGAAGAGCAGTGCTGCTGAATGGACTGGGAGGCTAAGGTAAGCAGCTCACTGTATAACCACTCCATGCTACCAGACACTTCTAATGATGTTTTGAGCTCTTCACTGGTGGTTCGAAGGAGTTTGTTGTAACTGCTTGTAGCTACATTATGTTGGAGTTTGACCTGATCTCACATAATCTCAGTAACATAAATAAATAGTTATATAGAGACCAAGATGATCACAGCAGTGTAACTCTATGGTAATGTTGCTGACACCTACTTTGCCTAAATTGACTTAACTGTAGGATATACAAACACAAGGTGTTTTTTTTCAAACAGCAAACTTCTCTCAGTAAAAGCACAACTGACTTGTCAGTGAAGAAGAGAACATCAGAGACAGCATGCTCTTAATGACATCATCATCCAATCAGAGAAAGAGGCCAACTCTTTGCTGGCAGTGTCTGAACGATTGCTTTAAAACATTGTTATCCTCCCTATTTTATTTTGTTTCTCATGTATTATGTGCGTCTTTGTTCGCTTTCTTTCTTTATTAATGTCATCCACCCATGCTGTCTATTTGTGAAGCTGAGGGGGCACACTCTCAGTAAGAATGACCTTGGCGTAAGCTTGATGATTTGAGAGGAGCAGCAAGATCTATAATAATGGAGAAATTAATAAGCTGGCGCGGTGGCCTGAGGGTTGGTCTGCAGGGGGTGGAGGTGGTGGTGGGACAGACGCAGGCTGTAATAGTTTATATGTGGGCCATGGATGGCGGATGGCAGAAAGGAGTTGCAGAGACAGAGAGGGGGAGAATGCTGGGGTGGCGTGGGATGGGGAGCTGCTAAGAGCATGATTTCCTTAGCAGCAGTGTGGTGCTGCAGTCTGTGCTGTCACACGTCAAAGAGAGAGCAAATCAAAGGCAGCTCTTTTGATGAATATAAAACAGAGTCCTGCTGAGAAGCTCTCTCCCTCCCTCCCTTTGTAATCACAGAGCCGCAGAGGTGGCAGGCTGCACCAATCCTCCCGCCTAGCACAAAATGAAAGCCGAGCAGAAACAAGGAGAAGGAGACAAAGATTGCACACGGTCACAACAAAAGACTGCGTTATAATAGCGCTAAGCATTTGTCTTCTGGAGATGTGTTCACTGAATGATGGGTGTGGTAGGATGCCGGACGAGCCACAGTGTCAACAACGCATTTTCACCCCCACACTGACATGAAAATGCTTTACCTCCTTTCTCTGCATATATACAGTTGTGGATGCATTTTATTTTCAAGCAGTAATCTGCTTCTCCAAAATGAATTGAAGCATAACGCTGAGTGAGCAGCATCTTGATACAGTGTTTAATATTCCCAAAGAGAAGGTGCACCCGCAGAGTGCATACTTCAGCCGGGATATAAATGGTCAGTAAGAATTATCTCTGCCAAATGGCACCTTGGGGGGGCATAAAGCAAGATGAGATTAATCAGAATCTGTAGTGTCACCAGGATCTGCACACAGCTTGATGAAGTCCTAAGGCTGGCCGACACATTATCTAGAAAGAGATGAAAGAACAACCTAGCTCACAATTTAAAAAAATGAAACGCAACCAAGAACAAAAGTTTTTGAATGAGATCCAGGTTTGCCTCAAAACAAACCAACTCTTTCTTGAACAAAGGATCTTCTCTCTAAAGAATGAAATTTGCCTTTGTGGATGCTGGATGGATGATGGATTAGGAGCTGGTGTGGTTGTCAGGGAGAGAGACACCATTTCTGTACTGACACATAGTAAATAAAAGCAATACACTTATTTTCTGATTGTTTGACAATAGTTACATTCTAAAACACAAATAAGTTGGCGACGAGCCTCCAACCGTATGAAAAGGATTACGTGTGTGTTGCTGAAGCATACAGATTCACTCTGTCTTTCAAGAGATTATCCTTTGCATAATTGATACTATAAGTTTATTTCCACTCCAATGTGATGCAATTTCATGATTGCATCAAAAAAGTAAATTAATCTATTAGTTTTTGCTCCCGTCACAAAAAGAGCCAGATTTTCATGATGTAAGCACAAATTAATTTCGTGACAGTGTCACAAAATGTGGGGTGATGCGGAGGGGTCTTTGGGTGTTCTAGTTATGATTAGGGGTAGGGTTAGAAATAGTAAAATAAAAAATAAAACGCACCACAATAATGTGACTCATTTTATGATGGGAGCATGAAAAAAGCATGAGACTGGGCCATTTATTTCGCATGCATTGTATCAATAAAACCAGGTAGCTTAGTGGCTTAGGAGTTGGGCTGCTAATATGAAGACCTCAGTTTGATTGGATTGTTGGTGTTCTTGGATAAGACACTTCATCTGCATTTCCCCAGTCCATCCAGCTGTACATGGGTACCAGTAGCCTTGGCTAAGGAAGTAACCTGAGTTGAACTGGTGTCCCACTCAGAGGAAGTCATACTCTCATCCGCTTCACACTAATACAGTAGTGTTCAGAATAATACAACCCCTGGCAAAAATTATGGAATCACCGGCCTCGGAGGATGTTCAGTCAATTGTTTAATTTTGTAGAAAAAAAGCAGATCACAGACATGACACAAAACTAAAGTCATTTCAAGTGGCAACTTTCTGGCTTTAAGAAACACTATAAGAAATCAAGAAAAAAAAATTGTGGCAGTCAGTAACGGTTACTTTTTTAGACCAAGCAGAGGGAAAAAATATGGACTCACTCAATTCTGAAGAATAAATTATGGAATCACCCTGTAAATTTTCATCCCCAAAACTAACACCTGCATCAAATCAGATCTGCTCGTTAGTCTGCATCTAAAAAGGAGTGATCACACCTTGGAGAGCTGTTGCACCAAGTGTGACTGACATGAATCATGGCTCCAACACGAGAGATGCCAATTGAAACAAAGGAGAGGATTATCAAACTCTTAAAAGAGGGTAAATCATCACGCAATGTTGCAAAAGATGTTGGTTGTTCACAGTCAGCTGTGTCTAAACTCTGGACCAAATACAAACAACATGGGAAGGTTGTTAAAGGCAAACATAGTGGTAGACCAAGGAAGATATCAAAGCATCAAGACAGAAAACTTAAAGCAATATGTCTCAAAAATCGAAAATGCACAACAAAACAAATGAGGAACGAATGGGAGGAAACTGGAGTCAACGTCTGTGACCGAACTGTAAGAAACCGCCTAAAGGAAATGGGATTTACATGCAGAAAAGCTAAACGAAAGCCATCATTAACACCTAAACAGAAAAAACAAGGTTACAATGGGCTAAGGAAAAGCAATCGTGGACTGTGGATGACTGGATGAAAGTGTTGTGTGTTGGGGGGGGGCGTGGCTGGATGTTTTGGTGTTCTTTTCTTTTCTTTGCTCTCCAGGTGGCATGAGGGCTGATTTGTCTGTGAAGAAGGTGCTGGCTGAAGAGTCTTCACCCTCATCAACATCATGGAAAGCACCTGTGAGTGATGCTCACGTGCAACCTGGACGACTTGCAGCTGAAGCAGATAATTGGATGGCGTTCTGCATTTAAGTCATGTGTGATTCAAGCAGAACTGCCGGGAACTCGACCTTGTGACGTTCGTTTGTGAGACGCTGAGGACCGCGCCTGGGTTTTGACACATCGAGCCCGTGAAGCAGGGAGGGGTGAGGACACATGCTGTCAGCACACACGAAAGGTAATTAAGTGTTTAAGTAATTGTTGATAGTAACTTGGAGTTTTGTTACACAGTATACTGGAATTGTGAAGAGAATTGTGCAGTTTGCTTCTCACTGCTGTGGCGTGAAGGATAAGTGATCCTCCACTTGTTGTGAGAAGCTGCTCATTTGCATAAAGTAAAAAAAGGACACTGACCTGAGTGTGTTGCTGATAGCATGTGTTTATTGGAAGATATAGTTGTATCTGTTGACTTACCTCACCTTCTCTTTGCTTCACAGAGAATCAGTTTGTCGTGTCCACCTGGGGGGTGTTTGGCGGTGGTAGGAAGTCCAGGAGCGCCGGCTTTAATCCTTGCGGGCGCTGGAGAGCGAGCCACGAATCACTCCACCAGAGGGACGTTGTTTTTATGTTTTACACTTTTAAGCACAGGTGAATAATAAATAGTTTCTGTTTGGAACCGCTTTCTGGTTATTTTTAGCGCTGGGTCCTGTCTGACGCAGGTCCGCTCCTCAACCCGCGTCGACACATAACAGAAAGTCACATTCAGTGATGAATCTTGAATCTGCACTGGGCAAGGTGATGATGCTGGAACTTTTGTTTGGTGCCGTTCCAATGAGATTTATAAAGATGACTGCCTGAAGAGAACTTGTAAATTTCCAGTCATTGATGATATGGGGCTGCATGTCAGGTAAAGGCACTGGGGAGATGGCTGTCATTACATCATCAATAAATGCACAAGTTTACGTTGATATTTTGGACACTTTTCTTATCCCATCAATTGAAAGGATGTTTGGGGATGATGAAATCATTTTTCAAGATGATAATGCATCTTGCCATAGAGCAAAAACTGTGAAAACATTCCTTGCAAAAAGACACATAGGGTCAATGTCATGGCCTGCAAATAGTCCGGATCTTAATCCAATTGAAAATCTTTGGTGGAAGTTGAAGAAAATGGTCCATGACAAGGCTCCAACCTGCAAAGCTGATCTGGCAACAGCAATCAGAGAAAGTTAGAGCCAGATTGATGAAGAGTACTGTTTGTCAATCATTAAGTCCATGACTCAGAGACTGCAAGCTGTTATAAAAGCCAGAGGTCAGCCAAAATACTAGTGATGTGTTGGAGCATTCTTTTGTTTTTCATGATTCCATAATTTTTTCCTCAGAATTGAGTGATTCCATATTTTTTTCCCTCTGCTTGGTCTAAAAAAGTAACTGTTACTGACTGCCACAATTTATTTTCCTGATTTTTATAGTGTTTCTTAAAGCCAGAAAGTTGCCATTTGAAATGACTTTAGTTTTGTGTCATGTCTGTGATCTGCTTTTTTTCTACAAAATTAAACAAGTGAATGAACATCCTCCGAGGCTGGTTATTCCATAATTTTTGCCAGGGGTTGTAGTAGTGCTATGTGACTAAAAAGATTAATCCAGGTTTTGAGTATATTTCTTATTGTTACATGGGAAACAAGGTACCAGTAGATTCAGTAGATTCTCACAAATCCAACAAGACCAAGCATTCATGATATGTACACTCTTAAGGCTATGAAATTGGGCTATTAGTAAAAAAAAGTAGAAAAGGGGGTGTTCACAATAATAGTAGCATCTGCTGTTGACGCTACAAACTCAAAACTATTATGTTCAAACTGCTTTTTTAGCAATCCTGTGAATCACTAAACTAGTATTTAGTTGTATAACCACAGTTTTTCATGATTTCTTCACATCTGCGAGGCATTAATTTTGTTGGTTTGGAACCAAGATTTTGCTCGTTTACTAGTGTGCTTGGGGTCATTGTCTTGTTGAAACACCCATTTCAAGGGCATGTCCTCTTCAGCATAAGGCAACATGACCTCTTCAAGTATTTTGACATATCCAAACTGATCCATGATACCTGGTATGCGATATATAGGCCCAACACCATAGTAGGAAAAACATGCCCATATCATGATGCTTGCACCACCATGCTTCACTGTCTTCACTGTCTTCACTGTGGCTTGAATTCAGAGTTTGGGGGTCGTCTCACAAACTGTCTGCGGCCCTTGGACCCAAAAAGAACAGTTTTACTCTCATCAGTCCAAAAAATATTCCTCCATTTCTCTTTAGGCCAGTTGATGTGTTCTTTGGCAAATTGTAACCTCTTCTGCACGTCTTTATTTAACAGAGGGACTTTGCGGGGGTTTCTTGCAAATAAATTAGCTTCACACAGGCGTCTTCTAACTGTCACAGCACTTACAGGTAACTCCAGACTGTCTTTGATCATCCTGGAGCTGATCAGTGGGTGAGCCTTTGCCATTCTGGTTATTCTTCTATCCATTTTGATGGTTGTTTTCCGTTTTCTTCCACACTTCTCTGTTTTGTTTTTTTTGTCCATTTTAAAGCATTGGAGATCATTGTAGATGAACAGCCTATAATGTTTTGCACCTGCGTATAAGTTTTCCCCTCTCCAATCAACTTTTTAATCAAACTACGCTGTTCTTCTGAACAATGTCTTGAACGTCCCATTTTCCTCAGGCTTTCAAAGAGAAAAGCATGTTCAACAGGTGCTGGCTTCATCCTTAAATAGGGGACACCTGATTCACACCTGTTTGTTCCACAAAATTGACAAACTCACTGACTGAATGCCACACTACTATAATTGTGAACACCCCCTTTTCTACTTTTTTTTTTTACTAATAGCCCAATTTCATAGCCTTAAGAGTGTGCATATCATGAATGCTTGGTTTTGTTGGATTTGTGAGAATCTACTGAATCTACTGGTATCTTGTTTCCCATGTAACAATAAGAAATATACTCAAAACCTGGATTAATCTTTTTAGTCACATAGCACTACCATTATTCTGGCCACTACTGTACTTGATGACACATTACAGTTTTATGATGACTTTGAAAGCATGTTTTATTCATCAGTTGTTCCTTATTTTTTGACTGTAAGTGCAACCAATATCATTAGCTTTGTTTTAATTTACAGACATCTCACTTAAATCATGTAACATCACTTTTTGACAACAAATTGTCCTTTTAACATTAACCATTAACATTTAACATTTCTTAACAAACATGACACTGCCAGACATCTCTCTGAAATGTAACCTGTGGATGTCAGCACTACAAAATATACAACACCAATAATTGAACTGAAACTGTCCATCAATAACTTTATTTATGTCTGTGAGCACTAAAAGCCTTTTTTGAAAAATATGAGGGCAGTTTTTTTTTTTTAATGAAAAGAAGCTTCTCTGTGTTATCAGCTGTGAACCTGTTTCTGTTTTCATCTACAATGTGTGACACTGAGCTAAACAGCCTTTCACTCTCCACACTGTTTTTTAACTTTTAATTAAATACGTACAGGTAATATACACAGATACAAACTGTAAATGCTTTTTTTCCAAAAGGTGGAACACGCAATATTGATGAGCATGGCGTGCGCGCACATGCACACGCTCTCTCTCTCGCTCTCTCTCTCTCTCTCTCACACACACACACACACACACACAGTGTTGTGCGGCATCTCCGCAACACACAGAGGCAAAACGGAGTAATTTTAACATTATTTTTTTTTTCTTTGTGGATCATAGCATAATTTCTTCGTGCTCAGACAAAATCACCCATTGCCTGTGGTAAATGAGCTGTTAATGAATGAGGCACACAGTGGCTCAACTTCTGGCGCACAAGAGATTCCGCAAACGGATTACACCTGTAGCAGACCGAGCTGATCTCACATCAGCCTGAACACCCACAGCAAGGGCTGGAACTCACCAACCTGATGGACAATCTCCGCTGCTGAAACCCTGATCTGAGTTTTGGTGAAGGAACTGCAGCGCAAAGTGCTGAACTCACAGAAGAACTTTTTTCAGCCACACGAGGAATTAAAGTATTTTCAGATGTTGTGTTCCAAACTCAGGAGGCTTTATGTGGATTATTTTTCTTCAGGATCATATGATGATGAATTCCACAAACATGCAAAAGTCTTTATTTACTCTGTGTGTGAATTTTCTCCGCATGAGGACCGCAGCTTTCAGCCAATTAATGGACAGAATTGACGGATGTATTTAGATTTATGAATAAATTACTTGAAAGCCTGTAAAAATCCATAAATTAGCCGCAAAATGTATGAAAAAAGTAGTGGCTCATAGTCTGAAAATTATGGAGTATGTGCATGAAAATCCCACATTGAGAGGTTGACATCATGCTGCTGTAAAGGGGTATTGGGTCACGTAGTATCAGAGACGCTTTATGATTACAAATACGAGTAAATGAATACTGGATCAGGCCGATACCCGATACTGGTATTACGATCGGTGCATCCCTACTATCCAGCCTTTGTTTCATTTACTGGCTTTATTAACATTTACTGACCCATATAAACTGCAGAATGAAGTGCTTAGCTCTTAGCCTAGCAGTTTCACTCTTCAGTTTCTTCTTCTACACTTTCGCCAAGCTTAATTGTGCACACAACGCTGCTCAGCGTAACAGCAACGCCCGATGGCTAATGTGAGAACTGTCACAAACAGATCATGACATTCGTTTGCTGTAACCACAGCCAAAAGTGGAGGAAGCTCTCCTTTCAAAGGAATACGAGCGACGTAGGGGTGCTCTTGAATGTTCGTTAATAATCACATTATTCCCTTTGATCGCTTTGGGTGTAGATAGTCAGACTCAGAGTCAGTCTCAAACACAGTGAAGGCACAGTGAAGGCAGGGCGGACCAATTTTTAGAGGGGGACCGGTCGGCGACACCAGGACCGGAATAATTCATTGGAGATGTTTAGTGATGCAGAGGCCGGGAGTGGTTCTCCTCTTGTGGCAGACTCAGCCATGTTTGTAGCAGGCAACCAACCTGGAAGTAAACAAAACTTTTGCGCATTTGAGGTGCTTCTTTGCAACAGCACTCGCGAGGCCACATATGCCTGTGAAAATCGTCAACTAACAACTAATCTACAACTTTAGCCATGTATATGAAATGGAGTTTAGATGGATAATGTTGGGCGACTAACCTTAGTTGACGAAGGAAGCTTAGTAGACTAAAAGATTAGACTGTTTTATGAAACTGGACCCAGGTATATAAAATACAGAGTAATGGAACCCTATACCTCCAATTTTAACATTTATAGTATTTAATGTAGAAGTAGGAGGAATATACTGATCATTTGCACAAAAATAAGTCAATAACAATGAGTTCTGTTCAGTAGCTGTTCTAGTTCCAGTGTGGCCTATATGCTAGAAAGCTTCATTGAAGTATTTGACCAGAGCTCAGTTTCTGCAGCACTGAATGCCCTAACATCCCCTGGGTGGTGCTCCTCTACTGGTCCCCAGGCAGCATTTGTGTGTAACATCAATGCCCGCTCCCACCTGAGCCCTGAGCCCAGAATGTGACACATGCATGGGTGTCGTTGCCGTTTCACCTCCTGCCTGCTGAAGTATGAGGCAATTTCCTGCGAGTGGCGCACAGTGAGAAAGTGCGGGATGCTGGGTGCAGCCCCGGCTCTGCTGCTCTCTTTGATACTGTCAGGGAAGAGTAATGGCTCTCTGCAGCGACAGCCGTCACCAAACTAATGTACTGTGACTTTGGTTCTCCTTTTCAATGCATTGCCAGCATTGAGTGCAAGAAGTGGCTGGCAAGAAGACAACCGCACCATGAAAAATGTGGGAGGACACATAGAAAAGACAGAAGCTTTTACTGTGAGCATAATTAAAAAAAAAGGTGTGAAATAAATAGACATGACAGATATTCCTGTAACTAGAACATATATGTGTAGTTGACCAACTCCTGCCCACCGGGACAGCTGCATAATAAAAAGTTAGCCGTGCTAGTCAGGACAGCTGTGACCTTTACAGTGATTCCAAGGTCACTTTGCATCAGTACACAGAAAAAACAGCTTATCACTGGAGGAACTTCCTTTAATTGGGTAATCTACAATCTCAGCAGCCATTACAGCCTCGTTCATTCTTCCCTGACCTTGCAAATTTAATAAGCAGAGGATGTTAAGTCTCATCATTCCTGTGCATTTTTACTTTCCATATTAAAACAATAACTTTCACCGAGAGCTGCTCCATTTGCACACCGTCAGCCTCAGGTTGAACTTTCACCCTTTTTTCAGTTGCAAATAGAAACCATAGTAGAAACCATTCATACATAATACTGTAATTATGCAGAATTACATCTTTATTCAAATTCCACTGCTGTGCATAAAACTAATTTAATGCCGGGGTCTTTAGGCTGACTGGCAGATGTGTGAGATGTCATAAGTGAGATGCTCTTCTGTCAAGTCTATGGGTCCTTGTAGAGGGACAGACCTGAACTCCGCTTCAACTTGGCTCCCACTCTGAGTCTAACATGCGTTCTCATTAGTGAGTGATTTAATAGGCAGCCTTTCAATAACACCCACAGCCTGCTCAGTCAGGGCAATTAGATCCCTGTCCAGTAATAACTGGGACTGGGCAAGTTAATGTGTTATTATCATGTTACCGCATTAATTAATGGAGACAATTATTTTATTGCTTCTTAACTCAGTTTTTTTTTATTATTATCATTATTTTGAAAATCTGTTGCTCACTGGCTCTGACTACATACAAACCATGGGGCACAGGAGGGGTGGGGTGTTGATCAGTACTGGCTTGGGATGGGCGTCATCACACATCTCAAGCAATGAGAGCATTTGTAGGCCTAAGACTGCTGCAGTGCGCACATGAACCAGAACAGAAAATAAGTGGCAGAGACAGAAAAATGGAGAATGGTACCAAAATCTTACTTGGACATTTTCATTTTAAATCTCTTCCAGATGGCAGAGTTCAGAGAAGTTATTTGTAACCACTGCAAAGTTGAATTTTCTTATCGCTGGAGTATATTGTGGGCGAAGTATAGATAAACAAAAGCAATACAAGCTAACAAATGTCATGGTAAAGTGGATAGCTACAAACTGCAGGACGATTAGTGTTGTGGAAGATGTCAGTCTGAGGAATGTTCTTAGGATGAGCCTCCAGATGCACCATCACAAGAAGAATATACAAGTTGTATGAAAAGGAGAGGACTAAGGACTACAAAAGAGAAGTTGTACTAATGTGCACCAGCTGTTGCTCTCAATGGAGATTGTAGGAGCCAAATTCATGATTTAATTAAAATTCATTATTTAGTTAAAATTATTAAAAATGTAATAGTGAAGTAATTCATTTCATTTCATTCTAAAAGAACATATTGGTTAAAATGCATAATTTAGTCATGTATAAAAGTTGAAAACCCTTTCTGTATTTGAGCTTTCAACCACATAGTTCTATGTCATTGTAGTACTAATGAGCGGGGCTTCGTTCGTTTCAGTGGGAAGTCAGAGAGGTTGGAAGCCATATAGTTTTTTTTATAGTTTTGTCAGTAAACTTTTTAAAAAGATTATCTTGCCTCACTCTCATTTCAAATATTAGTTGCTAGACTAACTTTGAAAGTGTATTACAGTAGACTTTGAACGAAACGGAGTACCACTACAGAGACTACAGGACTTCGCTGAGTAAGCACCTTATTTGCTTAAAGTGTTTGCAAACCAAATGTGATTGCACTTTTGTTCATATAGCAGTACCTTTGAAATAAAGTGTGCAATACAATACTACTGAATTCATTATTTTGTGCATAACAATGCGATAAATAGTAATTAGTTGCAGAAAAATCACAGTTAAAAAATTTTAATCATTGCTCAGTACTAGTAATATAATATCTGTTTAAAATGATTTCATTAAAGCAGTTCAAAATTCATAGAGAATGCATTTTGTTACATTAAAACGTGCGACTTTTAGGTGATGACAGCTTAGGGTCCTATCTCACTGAGCTGTGACAGCCTGCGGTTGACAATTTTGAGGGAAATCAGTTGATTTTGCAAGATGTTCACTGGGTTATGCTCTTCCCTTACTTCATTTGCAGGGTGTTGCCAGCATGGTGCCTGGATTTTGAATTTTTCAAAGTTGGTGATGCGATAAGGCTCCTTACAGTGTGCTCCCAGAACCATTGCTGGTACCTTCTGAATGTACTCGCTGTGACTCCTAACATGAGAGATTCATGAGAGAACTGTGGGAGGGGTGGTGAGGGGCCTGGGCCAGACACACAATCTGTGGGGAGCATGCCAAAATAGTGGAGATGATCGGAGAGGAACAGCCTCTTCTGGAAGTGGCTGAGGTGCTGCAAGCCTGGCCACAGTTGCAGGACATCAGGACTTGTAGACTTATGTATGCAGATCATGAGGTGCACAATTCTGCAGGAGTGGAGCACAGCCCTGTGTTGCCTTTAATCTTTTTTTTATGTGGATTGTTCTGTCTCTCCCACCGCATGCCCTCGGGGGGGGGGGGGGGGGGGGGGGGGGGGCAGAGAGAGAGGGAGAGAGAATGGGAGAATTATTATTTTATGATTTATTTTATTTTGCCATTACTGGGAACAGTGGGTGGATTTCTCTGGTATTCACATGGGTAATAGCAGGATAATAAGAGCTGAACACTTTGTGTGCAAACGTATCCTTTGTCTTCAGCTGTGAGTGGCTACATCAGTGAGAAACCAACTGTGACACTATTGCTCATTTGCGTGTTTGGTTGCTAATTTGCGTGTCCAACTGCTCTCCAACAGTCATTTCTGGTGAGATAGTACCCTTACAGTGTGCTTCAAATGCTTTTCTAACATTCTCTTTCAGTATTTAGTTTGAATCACAGTTGTTTAGCAGCCAAACTCAAGTTAAATGATTTTCAGTTGGCAAATAGAAGTCATGATATACATCCAGTAATAACAATAGAAAAATACTTTCCTCTCAGATAGTCTTTTGACAGGTGCTGTCGCCAGTGGTGGGCACAGCTAACCAAAAAGTTAGCATCGATAACAGTTAATCAGCTAATTGAATAGTTAGCTTTTATAACGTTAAACCGACAAACCACCAAAACATTTTGTGAATGCTACAGCTAACCGCTAACTTTCAGTATTGTCTCCGGTACAGCTACTGATAAACCAGTTTTGACTTTAAGCACCCTGCCAATGCTTCTGATTAGAATCAAAGATGATCACAAACACAACACAACCAATGAGCCAGCGCGTCAGTCTTTGTGCACTCTGCCCGCTACTGTAAGAGTCATTTTCCATTCACACCATACAGCGGTCCAACCGTGAGGCAGACGTCCTGAAAAGGAAAGCATGTTTGCTTATGGTTTGATTTATAAACCAAACTAATCCGGATAGTTTAACTCCATTAATGTCAAGTCTGTCATTTGTACAAAGTGAAAATATAACACACACACACTCATCTTCAACCGCTTAGTCTAATCAAGGGTCGCGGGGGGCTGGAGCCTATCCCAGCAGTCATAGAGCATGAGGCAGGGTACACCCAGGACAGGACACCAGTCTGTCGCAGGGCCACAAACAGAAAAACAAACACATTCACACCCACTCGCACACCTATAGACAATTTAAAGATTCCAATCCACCTAACCCACATGTCTTTGGATGTGGGAGGAAACCGGAGCACCCAGAGGAAACCCACGCAGACATGGGGAGAACATGCAAACTCCACCAGAAAGGCCACAGGTGGGAATCGAACCCATGACCTTTTCGCTGTGAGGCAACAGTGCTAACCATTAAGCCACCATACTGCTAAAATATACCACATAACTTTTAATTTTAAAATAATGCACTAATTCTGAAGTTTTGAACATTAACACACAGATACTAAAATGCATTATGGGTAAAGTGAACCTCCGATAACTGATTGGTTGATTCATTGTATGTAAAAACCAACAAACCTGTGTGTCATTTTTGTCATTTGTAAAAAAGGCATTTGCAAAACTGAAAATTCTGTTTGTTAAGTTCTGATTCAGCAACAACCGCATGATATAACCGGGCCTCATTCACACTGCCATCCAGTAGATGGGTCAAAATGCATAGAACTACTGGATGGTGGTGTGAATGACGCCTGGCTATATCACATGGTTATTGTCATCGCCTTAGGTCACTGGTTAGCATCCAAGTTTCACCACCATACAGCAAGACAGGTATGACCAGGACACTAAAGACTTGGACCTTCATTGTCTAGCAAAGATATCATCATCGCCAAACACCTCCGTTCAGCCACTGCCTCTATCAGCTCTTCCCAGGCATCTCTTGGTCTCAAAGGCCAAGGGCCCAGAGACATGAATGTCACTGCTGAGATCAATGAAAATCTCTACCAATTCAACACTTTGAAAACATACAAATACACTTCTGATGGCTGACACCAGGAAGTCAACACAGCTTGTGTTTTAGTCTTGATCCAGGACAGTCACAAACTCAGACATTCTGATTCCTCAGTCACCTTCTCAAGTGCTGCAGTCAGAGTATCTATTGATTCCACAAAGATCACAGCATTGTCCACGAAGTCCCAGTCAGTAAACCTGTCTTTGCCAACAAAAACACCTAAGTTACTGGTTTCCACAAACCCTGCCCAGAACATATCATTGAGGAACACCAGTTTTCACTGTGAAAAACTCAGACTCTCTGCCTCCACTCCATACAGCACTCACAGTACCTGTGTATAGGTTGTCTATGATGTCAAGTAACTTCTTGAGGATCCCATGAATTCTCAATCAAACGCTATGACAAAATCAACATAGGCTGTGAACCAGCACTGATGATATAGAATGATGGTTGACTTCTTGGGTGTGAAGCCAGACTATTTTAGCCACTGAACAGCAAGTAGCTGGAACTGAATCCTATTAAGAATAATCATTGCAAGCACCTTCCCCGGCACAGAGAGCAGTGTGATACCCCTATAGTTGTTACAATCCATACGAACACCCTTTTCTTTCCAGATTGAAATAATGAGTCCTTTCTTCTAATCTGTAGGGATGAATACCTGTCTCCCACTTTGAAACAAAGATTGCTGCAATGCCAGGACAACAGCATCTCCACCCATCTGGAAGAGCTCAGCACCGATGGCACAGGTCTCTGGAACTTTCCCATCCTCTGTTGTGTGGGCCGCTGAAGAGGAGGTACTGCTGGCCCACCACCACCAGATGGCGCCCTGCTTGAAGTGCGGGCTTCAAGCACGAGAGGGCGTCGGAGCCACTGGGAGTGACAGCTGTCACTTATCAGCACCAGCTGTCACTCGTCCAACTCATCACCATCACCATAAAGGCCGGACTGCAACTCCACCTCCTCGCCGAGAAATCAGTTACCAGAAGAGCAGTACCAGGTCTGACAGCTGGAGACGGTGGCCACCTGGGGATCCAGGACTTGGCGGCTCCGGTGTTCTTCAGGTCCGTTGGCGGTGAAGGCCGTGTGGGATCCAGCTCGGTTCTGGACGGACGTCTCCTATCCTCAAGCCTGCTCACACGTCACTCAACATATATTTGTCTGTACTACCAAAACTGTATTTGTCTGTATTCCGTTGTGCACTTCACAACATTAAATTGTTACTGTTTGGCTTATCCATTTCCCGTTCATTTTACGCCCCCTGTTGTGGGTCCGTGTTCCTACACTTTCACAACATCCTCAGCTGTTTCATGGCCTTTGCAATCTCACCAAAGTTTTGTGGTTCACAATTGACTGGAGAATCAGCTACAATAATCCTGGAACCAGAAATTTCTAACATCCCAGCAGGAAGATCAGCTTTATACAACTGCTCAAATTCACCAGCCCAGTGTGACAGTATAGCAGCAGCATTGGTGAGGACCAGGGCTTTGGACCAGATTTTTTTCCCAGTTGGGTTGTTCTGAACAGAACCAGTATATTAATGTTTCCGGTTGTGGGTTCTACCCCAAAATTGACGTTCCTGAAGGCGTTAGACCAAAAAATGTTGTTGTTCCCGAAATGGTGAATAATGTTCAATGTCAGCTGTGGGACACTGAAAAAAACTGTATATGCCAGACCTGTATGTGGTACTGTAACGCTCCCACAAAAATACAGAGATGGTACAGATGGTATGTCACCTGATCTAAGAAACACCTCTTTGTCCATTCTCAGGACCATCAAAGCCCACTTTCTCAGCTCCCTGTAGAGCCTATGATTTCCATCAAACCGTGTACTACGACGACTCTGAATGATATTTAGAGTTTCCTTAGATATGACATACCCCTCATATGGACACTGCTAGCTTCAATATCAACATGATCCTCAACAACCTTTAGGGTCTGGTTGTGGAAGAACTCTCACAATCCATTCGGATTAGCAGTTGTGCCCATGTGTGAAAGTTGCACACAAATTCCTGAGGAACAGTCTGAGTTTGAAGTCTGATCAGATTTAATCTTCAGCACTGAGCACTGAGTATCCTGCGAGAGCTGAAATGAATCATCAGGAAACCCACCACAAGTCTGTGGTTGGAATTCACAAACTGTAGACCAAACCAAAAGTCGGTGTATAGACACACACACACACACACACACACACACACACACACACACACACACACACACACACACACACACACACACACACACACACACACACACACACACACACACACACACACGATTAGTTCACATGTAGGTGCAGATAGGTCTAACTATGTATACAAGAGAAAAGGGATTAAATTCAGAATGTACAATATATTGCATTAACATTCAGTGCAGGAACGAAACTCAAATACTGCATAGTGGACAACTACAGTTTTATTTGAGGTATCTACTAAATTGCGAGGATCTGTTTTCATAACAAGGGTAGGATGATCTTTACCTATGGATTTAAGCTCTAACTCAATGCTTTTATAAGCACTGAGCTTTTATAAGCAACAATACTACTACTACTACTACTACTACTACTACTACTAATAATAATAATGGTATCCAACCAATAAGGGAAGTGATATTTAAACATAAAGTATTTGTGTGTTTCAAAAAACAAGCAATAAAAAATAAATAAATAAAAATAATTAAAAAAAAACCCCAAAAACAAATTCCGAGCGTGAAGAAGTAGAGCTGCTGAGATAGTGGTTCTTAGTGGGTTCAGCAGCACTCATGACATCCTCACAGAAGAACAAGTCATTCTATTTCAAGTCAGTTTTGAAAATACGGTAACAGTACAGTACAGCCTTAGGTCAACCGTATTTTCTCAGAATGCACATAGTAAGCATTTTTTGGCCTAATGCCAATGAAATAACTGCCTACAAAATCACAAAACCTATAACCATGCACATATCACCTCAATTACTTCTAGCCAAATACTCCGGGCTAAATTCCAGAGGTCACCCCTCTCATTCAGTAAGAAATCAAAATGATAATGACTCATTAGAAATTCTGTGTGGAAGTGCACACAAGAAACATCAAAAGGTGCTGACAGGGTGACTGGGTACAACGATGAGGCTTAGCAATAATCCACATCAAAGCGCGGGGTGACTGTGTGGAGGCATCTATCAGAGAACGTGGACTGTAACACGTGCACCGCAAAATAAATACAGAGAGACCAAAATTCTCAAGCTGTAATTGAGATAATTCACCTCTCTGAAACTGAACTGTATTATTGGTAACATTTCCAAAAGGAAAAGGTTCTGTTTTAGGCTGATGAGGGCAGCTGAAGGCAAAGCAGTGCAGATGGAACAGCGTTGTTTGGTAAATTATAAATGATAGCCCAGCAGTAAAAGGACATAAAGGAAAAAAATAAAACATCTAGCAGAGCCACAATGAACATATACTGGAAATGTGCTCTTCAGTAAACAATCAGGCAATGCCAATTATATGAAATTGGGCTGGCTATGGAGCATATCTATTCGAGCACTGGCACAGTCAACCTTTTAATGGCAGACTGTTAGGTAATAGCAACATGGTCTCCATTTTGAATTCCAGACAAATCTTTTTCACACAGACTCATTGCAGAGTAACAATGCCGTGTTGCAGCTATCTGAGAGCTGCCTGTTTTGCAGGAATTCCCACAAACCCATTACTGAGTCCACAGTGTGATGGCTTCACAGTGCCAGTCACCCTCCACAACTAGAGTTCAGTGACCTATACGTGACCTTTTTCCCTGAATTGCCAGACTAGGATCAACTTTTTAACCTGTACCTCAGGCACACTAGAACAGTGTGTTGCCCATCCAGTATGTGGTAAAGCCTGGCTCACTTTGACTGCATGTGTGGTTGACATGTACAGGTCACAGGGAGTGGCAGCCCACAGGTGAGCCAGGGGAAAGTGTGTGAAAGAGTATGGGTATCCTACTTGTTACATACAGGCTGTACAGCTGTCATACAGGAGATATGGGGAATTTTGCGCCGTCAGCCCATGCCAATCACATATCCGAGGCCCATGACCAGTGCGCCTGCAGTGCTTGTGGAGTGCGTGTGACTTGCAGTTAACCAGTGTCGGAAGCCAGGAGTATCTGTGGTTCACTGGGCCACATGTAACAGTTACTCCTGACTAGTCTGTCAGTAAAGTCAACATCCAATCATTGTCAGCAACAATTCGAGTGCTATGATGTCATGATAAACAATTGTGGCGCCTAAAAATGCAACCTTCCATTCATTTGTGGAAAACAAAGTGTGCTGCTCCAGTGAGTCGTCATGAAAAGAAAACACCAATTACATGAGCGAAGCGTCGCACAGCGGCGTGAAGCTCACTTATGGTACAGAGCGTCCTAAACAGGAAGTGCCAATTTTCAAATCCACAATTCAAATGTCAAACACTTCCTGGATTTACAAGATCCCATGGAATCTCGCGGGAACTCAGTGGCAAGCTCACACTTAAACAGGAAGTGCCGAATTCTCAGTCACAGTAAAACAGGAAATGTCAATATTGAACACTTCCTGGCATGGGTGGAGCTAGAGCGGAGGCCAGGGTTTCACTGGACTCTCCTGAAATCTGATTGGACACAGATGATTGACATGTCACAGCACCACACATCTGGTTGAAAGACCTGCATTTTCAAATCAGTGAGTCACATTGACTGCTAGGTTCCTCCTGTCCAGTAGTTTGTGCTGTGTACCACAAAAGGTTCTAATCCACCTTTGTAGAAGAAGAAAAAATGTTTGCTCCAGATTTGAACTGAACACGTCATTTGAACTATGGACCTCTAAACACACCAAACTTATACTGGTGAGTAAACGACCGTATTTTATGCCAGAAATGATGTCCAGGTTATTAAAAGCAGAAACTGAAAATGACTTGTCACCATTCTTGCTGTTTTTACCTCATAACTCTGTAGCATTCAGTCACAGATTGTCCAAGCTATACCTTTTTTGGAATCTTTATGATCAGGCAAATAATGTGGTGTAGTTTTCTATATGATTGAAGCGTCTTTTAATTTAGACCAGGGGTGGGCAAGTTGTTCCAGAAAGGGCCAAGAGGGTGCAGGTTTTCTTTGCAGCAACTGACTCCACCAGGTGATTTCACTGATTACTATCACTTTGAGCAGATGGAATCAGTTAATGAGTGAAATCACCTGGTGGAGTCAGTTGCTGCAAAGAAAACCTGCACCTTCTTGGCCCTTTCTGGTACAAGTTGCCCACCCCTGATTTAGACCCCTGTGTAATTCTTCAATTGACCCCCACCTGGCTGCCTATTGAAAATTCAAGTGACCAGTCAGTTTTTTTTAAAGCGTTAATGTCTATGGATTATTTGTGCCAAATTTGATGCATGTATCACCATTTGCAGGATTCCACTCTAAATATTCTCTTATCTGCTGCTCCTCAGTGTTTCTCAGTTGGCCTCAAAAGTATTGCAACACTTAGTATTTCACACATTTTAATTTGTTTATTCCATTTCAAATACATTTTTTTCTAAACTTCCTTAACTCAAAGTGAAAGCAAACCTCTAAAACTTGATATAAATTAATTAAAAAATATAAAATCCAGCTTCCTGATGAAGTGGTGCAGAGGAGGATTTTCTTAAAAAGAAGACCTGAAAGTTCAGCTACAATTTGACAAAAGTACATTTGAGATGAAAGCCTAGATTTGATGTTTTGGTGAAAGAAACTTGTATTTCTTCATAATTGATGAAAATAAAGTACAAGACATATTCAGTGACTTGGAAATGTTCATGTTTCCATCCCCTGACTTGTCTAAAGAAAACTGGCAATAAAACTGACTCAAGTTTTAGAGATTTGCTTTCAGTTTGAGTTTGAGGAAGATAATTTTAGAAATTTTATTTCTTTATTGCTTTTTTTTTTTTTTGTATTTCTTGTATTTAAAATGACATAAACAAATTAAAATGTGTGAAATTCCAAGTGTTCCAATACTTTTGGAGGGCACAGTATCCTAATCTTATGAGTGCAAAATGAGTGTGGTATTATTACTGTTTTGTTTAAGAATGTTTAATTTTCACTGTTGCTGCACTTTGTGTCAAATCAGTCATATCGTATATATTATTGATATGAAAATTCACTAAGGTATATCTTCTTTTATACATTCCAAATCTAAGGTGAGACTCTACTAAAAAAAAGAGCGTAGAGCCACTTCGGTGCTTGGTCTTGAGAACCAGGGATGGTAGGTTGAAAAGCTTTTTTATCCCGTAGGAACTCTCCCTGCTCACCTAAGCGGCTCAAGAATATGGACAGCATGTATATAAGTGACATTTACATGACAATTTATATGACAATATTGAGATACGAAAATTTGGCCGTATTGTACAGCCCTATTGTCAACTAGCTGAAAACTTTGAATATTAATTTACATCTACATTTTTAAAAAATGCTTAAAGTGGCAGGGGGTTAAGAGGGCTGTAGTGAGGGGGTCAGCTGAAAAAAAAAAAAAAAGAAAAATGCTTAAAAAGGTGGAGAGTATGGGGGGCAAAGCCTCTCCAGAAGCTAAAAGGTAAAATAAGGAAAATGCGTAAAAAGGCGGGGGTCTGTGGGGCGATGTCACATTGAAATGTATTAGAAAGCAAACCACAGCAATTTGCATCAACGTCATCCACATCAGCGCACTCGGCAAAACACACCACTTTCTCCAACTTTGCCACACTCGGGCTTTGTTGCTCTCCAAGGTTCTGTAAGTGTTCAGCGAAAATGCCCGCTATGGGTCTGTGCCTCATTATAGTGGTGCACTGTGGCACTTATCTCCATGGACATCACAATTATGCTGGGTCTGAGCGGAGTTTGCCGTGGTGTAAAAGCATGACATTATATTTCCTCACTGTTTGTGCACCTGGACATTAAACAACTCCGCCGCACCTGTTATGGAAATTTATACGTTTTACACTTAATACGTTTTACATTTAATACATTTTACGCGGTATGCATTTGAACTCATTTGAACTGCTTAGTGTCCTCACATGACTGATATATTGTCCTTACGTTCACCAGCACCTCACAGCCTGGGTAAATTCTTCTGTTATATCAAAAAAACCTCTGGTTAAACAAAACAGCTCTCATTCCACAACTGTTATGCGAACGTCTTACCCCCTAAAAATGTATCAAGCAAGAAATGCATTGTCTACTGTGCGACGGCATCTTACTGTCTGGGCTCCAAGGCCTTCGGCCCCTCCCAACAGATAACTGTCTTGCTGTTACAACTATGTGCTGCTCAGTCACTGTCAGCTCCTTTTTTCCTTTGCACACTTTTCCTCCAGGCCTGCTGAACTCTGTTTTTGCCGCTTCAAAAATAAATAAAAATGTTAGATCATTTTCTCTCAGAAATGTCTTTATTATTATTAATTTTTACAGTGTTCAGATGTTCTATTTTTACACAACACACCTCCTCGCTGAGAGAGAGTGGCAGAGAGAGAGAGCGATAAAGAGAGAGAGAGTGCTCTGTCTGATCTCTGCTCCAAGTTTTGAACATGCACGTAACTTTCTTATGAACTGGACTGGCATCAGCTGATGACTTTGTGTTTTATAACAGCGCTTTATCAGCAGTGGTGCTAACATGTCACTCTCCAGCACTGCCATGCCGGAGCACGGCGCTATAATGAAGCGCAGACCCACAGTGAGCATTTTCACTCTGTCACTCACATCTGATCACATCTCCTCTCTTTAAAAAAAAAAGAAGAAAAAATGTTGATTAGATTATTTGGGGGGGGGGGGGGGGGGGGTTTGCTGGTGTGTACTATGAAATATAATCCCTTTTAAGATGCTACACACTACTTGATCTCCCCACTATATATACCCAGTCTTGCCATTTGTGTGGCATCCGGGTCACGTGCACTACCTGCACACCACACATAGGGGTGGAGAGTGCAATGTACTTCTGTCCTCTGGATTGCATGAGTAATTGTGTAGTACTTCTGATGCATGGCACCCATGCAATGTTTGTGTGTCCTATTGTTATTGCACTGCCTATACTCGCTGTGCTTCTGACTTGGGTCAGTGTAAGGTGGCAGTGTGGACCCTGTATGTGATTGTATGCATTCTTGAGCTTTCGCAAGACCTGTAGATTTTGCATGTACAGCAGTGAAGGTCACCACATGCAGTGTGTGACCTTCTAAGGCATTGAACACACACATGTGCGCATGTTTCATGCATGGTTTGTCATTTTTCACCCGTACACTGCCCGTTGCAGCTCGTATGATGTGATGAAGTTGTGATGAAGGCATAACACTTAGATATGATGCATCCAGAAAGTATTCACAGCACTTCACCTTTTCCACATTATATCTGTATCTCAGGGTGTGACCCCTGAGATACAGATTTGAACAAAAGTTCATAATGGTCAGTATTTGTAATTGACTGATGATGAAATCACAAAGCAGGGGTCACCAACCCTGTACCTGGAGAGCCCCTGCCCTGTATGTTTTCCACGTCAACCTACTCAAGTCACACCTGTTTTTTTTAAAGTGGTGTCTTCCAGCTGTTGATTGGCTGAGCACACCTGATACAGTTAATTGCCTGGGAGTGGAACAGGTAGAGTTAGAAAACATGCAGGGCAGGGGCCCTCCAAGAACAAGGTTGGTGACCCCTGCTCCAGCCTTTCAAGTAGAATACGGTGACCCATCCTATCAAACGCAGTGCACCAGAACCATAGTGGTGTCCGAATCCATTGCAAGCAGAAGATCATTTACCTCTTTAGTGAGAACCGTCTCTGTGGAATGACATGTTCTAAATACAGACTGCAGTGGCTCAAAGAGATTATTCTCAGCAAGGTGGTCCGCAACCTGCGGTAAAACCACTTTTTTCCAGAATTTTAGAACAAAATGATAGATTTTATATCGGACTGTAATTTTTCAATACATGAGGGTCAAGATTGGATTTCCTAAGTAATAGTTTACTGCAGATTTGAAACATTCAGGAACAGATCCCGAGGTTAGTGACAGATTTATCATTTCCAACACATTAGGCCCAAGAGTGGGCCACAGGTCCTAAAACAGTTTTGTTGGCATATCGTCAAACAAACAGATTGTGACTTTATCAGACTTTACAATTTTTGTCAGTACACCAAAGGAGATATTATCAAATTTGGTAAATTTAGGTAATGTGTCAGTGATGGCACCCACCTTGATAACAGAGTGTTAAGTATCTGGATTAAGTAATGCTGGGATATATTTAACAAAATGTCATCTATTTTCTTCTCAAAGTAATATAAAAAATTTTGCGCTGTAAAAGGAGAGCAAATTACAGGTGGTTGTCCATGAATCAGTGTTGCCACCGTGTCCAACAGTAACTTTAAATTATGCTTGTTTTTGTTGATCAAATCAGAGCAATAGGACCACTTTGTAGCCAGTAGTGCATGCTTATGAGGTCTGTTAGAAAAGTATCCGACCTTTTTATTTTTTTTCAAAAACCATATGGATTTGAATCACTTGTGATTGCATCAGCCAAGCCTGAACCTTTGTGCGCATGCGTGAGTTTTTTCACGCCTGTCGGTTGCGTCATTCGCCTGTGAGCAGGCTTTGTGTGAACAGTGGAGCCGCATGGTGCAAAGCAACGCCATGATGAAGCCTCACAGGACATGTTCTGGCATGTCCAGCTCATGCACAATTTCTCGGATAGTCACACGACTGAAAAGCCACCGAAAGCTGTCTGAAAGCCATCTGAAAGCCGTCCTGTGAGACCACCACGGAGGTGGTTTTGTCCCGCGCCATGAACGGCTCCGTGGCGCATCCTTCTGCTTCTCTTTCCATGAAAAAAACTCCTGTAACAGTGGATTGTGCTGAAAAAGTACTGATGTCCACATCTTCTGCCATTTTTGTGGAAGTCAGATGATGTCCCGGATCAACAAAGCCTTCACGTTGGAAATGATCTGGTTGTTTCAGCGGGGTTTCAGCCTGTCGATCGGCGCTCGGAGCGCGGCGCGCTCTCAGCAGCTGTGGGCGGTCTTTAAACCGGCTGGAGCACTCCTTAATCTGTGTAATCCCCATAAAATCGTCCCTGAAAGCCATCTGAATTTTCCGAATGGTGTCCACATGGAGGTCTCTCACAGTTTCTGGAAAAATTTGATGCAGCAAATCTCCAAATCGCTCAGACATTTTATTCGCAATAAAAATCCGACGAGAGGGGTGGACCACTGCTCACACAAAGCCTGCTCACAGGCGAATGATGCAACCGACAGGCGTGAAAAAACTCATGCATGCGCGAAGGTTCAAGCTTGGCTGATGCAATCACACGTGATTCAAATCCATATGGTTTTTGAAAAAAATAAAAAGGTCTGATACTTTTCTAACAGACCTTGTATAGTCTAACATAGCATCGCACCACACGAAGTGGAGTACTTCTAGTTTTGAATTACCTCTAGCCTTATGATTGAGGCAACGTAGGTAATCACTGAACCAAGGCAGTTGTGTTTTTTTTGGGGGGGGGCATGGTTTAAATATAGGTGGTGCAACCATGTCCAGTGTGGTTGTGAGCGCTGAGTTTATGCTGTCTAGTGAATGGTCATTTTCCGAAAGTAACGCTAAGATATCAGGCAGTCTGGCTCTAAGTTCAGTTGCAGTTGAAGACTTTATGTGTCGTCGCAATGATAAATAAGGTTCTTGTTCCAGTAAACAGTAAACACGGTAACGAGATTGTAAACAATGAGTGATCTGAGACCACTGACGCAAGAGGCATGATGCCAGTATTTGTGACAGTGCTACCATAAACGAGGACCAAATCCAGGGTATTTCCCCTAATGTGTGTTGAACCCTGAATGCTTTGCTAGAATCCTAATGCACCCATAATGTTGTGTGGGCCGCTGAAGAGGAGGTATTGCTGGCCCACCACCACTAGAGGGCGCCCTGCCTGGAGTGCGGGCTCCAGGCACCGGAGGGCGCTGCCGCCTTACGGGAGCAGCCAGGATGACAGCTGTCACCCATCACTGGAGACAGCTGATCCCAATCAATAAGGAGGTATATCAGCAGGACGGCATCTCCACCTCATTTACCGAGATATCGCCTTACCAAAGAGGTAACAAACTCAGCCTACACATACGTGTGACTTTTATTGTGTTCTTGTGATTATCTGTAGGACAGCTGACTACCAGACAGCGTTTGGATAAGTACTCACCTTCCTACATTTCTTGATTGTTGTTGACGAGAGGTGGAGGTGGACTCTCCACCCTCCGTGTTGCTGGGTGCAGCCGCATCCACACCTGACTGTTTCTGTTTCCTGCCAGCAGTACCGGATCCGACGAGCGGAGGCAGTGGCCACCTGGGAATTCGGGACTTGGCGGCTCCAGTATTCCCGGGGTTCGGTGGCAGAGGAAATCGGGTTGGTTCCGGTTCGACTTGGACAGACGTCTCCTATCGTCGAGCCTGCCCACACGACACCGTTGTAATTAGACTCGATCTCCATATTGTAATCGGTTGTATTTGTTGTGCCTTTTTCACAACAGTAAAAACAGTGTTATTTGATTCCTCCATTGTCCGTTCATTTGCGCCCCCTGTTGTGGGTCCGTGTTCCTACACTTTCACAACAGGATATCTCGGCCAACGTCATGGATCCCGAGGGGCGTCAACCGGCTGTTGAACGGCCAATGGAAGAACAGGATGCGCAGGCGTCCGCAGGAGGGGTAATCGGTGAGTTGCAGCGGATCCTCACCGCTTTCACGACTCGGTTAGATTTAATGACCGAGCAGAACGTCCTCCTGAACCGCAGGGTGGAGGCTCTCGCCGCGCAGGTGGAAGCGCGCCCTCCGGGCGCCGCTGCGGCTCTCCCTCCCGTAGACCCTGTACGTAACATAGACGTTCCACTGGTTGTTCAACGACCCCTCCCACCTTCCCCGGAAGCATACATAAGCCCCCCAGAGCCGTACGGAGGCTGTGTGGAGACGTGCGCGGATTTTCTTATGCAGTGCTCGCTCGTCTTCGCACAGCGTCCCGTCATGTATGCGACTGATGCTAGTAAAGTAGCTTATGTAATAAACCTGCTTCGCGGTGAGGCACGCACTTGGGCTACAGCGCTCTGGGAGCAGAATTCACGGCTCCTTCTGACATATGATGGGTTTGTTAGGGAGCTCAGAACCGTGTTCGATCACCCTAATAGAGGCGAAACCGCTTCAACCGTGCTACTGTCAATGAGACAGGGACGTCGGAGCGCAGCTGCCTATGCAGTCGACTTCCGCATTGCGGCTGCGAGGTCCGGCTGGAATAGCACTGCCCTCCGCGCCGCCTTTGTAAACGGACTGTCTTTGGTTCTTAAGGAGCACCTGGTGGCTAAGGACGAACCGCGGGATTTAGATGGGCTCATCGATCTTGTCATACGGTTAGACAACCGGTTAGAAGAACGTCGGCGGGAACGAGACGAAGGGCGTGGCCGGGCACGCGCCGTCCCTCTCCCTTCCGGTTCCGACCGCGCTCCGCCTTCCCCACGCTCCACGGCCCCTGCGCTCCGTGGGGCCACAGCTCCCCCTACTGACGAAGCTATGGACACGAGTAGGGCAACATTTAGGGCACCAGATGCACTGAGGAGACGGGCCCACGGAGCTTGTTTTGTTTGTGGTGCAATAGAGCACCATATGAGAGACTGCCCCGAGCGGTTAAACTCCAACGCCCGCCCCTAGAAACTGGGCTAGGGGTGGGCCGAGACATTCACGTGGGACACACCCACATTGCCACACGACTCCCAGTTACGATCCTTTATGAGGACTCAACCCTGAAGGCCCCAGCACTGGTGGACACGGGCTCTGAGGGGAATCTGCTGGACAGCAGATGGGCCAGGGAGATAGGGCTCCCTCTAGTGGCGCTTACCTCGCCCGTACAGGTTCGGGCACTAGATGGCTCCCTACTCCTTCCGATCACGCATAAGACACCACCTGTAACTCTGGTGGTGTCAGGAAATCACCGGGAGGTGATCGAGTTTTTTGTGACTCAGGCCACCTCCCGTGTGGTTTTAGGATTTCCCTGGATGTTGAAGCACAATCCCCGGATTGATTGGCCGTCCGGGGTAGTGGTTCAGTGGAGCGAGTCCTGCCATCGGGTGTGTCTAGGTTCCTCGGTTCCTCCCGGCTCCCAAGCTAAGGAGGAGGTCAGAGTCCCGCCCAATCTGGGGACGGTGCCGGTGGAGTACCACGACCTTGTCTACGTGTTCAGCAAGGATCTGGCTCTCACACTTCCCCCCCACCGTCCGTATGATTGTGCCATTGATTTGGTTCCGGGCAGTGAGTTCCCGTCCAGTAGGCTGTACAACCTCTCACGGCCTGAGCGCGAATCAATGGAGACCTACATCCGGGACTCATTAGCTGCCGGGTTGATCCAGAATTCCACCTCCCCGATGGGCGTAGGTTTCTTTTTTGTGGGTAAAAAAGACGGCGGACTTCGTCCATGCATTGATTATAGGGGGCTGAACGAGATCACGGTTCACAACCGATACCCGTTGCCCCTGTTGGATTCGGTGTTCACACCCCTGCATGGAGCCCAAATCTTCACCAAGCTCGATCTTAGAAATGCGTATCACCTGGTTCGGATCCGGAAGGGAGACGAGTGGAAGACGGCATTTAACACCCCCTTAGGTCACTTTGAGTACCTGGTCATGCTGTTCGGCCTCACAAACGCCCCCGCGACGTTCCAAGCATTAGTTAATGATGTCTTGCGGGATTTCCTGCACCGGTTCGTCTTCGTATATCTAGACGATATACTCATCTTTTCTCCGGATCCTGAGACTCATGTCCGGCATGTACGTCAGGTCCTGCAGCGGTTGTTGGAGAACCGGCTGTTTGTGAAGGGCGAGAAGTGTGAGTTCCACCGCACGTCTTTGTCCTTCCTGGGGTTCATCATCTCCTCCAACTCTGTCGCTCCTGATCCGGCCAAGGTTGCGGCAGTGAGAGACTGGCCCCAACCCACAAGCCGTAGGAAGTTGCAACAGTTCCTAGGCTTTGCTAATTTCTACAGGAGGTTCATTAAGGGCTACAGTCAGGTAGTTAGCCCCCTGACAGCCCTGACCTCACCAAAAGTCCCCTTCACCTGGTCGGATCGTTGCGATGCCGCGTTCAAGGAGTTGAAACGGCGCTTCTCGTCTGCACCTGTTCTGGTGCAGCCCGATCCTAGTCGCCAGTTAGTGGTTGAAGTGGATGCCTCGGACTCAGGGATAGGAGCCGTGCTGTCCCAGAGCGGGAAGACCGATAAGGTCCTTCACCCGTGTGCCTATTTTTCCCGCAGGTTGACCCCAGCCGAACGGAACTATGACGTCGGCAATCGAGAGCTCCTTGAGGTGAAAGAGGCTCTTGAGGAGTGGAGACATCTGTTGGAGGGAACGTCCGTGCCATTCACGGTTTTCACTGACCACCGGAACCTGGAGTATATCTGGACCGCCAAGCAGCTGAATCCCAGGCAAGCCCGCTGGTCACTGTTCTTCGGCCGTTTTGACTTCCGGATCACCTACCGTCCCGGGACCAAAAATCAAAGATCGGATGCTTTGTCCCGGGTACATGAAGATGAGGTCAAAACGGAGTCGTCGGATCCCCCGGATCCCATCATCCCGGAGTCCGCTATCGTGGCCGCCCTCCCCTGGGACGTGGAGAAGACCGTCCGGGAGGCCCTGACACGAGACCCGGACCCCGGAACCGGACCGAAGAACAAACTCTACGTCCCACCAGAAGCCAGGGCTGCAGTTCTGGACTTCTGTCACGGTTCTAAGCTCTCCTGTCATCCTGGGGTGCGAAGAACCGTGGCAGTCGTCCGGTCAGCGCTTCTGGTGGGCGTCCCTGGAGGCCGACGTCCGGGGTTACATCCAGGCCTGTACCACCTGCGCCAGGGGCAAGGCCGACCACCGCAAGACATCGGGATTGCTACAGCCGCTGCCCGTGCCTCATCGCCCCTGGTCTCACATCAGCCTGGATTTTGTCACGGGTCTCCCGCCGTCCCAGGGAAACACCATCATCCTCACGATAGTGGACCGATTCTCCAAGGCGGCCCACTTCGTGGCCCTCCCGAAGCTACCAACGGCCCAGGAGGCAGCGGACCTCCTAGTCCACCACGTCGTCCGTCTGCATGGGATACCATCAGACATCGTCTCCGATCGCGGTCCCCAGTTCTCCTCGCATGTTTGGAGGAGCTTTTGCCGGGAGCTGGGGGCCACAGTCAGTCTCTCGTCCGGGTATCACCCCCAGACCAACGGACAAGCAGAACGGGCCAACCAGGAGATGGAGCAGACCCTACGCTGTGTGACAGCCGCGCACCCGACGGCCTGGAGTACCCACCTGGCCTGGATCGAGTACGCCCACAACAGCCAAGTGTCATCAGCCACCGGCCTCTCCCCTTTCGAGGTGTGCTTGGGGTATCAACCCCCGTTGTTTCCGGTGGTTGAGGGGGAGGTCGGTGTGCCCTCGGTCCAGGCCCACCTACGGAAGTGCCGTCGGGTGTGGCGTGCCGCCCGTTCTGCTTTGTTAAGGGCCCGGACGAGGGCGAAGAACCATGCAGACCGGCGGCGGGCCCCGGCTCCCACGTATCGTCCTGGGCAGGAAGTGTGGTTGTCCACCAAGGACATTCCCCTTCAAGTGGACTCCCCAAAACTGCAAGAACGATACATCGGCCCGTACAAGATACTCAAGGTCATCAATCCCGCCGCAGTGAGGCTCCAGCTTCCGGCCTCACTGCGGATTCATCCAGTATTCCACGTCTCCAGGATTAAACCCCATCACACCTCACCCCTCTGCACTCCGGGTCCGGCTGGGACCGTGCGCCGGCTCCTCGACGTCCGACGGATGGGCCGGGGTTTTCAGTATCTGGTGGACTGGGAGGGGTACGGCCCCGAAGAACGCTCCTGGGTGAAGAAGGGCTTCATCCTGGACCCGGCCCTCCTGGCCGACTTCTACCGTCGCCACCCTGACAAACCCGGTCATGCGCCAGGAGGCGCCCGTTGAGGGGGGGGGGTCCTGTTGTGTGGGCCGCTGAAGAGGAGGTACTGCTGGCCCACCACCACTAGAGGGCGCCCTGCCTGAGTGCGGGCTCCAGGCACTGGAGGGCGCTGCCGCCTTACGGGAGCAGCCAGGATGACAGCTGTCACCAATCACTGGAGACAGCTGATCCCAATCAATAAGGAGGTATATCAGCAGGACGGCATCTCCACCTCATTTGCCGAGATATCGCCTTACCAAAGAGGTAACAAACTCAGCCTACACATACGTGTGACTTTTATTGTGTTCTTGTGATTATCTGTAGGACAGCTGACTACCAGACAGCGTTTGGATAAGTACTCACCTTCCTACATTTCTTGATTGTTGTTGACGAGAGGTGGAGGTGGACTCTCCACCCTCCGTGTTGCTGGGTGCAGCCGCATCCACACCTGACTGTTTCTGTTTCCTGCCAGCAGTACCGGATCCGACGAGCGGAGGCAGTGGCCACCTGGGAATTCGGGACTTGGCGGCTCCAGTATTCCCGGGGTTCGGTGGCAGAGGAAATCGGGTTGGTTCCGGTTCGACTTGGACAGACGTCTCCTATCGTCGAGCCTGCCCACACGACACCGTTGTAATTAGACTCGATCTCCATATTGTAATCGGTTGTATTTGTTGTGCCTTTTTCACAACAGTAAAAACAGTGTTATTTGATTCCTCCATTGTCCGTTCATTTGCGCCCCCTGTTGTGGGTCCGTGTTCCTACACTTTCACAACACATAATGTCCATAAATGATTTGCAGAGGGGGTCAGAAGGCTTATTTATATGAATGTTGAAGTCACCAACAATCAAAATGTTATCTGCAGGGGTTGCCAAATTAGAGATAAACTCAACAAATTCATCTAAGAATTCAGAACATGGGCCTGGGGCCTATGTACGGTCGGTGACAAAATAACATGGTTGATTTTTATTTGTCTGACCTTGGCTATATGTAGTATCCTGGGCAGAGTGTGAGTCAGATGTTCAAACGAATTATATTTTAGACCCCCAACAGCCAGTAAACTAAACCCAGACTTATGAATTAGAGCAACACCCCCTGGAAGGTCCTCCTGTCTCCAGAGAGGAATGCTGGAGCTCTGACAGAGTGACCATTGGGTTCTTGGTCACCCTCTGACGCATTCCTTTCTCCTCTGAGCGCTCAGTTTAGATGGGCGACCAGCTCTAGGAAGAGTCCTGGTGGATCTGAACTTCTGTTTACTGATGATGTAGGCCACTGTGCTCATGGGGACTTTCAAAGCAGCAGAAATGTTTTTGTACTCTTCCCCAGATTTGTGCCTCGAGACAATCCTGTCTCAGAGGTCTACAGACAATTCCTTTGACTTCATGCTTAGTTTCTGCTCTGACATGCACTGTCAACTGTGGGACCTTATATGTAGACAGGTGTGTGTCTTTCCATCTAATGTCCAACCAACTGAATTTATGAAAAATAAAAAAAGATTTGTTGAGGTAAATACAACATTTTCCTTGGCTTTTAGTATAATCCCACAAGTTGTACACATACTGTGCACACCAAAACAGGCAGCAAAAATGCTGACTTTTGATCTTTTCAAGTCCACAGAGGCATAAAATTTGCTTGTGACTGCACTTGGTGTCCTTTCATTATACAAAATCATGCATTTTTCCAATTATGGAGCAATGTATTATAATACACTTTAGATTTTACCCACACCAGATTGTAACAGCTTTATAATGCGAACTCATCACAATGAAAAATTGCTATGATGGATAATAAAGAAATGCACACCTCATTAAAGTTTCATGTAATTTGCTTTCCTATGCGCTTCTGATTGAGAAGAGAATACAAAAAACATTAAACTGGAGATCGCCAGTGATGGTTCACATATCACAGACCAATCGACATCCAACATTTCTGACAATGACCAAACCTCAGTGCGGTTCAAAGAGTGTGATTCTCAGCTCACAGCTCAGGGCTCATACCAAATAACATTAATAAAAATAACATGTTATTATTGGTAGTATTAATAATAGCAGTAGTAGTATTGTTGTTGTAATTATGCTTAATTTCTTTAATTTATTTACAACCCCAATTCCAATGAAGTTGGGACATTGTGTAAAATGTAAATAAAAACAGAATACAATGATTTGCAAATCATCTTCAATCATATTCAGTTGAATACGAGTACACCACAAAGAAAAGATATTTAATGTTCAAAATGATAAACTTTATTGTTTTTGTGAAAATATTTGCTCATTTTGAAATGGATGCCTGCAACACATTATTTCAAAAAAGCTGGGACAGTGGTATGTTTACAACTGTGTTCCATCACCTTTCCTTCTAACAACACTCAATAACTGTTTGGGAACTGAGGGCATTAATTGTTGAAGCTTTGTAGGTGGAATTCTTTCCCATTCTTGCTTGATGTACGACTTCAGTTGTTCAACAGTCTCTGTTGTTGTATTTTGCGCTTCATAATGCGCCACACATTTTCAATGGGCGACAGGTCTGGACTGCAGGCAGGCCAGTCTAGTACCTGCACTTTTTTACCACAAAGCCATGCTGTTGTAACACGTACAGAATGTGGCTTGGCATTGTCTTGCTGAAATAAGCAGGGACGTCCATGAAAAAAGACGTTGCTTGGATGGCAGCATGTGTTGCTCCAAAACCTGGATGTACCTTTCAGCATTGATGGTGCCATCACAGATGTGTAAGTTGCCCATGCCATGGGCACTAACACACCCCCATACCATCACAGATGCTGGCTTTTGAACTTTGTGCTGGTAACAATCTGGATGGTCTTTTTCCTCTTTTGTCCGGAAGACACAACGTCCATGATTTCCAAAAACAATTTAAAATGTGGACTCATCAGACCACAGTACACATTTCCACTTTTCGTCTGTCCATTTCAAATGAGCTCGGGCCCGGAGAAGGCAGCGGCATGTTTCGGAAAGCTGTACCAACATTCAACATCCTAAGTTTGCATCAAGCGGAGGTCATGAAATTTCTTCAAAAGAAGAAATTCAACACAGCAAGGCCTGGTATATCTCCAGGTGTCAAAGGGAGACCCTCTGAGCCAACACAGGATGGCTCGGTGTCATAAACCCCCACCTTTTCCAGGATTTAAGGTTCTCTAAAGTGCATTCCTCACAAGAGTGTGAATCCCTTATCAAGATCCCAAACCAGATGTTGCCAGCTCCTCTCTCATAAAAAAAAAAACAGACCACAGAAAGACATATCTACCCCCAAAAGTCCTAGAAATATGTCTTTACAACAAGATTCCAGTAAGTACATCTCACTGAATAATTGCCATCAACTTGTTGATCACAGTCCAGTTTTTCTGGTCAAAATCAACCCCAAATTGGCAGAGTTCACATTTTGTGATGAAATCCAAAACCCAGCCTCTTCCAGTCCATGGAACAAGAGTGACCGCTGTTGGACGAATTGGGGCATGTAACAATTATGTACAGTGTTATAAAGTTGTAACCATGTTTAAAAAGTGCATTTTATTGTTGTAACAGAAAAAAGAAAAGAAAAGAAAAAGGAAACAAACGTGATTGTTTAACCTCATGCATGAAAGTGATATATATGGTATTTTGTGTTCTGATTATAGATCGTAGGAAGTTTATCAAGTGTGCTTTTTCATATCGTGGTGGGGGAGTTTGTGTACCTGGATGATCCTAGGAACTATGTTGTTGGGGGCTTTGTGCTCCCTGTAGGGTCTCCCAAGGCAAACAGGTCCTAGGTGACGGGTCAGCCTAAGGGCAGTTCAGAACCTCCATAACCAGTAAAAAATCAAGGACCAAGATGTCACTCGGTATGGCGGAGCTGGGGTTCCACCTTGGAGCCAGGCCTGGGGTTGGGGCTCGCACGCGAGTGCCTGGTGGTCGGGCCTTAGCCCATGGGGCCCGGCCGGGCTCAGCCTGAAAGAGCAATGTGGGCCCGCTCTCCTGTGGGTTCAACACCTGCAGAGGGGGCCATGGGGGTCGGGTACAGAGAGGATTGGGTGGCGGTCGAGGGCGGGTGGCCTGGCGGCCCAGTCCATGCTCACAGCCCCGGCTGTTGGGACGTGGAATGTCACCTCGCTAGGGGGGAAGGAGCCTGAGCTTGTGCGGGAGGTTGAGAGATACCGACTAGAGATAGTCGGGCTCACCTCCACGTACAGCTCGGGCTCTGGTACCCAACTCCTGGAGAGGGGCTGGATGCTTCGTTTTTCTGGCGTTGCCCACGGGGAGAGGCGGAGAGCTGGGGTCGCATTGCTTATTGCTCCCAGCTCAGTTGCCATGTGTTGGAGTTCACGCGTCCCTACGCCTTCGGGTCGGGGACAGGTCTCTCACTGTTGTCTCGGCCTACGGGCCGAGCAGCAGTGCAGAGTACCCACCTTCTTGGAGTCCCTGGGAGGGTTACTAGATAGCGCTCCGACTGGGGACTCAATTGTTCTCCTGGGGGATTTCAACGCCCACATGGGCGGTGACAGTGAGACCTGGAGGGGGGTGATCGGGAAGCATGGCCTCCCCGATCTGAAACCGAGTGGTGTTCAGTTGTTGGACTTCTGTGCTAATCACAGTTTGTCCATCACGAACACCATGTTCGAGCACAAGGGTGTCCATAAGTGCACGTGGCGCCAGGACACCCTGAGCCGGAGGTCAATGATCGACTTTGTAGTCATAATCATCTGACTTTCGGCCACGTGTCTCGGACACTCGGGTGAAGAGAGGGGCAGAGCTGTCGACCGATCACCACCTGGTGGTGAGTTGGATCCGCTGGGAGGGGAGGAAGCCGGTCAGATCTGGCAGGCCCAAACGTATCATGAGGGTCTGCTGGGAAGGACTGGCGGAACCCTCTGTCAGCGAGGTCTCCAACTCCCACCTCCGGGAGAGCTTCTCCCAGATCCCGAGGGAGGATGGAGACATGGAGTCCGAGTGGACCCTGTTCTCCACCTCCTGTCGATGCGGCCGCTCATAGCTGTAGTCGCAAGGTCTCTGGTGCCTGTTGCAGCGGCAATCCCTGAACCCGGTGGTGGACACCGGGAGTAAGGGATGCCGTCAAGCTGAAGGAGTCCTACTTATCTTTGTTGGTAGGTGGGACCCCAGAGGCAGCTGACAGGTACCGGCAGACCAAGCGTGCCGCAGCCCGTGCGGTCGCAGAGGCAAAAACTCGGGTCTGGGAGGAGTTCAGTGAGACTATGGAGGAGAGCTATCGGTCGGCCTCAAAGAGATTCTGGCAAACCATCCGACGCCTCAGGTGGCGGAAGCAGCTCTCCACCAGCACTGTTTACGGTGCGGGTGGGGAGCTGTTGACCCTGACTGGGGATGTTGTCGGGCGGTGGAAGGAGTACTTCTAAGATCTCCTCAATCCCATCGTCACGTCTTCCGAAGAGGAACCAGAGACTGGGGACTCAGAGGCGGAATCATCCATTACCCAGGCCGAAGTCACCGAGGTGGTTAGAAAGCTCCTCGGTGGCAAGGCTCCTGGGGTGGATGAAATCTGTCCTGAGTACCTTAAGTCTCTGGATGTTGTGGGACTGTCTTGGCTGACACGCCTCTGCAACATTGCGTGGCGATCTGGGACAGTGCCTCTGGATTGGCAGACCGGGGTGGTGGTCCCTCTGTTTAAGAAGGGGGACCAGAGGGTGTGTTCCAACTATAGGGGGATCACACTCCTCAGCCTCCCTGGTAATGTCTATTCCAGAGTACTGGAGAGGAGAATTCAACCGATGGTCGAACCTCGGATTCAGGAGGAGCAGTGTGGTTTTCATCCTGGTCGCGGCACACTGGACCAGCTCTACACGCTCCATCGGGTGCTCGAGGGTTCATGGGAGTTCGCCCAACCAGTCCACATGTGTTTTGTGGATCTGGAGAAGGCATTCGACCGTGTCCCTCGGGGCACCCTGTGGGGAGTGCTCCGGGAGTACGGGGTCCGGGGTCCTTTGCTAAGGGCTATCTGGTCCCTGTACGACCGCAGCAGGAGCTTGGTTCGCATTGCCGGTAGTAAGTCAAACCTGTTTACAGTGCACGTTGGCCTCTGCCAGGGCTGCCCTTTGTCACCGGTTATGTTCATTATTTTTATGGACAGAATTTCTAGGCGCAGGCGGGTGTAGAGGGGGTCTGGTTTGGGAACCACAGAATCTCGTCTCTGCTGTTTGTGGACGATGTGGTTCTGTTGGCTTCATCAAATCAGGACCTTCAGCGTGCACTGGGGCGGTTTGCAGCCAAGTGTGAAGCGTCCGGGATGAAAATCAGCGCCTCCAAATCCGAGGCCATGGTTCGCGACTGGAAAAAGGTGCTTTGCCCTCTTCAGGTCGGTGGAGTGTCCTTGCCTCAAGTGGAGGAGTTTAAGTATCTTGGGGTCTTGTTCACGAGTGAGGGACAGATGGAGCGTGAGATCGATAGACGGATCGGTGCAGCATCTGCAATGATGCGGTCGCTGTATCGGACTGTCGTGGTGAAGAGAGAGCTGAGTAGGGGGGTAAAGCTCTTGATTTACCGATCGATCTACGTTCCGATCCTCACCTATGGTCATGAGATTTGGCTCATGACCAAAAGAACGAGATTGCGAGTACAAGCGGCCAAGATGAGTTTCCTCCGCAGGGTGGCTGGGCGCTCCCTTAGAGACAGGGTGAGGAGCTTGGTCACTCGGGAGGAGCGCGTAGTTGAGCCGCTGCTCCTCCACGTCAAAAGGAGTCAGTTGAGGTGGCTCGGGCATCTTTTCCGGATGCCCCCTGGACGCCTCGCTGGAGAGGTGTTCCGGGCACGTTCCATTGGGAGAAGGCCCCGGGGATGACCCAGGACACGCTGGAGGGACTACATCTCTCGCCTGGCTTGGGAACGCCTTGGGGTTCCCCCGGAGGAACTGGGAGAGGTGTGTGTGGATTGGGAGGTCTAGGCGGCTTTGCTTGAGCTGCTGCCCCTGCGACCCGGCGCCGGATAAAGTGGAAGAAAATGGATGGATGGCTTTTTCATATAATTATGTTGTGTGTGTATTTCCACGGAAAACCATTTGCAAGAGTTATCTTACAGGACTTGTTTGGTTTTAAAGCGGGAATCTAAGAGTGGCCAGTGATTTATTATAACACTAGACAAAGAAACAGGAAGAAAACTACAGTACCCAGAATTCTTGGGGGTGGAGCTTTTAACCCTTTAAAAGCAGGCGCCCCCGGGAAAACGCTCTCTTCTCTCTTACGCGCCGACCTCTTCTTCTCTCCTCTTCTTTTCGTGGGTCTTGTGACGCTGCCTAGCCGTCAACAATTTTTATGACCCTTTCTCTTCAACCACATGTTGTGTAAAACTTATTTCTTGTTTGTGCATGCCAACAAGAAATTACTTTTTCTTTTTTCTACAAATAACTTTTCAACTTTTGTAAAGTGCATTTAATTTCCTTTGATGATTTTTCAAATTAAACCTTTTTTTTCTTAAACTCCAAATTCCTCTCGTGAACATTTTTCTCACAAAGTCAACTATTTTTTTGTATTGAGTTTTTGATTTGACCCGGCTTTCAAAGACGACGACAAGACAAATTTTTGATTTTTTTGGATAGATGTATTGCTTTCACTTTTGATGTATTGCTTTCACCTTTCCTTCTAACAATCGGAGCTGCGTCAGTCACAGTCAGTCAGAGCTGCGTGTCGTCAGAGCGAGCTGCAAAAAGTTTGTACCTGAGTTTTCAGAGGTGGTGTTTGTGGTTGCCATCTGCCACGCCGGTGTTTGCCAACCCGGACAGTGGGAATACCACCTCAACCGGCAACTTAGCCCCGCGACTGGACAGCAACAACGTCCGAGGCCCGCCCAACGTGGTGAATTCACTGAGGCCGCGCGTCACGAGTGCCGCTTCCCTGAGGCCTCGTGCAGCCACCGCGGATCCATCAGCGCGGAAACACCGAGGCCGCACGGCACCAGCGCAGTGCAGATCCATCCCGGTGACAAACAACGCAGGCTGTTAACATCAGCGATCGACAAGCTGCTCATAAGCCGACCATGGGGCCTAGGAAGGTTCTGACAGCGGAGGAAGGTGACGATATTAAAAAATCTCTGGACTTTCTATCAGAGGAGATTTCTGTTGTGAAGCAGCAACAGAAATCAATCATGGATCTGGAGGAGGAGGTGAAGGCATTACGGCTCCAGAACGCCGAGAAAGACCGGCATCTGGAAACAATTGATAATTTAAGGGAGGATTTATCAAGTCATAATTGGTCAGATGTTTTTGTTGATGATGTTGTCAGGTCATATGATGCTTTCATTTCCATTTTTTCCAGTTTGTATAATAAACACTGTCCATTTGTTGACAAAATATATAGAAATCAATATAGCAACAAACCATGGATAACTAAGGGGCTTCAGAGGGCATGTAAAAAGAAAAACGTACTATATAAACAATTCATAAAACTACGAACTAAGGAAGCTGAAAGTAAGTATAAAACATATAAGAATAAGTTAATCAATATCATGAGACTCAGTAAAAAAACATATTATAATGAGTTACTTGTCAAAAATAGAAATAACATCAAAAACACATGGAACATATTAAATGAAATAGTAAAAAAGAATAGAGTAACTAGAGATTATCCTTCATTTTTTCAGAGTAACAACTACATCACGATTGATAACGACGAGTCTATTGCTGAACACTTTAATGAATACTTCGTTAATGTGGGTAAAAATCTTGCCAGTAAGATTGACTCATCAACTAATAACTTCTGGGTAAATAATTCAACGTTTAACAAATCTGTTTCAATGTTCATTGGTGGTACTCATGAAAGGGAAATACTTGATCTGGTTCATGGTTCAAAAAGTAAGAAATCGACTGATTTTAATAATTTGGATATGGCTTTATTAAAAAAAGTTATTGATTGTATAGTAAAACCGTTCAATTATATTTGCAATATGTCACTAAGTACTGGTAAATTTCCTTCTCAAATGAAAATAGCCAAAGTAATTCCTCTGTTTAAAACTGGTGACAAACACACATTTTCTAATTATAGACCTATATCACTCCTGCCACAATTTTCCAAAATTTTGGAAAAAATATTTGCTAAAAGATTAAATGATTATTTACTGAAGCATAACATAATTTGTGAAGAACAATATGGATTCAGAAGGTCTCGAACTACATCACATGCTTTGATGGACTTTGTGGAAAGTATTGCAACTGCAATTGATAATAAACAATACACAATAGGTGTTTTTTTTTATTTACAGAAAGCGTTTGACACAATTAACCATGGAATACTATTAAGTAAACCGCAGAAATATGGAATCAGAGGTCTGGCATATGAATGGATAGCTAGTTATTTACAAGGCAGATTTCAGTATGTTCAATTCAATAATACAAATTCTGAACTCAGGGATGTCACATGTGGGGTGCTGCAGGGCTCAGTGCTGGGTCCTTTGTTGTTTATAATCTATATAAATGATATAAGTTGGGTGTCGAGTTCACTGAGATGTGTCCTTTTTGCGGATGATACAACTGTGTTCTGTAGCGGTGAAAATCTTGAACAGCTTCTGGACATAGTGGAGAAAGAACTGGAAAAATTTAAGGTTTGGTTTGACGCTAATAAGTTGTCACTCAACCTTGGGAAAACTAAATGTATTATATTTGGAAATAAACAGGCACCCAAATGTAAAAATTTAACTATAAACAATAAGGAAATTGAGTTAGTAACAGAGAATAAATTTTTAGGTGTTATAATTGATAATAAACTTAGCTGGAAACCACATATAAATTATGTGAAATCAAAATTGTCAAAAACTATAGCCATTTTGTATAAAGCCAAAGACCTACTGCCGCAAGAAGGGTTACTTACTTTATATCATTCTCTGATGGTACCATATATGACATATTGTGTTGAGTCATGGGGAAACACTTACAAATCAAATACCAATCCAATATTCCTTTTGCAAAAACGAGCCATACGAATCATCTGCAATAAACAATATCGTGAACCAACTCATTCTCTATTTGTGTCTTTAAATTTATTAAAATTCATTGATTTGGTCGATTACATTACAATTCAAACTTTATTTCGAGCGAAAAACCAAGCCTTACCGAGACATGTCCAGAGTCTGTTCCGATTGAGGGAATCCAGATATAGTTTAAGAGGTTGTGCAATTTTTATGAAACCACCAGTAAGAACAAATGTAAAGGGTTTTTGTGTGTCTGTGGTTGGGGTGAGGAAATGGAACAAATGTTCAACAGAGGTTAGAATGAGTAGTACCTTAGTGAGATTTAAGAAACTACTCAGAAAGAACATTATGTCTAAGTATCATAAAGAAGCAAATATAATTTGATTTCTATGGAATGTTCAATTTATAAGTTGGACTTATTGTATATTTGAATGTGTGGGTATGTATATGCGTATGTAGATATATAGATATCGGTAGGTGTATATGTATATAAGTGACTGTGTATATGTATGTATATATTTATGTTTGTAAAGTATATACGTATGTATATAGGTATATGTGGCACAGCCCAAGCAGAGGGTCACCCCCAAGAGCCTGGTCTGCTTGAGGTTTCTTCCTTATAGGGAGTTTTTCCTCACCACAGTTGCCTAGTGCTTGCTCTGGGGGTTGGTAAGGTTAGTCCTTACTGGCGTAAAGTGCCTTGATTTGACTTTCTTATGATCTGGTACTATATAAATATAATTATAAGTGAATAGTATATTGATGTGTATGTCTGTGTGTCGACATGTAGTAGTGAATTTATATTTATGTAAATATGACTGATTAGAATTGTTGGACTTGTACTAGCAGGGGTGGGCGCTAATAAGCTTTGCTTCAGCCCACACCCTTTCGGACTCACTAGTTTTGTCTGTGTTTGTTTGTGGAATTGTTCATTTTTTTCTATTTGAATATTTTGTGTGCCGAATTAAAAAACTTTGTCACTTTGTCACTTGTCACTTTGCATGGTAGAATTTTCACTTGCACTTGTAGATGTAGTGACGACCTGTGTTAACTGACAATGGTTTTCTGAAGTGTTCCTGAGCCCACGCGGTAAGATCCTTTACACAATTATATTGGTTTTTAATGCAGTGCCGCCTGAGCGATCGAAGGTCACGAGCATTCATTGTTGGTTTTTTGCCACTTACATGTAGAAGGTTCTCCAGATTCCTTGAATCTTCTGATTATATTATGGACTGTAGATGATGGAACTCCCTACATTCCTTGCAATTGAACATTGAGAAACATTGTTCTTAAACTGTTGGACTGTTTTTTTCATGCAACTGTTCACAAAGTGGTGATCCTCCCCCATCTTTGCTTGTGAATGCTGAACCTTTTAGAGATGCTCCTTTTGTACCCAGTCATGACACTCACAATTAGTGTCCTCAGTTCCCAAATGCTTAGTGAGTGTTGTTAGAAAGAATGGCGATGTAACATATAAAGGTATGTGGTAAACATACCACTGTCCCAGCTTTTTTGAAACGTGTTGCAGGCATCCATTTCAAAATGAGCAACTTTGAACTTATCAGTTTGAACATTAAATATCTTGTCTTTGTGGTGTGTTCAATTGAATATAGGTTGAAGATTATTTGCAAATCATTGTATTCTGTTTTTATTTACATTTCACACAAGATCCCAGCTTGGAATTGCGGTTGTAGCTAGGTTAAGTGTCTCTCAATGTAAGAATATTGAATCCAAATAGCACTTCTTCCTTTCATGACCAAGGTGGTGCCAAATGGCACTGCTGGGGTAATTTACAACTCATTAGGCCACCTTTTCTTATGTACTTGTTCTTATGTTTCATATGTAAGTGCACCCATTAGATTGGAATGTGCCAGTACCAGTGACCGGCAGTTTGAGCTTTCTGCTCAAGCTGCATTCTGACTTTGAGAAAGTCAGAAGTGTTATGCATGCATACAACTAAAAAAATGCCAAAAAAAAGAGAACAAATTAAAGACTTAAAAAACAAAACTAATCTTCATAAATTAAATGTAAAGGCAATTTTCTTTTAAAAGTTTACAATGATGATGAGCTCTGTGTTACATTTTTCTTATCATTCCATATTTGTACGACACAATATCTGATGAAAAACAGACCATGTTTAGTTTACTGTGAGAATGTTCAGTTTTTTAAAAAGTGGCGCAGAAGCTTCTGTTGATTAGGGAGAAGGACAGAAATACCAAAGTGCTTTACAGTAAAAAAGAGTGAACCCCAGGACGCCAGGGGAACACCACGGTTAATTTTAATTTTTAAGACATGGAACAGTAGTAGTAAGAGGTCGACACAGTTTATGTTTGCATTGTTGGTGAAAATTATTACTTACAGATTGTCTGAACATACTTGGCACTGTCACAACATCTCCTTTCTACATTTGTCACATGTAAACAATAAACACAACGCTTAGTGGCATGGTTTTTCTTGCAGCAACACTTCACCTGGCACAATGCCCTTTCCCCTGTGTCAGCTGTGGTTGGTTGTTGCTGAAGGTTTTCTTGATTCACCTCCTGATTCCACCTGTTGTTTTTTGATTCTCACAGTATACAATATAAATATTCATCAGATGTGTGTGTTTATTTACAAAAACATGTTCTCACCTTTATGTTTACCATCAGCATTTAGAAATTTGTTCATATTAAATTCACAGATTCATTCATATAACACCAAACAGAATAGTCATCTTCACCTTCCTTTCTATAAAACTAAACATGGTCTGTTTTCCATCAGATATTGTCTCGAACAAATATGGAATGATAAAAGAAATGTAACAGAGAGCTCATCATCATTGCAAACTTTTAAAAGAAAACTGCCTTTACATTTAATTCATGACGCTTAGTTTTGTTTTTTAATTCTTAAATTTGTTCAATTTTTTGTTCATTTTTATTTGCATGCGTGCATAACACTTCTGACTTTCTCAAAGTCAGAATGCAAGATTGAGCAGAAAGCTCAAACTGCCGGTCACTGGTACTGGCACATTCCAATCTAATGGCTGCACTTACATATGAAACATGAGAACAGGTACATAAGAAAAGGTGGCCTAATGAGTTGTAAATTACCCCAGCAGTGCCATTTGGCACCCTCCAGTCAGAGGTGGGAGAAAAGGCTGACTTTGCAAGTGTTAAATTTGTCTCATTAATACCAGCAAATACACAGAGGGTGATCTACAAACATTCCTTGATTTGCATAACTTCTGCTTTTGTCAAAAGCATGCAAAGCCTCCTGCAGACACTGTTAAAACGTAAATAGGGGCCTATTGTTTTATTGATTGACTGATTAATAGAGGAGCTTCATTGAACATGCTTTCTTACATGTCTTACATGTATGTAAGACAACAGGATCTTTATAATTACTTAATCAACTGCAAATTATAAATAACACAAGGCACGTACGGCCGAAGGTATTTTAGCATTGTGTTATATTTTTATCTTATCTTTGATTTTTAAATGGACCACAATGGGAACTTTCTTGTCATCCCTGTATCTTTAATGTATTTACAGTTATATTTTTATTTTTTCTCTCAAAAAATTCTTGAAAGGGTAGTTGTAAAACAGCTAACTGATCATCTGCAGAGGAATGGTCTATTTGAAGAGTTTCAGTCAGTGTTTAGAATTCATCATAGTACAGAAACAGCATTAGTTAAGGTTACAAATGATCTTCTTATGGCCTCAGACAGTGGACTCATCTCTGTGCTTGTTCTGTTAGACCTCATTGCTGCTTTTGATACTGTTGACCATAAAATTTTATTACAGAGATTAGAGCATGTCATAGGTATTAAAGGTGGTTTGAATCATATTTATCTAATAGATTACAATTTGTTCATGTAAATGGGGAATCTTCTTCACAGACTAAGGTTAATTATGGAGTTCCACAAGGTTCTGTGCTAGGACCAATTTTATTCACTTTATACATGCTTCCCTTAGGCAGTATTATTAGACGGCATTGCTTAAGTTTTCATTGTTACGCAGATGATACCCAGCTTTATCTATCCATGAAGCCAGAGGACACACACCAATTAGCTAAACTGCAGGATTGTCTTACAGACACAAAGACATGGATGACCTCTAATTTCCTGCTTTTAAACTCAGATAAAACTGAAGTTATTGTACTTGGCCCCACAAATCTTAGAAACATGGTGTCTAACCAGATCCTTACTCTGGATGGCATTACCCTGACCTCTAGTAATACTGTGAGAAATCTTGGAGTCATTTTTGATCAGGATATGTCATTCAATGCACATATTAAACAAATATGTAGGACTGCTTTTTTGCATTTGCGCAATATCTCTAAAATTAGAAAGGTCTTGTCTCAGAGTGATGCTGAAAAACTAATTCATGCATTTATTTCCTCTAGGCTGGACTATTGTAATTCATTATTATCAGGTTGTCCTAAAAGTTCCCTGAAAAGCCTTCAGTTAATTCAAAATGCTGCAGCTAGAGTACTAACGGGGACTAGAAGGAGAGAGCATATCTCACCCATATTGGCCTCTCTTCACTGGCTTCCTGTTAATTCTAGAATAGAATTTAAAATTCTTCTTCTTACTTATAAGGTTTTGAATAATCAGGTCCCATCTTATCTTAGGGACCTCATAGTACCATATCACCCCAATAGAGCGCTTCGCTCTCAGACTGCAGGCTTACTTGTAGTTCCTAGGGTTTGTAAGAGTAGAATGGGAGGCAGAGCCTTCAGCTTTCAGGCTCCTCTCCTGTGGAACCAGCTCCCACTTGAGATCAGGGAGACAGACACCCTCTCTACTTTTAAGATTAGGCTTAAAACTTTCCTTTTTGCTAAAGCTTATAGTTAGGGCTGGATCAGGTGACCCTGAACCATCCCTTAATTATGCTGCTATAGACTTAAACTGCTGGGGGGTTCCCATGATGCACTGAATGTTTCTTTCTCTTTTTGCTCTGTATGCACCACTCTGCATTTAATCATTAGTGATTGATCTCTGCTCCCCTCCACAGCATGTCTTTTTCCTGGTTCTCTCCCTCAGCCCCAACCAGTCCCAGCAGAAGACTGCCCCTCCCTGAGCCTGGTTCTGCTGGAGGTTTCTTCATGTTAAAAGGGAGTTTTTCCTTCCCACTGTTGCCAAGTGCTTGCTCACAGGGGGTCGTTTTGACCGTTGGGGTTTTTCCGTAATTATTGTATGGCCTTGCCTTACAATATAAAGCGCCTTGGGGCAACTGTTTGTTGTGATTTGGCGCTATATAAATAAAATTGAATTGAATTGAATATTATGTACTTACATTGAACGTATTAAATAAAATCATGCACGCACACAAGTGATTTGCCACCCCCTGTTGGACTGACATCCTTGACCCAAAATACATAAGCATACCAAACAGCAAATGTCAACTGTCCTCAGTTTGTCCATTTCCGAAGTTATACATACACATACATGCATGCACGTATGGAGAGATTTTTATCTTTTGCGTATTCTGCTGCAAGCAGGTGCTTCTATTTTTAGACACAACATAGACGGTGGCAGAAGAAATCAAATTCATCACACATTTTAGTCAGGGTACTGGCAACATAATACGTAACTGACTCATGGTAATAACAACATGACACTTAATTAAACTGAACTAAACCAACTGAACTAAAAAACACAAAATCAAAAACACTAGTAACACTGTTAAACTAACGTAAACCACAATAACACCATTTAAAACCCCAACACTCGAACTCCCATGGTGCATTGCAGCTCTACGTCCATTGTTTACTGGTTAGCTAAAATCGCTAATTTCTCAAAAATGTTAGCACTCCCCAGTTTTTTCATGATTGTAGCAATACACATGGCTCAGCTTTGCCTTGTTGAATGGAACATTCCATCTTTAACCTCATGAAATATTTGTCCCATTGAAAGAATGAAAAAACATTCATTATTTGTTTTATATAACAGCTAAAATAGATCCTTGTCATTTGATATTTTATTCATTTATAAACAACAGAAAAGGGACTTACATTTTGGTGTGCATCACTGGTGCTATGACATCAACAGTCCAACACAAACTTTAAAAAAAGTGTCCAAAATTGTTCTCAGTCAACTTGCAAGAACGGTTCCGATAGTTCAAAAATAATTCTGATACCGTGCACTGACTTCGTATACTTCCTCAGTCCAGTGAAAAATTGCCTCAGAAAATTGTCCAGATTTTCATCTTGGCTGCATCCTCTACATCAACAGCTTTTCATGCCTCCAGACGGCTTATGGCGTAGTGGATTTGTTTTTTTGTGTTCGAAGAATTAGCACCATCGTTCATCAGCAAAACAAACCCCGCCATGTTTAGCTAAATGCCAACAGCTAAATGCATTCACACGGGAAACCCCAAACTAACCTGCAAAATCATGTCTGAAGTAAGGTCACAAAAGACAGAGTGAGGAATAAAAGTCATATCAAAGACAAATGATATGGAAAGATTGAGCAGCGATGCAACAGCAGCCTTCAGTTACTGTGTGTGTGTGTGTGTGCGTGTGTGTCACATGTGTATGAAGTGATGCTTGCAGTGTGTTTCAGTGTTACAGTATTTATTCTTGTTTTTAAGTATGCCACGCTATGCTTGGCTCACATGCCCTCTGGACAAGGTGTCATTACTACAAACAGCAGTGTGGTTAAGAAAGTGGGGATTGCCACATGGGCACACAGATTGGATCTGGTCACTTGCTATATATAATGTGTACAATCAGTGGGATAACCAGTGGGATAACATTTGAATATGATTTGAACTGGCAGTTTGAACAAAGCCTAGATGTCTCCATGACAAGTTGCATGTATTGTTAGCATGAAGTCTAGAACACCAAAACAATGACTCAACAAACTACACTGAGCTGTAGTTTACAAGCAATCTTTTCACTTGTGCTGTTGAAGTTTGGAGTGGTGTTACCCAGTGATCTCTGTGGTTAACTGCCCTGTTTTACTTACAGAACAAGGGCTGTAATAGCACTACGGTGTGAGTTAACTGAAGGACTTGCTGACAAATCAAGTGCATCAGGGATAGGAGAAGAAGATGGAACAGAGCAGAAAGGAGAGAATTTTATTGCAGCAGCTTTTAATGCAAACCCCAAGTGACTGCACCAGCCAAGAAGTCCAACCAGGAACTGTAAGAGTTGATGAGGGTGTCCGGCTGAATGATATACACTAGTGGCCACTGGCGAGAGCTGTCCATTAGTTACAGGGGTTCCTGTAATGTCCAGCTCCAGTACATTATTTCCAAATGCATCAGTCAGCGTCATGCAGCACAGATAAATTCTAATGCTTAAGATCTGTAATGCATACTCTCACCACTGCTATATTACGCCGCAGGTTAGGAGGGCAGGAAAAAAGAAGGGGAGAAATGTAATTTATTTTTCACTGCAGCCAGTAGTCTTCCCATTAGTTTCAAACGTGAAATAAGTTATGGACTTTCACAAGCGCCTTTAGCCAGCAGAGCACACTGCACACAAGTCGGCAGGCTGACGAGGTGGAGCTGAAGAATGAAAAGCTGGAGGGTTGCATGTGTGGTTCTGATGACCCAAGTCCCATGCTGTAGAGTGACGTGAAAGCAAGCCTTTGTCATGCAGGACGAAATTTCATGACACAATTGACAGTATATGACATAGAACCTCCTGTCCTCTACATTATATTTAGGACAGTGTCAATATGTAGCTAATTAAATCATTTGAGATCAATGGATGTTTGTAAGCAGTTATCACCTAAACATAACTAGAAGTCCCCCTTACTCTGGATGGCATACTTTGAAAGCCCCTTGTGCATGCCTTGTGTGTCAAAAAAGCAAAAAAATAAAACAAAAATGGCCAGGATTCTCAAGGGACTTAGAAGGGGCGGAAAACATGTTTCTGTGTAAATGCTCCAGCATCCTTTGGGTTTTTTTTACTTTCTAAAATGCAATTTCGGGTCAATATTTGATGTTCTATGAGCAACCTATACATACACTGAGCTTTCTCTGTGTGACCATCGGTGACTTCCAGCTATCTTGGCAATCCTTCTACTTCCTCTGTGCTTCATCTCTGCATGCTCTCTGCTTCCTCTGTGCCATTGGTGCTGGCAGCCATACACTTTTTTACAGCTTTTTTTCATGAAAATCATTCAGTATTACAACAATAAAAATAGTTTGTGTGAAAGCTACATTTAATGTCTTGATAGAAACGTGCATTGCACAAAAGATACCTTCTTTTTTGCTTGGGTGGGCAAAAAAAGAGACAAGCTTTCCATCGTGGAGCGTTCTCAGCATTGATTCAAGAGTGCTATGATGTCATGATAAACAATTCTGACGCTTAACATTCCATTCGTTTGTGGAAAACATTCAAGCGTGCTGCTCCAGTGAGTTGTCATGAAAAGAAAACACCAACTGAATATTTTCATTGATTTAGCAGTAGCAGTAGGTGCACTGTAAGCAGTGATGCTGACAGCAGTGAGGGATCATAGAGCAGTTCTCAGGCACTCATCTCCATGGAGGTCACTCACATCTGATCACATCTCAGCTCTTAAAAAAAATCCCTATGTGTCAGATCATTTTTGGAGGGAAATCGCATTAAAATGAATTAGAAATCAAACCACAGCTGTTTGCATTGCCATCATCCAGACCATTCTGTGGCATCTTCCCACATTTGTGGCCTCACAAGGGACTGCATTCCTGTGTGTTTGGGGGTGGGGGGTGGGGGCATAAGCAGGTATAGAAAATGGATGGGGGGATGAATGTATGAATGAACTATATGTCAACAGATTATTTTAAGTTACACAATTTTAAACATGTCTATTTCAGGAACACAACAGACTAGGTCCTTGGATTAGTTTTGTGCTCTTGCTAATAAAGAGGTCATTTTTAACTCCAGAAAGATTTGAAATTCTTGAGCAGATGAAAAAGATTCTTAACGTTTGGTTTCATTATTGTCCCTGTGATGGCAGAAAAAGACATGAGTTTGTTTTGTGCAAAACCATAAATACAAGTGGAAATTCACACGTCACGCAGCTGGTCTGCTCTGTGTAAGCCTGATCCCATCAGATCTCAGAAGCTAAGCAGTGCAGGATCTGGTTAGTACTTGAATGGAAGACCTCTTCGGAACACCGTTGGCTGTGTTTCTCCAGGTAAAACTGGAGTTGCGTCAGGAAGGGCATCCGGTGTAAAACTTGTGCCAAATACCAATGCGGATCTGGCTGTATCTGTTGTGGTGACCCCCGAACAAAAATGGGAGCAGGTGAATGAACAACATCAAGTAGAAATTCACACCATTTTCCACATATTGAAAGGAATCAGGATCCCTGTCTCTGCATGGATGGCAACCACCTAGGCAGAAAATCAGATCAGCCAAGTGAAAAGTGGGCGTACCCTTGGCCTTGTCCTGTTGCTGTGGTGCTCAACACTGAAGCATCTGTGTTCTGCCTCATGCACATACAAGTGCGCCACCTGACCAAAATATTGTAGCTGATGTTCCTTCACAGTGCAAGTAATCTGCTTCATGTGAATCTCCCAAAGTAGTTGATCATTCGATACAAAGTATTTCCAACAGTACCAAGCCACTATTTAGCATCCAGAGCTCACAACCATATAGTAAGAGATAGAATCAAGGCCCAAGACATGGACCTTTGTTCTTATGCCAAGGTACCAACATATTTGGGGACCTCATGATTCGCAAATCCCTCTATTCATTGCAAAATACCAAGCCAAGTAAAACCCATGTCTGTGCTGTTGTCTCTGGGACATCCTGAGAATTCATGGAATCCCCAAGAAGTTAATGGACATCAAAAGCGGCCTCTGCACAGATACTGAGAGTGCTGGACGGAGCCAAGGCAGAGAGTTTTTCTTAGTTAAAACTGGTATTCATCGGACACGTGTTCTTCTTCTGAGACTGTCCAATGCTTCTATTGACTGGGTTTTTCTATTGACAGCACTGGGTGCTGTGATCTTTGCGAAATCAATAGATATGCTGATTGCAGCACTTGAGAAGCTGAGTAAGGACTACTTCCAAGGTGCTGGGTCCACCTCCGGGCTGCTCCTGTTTAAAGCACTTAAAATACAAAAGGTGGCACTTATTCAAATGACCCTAGAGTTAAAAATGGGTGACCATGAGAAAAAAGTCCTTTCCATTCAAATCCTTTTTTAATGTTCTGTATCCTCACATCAGCATGCCCAGGGCATCCCACATGAAACTCTTCCTGCAAAGTGGTGGGCAGATATGCAGGTTTCTCAGAAGTCCCACCCCTCCATATATTTGAATAAATGTCTGATTTCATCATAAATAACTCACCCCATTTAGTGCCAGACTGTGCCAGATCCATTCTGCCTTTTGCACAACTTTTGTACTGCAAGCTCTAATATTGACATCATTGTCAACATAACTACTACTGATTCGAAAAAAATAATTAAATAAATAAATTGTGTGCAGGTGTAAAATGAAATTACAAAAAAATATATTTATTGTGCAACTTTTATTTAAAAAAGGGGCAGGTGGATGCTCAAGGGCAGGGGGTTCCAATGAGCAGATATAGTATGTGTGTAGGAGGTGTTTAAGCCCCGGTCACACGGCACTAACAAAGACACTGAAGCCAAAACTAAACAAGAAATCTGGACTTACATTGACCCTCGGAGGCATTGTTTAACCATCGTCCAGCTTTGTTTGTGTAGCTGGCACTTCATCAGAATTTTCAAACTGTTGAAAATGTGAACGAATCTCGATGACAGCTTCAATCCATTTTGCTTTCTGTGGTGACGGTTCCTCATCGTTAGCGTAGTTCCCGTACCGTCAGCATTCTATTTGATTGTCGTCCAACGTCATCCAACCTCACTGACGACATCTGAACAGATCAATAATTAAAGCTCAGATGAGCAGAACGTGACTCGTCCATGTGTGGGACAAAAAGCAACATTGTCATACAGAAACAATAGCGGCAAGAACGTTGTATCAACTACTGTAATTATTTATGCACGTTCACATGCTGTCTATGGCTCGAACGTTCAGAGCATCCGGCATAAAACTTGTGCCAAATACCAATGTGGACCTGGCTGTATCTGCCAGATCCAAATTGTCAAGACAACTCTCGTGCCTGCAGGTGCTGTGAAGAGCACAGGCTGGCTGCAGACTTGATCACAGGCTGGCACTCAGTCTGATACCTGCTGTCAAGTCACGTCATCATGAATGTTTCATTTTGATTTGGTTTAGAGCATCAAGGTCGCCGTTCGCTTCGTTTTTCTTTTGTTAGTTTCGGTTTTGTTTTGTTCTTTTATGCGTTCTGGACTCCCAGGCTTTTCGGTGATGGGAGAAGTGCCGGCATATTTGTCCACTTTTTCTCGTCAATATGTGACTTTGGGATTTTTTTTCCCTTCGTTCCGTGATCGCCATATGCCGTGTGACCGGGCCTTTAAGAATGTCTGTGTTATGCTCATGACTTGGCCTGACCATTTGAATACTTGTTGAATCCTTCAAAAATGGAAATATTCCTATGACAGAATGAACACACATAAATGGAATTTTCAGAAACAGAGACTACAACGTCACACCTATCTTTGCTTTCATGAGTGTGAGCTGCTTTTTAAATTAGTAACTGAAACTGTAATGGAGAGAACACATTGTACACCAGATATGAAAACCATATTGCACTGGGTCCAATCATTTCAATCCCATTTTTGTCACACGGTGCTTCTTGTGTTTCTTCCTATGGCTAAAGCTCAACACGCCAGATTATTCTACTCCATCCTGCCCCGTCTTTCACCTCTTCTTCAGTCAGTGCTGCCACCAGCATGCAGCATCCTCCTTCACTTCAGCCAGACACTTTCTCTTTGGGCTGATGTTGCACAGGGTTTCTGCTGCTGGAACAAAAACAGGGGCCAGAAACTGGTGTCTATTTTTGTAAACTGTCAATCAACAGTGAGAGGATACCAACTAAAACATTTCCTTTTTAACAGTCAAGGCACGGACTTTCTCATTGATTTGTTGAAATTGACAAAAAGAAACAAACACTCATGATTAATGAACTAACAAAGTGAACTTTGTGAATGAATGAACTCTCTGTGATTTATGGCCAGATCCAGCTGTGAGTCATGAATGTTGGAATCAGTGTGACAAAAAACACATCTGAACTAGAAGGCTGTGCCACTTCCATTTGAAGGAACATTAAAAAGGGTACATGGCTGTTTATATCGAATAAATTTCAATATCTATCTACTACATATCTATATTATAATAGTCAAGTGGCCTCTGTGTGTGTGCGTGTGTATAGCTGCGATCATGCAGAAACCGGGAAGAGCTGACATTTGCCGATTGGTATGCTTATGTATTTTGGGTCAAGGATGAATGCTGTGAAAATTGAAAGTTGATAGAACAAATATTTTTGTAGAAATTGGCAATTTTAGCTAACCAGCAAACAAGGAACGTTGTACTGCAATGCATCATGGTAGTTTGAGGTTTTAAATGTTGTTATTGTGGTTCATGTTAGTTAGTAACAGTGTTAGTAACAGTGTTGTTAGTGTTACTGATTTATTCTGTTTTTGCAGTGTCATTGGTTTAGTCAGTTCATTTACTCAGACTCACTTTTACTATCACTCGACACTTACAGGCAGAACAAAATGCAGTTTCTCCGGGTCTTGGTGTAGTTAACTGGGACATTTTTTTTATTTATTTTTTTTAGTTAGTTAGTTTAGTTTTGTTGCTGGCACCATACAGTAGCTTGCAAAAAGTATTCAGCCCCTTGGTATTTCACACATTGTAATTTGTTTATGCCATTTCAAATACAAAAAGTACATCAGGCTTCTCAATTTCTAAAATGATCTTTCTTAGACTTAAACTGACACTAAATCTCTATACATAAATTAATTAAAAATATAAAAGCCAGAATGGTGGGTTGTATAAGTAATCTGCCCCTTTGGTATAATACCTGTAAATAATCAGTTTAATGACATTTTCTTCACACAAGTCGGGGTGTTGTGTGGGCCGTTGAAGAGGAGGTCATCTTTTCACAGCGTCCCGTCATGTACGCGTCAGACGCTAGCCGGGTGGCTTACGTAATAAATCTGCTTCGAGGAGAGGCATGCGCCTGGGCTACGGCGCTCTGGGAGCAGAATTCACGGCTCCTAACGACATATACTGGGTTTGTGAGGGAGTTCAGACAGGTGTTCGACCACCCTCATAGAGGCGAGACCGCTTCAAGCGTGCTGCTATCGATAAGACAGGGGCATCGGAGCGCAGCGAAGTATGCAGTTGACTTCCGCATCGCGGCAGCGCGAGCCGGCTGAAATGCTGTTGCGCTCCACGCCGCCTTTGTAAACGGACTGTCTCTGGTCCTTAAGGAGCACCTGGTGGCGAAGGACGAGCTGCGGGATTTAGACGGGCTTATCGACCTAGTTATACGGTTAGACAACCGATTAACAGAACACCGACGGGAGCGAGACGAAGGGCGTGGTCAGGTACAAGCCGTCCCTCTTCCTCCCGGGTCCGAAAGGGAGCCGTCTTCCCCACGCTCCACAGCCAGGGTACTCCACGTGATGACAGCTCCCCCTGCTGACGCTGCTATGGAAACGAGCAGGGCCAAAAGGCGATCAGATCAGAGACAAAGGAGGCTGGTCCGTGGGGAGTGTTTTCACTGCAGCTCAACCGAGCACACGCAGAAAAACTGCCCCAAACGGTCAAAACAGCAGTACTCGTCCTTAGAGACTGGGCTAAGGGTGGGTCATAATACCCACGCGGGGAAGCCCGTAAATCTGCATGCATCCCAGTCACGATCCTGAGTGGGGATCTGACCCTTCATGCCCCAGCACTGGTAGACACGGGGTCGGAAGGGAATCTGCTGGACAGCAGATGGGCAAGGGAAGTCGGGCTCCCTCTAGTGGCTCTACCTTCACCTATGAAGGTACGGCCACTAGATGGCACCCTTCTTCCATTAATCACACACCAGACACAACCAGTGACATTGGTGGTGTCTGGTAATCGCAGGGAGGAGATCGTGTTCTATGTAACACCTTCCACCTCCCGGGTGATTTTGGGTTATCCTTGGATGATAAAACACGATTGGCCGTCTGGGGTTGTGGCTCAGTGGAGCGAAACCTGCCACCGGGAGTGTCCCAGATCCTCGGTTCCGCCTGGTGTGACAGCTAGTGAGGAGGTTAAAATCCAGAACTCCACCTCCCCGATGGGTGCTGGTTTCTTTTTTGTGGGCAAGAAAGACGGCGGACTCTGTCCATGCATTGATTGCAGGGGGCTGAACGAGATCACTGTTCGCAACCAATACCCCCTGCCCCTGTTAGATTCAGTGTTCACGCCCTTGCATGGAGCCCAAATATTCACGAAACTGGATCTTAGGAATGCGTACCACCTGGTTCGGATCCGGAAGGGAGACGAATGGAAGAACATGTTAACACCCCGTTAGGTCACTTTGAGTACCTGGTCATGCCGTTCGGCCTCACTAACGCCCCCGCGACGTTCCAAGCTTTGGTAAATGACGTCTTGCGGGACTTCCTGCATCGGTTTGTCTTCGTATATCTGGACGATATACTCATCTTTTCCCCGGATCCTGAGACCCATGTTACGCATGGTACGTCAGGTCCTGCAGCGGTTGTTGGAGAACCGGCTGTTTGTGAAGGGCAAGAAGTGCGAGTTTCCACCGCACTTCTTTGTCCTTCCTGGGATTTATCATCTCCTCCAACTCCGTCGCCCCTGATCCGGCCAAGGTAGTGGCGGTGAGAGAGATTGGCCCCAACCTACAAACCGTAGGAAACTACAGCAGTTCCTCGGTTTTGCTAATTTTTACTGGAGGTTCATCAAGGGCTATAGTCAGGTAGTTAGCCCCCTGACAGCCCTGACCTCCACTAAAGTCCCCTTCACCTGGTCGGATTGGTGCGAAGCCGCGTTTAGGGAATTGAAATGTCGGTTCTCGACTGCACCAGTTCTGGTGCAGCCCGATCCTACTCGCCAATTTATTGTTGAAGTGGATGCCTCTGACTCAGGGATAGGAGCCGTGCTATCCCAGAGCGGGGAGTCCAATAAGGTTCTCCATCCTTGTGCCTATTTTTCCCTCAGGTTGACCCCGGCAGAAAGGAACTATGACGTCGGCAACCGGGAACTTCTTGCGGTGAAGGAGGCTCTGGAGGAGTGGAAACACCTGTTGGAGGGAGCTTCGATGCCATTCACGGGTTTTCACAGACCATCGGAACCTGGAGTACATTCGGACCGCCAAGCGTCTGAACCCCAGGCAAGCCCGCTGGCCACTGTTCTTCGGGCGTTTTGACTTTCGGATCACATACCGCCCCGGACGAAGAACCAACGGTCTGACGCCCTGTCCCGGGTGCACGAAGAGGAGGTCAGGACCGAGCTGTTCAGACCCGACGGAAACCATCATTCCCGAGTCCACTGTCGTGGCCGCCCTCACCTGGGACGTGGAGAAGACCGTCCGGGAGGCCCTGACACGGAACCCGGACCCGGGAACTGGCCCGAAAAAACAAAATGTACATCCCACCAGAAGCCAGGGCTGCAGTGCTGGACTTCTGCCATGGTTCCAAATTCTCCTGCCACCCAGGGGTACGAAGAACCGTGGCAGTCATTCGGCAGTGCTCTCGTGGGGGTCTTTGGAAACCGACGTCCGGGAGTACGTCCAGGCCTGCACCACCTGTGCCAGGGGCAAAGCAGATCATCATAAGACCCAAGGCCTCCTCCAGCCTCTGCCCGTGCCTCATCGCCCCTGGTCTCACATCGGCCTGGACTTCGTCACGGGCCTCCCACCGTCCCAGGCAAGACTGTCATCCTCACGATAGTGGACCGGTTTTCCAAGGTGGCCCACTTCGTGGCCCTCCCGAAGCTCCTGACGGCCCAGGAGACTGCAGACCCCCTGGTCCACCACGTCATGCGTCTGCATGGGATTCCATCGGACATTGTCTCGGATCGTGGCCCTCAGTTCTCCTCCCAGGTCTGGAGGAGTTTCTGCAGGGAATTGGGGGCCAACGTAAGCCTCTCGTCCGGGTACCACCCCCAGACGAACGGGCAGGCAGAGCGGACGAATCAGGATTTGGAGCAGGCCCTCCACTGCGTGACCTCCGCGCACCCGTCGGCCTGGAGTGACCATCTGGCCTGGATCGAGTACGCTCATAATAGCCAAGTATCTTCTGCCACTGGCCTCTCCCCTTTCGAGGTATGTTTGGGGTACCAGCCCCCATTGTTCCCGCTAGTGGAGGGAGAGGTCGGGGTGCCCTCAGTCCAGGCCCATCTGAGGAGGTGCCATCGGGTGTGGCGTACCGCCCGCTCTGCCCTGCTCAAAGCCCGGACGAGGGCTAAGGCCCATGCGGACCGCTGGCGTGCCCCGGCCCCTACGTATCAGCCCGGGCAGGCGGTTTGGCTATCTACGAAAGACATACCTCTACAAATGGAATCCCAGAAACTAAAGGACAGATTTATGGGACCCTTCACCATCGTGAAGGTCCTCAGTCCAGCCGCAGTGAAGCTGAAGCTGCCAGCTTCACTGTGGATACATCCGGTATTCCACGTCTCCAGACTCAAACCCTGCCACACCTCTCCCCTCTGTGCCCCTGGACCGGCGCCGCCGCCTGCCCGGATCATCGACGGGGAGCCGGCTCGGACTGTGCGCCGGCTCCTGGACGTTCGTCGCAAGGGCCGGGGATTCCAGTATTTGGTGGACTGGGAGGGGTACGGACCCGAAGAACGCTCCTGGGTGAAGAGGAGCTTCATCCTGGACCCGGCCCTCCTGGACGATTTCTACGCCCGGCACCCGGACAAGCCTGGTCGGGCGCCAGGAGGCGCCCGTTGAGGGGGGGGGGGTCCTGTTGTGTGGGCCGCTGAAGAGGAGGTACTGCTGGCCCACCACCACCAGATGGCGCCCTGCTTGAAGTGCGGGCTTCAAGCATGAGAGGGCGTCATAGCAACCGGGAGTGACAGCTGTCACTCATCATCAGCACCAGCTGTCACTCATCCACATCACCACCACCATAAAGGCCGGACTGCAACTCCATCTCCCCGCCGAGAAATCAGCCATCAGAAGAGGTAATTTCTCTGCAGTGAGAGTATAGTCAGAACGTTTTGCAGCCGTTTTCCTGTGGCGTTTCCTTATCTGTGATATTGGCGTAAAGTGTGATCAGCGACGGCTTCGCTTCACACTCCAACCAGATAATTGGTTAGACAGGAGCTGCATGAGTGTGTGATTGGAGGTGGAGGTGCTCCCTCCCAGAAGAATACAGACTGTGGGATTACTGAGTGTGCGAACTCACACTCATCAACACTGTTTCTGTTCTCTGCCAGCAGTACCAGGTCTGACAGCTGGAGATGGTGACCACCTGGGGACACAGGACCTTGGCGGCTCCGGTGTTCTTCAGATCCGTTGGCAAGTGAGGGCCGTGTGGGATCCGGCTCGGCTCAAGACGGATGTCTCCTATCCTCAAGCCTGCCCACACATCACTCAAATCTGTAATTCGGTGGTACCTAAACTGTGATTGTCTGTATTTTGTTGTGCACTACAACATTAAATTGTTACTGTTTGGCTTATCCATTGCCCGTTCATTTAACGCCCCCTGTTGTGGGTCCGTGTCCTACACCTTCACAACACAGGATGGATATATGAATATTTTCCAAGTCACTGAATATGTCTTGAACTTTATTTACCTCAATTATGAAGAAATACAAACAATATGGCACTCTATGTTAAATCTGTGTGGAGTAGATAGTTCTCAAAAACTGAGTGACTGTGCAAGAAGGAGAAGTGTGAGGAAAGCCATCAAGACATCCAGACAACCCAGAAGAAGTTACAGGCTTCTGTGACTGGAGAAATTATGCATAATGCATATTTTGAATTTTATATCCCCAATTATACAGCTTCATGATGAAGTGGTATAGAGGAGCATTTTTATTAAAAAGAAGACCTGAAAGTTCAGCTACAATTTGCCAGGAGGTACATCTGAGATGCAAGCCTTGATTTAACGTTTTGGTGTAAGAAAACCCTGTAATAATTAATTTATGGTACGTAGAACACTAGTTCTGCCATATATATATATATATATATATATATATATATATATATATATATATATATATATATATATATATATATATAAGGTCTGTTAGAAAAGTATCGGACCTTTTTATTTTTTGCAATAACCTTATGGATTTGAATCACGTGTGATTGCATCAGCCAAGCTTGAACCTTCGTGCGCATGCGTGAGTTTTTTCATGCCTGTCGGTTGCGTCGTTCGCCTGTGAGCACGCTTTGAGTGAGCACTGGTCCTCCCCCCTCGTTGGATTTTCATTGTGAGGAAAATGTCTGAACGGCTGGAGCAGCGCTGCATGAAATTTTTCCAGAAACTGTGAGAGACAGCCAGGTTGGAAACCATTCGGAAAATTCAGATGGCTTTCAGGGACGATTTTATGCTATGTCCACCTCTCTTGCCATTTTCTCTGGTTGTCAGACGACGTCCCGGATCAACACAGCCTTCACTTTGGAAATGATCTGGTCGTTTCAGCCTGTTGATGGCCGCTCGAAGCGCAGTGCGCCCTCAGTGCTGTGGGCTGTCTTTAATCCGGTTGTAATGCTCCTTAATCTGTGTGATGGCCCATAAGATCTTCACCGAAAGCCATCTGAATTTTCCGAATGGTTTCCACCTGGCTGTCCTCTCACAGTTTCTGAAAAATGCTGCTTTTAAGAAGAAACCGCCTCTGTCCTCTGTAGACAAAGGAGAACTGGTTTCCCCCCCCCCCCCCCAAAAAAAAAAAATCATTTCTCTTAACCCCATACTGATACGTGGGGAATTTCACCCAAGTCATCCAGAGGCATACATTTTTAACTTATGGTTCAACCTTTTAACCAAACTAATGTCGGACAAGTTATTTAAATTAATGTCATGTCTGAAGTTTTTATAAGTGAAAATGCGCTAATTTTAAGGTTTTAGTGAGGATATATGCTATGCCCAGCACTGCATTATGAGTAGGATAGGTAATCTCAGTACGTTCACGACATGAGAAATGCATTTGAAACACTCTGATCAGGCTCTACGGACAACAGCATTAAACTCTAGTGCCTAAAACTCTAGTGAATATATTCTCTGCGTTTATAGTAGACATTATTGTGTCTGCGTTTATTAAATTCCACTCATCTTAAATGTAGCAGACATGGATTATCTGGAATTTTGTTTTGGCAAGTTTTCAAGGTCTCTACTGCCATCTACTGGCCAGTATAGTATTCATTCATCCTATTGACGTATCCCATAATCCCTTGCATGCCAGAGAGTCGCTGCAGTCAACAACATGTAGAGAATCAACATGATGACAGTTGTAAATTAATATTATACTACAAAAATGTATTTTTTATGCTTTTCATCACGTTAATAAGAGACTGCATGCATGATACCCTGAAACTTGCTAAAACAATTATAACAAATAATCCATGTCTGTTACAGTTAATCTGCACGGAATTTAATAAACGCAAACCGAATTTCAGACATATTATATATATTAGTCTCTAGCAAAGAGGACAAACAGTGTTCTAAAGAACAATAATCAAGACATTAAAGAGCAAACTTCACTTTCCCCAGAACGACATGAACAGCTCCCATTGAAAATAACGGAGAGACAGCCTGTGATTCTCGCATGTTTACATAAAATAGACACAATAACAACGTCTATAAACCCAGAGAATATATTCACGAGAGTTTTAGGCACAATATAAAAATAGTTTTATGTTGCGATGTTAATGGTGTTGTCTGTGTGCAGCGGACGGTTAAAGTGCAGCGTGATCAGAGCGTCTCAATGCAGTTCTCAATGTTACTGAGATCTCGCAGTGCGGCGACCTCTCCAAGGTTTTGTGGGATTTGAAATGTCAATAGGGCTAATAGCCAACATTTATGGGTCAAGACAATATTGAGTGCACGTTTTACAATATAATAAAACGTGCGCACAACATCATAAGACGTGCGCACATTCTGTCCACATGCAAAACATTTTGCGATGACACTTCCAGGGCTCCGTAAAAATGCCTGTTTTTACAAAAAAAAAAAAGGAATATTTTACAAAAGCACATTTGCATCTGTAAACACCAACACACGACACATCACATTAACGTGTTGGTTTACATAATGAATGACTGAACCAATCAGTGTTTAGCAGAGGCACATTTTACCCAGAATCCTTTGTGATCTGTCTGTGTTTGTTACAAAACCTCAGAATTAGTGCATTATTCAACATTAAAAGATATGTTATTTTTTAACTTTGTACAAATGACAGAATTGACATTAATGGAGTTATTCTATCGGTATTAATGTTATTTATAAATCAAAAACATAAGTCAGTACTGCTTTATTTTCCAAGACCTCCGCCTGACGGAGCGTTGTGATTGGTAGAGAGCTGGGCTTTATGGCTGCTCTCAGGTTGCTTCTGTGCTGGAAGCCATGTAGTAAACAAGAGCTTCCAGCAGGGGGCGAATGTTCAAAGACAGAAGTGTGGGCTCATTGTTTGGGTTGTTGTCGCTTTTGATGCTACCAGAAGTGATCGTGGTGTTAAAACTCAAATTCAGTTTATTAGTAGTTGCAAATATACCAGAGACAATACTGGAATTTATTGGTTATCGGTTATCTGTAACTTCTGATACATTTTTGGGTGGTTTATCATTTTATCTTTATCAAAGATAACTTTTCAGTTATCTGATTATCTGTTATCTAAGTTAATTTTTTGGTTATTCTTGCCCACCACTGCTTGTATGTAGCATTTACAGTGCAAAGGCAGTTGGAGATTGCAGACTTTACCCAGGCTGATCACTATAGTGTTTTTGTTGTTGTTGTTGTTGTTGTTACAGTACATCCCATCAGGTATAAACTGAAAAATGTAATTGTTTGTTTTGAGATCCAAGGCTTACCTCTGCACAAAATTTCTTTGAAATCTGTCCCGAAGTATTTGTTATACTGTAAAGAGTTAAAACAGCAAACCAAACAAAAAACAGAACTTCTCCTGCAGAGGTAAAAAATTATTCATGGCATGAAAGACATTTGACATTTTCAAAATGAACAGTGCTAGCTTAAGAGATGGTGCCAACGTCTTGGAATATGCAAAGAAAATGAAAATGAAAAATGTAACAAGTAAACTTTTCTTTGCCACATTCTAACTCAAGCCTGGCTTTTTGCATCTTAAATTAGATAAGACAGCAATTCTGTTTATGTGCCATCTCACACCACATCATCCAACCAACCAAACAGATGGGACTTTTAAACAGATGAATTATGAAGAGGCTACAAGAAGTTTAATTACCCCATACCCCAATCTGAATAATGCAGAATTGTGCTTACAACAGTGTAAGTCAACACTGTGTGCAATACTTAACATAACTGCTGAACTCCTCTGGGCCCCCTCCCACCGGTGTGTATTTCAGGGTTATACTCATTACATCTCTGCCAACATGTTTACGCCTCCATTGACTGTGGCAGGTGCTGCATGATGAATGCAGCCATTCAGAAGAGGGACATGTGGCAGTGGACATGTTTACCCTCTGGCACTTGTCTCTGGTTCACCAGGCAGGAGAGGACAGGCAGTCTTGGAAACATCTGCTATAGTAAGTGTGCAGTGGATTGGACAGAGACACGTACACGTACCTGCCAAACAATAACTGCCACTATAAAGTTATTTAATGCTACTATATTCGCATATTTCTTTTCACGTTATCTGCTGTGCAACGGTAAACATGAACCATTGACAGGTAACACATACTGTATGTACCACTATGAGAATGGGCAGACAGAGAGAATGTGAAATGCAGATAATTTATGTTTCTGCCTTTCTGTGTCCTTCTAATTGATGCGTTTCTTTTTCAATCATCTGCTACCAAGTCATACTGGAGGTAATATCCTGATACTGATTCTTCAGAAAGCTTTCTTGCATACATTAAAGGACATATCGCATGTTATTTAACTTCCCGGATAGCTACACAACATCAAGGTATTCATGATTGTAAATCTATCCATGCACATGCAGTAATAACTAGTGGTCCCTGATATATTTTATTGCTAATTATTCCTCTCGCTCCGTGAGTTGGCAGATGCATTTCTGGAAACTGTCTTACTCAGCATTTCTCTTTATTTCTCGGTGTGTGACATACATTTTACGAAAACCAGAAATATCCTGGTGGCCGACAGACAGAGTGAAATGAACACTGCTACGTCCAATAACAAAGCTTCTGAGCTTTCATTTGAAAGCGATGGCTCGGATTTACAGAGGATGTGCATAGAGGAGATGACATATTTCACTGCAAAACTCTTAACCTTTTTCAGAGTCTGATGGATTTTGGAACCTAATGTGTGTTGCAGGATGGTATTTTACTGCCACAAGGAGATAATGGAATTTCTATCTAACATGGCAGAATTGTGAGAGAACTTTGTGAGGAAAAAATGGTGGAGCTGCCATGTGACATTATTCTCCATCCGAGGACACTGAGTGGACATGGTCATTGTTTTCCGGCTGGCAGTCATGTGCAATCCGTGCGTGAGGACCTATAGTGGACCTAGACATTGTTCTCCGCCTGGCGATTGTGCGCGATCTGTGTGGGAGGAATTCTTTGGTGGAGTTTACATATTTAATCTTGGAAATCATTATGCAAGTGGGTGAGTGCCCTATTCAGTTTTTTCCATCAATGAGAACACTTATAACCATGCACAAAGCTAAGTCTCTAGCAGAGACTGTTTTAATAGGCTGCGTTCATGGTGGATGCGCATGTGCACTAAGTCTTCTCACAGTGGAGAGCAGCTCCTGCTATAACTGTGACTGCATCAAATTAATAGTTATGACCTAAAAACTAATCATCATAGCACAATAAGTGTTATGATATTGTGTCACACTTATGTGTGACACTGACTGTGACACTGACTACTGTCGCCTGTGTGTCTAGGGGTTGGTAAGGTTAGACCTTATTGTATGAAGCTCTTTGAGGCAGCGTTGTTGTGATTTGGTGCTATATAAATGAAATAAATTGAATTGAATGTAAACTTTGCAATTAATCTGTGGCTCTGTTCTCAATGTTAGCAGCTATATTTCATTCAAGCACGCACTGGGACATTTTCCTCAAGCTATGTAAATGCTGTTGGAAATACTTGGAAAAACAAGAGCAATCAGAGATTTCTGACATCTGCCAATCTAGATCTGGATCACCTCCAAAATTCGATGGAGTCTTCATGCCCTAATATCTATCTGTGGTGCAAATTTGGTGAGAATCCATGAAGTAGTTTTGAAGTAATCCTTCAAAGCCTATAAAGGGAAATATTGATCCAGAATCCAGATCTGGATCCGGATCAACTCCAAAATTTAATGGGTTCTTCTATGGCATAATATCGATCTCTGGTGAGACTTTTGTAAAAATCTGTTCAGTAGTTTTGATGTAATCCTGCTAACAGACAGAAAATAAATAAACGTAGATGAATTTATTACGTCCTTGGTGGACGTAACGAGTACTCACGAATACTTTTTCGGCAGTCTCCGTAGCTGTTTGCTGAGAATGCCATATACTTTGTGACCAATCACGGAAGTGCATAAATTTATCCCAGTGTATCATCAGGTGGTCACTAACAGCCTAAATCTAAATTGTTATGATTTCAGTGGGACATGTCCTTCAAATGTTAAGAAAATGGAAGTGTCTGTGATCGCTGCCAGAAGGGACCTGTGTTGTGAAAGTGTTGGAACACGGACCCACAACAGGGGGCGCAATGAACGGACAATGGAGAAAGTAAATACAAGTTTTACTGTTGTGAAAATGCACAACCAATACAACAATTGACAATTTGGGTTTACACCGAATTCCACTGGGTGTGTGGGCAGGCTCGAAGGTAGGAGACGTCCGTCCAAGTCGAGCCGGAACCACCCAGATTTCCCCTGCCACCGAACCCTGGAAATACTGGAACCGCCAAGTCCCGAATTCCCAGGTGGCCACTGCCTCCGCTCGTCGGATCCGGTACTGCTGGCAAGAGAACAAACACACAGGTGTGGATGCGGCTGCACCCAGTACACAGAGAGGGAAGAAGCTGACTCCACCTCACGTCAATACTGCAGAAAGGTGAGTACTTCTCCAAGCAATTTAGCTCACAATAATCAGCTGTCCTGCAAAGGTTTAACAAATCTTTTAGCCAGTTAATCAGAATATTAATGCAGAGAACGTTACCTTTAACGTAAGGCGATATCTCGGCACTGAGGTGGAGACGCCGTCCTCCTGATATACCTCTGTGCTGAGTGGAACAGCTGAGTCTGGTGATGGGTGACAGCTGTCACCCAGGCTACTCCCATTAGGCGGCAGCGCCCTCTGGTGCCTGGAGCCCGCACTCCAGGCAGGGCGCCCTCTGGTGGTGGTGGGCCAGCAGTACCTCCTCTTCAGCGGCCCACACAACAACCTGTTTCTATGAGCAATTTGCCCTCAGGTGGTAAAGGATGATGTGCATGAACAAATAGTTGCTGGTTAGATTCTCATATCTACGTACATGTTGAAGTAGCCTTAATCAAATCACTGAACCTCAGATTGGGCCTGACCTTGTATGGCAGCTCCTCATATTGAAGTGAGTGCTTGATGCATCGATGCAAAGCACTTTGAACATCCATCCTCAGCTAGAAAGGCTCTATAGCAGTGCATCCATTTACATATTTGCAAGTCGACTGTAATACCTTTCACACAGCCATTGTACTCAGGAAATATCAATGCTATTCGTCCACAGACTGGAATGTATGTAAGAAGAGAAAATGTCAGAAAAGCTGTGATTATTGTTATCTCCTAACCAATGTGTTGTTAACAGATAGTCTCAGTTGACAATAGGGGAGTGGTATGAGTGTGCTATCATCGTGATAAACATATGACATTATTGGTGCCAGTGAAAGTCGATGGAAAAAAAATATTGTCAAAATAGAAAACAGGAATGTTAATATAATCTCTAATTCATTCTTCAATCTCACTGTACATTTGTATAAGTGACAATTAAAGGCATTCAATTCAATAATTAAAGTGGTTTTAAAAGAGAGTTTATGTGAATGTAATGAAGGCCATTAAACATCAAATTCATTGAAACTCCCACCTGATGGGAGTAGGCTCAAACCTACTCCCATCAGGTGGTAGTTTCAACACTGCTAGTTTGTTAATAGGTATTGGTTCATGTTATGTAAGTTCTTTAGGACTGTGATTGTGATGCCATGTAGAGTGTCCATGGGTGACACTGACTTCATACCAGCAGAGGGTCTTCACCCACCCACTGATGCAGATTGGCAGGTGTTGGAAGTACATCATATGTGCAACCCCAATTCCAATGAAGTTGGGATGTTGTGTAAAATGTAAATAAAAACAGAATACAATGATTTGCAAATCCTCTTCAACTTATATTCAATTGAATACACCACAAAGACAAGATATTTAATGTTCAAACTGAGAGACTTTTTTGTTTTTGTGCAAATACAGTGAGGAAAATAAATATATGAACACCCTGCGATTTTGCAAGTTCTCCCACTTAGAAATCATGGAGGGGTCTGAAATTTTAATCTTAGGTGCATGTCCACTGTGAGAGACATAATTAAAAAAAAAAAAAAAAAATCCGGAAATCACAATGTATGATTTTTTTTAATAATCTATTTGTATGTTACTGCTACAAATAAGTATTTCAACACCTGTGAAAATCAATGTTAAGATTTGGTACAGTAGTCTTTGTTTGCATTTACAGAGTTCAAACGTTTCCTGTAGTTTTCACCAGGTTTGCACACACTGCAGCAGGGATTTTGGCCCACTCCTCCATACAGATCCTCCATACTTCTCTAGATCTTTCAGGTTTGGAGTTTCAGCTCCCTCCAAAGATTTTCTATTGAGTTCAGGTCTGGAGACTGGCCAGGCCACTCCAACACCTTGAAATGCTTCTTACGGAGCCCCTCCTTAGTTGCCCTGGCTGTGTGTTTGGGGTCATTGTCATGCTGGAAGACCCAGCCATGACCCATCTTCAATGCTCTTATTGAGGGAAGGAGGTTGTTTGGCAAAATCTCGCAATACATGACCCCATCCATCCTCCCTTCAATACGGTGCAGTCGTCCTGTCCCCTCTGCAGAAGAGCATGCCCAGAGTATGATGTTTCCACCCCCATGCTTCACGGTTGGGATGGTTTTCTTGGGGTTGTTCTCATCCTCTAAACATGGTAAGTGGAGTTGATTCCAAAAAGCTCTATTCTGGTCTCATCTGACCACATGGCCTTCTCCCATGCCTCCTCTGGATCATCCAGATGGTCACTGGTGAACTTCAAACGGGCCTGGACATGTGCTGGCTTGAGCAGGGGGACCTTGTTGCCCTGCAGGATTTTAAACCATGACGGCATCATGTGTGACTAATGTAATCTTTGTGACTGTGGTCCCAGCTCTCTTCAGGTCATTGACCAGGTCCTCCTGTGTAGTTCTGAGCTTTCTCAGAATCATCCTTACCCCACAAAGTGAGATCTTGCATGGAATCCCAGACTGAGGGAGATTGACAGTTATCTTGTGTTTCTTCCACTTTCGAATAAATAATCAGAACAGTTGTCTTCTACCAAGCTGCTTGCCTGTTGTCCTGTAGTCCATCCCAGCCTTGTGCACGTCTACAGTTTTGTCCCTGGTGTCCTTAGACAGCTCTTTGATCTTGGCTATGGTGGACAGGTTGGAGGGTGATTGATTGAGTGTGTGAACAGGTGTCTTTTATACAGGTAACAAGTTCAAACAAGTGCAATTAATACAGATAGAGTGCAGAATAAAAGGGCTTCTTAAAGAAAAATTAACAGGTCTGTGTGAGCCAGAATTCTTGCTGGTTGGTAGGGGATCAAATACTTATTTGCAGCAGTAACATACAAATAAATTATTAAAAAATCATACATTGTGATTTCCGGATTTTTTTTTTTTTTAGATTATGGCTCTCACAGTGGACATGCACCTAAGATGAAAATTTCAGACCCCTCCATGATTTCTAAGTGGGAGAACTTGCAAAACCGCAGGGTGTTCAAATACTTATTTTCCTCACTGTATTTGCTTATTTTTAAATGGATGCCTGCAACACGTTTCAAAAAAGCTGGGACAGGGGTGACAACACTCAAAGAACACCTGTTTGGAACATTCCACAGATGAACAGGTTACTACTACTGTCGCCTGTGTACCTGTGTGTCTAGGGGTTGGTAAGGTTAGACCTTACTTGTGTGAAGCTCTTTAAGGCAGCTTTATTGTGATTTGGCGCTATACGAGGGCTGTCAATAAAGTAACGGTCCTTTTTATTTTTTTCAAAAACTATATGGATTTCATTCATATGTTTTTACGTCAGACATGCTTGAACCCTCGTGCGCATGCGTGAGTTTTTCCACGCCTGTCGGTGACGTCATTCGCCTGTGAGCACTCCTTGTGGGAGGAGTCGTCCAGCCCCTCGTCGGAATTCCTTTGTCTGAGAAGTTGCTGAGAGACTGGCGCGTTGTTTGATCAAAATTTTTTCTAAACCTGTGAGACACATCGAAGTGGACACGGTTCGAAAAATTAAGCTGGTTTTCAGTGAAAATTTTAACAGCTGATGAGAGATTTTGAGGTGATTCTGTCGCTTTAAGGACTTTTCACGGTGCGAGACGTCGCTCAGCGCTCTCAGGCGGCGTCATCAGCCTGTTCAAGCTGAAAACCTCCACATTTCAGGCTCTATTGATCCAGGACGTCGTGAGAGAACAGAGAAGTTTCAGAAGAAGTCGGTTTCAGCATTTTATCCGGATATTCCACTGTTAAAGGAGATTTTTTTAATGAAAGACGTGCGGACGGATCCGCGCATCGGGACGCAGCCGACGCGGTGCGGCGGCACAGGAAAAACACCTCCGTGTTGATAACCATTTGTAAAATCCAGGCGGCTTTTGATGGCTTTCAGTGGAGTGAGTATATGAGAAATTGTTTAACAGGCAGGACATGTTCCAACTTGTCCTTAAGGCTTTCAACAGAGGTGTTTTTCCTGTGCCGCCGCACCGCGTCTGCTGCGTCCCGACGCGCGGACCCGTCCGCACGTCTTTCATTAAAAAAATCTCCTTTAACAGTGGAATATCCGGATAAATGCTGAAACCGACTTCTTCTGAAACTTCTCTGTTCTCTCACGACGTCCTGGATCAATAGAGCCTGAAATGTGGAGGTTTTAAGCTTGAAACAGGCTGATGACGCCGCCTGAGAGCGCAGCGCGACGTCTCGCACCGTGAAAAGTCCTTAAAGCGACAGAATCACCTCAAAATCTCTCATCAGCCGTTAAAATTTTCACTGAAAACCAGCTTAATTTTTCGAACCGTGTCCACTTCGATGTGTCTCACAGGTTTAGAAAAAATTTTGATCAAACAACGCGCCAGTCTCTCAGCAACTTCTCAGACAAAGGAATTCCGACGAGGGGCTAGACGACTCCTCCCACAAGGAGTGCTCACAGGCGAATGACGTCACCGACAGGCGTGGAAAAACTCGCATGCGCACGAGGGTTCAAGCATGTCTGAGGTAAAAACATATGAATGAAATCCATATAGTTTTTGAAAAAAATAAAAAGGACCGTAACTTTATTGACAGCCCTCGTATAAATGTAATAAACTGAATTGAATGTAAACGTTGCAATTAATCTGTGGCCCTGTTCTCAATTTTAGCAGTTATATTTCATTCAACACATTTCAAAAAAGCTGGGACAGGGGCAACAATGCTCAAAGAACACCTATTTGGAACATTCCACAGGTGAACAGGTTAATTGGAAACAGTTGACTGTCATGACTGGGTATAAAAGGAGCATCCCCAAAAGACTCGGCCATTAACAAGCAAAGATGGGGCGAGGATCACCGCTTTGTGAACATCTGCGTGAAAAAATAGTGCAACAGTTTAAGAACAATGTTTCTCAACATTCGATTGCAAGGATTTGAGGGTTTCCATAATCTACAGTCCATAATATAATCAGAAGATTCAGAGAATCTGGAGAACTTTCTACATGTAAGCGGCAAGGCCAAAAACTAACAATGAATACCCGTGACCTTTGATCCCTCAGGTGGCACTGCATTAAAAAACGACATCATTGTGTAAAGGATCTTACCACGTGGGTTCAGGAACACTTCAGAAAACCATTGTCAGTTAACACAGTTTGTCATTACATCTACAAGTGCAAGTTAAAACTCTACCATGCAAAGCAAAAGCCATACATCAACAACATCCAGAAATGCCACCCCCCTCTCTGGGCCTGAGCTCATTTGAACTGGACAGACGCAAAGTGGAAAAGTGTGCTGTGGTCTGATGAGTCCACATTTCAAATTGTTTTTGAAAATGATGGATGTTGTGTCTTCCGGACAAAAGAGTAAAAAAGCCATCCAGATTACCAGCGCAAAGCTCAAAAGCCAGCATCTGTTTTGGTATGGGGGTGTGTTAGTGCCCATGGCATGGGCAACTTACACATCTGTGATGGCACCATCAATGCTGAAAGGTACATCCAAGTTTTGGAGCAACACATGCTGCCATCCAAGCAACGTCTTTTTCAGGGACGTCCCTGCTTATTTCAGCAAGACAATGCCAAGCCACATTCTGCATGTGTTACAACAGCGCGGCTTTGTAGTAAAAGAGTGCGGGTGCTAGACTGGCCTGCCTGCAGCCCAGACCTGTCACCCATTGAAAATGTGTGGCACATTATGAAGCTTAAAATACGACAACGAAGACCCCGGACTGTTGAATAGTTGAAGTCGTACATCAAGCAAGAATGGGAAAGAATTCCACCTAGAAAGCTTCAACAATTAGTGTCCTCTGTTCCCAAACGCTTGAGTGTTGTTAGAAGGAAAGCTGATGTAACACAGTGGTAAACATACCACTGTCCCAGGTTTTTTGAAACGTGTTGCAGGCATCCATTTCAAAATGAGCAAATATTTGCACAAAACAATAAAGTTTATCAGTTTGAACATTAAATATCTTGTCTTTGTGGTGTATTCAATTGAATGTAGATTGAAGAGGACTTGCAAATCATTGTATTCTGTTTTTATTTACATTTTACACAACGTCCCAACTTCACTGGAAATGGGGTTGTAACTCTAATAGTAAAGCTCAACTGCCTCGCTTCCATGGTCCGCGCATCAATACAGCTGACATTCCTTCCTTCCACAGTATGCCATTATGTCTATTGTCCCTGATACCTGAGGGAGACCACCTTGGCCCATCTTGCGGCCTGCAGTGCATTTCCCTCACAAACATTTTCCTCCTTTGTCACACTGTGCTCACTGTAATTCCCAAACCTTCTCTTCCTTGCTGTACATTTCCCACAGTGTCAGCATGTTAAAGAGCTGCTACTGCTTTCTCCAACTGTTCTCCATTTGCACCCTGCTGCCAAGGTTGAAATGGTAAATGGACTGCATTTATATAGCACTTTTCCATCTGCATCAGACGCTAAAAGCACTTTACACATCAATGCCTCACATTCACCACGATGTCAGGGTGCTGCCATGCAAGGCGCCCACTACACACCACAAGCAAATAGGAGATAAAGGACAGCAATGCTTATCTTTGGTGTGGACATCATGGCAGAGACAATGAAGAAGTTGGGTCTAAGTGTAGCTTTGGATACATTCGATCACTATATTTTGTTGGAGAGAACTGAAGGTGTGGGGAGGAAGAAAAGTAGCATAAAATACTAAATAGGAAGAAAAGTGTCATAAAAATCATAGAATTATTAATAATTTGTTTTCTATTAATTACTTCTTTTATTTTTATGTTAATTTTGTTTAAAATACTGTTTCATGATCCCTGTATGCAGACTGTATGTGTGTTATGCACCCACCATTTAATCTGATTATTGCATTGTTGGAATAGTAGACAGACTGCGCTGGACTTTAAGCCATGTTTTTACACCAGGTAAACACATGCTGAGAGACAATATCAAACAACACACACACACACACACACACGTGGGTGCTGGACATGAGATTGACAACTCTGTTATTTCGAGATTTGGCATGACATCTGCATTGCTGTGTGCATTCCTCTGTGACGAGTGAAAAATAAATCCCAAAGTGTCACCCAAGGACAGGTAGCCTGAATTGCAGGGTGGCAGTTCAACTCCTATACCACAGAGCCAGCTACTTTCTATGTTGCAGTGTCCTTCTAAAATTCCTCAAAGAGAAAGGTAGGCTGTTAAAGTACTGCAGATTACAAACAAAAAAGTTCAAATTCAGGAAGCCAAGAACAAACTAAATACATGGTAAACCTGTTTGGACGTAACACACTGTATAAACGGGCCTCACCCAACAATCTTTACACTGACACAGCATATTTCACTTCCTATAGATTAAACCTTACTACAACGAAGAAGGGTTAGTTCCTCAAATCGGAAAACAACAACATCATTAAACCCGCTTTACACAGGGACAGGGTCTGTCCAGCGGTCCTTGTATGGTCATGAAATCCCATCAAATGCAGCAGGACGCCAAAGCGACATTCAGCTGCCGCCAGGACCTTACAAGGTCCTCTCGGTATTCTCTCACAAACTGCCACAATCGCAGTGGCAGATGTGAAGTATGAAGCCGCACCTGATTTCCACACAAGAGTCGCTAAGCCTGGTAGACACACAGACACCACAGAGGCCACACAAAAACACCTCACAGAGCACCCCATGACTGCGGAGAGGTGCACAATGACCGTGGCGTTTTTTGTCACACCAGTAGCAGATCATCCACTGACCGACCGCAATGATGTGAGTTTGGACAAGAACTGAGAATTTAAAAAAAAAGAACACAGCCAATGGATGCATTTTATCACACAATAAATGTTATGCTGTGCCTTTAGCATACAACATTAATCCCGACGAGTTTCACTCAGCATGTTACTGCAACAGAGACGTTTGATCCATTAGGACACTTCACTGCACAACAAGCCAGATTATTCCAGGTGTTTGTCATACAATACTCCAAACTAGAGCACTGCGCTCATAGAGTGTAAACATATTTATATATATTTAATTTATATTTAAATATTTAGCATCACGTCACATGGCCGGAGTGACGTGGGTTTGGCCGTGAACTCAGACACAAAGCGTCACCATTGCTCTTAGAGATCCAGCCAACCAGATTCACTCATGGTTTCATTTATAAACATAAAAGTAATTCCAGACAGTTTATTGACGTTAACTGCAACTCTGACAATTTTACAAAGTGAAAATATCACACATATCTTTTAAAGTAGATATGTGTGATCAGTTGCCCCAAGTTGGAGCGCCTTGGGGCAACTGTTTGTTGTGATTTGGCGCTATATAAGAAAAAAGTTGATTGAGTTGATTGATAAAGTAATGTGCTAATTCTGAAGGTTTGCGTGTTAACCAACACATGCACCAAAAGGCATTATGGGAAATGATGTTGCTCTTTGTTTCTGCGGCTCCATCTGATCAGTTCCCTCTCGACCCAGCGTCACTACAAACATTTGCTGAAAAAAGCTTCTCCCAGCAGGTTGATATCATCACTCATCATCTGCTTGTGGTCATAACTCCCAGATCTGCAACAATGACTGTATCTCTTTTTCTTGACGCGAAGCCAAAATGGCGATTATCCTCCTTGTTCATCGGCCTTTCGAAAAGCCAGATACTGATGTAGAAATCTCCGCCCCATTTGTTGCTGCATTCAACTCCAGCGAAGGTGTCAAAATGCATACAACACTGCCATCCACTGGATGGCAGTGTTGTGTGCTACATATTTGTGAACCTCTGTGTGGTTTTGTGCACAGAATGTCTCAAAATTCCATAACTGAGCAAAGCAATGAATGCGTTTGATCAGTGAGCCACAAATACTGAATCACACTTCACAATCAGGATTTTCAGTTTTGCAAATGCCGGGGTTTTTTTTAATGAATGTAAAAATGATATATTTACAAATGCACATATATTTGTAAAAACCAACACACAAGTTACAAATGTTTGTGGATCACTCTCTCTGCATTTGCAAGTATTAATGAGACAAATTTAACTCCATAAAAAGAAGAAAAAAGGTGGATTTTCTGAAGAGGACAACAGTCATGTGACTTTTTCAGTAGTTGCAGTGTTTTTGTTTTTTAACGGTTTCTATATTTCATGGGTCAGTTGTTTTCCAGCCATAAAAAGTCCAGTGAAAGGTGTTATTTGCCAAGTGATGACATTTTTCTGCAGATTTAGCTGACGCTGTCCGCGAATGACAGGGAAACACATGTGCACACCCACACAAGCTCAATCCAAACTGACAAGAGTGAAAAATTAACCATTTAATATTTATCTAATTTTGTACTCTCTATCAGTGCACATGAACAATGAAGAACTGCTCAAAATCTAGCGTATATGTCAAAAAACAGCAGATCTCTGTGAAAATGTGACATCCTCTGTAGCGCAGAAACTCTAGGGGAGACAACACGCACAAGGGCCGCTGAAGCAGTTACACAGAAAGCTGTTTTTGCTTCACCTCTGTGGATCAGGTACGTTTTAAACCACACGACAGACTCACAACTGCCACCGTCCTGTGTAAACGGGCTGTGGAACAGTCAGCATTGTGTACTTTTATACAATTAGACTGAATCATTCACAGGAAGGCTGTATTTCAGTAAAGTCCATGAATCTGTGCAAGTTCAGATGTTGTTACTAGTGTACTAAATCTTCCAAGCTGGTGAAACAAGACTGCCATTTATACTGGAATATGCCCATTCATTCATTCATTTCTGGGTTGCAGTGGCAGCAGACTGTGCAGCTCATCCCACACTTCTCTATTCTTGGCCATGCTCTGTATCAATTCCTGAGGGATCCCGAGCCATTCCCAAGCCAGCTGGGAAATATAATCCCTCCATGTCCTGGGTCTTCCAGTTGGACGGCCTGGAACCTAGGGAGATGACCAGGGGGCATCCACACCAGATGCCCGAACCAACTCAGTTGGCTCATTTCTAAGTGAAGAAGCAGTGGCTCTACTCCAAGTCACTCCCAGATAGTTGAGCTTCTCACCCTGCCCAGGAGTGTCAGCCCAGATACCCAACGGACGAATCTTATTTCCACCCCTTGTATCTGCGACCTTAGTGTTTTGGTCATTACCCAAAGTTCATGATCATAGTTGAGGACAGGAGCATCAATCAACTGATAAATTGAGAGCCTCTCCTTTAGACTCAGCTCCTTCTTCACCACGATGGTCCAGTACAGGGTCTATAAAACATTAAACATTTGCCTAATGGACTGAATGCTGAGAGGTCAACAGGTGAAAGGAATGATAACCTTCAGTGAGGGTCAAAATCTACTCTTGCTTTTCATTTCAACAGCACCATTCATTTAATACAAAATTGCTGTTCTCTGTGCTCTGTTGGTTTATTATGAAGCTGGTACAATTAGATAAAAATCCACAGCTATAGTGATATTAAACGATCATGTCATGTAATTACACATTTGCAGTACATGTTGGCAGTAAATCTGAAAGTATAATTTGGAAATGTTGGCACCCATTCAGGTTGTTGTTGGCTGATTTTGTGATTAAGCTGGGACCTGTGATTTTAGAGGTCTAACATGGCAAATCGGGCTTTTATTATTTTACCACATATTCTTTATAATGGCAAAGGGGTCACATTTAAAGACCTTTCAGCAAAGTGGAAATTGAGAAATGACGCTCCAGTTTATTTCAAATATCCTGTTTCACCCTCTGGCCAAAATCCTTCTGCTTCATTTAAATATTCCCACAGAAGCTGTGATCCCACTCAGTCTTAAAGATAATGTGGCTCTTTTCGGAAGGGCTCTGTAAGCCTCTAGTTGTTTTTTATGGAAATGGCAGAAGGTAGAAGCTTTTTTTTTTTTTTTTTTTTTTTTTACAAAAATTGAGTAAATAATAATCTGCACCCCTGGCCATTAGCACTCATACTCCTGTACACTCATCAAACTAAAATTAGTTAAAATCAAACTAAATAAAAGTAAAACCTAACAGAGAGATATCAGTCAAGTTAAGTCTGGGAGTGTGCACTGGTGCTGTGCCTCACCACATCCACAACACCATGGAACTGTCCTGGGTTGCAGCCACCAAGGCAGACAACCGGTCCATCCCCACACTTCTAAAACAACCATCTATCTGCCACAGCCAGGACAAATGTGGACATCCACTTGGAAATCTGCAGGCACTGGAGTGCTTAACACTCAGGCACATTCATGTTGGATCATGCACAGTGAAGCGCCATTTGGAGTCTCATTTCCCAAGAAGAAACCACAGAGAGCACTAAGGGTCTTGTCTTTGGAGGATGGCAGCTGGTGTGGTGTTGAGGGTTATTCACTGCACAGCAGGGTCCAGGTCCAAACCTGAGGTGGCTTGTGTGGGTAGACACTTTGAATGTCCTTTCACTCAGTAAGGATGACCATCTTGGAAAAATGAACCTCTGTAACTCTGGTGTGTGCCATACTTTTATAGTGCTTTTCTTACTCCCGCATTTGGAGATGCGGAAGCACTCAGACAGATCTGGATCAGCCATGAGCAGGGTGGGGAGGAGGGAGGGACTGATGGGATATCGAGGGGATTGGTTGGTTGGAGGTGAAGGAGGGGTGGTAGGAAAGAGTCACTCGCTTTATATAAACATAACTCATCTGGATATATGCTGGATATATGTTTATCGCACTTTTAGTTTTTATTTTATCCTTCAGTGTATTATTTAACAAAGATATTGAACCAAAGTTGAGTATAAAAAAATTTAAACAATGTAACTTTTGTGTTACATGAGTAACTGTAGAAATTAAACCATGTCAGCATATTCATTGGAGATTTATTCCAGTTTTTCGCTTCTATGCCTTGGTAATGTCCAGAGATGGCCACAAAGTAAAATGAGAAAGTTTTGTCCATTTTCAGACTAGCGAAACAATTTTATGATATAAGAACGTTAATACGAGTAACACTGGAACTGCTGCAATATTTCAAATGTGGTAAAAGCTCATCAGATGAGTGTACTTCCAAATTCATAGGTACTTTCATCAGTGACCTGTTGGTGCTTGTTGTTATGGATACTGTTCAGATGTACTGTACGAGGGCTGTCAATAAAGTAAGGGTTCTTTTTATTTTTTTCAAAAACTATATGGATTTCATTCATATGTTTTTACGTCAGACATGCTTGAACCCTCGTGCGCATGCGTGAGTTTTTCCATGCCTGTCGGTGACGTCATTCGCCTGTGAGCACTCCTTGTGGGAGGAGTCGTCCAGCCCCTCGTCGGAATTCCTTTGTCTGAGAAGTTGCTGAGAGACTGGCGCGTTGTTTGATCAAAATTTTTTCTAAACCTGTGAGACACATCGAAGTGGACACGGTTCGAAAAATTAAGCTGGTTTTCAGTGAAAATTTTAACGGCTGATGAGAGATTTTGAGGTGATTCTGTCGCTTTAAGGACTTCCCACGGTGCGAGACGTCGCTCAGCTCTCTCAGCCGCCGTCGTCAGCCTGTTCAAGCTGAAAACCTCCACATTTCAGGCTCTATTGATCCAGGACGTCGTGAGAGAACAGAGAAGTTTCAGAAGAAGTCGGTTTCAGCATTTTATCCGGATATTCCACTGTTAAAGGAGATTTTTTTAATGAAAGACGTGCGGACGGATCTGCGCGTCGGGACGCAGCCGACGCGGTGCGGTGGCACAGGAAAAACACCTCCGTGTTGATAACCATTTGTAAAATCCAGGCGGCTTTTGATGGCTTTCAGTGGAGTGAGTATATGAGAAATTGTTTAACAGGCAGGACATGTTCCAACTTGTCCTTAAGGCTTTCAACAGAGGTGTTTTTCCTGTGGCGGAGCGTCGCGGCGGCTGCGTCCCGACGCGCGGACCCGTCCGCACGTCTTTCATTAAAAAAATCTCCTTTAACAGTGGAATATCCGGATAAAATGCTGAAACCGACTTCTTCTGAAACTTCTCTGTTCTCTCACGACGTCCTGGATCAATAGAGCCTGAAATGTGGAGGTTTTAAGCTTGAACAGGCTGACAACGGCGGCGACATCTCTCATCAGCCGTTAAAATTTTCACTGAAAACCAGCTTAATTTTTCGAACTGTGTCCACTTCGATGTGTCTCACAGGTTTAGAAAAAATTTTGATCAAACAACGCGCCAGTCTCTCAGCAACTTCTCAGACAAAGGAATTCCGACGAGGGGCTGGACGACTCCTCCCACAAGGAGTGCTCACAGGCGAATGACGTCACCGACAGGCATGGAAAAACTCATGCATGCGCACGAGGGTTCAAGCATGTCTGACGTAAAAACATATGAATGAATCCATATAGTTTTTGAAAAAAATAAAAAGGACCGTTACTTTATTGACAGCCCTCGTACATCTCCCCAAACTTATCCAAACTAATTTAATGCACATTCAGCCTCAACTCATTCAGCTGATTGTGTCTAGACACACAGAGGGGATTGGACCTGTATGATTTTAGTACTTCTTTACCGTTTGAACAAAGGGAAGCAACACATTACTTCTATTTATGTTTATGTTTATTTAACACACTCAGAGAATTTAAGTGCAGAATGTCCAAAGAAAACATTTAATCTCAGAATAAGCAGGATGTAATTTAACATAATGTATTATAGTTGTTATAATCCATGCAGTGCAATGGCAAAAATACATTTTTGTAAGATTCAACAATTGCATACAATTGTCACGTGTAAAGGGGGTTGAAGATGAATAATTCAAAGTATCAATACAATTCATGCCTCCAAAAAAACCCATCTCTCTCTCTCATGTTTTTAAAATTATTAAACATCAACTAGCCTAAGTTTACATCTTTGGGAACTTGCTGTTTTCCAAAATTTTTATAATCAAACATTGACCCTTGTTAATTTGATCAAGTGCCCTTAAAACCAAAACTAAAATGTATGCACACAGTTTTCAGATACATTCAAGCAAAACAAACAAGAAAACAAATCCTCTTTCCACATTTAGTCCAAATTTAAAGGTGTCCCTTTTGATTTCTTTAAAGATTATATCAAAGGAAGATTTTTGCTTGCACCACTATAAATTTTTCTTTAGGATTAAATCAGACCCAAGGTTTTATATCAACATATGATCAAAAGTTACCTTGCCTGGAAGCAATTTATTATTTTGACACACATGGATAAAACAGCAACAAGATAATATGGGACATGCTGATCTTTGAACCACAAACCTGGTCAGCCTCAGCATTGTAGAGCCTAAAAGATATGCACAAGAACTTTAATTGTGATGGAAAGTGCCAAAAAGCAATGTATAATTGAAGCAGAATGAAAGTGACAGACACAGCTAGTAGACATAGGTGAACAGAGATGCCACTGGGAAGAACTCAGGATAAAATCTGGAATATTTCACACAAACATTTTGCTCAATATTGCTCACACTTTTACTTTGTCAATTTTCCATGTTTAATAAACAATAAAACCTCTCCCACACAGAAATCAATGGAAACCATGGATGTCCTATATACACCAGCACTCGTGTGATAGGCGTACGCGTTGTGTGACTGTTGCCCGAGGTTCATGCACAGGTTCAGTGGCATGTAATGAAACGCGTCGTCTATTACTTCCTGGCCTATGTTTTATCATCTTTGTTTCTTTTCCCCCCATTTAATCATAGATTTGGAGTTTCTGAACAAGCTGTTGCTTTCCAGCCTGTCACACAGCCGTCTTGTGTGTGACACGTTTGTGACGAGTGTTTTGAACATGACCAAAACACTCGTCACAAACATGTCACAGACATGCCACACACAAGACATCAGTGTAACAGGTGGAAAAGCTGCCACACCCTGGTGAGGGGCAGAAACTGTGTGGCATTGTATGACTTGTTTTTGGCAGATAGTGGTGAGTTGGGTGGTGAGTGCAATATGCACCTCTAAACACGCTGTTTGTGTGAGAGTAGCTTGACAGTGTTTTTACTCTGTTTTTTGCCAAAATCAGTGGAGAGTCTTAATATTTTATTATCCTCCACTGGCCATGCAGGAATGGGGATTTTTTGGGGGGGGGTATAGAATGGCGCTTGGTCTGTTTTTCTTTCAACACTATAGCTTATGAACACCCTCTCCAGTTTATTCTAAAACTGATATGCATAACGATGCATATCAAGACACTGATCCACAAAATTTACTTTTGATAGTAAAAACCTGACTTCACTTGCCACTTAGTTTTACCCTCAATGTATCCAAAAACAAAACACTAATTTATAATTGGGATGTCTCTACTTTTAAGATTAGGCTTAAAACTTTCCTTTTTGCTAAAGCTTATAGTTAGGGCTGGATCAGGTGACCCTGAACCATCCCTTAGTTGCTGCTATAGACGTAGCTGGGGGGTTCCCATGATGCACTGTTTCTTTCTCTTTTTGCTCTGTATGCACCACTCTGCATTTAATCATTAGTGATCGATCTCTGCTCCCCTCCACAGCATGTCTTTTTCCTGGTTCTCTCCCTCAGCCCCAACCAGTCCCAGCAGAAGACTGCCCCTCCCTGAGCCTGGTTCGGCTGGAGGTTTCTTCCTGTTAAAAGGGAGTTTTTCCTTCCCACTGTAGCCAAGTGCTTGCTCACAGGGGGTCGTTTTGACCGTTGGGGTTTTACATAATTATTGTATGGCCTTGCCTTACAATATAAAGCGCCTTGGGGCAACTGTTTGTTGTGATTTGGCGCTATATAAAAAAAAATTGATTGATTGATTGATTGATGTCTTTATGCATAAAATATGCATAAACTGCTGCAAATATATGTCGTTTTTGCAGATATAGCTACTGATTCACCGTGCCCCAGTTTATGAAGTGATGCTTGCAGTGTGTTCAGTGTTACAGTATTTATTCTTGTTTTTAAGTATGCCACGCTATGCTTGGCTCACATGCCCTCTGGACAAGGTGTCATTACTACAAACAGCAGTGTGGTTAAGAAAGTGGGGATTGCCACATGGGCACACAGATTGGATCTGGTCACTTGCTATATATAATGTGTACAATCAGTGGGATAACCAGTGGGATAACATTTGAATATGATTTGAACTGGCAGTTTGAACAAAGCCTAGATGTCTCCATGACAAGTTGCATGTATTGTTAGCATGAAGTCTAGAACACCAAAACAATGACTCAACAAACTACACTGAGCTGTAGTTTACAAGCAATCTTTTCACTTGTGCTGTTGAAGTTTGGAGTGGTGTTACCCAGTGATCTCTGTGGTTAACTGCCCTGTTTTACTTACAGAACAAGGGCTGTAATAGCACTACGGTGTGAGTTAACTGAAGGACTTGCTGACAAATCAAGTGCATCAGGGATAGGAGAAGAAGATGGAACAGAGCAGAAAGGAGAGAATTTTATTGCAGCAGCTTTTAATGCAAACCCCAAGTGACTGCACCAGCCAAGAAGTCCAACCAGGAACTGTAAGAGTTGATGAGGGTGTCCGGCTGAATGATATACACTAGTGGCCACTGGCGAGAGGTCCATTAGTTACAGGGGTTCCTGTAATGTCCAGCTCCAGTACATTATTTCCAAATGCATCAGTCAGCGTCATGCAGCACAGATAAATTCTAATGCTTAAGATCTGTAATGCATACTCTCACCACTGCTATATTACGCCGCAGGTTAGGAGGGCAGGAAAAAAGAAGGGGAGAAATGTAATTTATTTTTCACTGCAGCCAGTAGTCTTCCCATTAGTTTCAAACGTGAAATAAGTTATGGACTTTCACAAGCGCCTTTAGCCAGCAGAGCACACTGCACACAAGTCGGCAGGCTGACGAGGTGGAGCTGAAGAATGAAAAGCTGGAGGGTTGCATGTGTGGTTCTGATGACCCAAGTCCCATGCTGTAGAGTGACGTGAAAGCAAGCCTTTGTCATGCAGGACGAAATTTCATGACACAATTGACAGTATATGACATAGAACCTCCTGTCCTCTACAATATTTAGGACAGTGTCAATATGTAGCTAATTAAATCATTTGAGATCAATGGATGTTTGTAAGCAGTTATCACCTAAACATAACTAGAAGTCCCCCTTACTCTGGATGGCATACTTTGAAAGCCCCTTGTGCATGCCTTGTGTGTCAAAAAAGCAAAAAAATAAAACAAAAATGGCCAGGATTCTCAAGGGACTTAGAAGGGGCGGAAAACATGTTTCTGTGTAAATGCTCCAGCATCCTTTGGGTTTTTTTTACTTTCTAAAATGCAATTTCGGGTCAATATTTGATGTTCTATGAGCAACCTATACATACACTGAGCTTTCTCTGTGTGACCATCGGTGACTTCCAGCTATCTTGGCAATCCTTCTACTCCCTCTGTGCTTCATCTCTGCATGCTCTCTGCTTCCTCTGTGCCATTGGTGCTGGCAGCCATACACTTTTTTACAGCTTTTTTTCATGAAAATCATTCAGTATTACAACAATAAAAATAGTTTGTGTGAAAGCTACATTTAATGTCTTGATAGAAACGTGCATTGCACAAAAGATACCTTCTTTTTTGCTTGGGTGGGCAAAAAAAGAGACAAGCTTTCCATCGTGGAGCGTTCTCAGCATTGATTCAAGAGTGCTATGATGTCATGATAAACAATTCTGACGCTTAACATTCCATTCGTTTGTGGAAAACATTCAAGCGTGCTGCTCCAGTGAGTTGTCATGAAAAGAAAACACCAACTGAATATTTTCATTGATTTAGCAGTAGCAGTAGGTGCACTGTAAGCAGTGATGCTGACAGCAGTGAGGGATCATAGAGCAGTTCTCAGGCACTCATCTCCATGGAGGTCACTCACATCTGATCACATCTCAGCTCTTAAAAAAAATCCCTATGTGTCAGATCATTTTTGGAGGGAATCGCATTAAAATGAATTAGAAATCAAACCACAGCTGTTTGCATTGCCATCATCCAGACCATTCTGTGGCATCTTCCCACATTTTGTGGCCTCACAAGGGACTGCATTCCTGTGTGTTTGGGGGTGGGGGGTGGGGGCATAAGCAGGTATAGAAAATGGATGGGGGGATGAATGTATGAATGAACTATATGTCAACAGATTATTTTAAGTTACACAATTTTAAACATGTCTATTTCAGGAACACAACAGACTAGGTCCTTGGATTAGTTTTGTGCTCTTGCTAATAAAGAGGTCATTTTTAACTCCAGAAAGATTTGAAATTCTTGAGCAGATGAAAAAGATTCTTAACGTTTGGTTTCATTATTGTCCCTGTGATGGCAGAAAAAGACATGAGTTTGTTTTGTGCAAAACCATAAATACAAGTGGAAATTCACACGTCACGCAGCTGGTCTGCTCTGTGTAAGCCTGATCCCATCAGATCTCAGAAGCTAAGCAGTGCAGGATCTGGTTAGTACTTGAATGGAAGACCTCTTCGGAACACCGTTGGCTGTGTTTCTCCAGGTAAAACTGGAGTTGCGTCAGGAAGGGCATCCGGTGTAAAACTTGTGCCAAATACCAATGCGGATCTGGCTGTATCTGTTGTGGTGACCCCCGAACAAAAATGGGAGCAGGTGAATGAACAACATCAAGTAGAAATTCACACCATTTTCCACATATTGAAAGGAATCAGGATCCCTGTCTCTGCATGGATGGCAACCACCTAGGCAGAAAATCAGATCAGCCAAGTGAAAAGTGGGCGTACCCTTGGCCTTGTCCTGTTGCTGTGGTGCTCAACACTGAAGCATCTGTGTTCTGCCTCATCATACAAGTGCGCCACCTGACCAAAATATTGTAGCTGATGTTCCTTCACAGTGCAAGTAATCTGCTTCATGTGAATCTCCCAAAGTAGTTGATCATTCGATACAAAGTATTTCCAACAGTACCAAGCCACTATTTAGCATCCAGAGCTCACAACCATATAGTAAGAGATAGAATCAAGGCCCAAGACATGGACCTTTGTTCTTATGCCAAGGTACCAACATATTTGGGGACCTCATGATTCGCAAATCCCTCTATTCATTGCAAAATACCAAGCCAAGTAAAACCCATGTCTGTGCTGTTGTCTCTGGGACATCCTGAGAATTCATGGAATCCCCAAGAAGTTAATGGACATCAAAAGCGGCCTCTGCACAGATACTGAGAGTGCTGGACGGAGCCAAGGCAGAGAGTTTTTCTTAGTTAAAACTGGTATTCATCGGACACGTGTTCTTCTGAGACTGTCCAATGCTTCTATTGACTGGGTTTTTCTATTGACAGCACTGGGTGCTGTGATCTTTGCGAAATCAATAGATATGCTGATTGCAGCACTTGAGAAGCTGAGTAAGGACTACTTCCAAGGTGCTGGGTCCACCTCCGGGCTGCTCCTGTTTAAAGCACTTAAAATACAAAAGGTGGCACTTATTCAAATGACCCTAGAGTTAAAAATGGGTGACCATGAGAAAAAAGTCCTTTCCATTCAAATCCTTTTTTAATGTTCTGTATCCTCACATCAGCATGCCCAGGGCATCCCACATGAAACTCTTCCTGCAAAGTGGTGGGCAGATATGCAGGTTTCTCAGAAGTCCCACCCCTCCATATATTTGAATAAAATGTCTGATTTCATCATAAATAACTCACCCCATTTAGTGCCAGACTGTGCCAGATCCATTCTGCCTTTTGCACAACTTTTGTACTGCAAGCTCTAATATTGACATCATTGTCAACATAACTACTACTGATTCGAAAAAAATAATTAAATAAATAAATTGTGTGCAGGTGTAAAATGAAATTACAAAAAAATATTTATTGTGCAACTTTTATTTAAAAAAGGGGCAGGTGGATGCTCAAGGGCAGGGGGTTCCAATGAGCAGATATAGTATGTGTGTAGGAGGTGTTTAAGCCCCGGTCACACGGCACTAACAAAGACACTGAAGCCAAAACTAAACAAGAAATCTGGACTTACATTGACCCTCGGAGGCATTGTTTAACCATCGTCCAGCTTTGTTTGTGTAGCTGGCACTTCATCAGAATTTTCAAACTGTTGAAAATGTGAACGAATCTCGATGACAGCTTCAATCCATTTTGCTTTCTGTGGTGACGGTTCCTCATCGTTAGCGTAGTTCCCGTACCGTCAGCATTCTATTTGATTGTCGTCCAACGTCATCCAACCTCACTGACGACATCTGAACAGATCAATAATTAAAGCTCAGATGAGCAGAACGTGACTCGTCCATGTGTGGGACAAAAAGCAACATTGTCATACAGAAACAATAGCGGCAAGAACGTTGTATCAACTACTGTAATTATTTATGCACGTTCACATGCTGTCTATGGCTCGAACGTTCAGAGCATCCGGCATAAAACTTGTGCCAAATACCAATGTGGACCTGGCTGTATCTGCCAGATCCAAATTGTCAAGACAACTCTCGTGCCTGCAGGTGCTGTGAAGAGCACAGGCTGGCTGCAGACTTGATCACAGGCTGGCACTCAGTCTGATACCTGCTGTCAAGTCACGTCATCATGAATGTTTCATTTGATTTGGTTTAGAGCATCAAGGTCGCCGTTCGCTTTCGTTTTTTTTGTTAGTTTCGGTTTTGTTTTGTTCTTTTATGCGTTCTGGACTCCCAGGCTTTTCGGTGATGGGAGAAGTGCCGGCATATTTGTCCACTTTTCTCGTCAATATGTGACTTTGGGATTTTTTTTCCCTTCGTTCCGTGATCGCCATATGCCGTGTGACCGGGCCTTTAAGAATGTCTGTGTTATGCTCATGACTTGGCCTGACCATTTGAATACTTGTTGAATCCTTCAAAAATGGAAATATTCCTATGACAGAATGAACACACATAAATGGAATTTTCAGAAACAGAGACTACAACGTCACACCTATCTTTGCTTTCATGAGTGTGAGCTGCTTTTTAAATTAGTAACTGAAACTGTAATGGAGAGAACACATTGTACACCAGATATGAAAACCATATTGCACTGGGTCCAATCATTTCAATCCCATTTTTGTCACACGGTGCTTCTTGTGTTTCTTCCTATGGCTAAAGCTCAACACGCCAGATTATTCTACTCCATCCTGCCCCGTCTTTCACCTCTTCTTCAGTCAGTGCTGCCACCAGCATGCAGCATCCTCCTTCACTTCAGCCAGACACTTTCTCTTTGGGCTGATGTTGCACAGGGTTTCTGCTGCTGGAACAAAAACAGGGGCCAGAAACTGGTGTCTATTTTTGTAAACTGTCAATCAACAGTGAGAGGATACCAACTAAAACATTTCCTTTTTAACAGTCAAGGCACGGACTTTCTCATTGATTTGTTGAAATTGACAAAAAGAAACAAACACTCATGATTAATGAACTAACAAAGTGAACTTTGTGAATGAATGAACTCTCTGTGATTTATGGCCAGATCCAGCTGTGAGTCATGAATGTTGGAATCAGTGTGACAAAAAACACATCTGAACTAGAAGGCTGTGCCACTTCCATTTGAAGGAACATTAAAAAGGGTACATGGCTGTTTATATCGAATAAATTTCAATATCTATCTACTACATATCTATTATAATAGTCAAGTGGCCTCTGTGTGTGCGTGTGTATAGCTGCGATCATGCAGAAACCGGGAAGAGCTGACATTTGCCGATTGGTATGCTTATGTATTTTGGGTCAAGGATGAATGCTGTGAAAATTGAAAGTTGATAGAACAAATATTTTTGTAGAAATTGGCAATTTTAGCTAACCAGCAAACAAGGAACGTTGTACTGCAATGCATCATGGTAGTTTGAGGTTTTAAATTGTTATTGTGGTTCATGTTAGTTAGTAACAGTGTTAGTAACAGTGTGTTAGTGTTACTGATTTATTCTGTTTTTGCAGTGTCATTGGTTTAGTCAGTTCATTTACTCAGACTCACTTTTACTATCACTCGACACTTACAGGCAGAACAAAATGCAGTTTCTCCGGGTCTTGGTGTAGTTAACTGGGACATTTTTTTATTTATTTTTTTTAGTTAGTTAGTTTAGTTTGTTGCTGGCACCATACAGTAGCTTGCAAAAAGTATTCAGCCCCTTGGTATTTCACACATTGTAATTTGTTTATGCCATTTCAAATACAAAAAGTACATCAGGCTTCTCAATTTCTAAAATGATCTTTCTTAGACTTAAACTGACACTAAATCTCTATACATAAATTAATTAAAAATATAAAAGCCAGAATGGTGGGTTGTATAAGTAATCTGCCCCTTTGGTATAATACCTGTAAATAATCAGTTTAATGACATTTTCTTCACACAAGTCGGGGTGTTGTGTGGGCCGTTGAAGAGGAGGTCATCTTTTCACAGCGTCCCGTCATGTACGCGTCAGACGCTAGCCGGGTGGCTTACGTAATAAATCTGCTTCGAGGAGAGGCATGCGCCTGGGCTACGGCGCTCTGGGAGCAGAATTCACGGCTCCTAACGACATATACTGGGTTTGTGAGGGAGTTCAGACAGGTGTTCGACCACCCTCATAGAGGCGAGACCGCTTCAAGCGTGCTGCTATCGATAAGACAGGGGCATCGGAGCGCAGCGAAGTATGCAGTTGACTTCCGCATCGCGGCAGCGCGAGCCGGCTGAAATGCTGTTGCGCTCCACGCCGCCTTTGTAAACGGACTGTCTCTGGTCCTTAAGGAGCACCTGGTGGCGAAGGACGAGCTGCGGGATTTAGACGGGCTTATCGACCTAGTTATACGGTTAGACAACCGATTAACAGAACACCGACGGAGCGAGACGAAGGGCGTGGTCAGGTACAAGCCGTCCCTCTTCCTCCCGGGTCCGAAAGGGAGCCGTCTTCCCCACGCTCCACAGCCAGGGTACTCCACGTGATGACAGCTCCCCCTGCTGACGCTGCTATGGAAACGAGCAGGGCCAAAAGGCGATCAGATCAGAGACAAAGGAGGCTGGTCCGTGGGGAGTGTTTTCACTGCAGCTCAACCGAGCACACGCAGAAAAACTGCCCCAAACGGTCAAAACAGCAGTACTCGTCCTTAGAGACTGGGCTAAGGGTGGGTCATAATACCCACGCGGGGAAGCCCGTAAATCTGCATGCATCCCAGTCACGATCCTGAGTGGGGATCTGACCCTTCATGCCCCAGCACTGGTAGACACGGGGTCGGAAGGGAATCTGCTGGACAGCAGATGGGCAAGGGAAGTCGGGCTCCCTCTAGTGGCTCTACCTTCACCTATGAAGGTACGGCCACTAGATGGCACCCTTCTTCCATTAATCACACACCAGACACAACCAGTGACATTGGTGGTGTCTGGTAATCGCAGGGAGGAGATCGTGTTCTATGTAACACCTTCCACCTCCCGGGTGATTTTGGGTTATCCTTGGATGATAAAACACGATTGGCCGTCTGGGGTTGTGGCTCAGTGGAGCGAAACCTGCCACCGGGAGTGTCCCAGATCCTCGGTTCCGCCTGGTGTGACAGCTAGTGAGGAGGTTAAAATCCAGAACTCCACCTCCCCGATGGGTGCTGGTTTCTTTTTTGTGGGCAAGAAAGACGGCGGACTCTGTCCATGCATTGATTGCAGGGGGCTGAACGAGATCACTGTTCGCAACCAATACCCCCTGCCCCTGTTAGATTCAGTGTTCACGCCCTTGCATGGAGCCCAAATATTCACGAAACTGGATCTTAGGAATGCGTACCACCTGGTTCGGATCCGGAAGGGAGACGAATGGAAGAACATGTTTAACACCCCGTTAGGTCACTTTGAGTACCTGGTCATGCCGTTCGGCCTCACTAACGCCCCCGCGACGTTCCAAGCTTTGGTAAATGACGTCTTGCGGGACTTCCTGCATCGGTTTGTCTTCGTATATCTGGACGATATACTCATCTTTTCCCCGGATCCTGAGACCCATGTTACGCATGTACGTCAGGTCCTGCAGCGGTTGTTGGAGAACCGGCTGTTTGTGAAGGGCAAGAAGTGCGAGTTCCACCGCACTTCTTTGTCCTTCCTGGGATTTATCATCTCCTCCAACTCCGTCGCCCCTGATCCGGCCAAGGTAGTGGCGGTGAGAGATTGGCCCCAACCTACAAACCGTAGGAAACTACAGCAGTTCCTCGGTTTTGCTAATTTTTACTGGAGGTTCATCAAGGGCTATAGTCAGGTAGTTAGCCCCCTGACAGCCCTGACCTCCACTAAAGTCCCCTTCACCTGGTCGGATTGGTGCGAAGCCGCGTTTAGGGAATTGAAATGTCGGTTCTCGACTGCACCAGTTCTGGTGCAGCCCGATCCTACTCGCCAATTTATTGTTGAAGTGGATGCCTCTGACTCAGGGATAGGAGCCGTGCTATCCCAGAGCGGGGAGTCCAATAAGGTTCTCCATCCTTGTGCCTATTTTTCCCTCAGGTTGACCCCGGCAGAAAGGAACTATGACGTCGGCAACCGGGAACTTCTTGCGGTGAAGGAGGCTCTGGAGGAGTGGAAACACCTGTTGGAGGGAGCTTCGATGCCATTCACGGGTTTTCACAGACCATCGGAACCTGGAGTACATTCGGACCGCCAAGCGTCTGAACCCCAGGCAAGCCCGCTGGCCACTGTTCTTCGGGCGTTTTGACTTTCGGATCACATACCGCCCCGGGACGAAGAACCAACGGTCTGACGCCCTGTCCCGGGTGCACGAAGAGGAGGTCAGGACCGAGCTGTCAGACCCGACGGAAACCATCATTCCCGAGTCCACTGTCGTGGCCGCCCTCACCTGGGACGTGGAGAAGACCGTCCGGGAGGCCCTGACACGGAACCCGGACCCGGGAACTGGCCCGAAAAACAAAATGTACATCCCACCAGAAGCCAGGGCTGCAGTGCTGGACTTCTGCCATGGTTCCAAATTCTCCTGCCACCCAGGGGTACGAAGAACCGTGGCAGTCATTCGGCAGTGCTTCTCGTGGGGGTCTTTGGAAACCGACGTCCGGGAGTACGTCCAGGCCTGCACCACCTGTGCCAGGGGCAAAGCAGATCATCATAAGACCCAAGGCCTCCTCCAGCCTCTGCCCGTGCCTCATCGCCCCTGGTCTCACATCGGCCTGGACTTCGTCACGGGCCTCCCACCGTCCCAGGGCAAGACTGTCATCCTCACGATAGTGGACCGGTTTTCCAAGGTGGCCCACTTCGTGGCCCTCCCGAAGCTCCTGACGGCCCAGGAGACTGCAGACCCCCTGGTCCACCACGTCATGCGTCTGCATGGGATTCCATCGGACATTGTCTCGGATCGTGGCCCTCAGTTCTCCTCCCAGGTCTGGAGGAGTTTCTGCAGGGAATTGGGGGCCAACGTAAGCCTCTCGTCCGGGTACCACCCCCAGACGAACGGGCAGGCAGAGCGGACGAATCAGGATTTGGAGCAGGCCCTCCACTGCGTGACCTCCGCGCACCGTCGGCCTGGAGTGACCATCTGGCCTGGATCGAGTACGCTCATAATAGCCAAGTATCTTCTGCCACTGGCCTCTCCCCTTTCGAGGTATGTTTGGGGTACCAGCCCCCATTGTTCCCGCTAGTGGAGGGAGAGGTCGGGGTGCCCTCAGTCCAGGCCCATCTGAGGAGGTGCCATCGGGTGTGGCGTACCGCCCGCTCTGCCCTGCTCAAAGCCCGGACGAGGGCTAAGGCCCATGCGGACCGCTGGCGTGCCCCGGCCCCTACGTATCAGCCCGGGCAGGCGGTTTGGCTATCTACGAAAGACATACCTCTACAAATGGAATCCCAGAAACTAAAGGACAGATTTATGGGACCCTTCACCATCGTGAAGGTCCTCAGTCCAGCCGCAGTGAAGCTGAAGCTGCCAGCTTCACTGTGGATACATCCGGTATTCCACGTCTCCAGACTCAAACCCTGCCACACCTCTCCCCTCTGTGCCCCTGGACCGGCGCCGCCGCCTGCCCGGATCATCGACGGGGAGCCGGCTCGGACTGTGCGCCGGCTCCTGGACGTTCGTCGCAAGGGCCGGGGATTCCAGTATTTGGTGGACTGGGAGGGGTACGGACCCGAAGAACGCTCCTGGGTGAAGAGGAGCTTCATCCTGGACCCGGCCCTCCTGGACGATTTCTACGCCCGGCACCCGGACAAGCCTGGTCGGGCGCCAGGAGGCGCCCGTTGAGGGGGGGGGGTCCTGTTGTGTGGGCCGCTGAAGAGGAGGTACTGCTGGCCCACCACCACCAGATGGCGCCCTGCTTGAAGTGCGGGCTTCAAGCATGAGAGGGCGTCATAGCAACCGGGAGTGACAGCTGTCACTCATCAGCACCAGCTGTCACTCATCCACATCACCACCACCATAAAGGCCGGACTGCAACTCCATCTCCCCGCCGAGAAATCAGCCATCAGAAGAGGTAATTTCTCTGCAGTGAGAGTATAGTCAGAACGTTTTGCAGCCGTTTTCCTGTGGCGTTTCCTTATCTGTGATATTGGCGTAAAGTGTGATCAGCGACGGCTTCGCTTCACACTCCAACCAGATAATTGGTTAGACAGGAGCTGCATGAGTGTGTGATTGGAGGTGGAGGTGCTCCCTCCCAGAAGAATACAGACTGTGGGATTACTGAGTGTGCGAACTCACACTCATCAACACTGTTTCTGTTCTCTGCCAGCAGTACCAGGTCTGACAGCTGGAGATGGTGACCACCTGGGGACACAGGACTTGGCGGCTCCGGTGTTCTTCAGATCCGTTGGCAGTGAGGGCCGTGTGGGATCCGGCTCGGCTCAAGACGGATGTCTCCTATCCTCAAGCCTGCCCACACATCACTCAAATCTGTAATTCGGTGGTACCTAAACTGTGATTGTCTGTATTTTGTTGTGCACTACAACATTAAATTGTTACTGTTTGGCTTATCCATTGCCCGTTCATTTAACGCCCCCTGTTGTGGGTCCGTGTTCCTACACCTTCACAACACAGGATGGATATATGAATATTTCCAAGTCACTGAATATGTCTTGAACTTTATTTACCTCAATTATGAAGAAATACAAACAATATGGCACTCTATGTTAAATCTGTGTGGAGTAGATAGTTCTCAAAAACTGAGTGACTGTGCAAGAAGGAGAAGTGTGAGGAAAGCCATCAAGACATCCAGACAACCCAGAAGAAGTTACAGGCTTCTGTGACTGGAGAAATTATGCATAATGCATATTTTGAATTTATATCCCCAATTATACAGCTTCATGATGAAGTGGTATAGAGGAGCATTTTATTAAAAAGAAGACCTGAAAGTTCAGCTACAATTTGCCAGGAGGTACATCTGAGATGCAAGCCTTGATTTAACGTTTTGGTGTAAGAAAACCCTGTAATAATTAATTTATGGTACGTAGAACACTAGTTTTGCCATATATATATATATATATATATATATATATATATATATATATATATATATATATATATAAGGTCTGTTAGAAAAGTATCGGACCTTTTTATTTTTTGCAATAACCTTATGGATTTGAATCACGTGTGATTGCATCAGCCAAGCTTGAACCTTCGTGCGCATGCGTGAGTTTTTTCATGCCTGTCGGTTGCGTCGTTCGCCTGTGAGCACGCTTTGAGTGAGCACTGGTCCTCCCCCCTCGTTGGATTTTCATTGTGAGGAAAATGTCTGAACGGCTGGAGCAGCGCTGCATGAAATTTTTCCAGAAACTGTGAGAGACAGCCAGGTGGAAACCATTCGGAAAATTCAGATGGCTTTCAGGGACGATTTTATGCTATGTCCACCTCTCTTGCCATTTCTCTGGTTGTCAGACGACGTCCCGGATCAACACAGCCTTCACTTTGGAAATGATCTGGTCGTTTCAGCCTGTTGATGGCCGCTCGAAGCGCAGTGCGCCCTCAGCTGCTGTGGGCTGTCTTTAATCCGGTTGTAATGCTCCTTAATCTGTGTGATGCCCATAAGATCTTCACCGAAAGCCATCTGAATTTTCCGAATGGTTTCCACCTGGCTGTCTCTCACAGTTTCTGAAAAAATGCTGCTTTAAGAAGAAACCGCTCTGTCCTCTGTAGACAAAGGAGAACTGGTTTCCCCCCCCCCCCCCCAAAAAAAAAAAATCATTTCTCTTAACCCCATACTGATACGTGGGGAATTTCACCCAAGTCATCCAGAGGCATACATTTTAACTTATGGTTCAACCTTTTAACCAAACTAATGTCGGACAAGTTATTTAAATTAATGTCATGTCTGAAGTTTTATAAAGTGAAAATGCGCTAATTTTTAAGGTTTTAGTGAGGATATATGCTATGCCCAGCACTGCATTATGAGTAGGATAGGGTAATCTCAGTACGTTCACGACATGAGAAATGCATTTGAAACACTCTGATCAGGCTCTACGGACAACAGCATTAAACTCTAGTGCCTAAAACTCTAGTGAATATATTCTCTGCGTTTATAGTAGACATTATTGTGTCTGCGTTTATTAAATTCCACTCATCTTAAATGTAGCAGACATGGATTATCTGGAATTTTGTTTTGGCAAGTTTTCAAGGTCTCTACTGCCATCTACTGGCCAGTATAGTATTCATTCATCCTATTGACGTATCCCATAATCCCTTGCATGCCAGAGAGTCGCTGCAGTCAACAACATGTAGAGAATCAACATGATGACAGTTGTAAATTAATATTATACTACAAAAATGTATTTTTTATGCTTTTCATCACGTTAATAAGAGACTGCATGCATGATACCCTGAAACTTGCTAAAACAATTATAACAAATAATCCATGTCTGTTACAGTTAATCTGCACGGAATTTAATAAACGCAAACCGAATTTCAGACATATTATATATATTAGTCTCTAGCAAAGAGGACAAACAGTGTTCTAAAGAACAATAATCAAGACATTAAAGAGCAAACTTCACTTTCCCCCAGAACGACATGAACAGCTCCCATTGAAAATAACGGAGAGACAGCCTGTGATTCTCGCATGTTTACATAAAATAGACACAATAACAACGTCTATAAACCCAGAGAATATATTCACGAGAGTTTTAGGCACAATATAAAATAGTTTTATGTTGCGATGTTAATGGTGTTGTCTGTGTGCAGCGGACGGTTAAAGTGCAGCGTGATCAGAGCGTCTCAATGCAGTTCTCAATGTTACTGAGATCTCGCAGTGCGGCGACCTCTCCAAGGTTTTGTGGGATTTGAAATGTCAATAGGGCTAATAGCCAACATTTATGGGTCAAGACAATATTGAGTGCACGTTTTACAATATAATAAAACGTGCGCACAACATCATAAGACGTGCGCACATTCTGTCCACATGCAAAACATTTTGCGATGACACTTCCAGGGCTCCGTAAAAATGCCTGTTTTTACAAAAAAAAAAAGGAATATTTTACAAAAGCACATTTGCATCTGTAAACACCAACACACGACACATCACATTAACGTGTTGGTTTACATAATGAATGACTGAACCAATCAGTGTTTAGCAGAGGCACATTTTACCCAGAATCCTTTGTGATCTGTCTGTGTTTGTTACAAAACCTCAGAATTAGTGCATTATTCAACATTAAAAGATATGTTATTTTTTAACTTTGTACAAATGACAGAATTGACATTAATGGAGTTATTCTATCGGTATTAATGTTATTTATAAATCAAAAACATAAGTCAGTACTGCTTTATTTTCCAAGACCTCCGCCTGACCGGAGCGTTGTGATTGGTAGAGAGCTGGGCTTTATGGCTGCTCTCAGGTTGCTTCTGTGCTGGAAGCCATGTAGTAAACAAGAGCTTCCAGCAGGGGGCGAAATGTTCAAAGACAGAAGTGTGGGCTCATTGTTTGGGTTTGTTGTCGCTTTTGATGCTACCAGAAGTGATCGTGGTGTTAAAACTCAAATTCAGTTTATTAGTAGTTGCAAATATACCAGAGACAATACTGGAATTTATTGGTTATCGGTTATCTGTAACTTCTGATACATTTTTGGGTGGTTTATCATTTTATCTTTATCAAAGATAACTTTTCAGTTATGATTATCTGTTATCTAAGTTAATTTTTGGTTATTCTTGCCCACCACTGCTTGTATGTAGCATTTACAGTGCAAAGGCAGTTGGAGATTGCAGACTTTACCCAGGCTGATCACTATAGTGTTTTTGTTGTTGTTGTTGTTGTTGTTACAGTACATCCCATCAGGTATAAACTGAAAAATGTAATTGTTTGTTTTGAGATCCAAGGCTTACCTCTGCACAAAATTTCTTTGAAATCTGTCCCGAAGTATTTGTTATACTGTAAAGAGTTAAAACAGCAAACCAAACAAAAAACAGAACTTCTCCTGCAGAGGTAAAAAATTATTCATGGCATGAAAGACATTTGACATTTTCAAAATGAACAGTGCTAGCTTAAGAGATGGTGCCAACGTCTTGGAATATGCAAAGAAAATGAAAATGAAAAATGTAACAAGTAACTTTTCTTTGCCACATTCTAACTCAAGCCTGGTTTTGCATCTTAAATTAGATAAGACAGCAATTCTGTTTATGTGCCATCTCACACATCATCCAACCAACCAAACAGATGGGACTTTGAAACAGATGAATTATGAAGAGGCTACAAGAAGTTTAATTACCCCATACCCCATCTGAATAATGCAGAATTGTGCTTACAACAGTGTAAGTCAACACTGTGTGCAATACTTAACATAACTGCTGAACTCCTCTGGGCCCCCTCCCACCGGTGTGTATTCAGGGTATACTCATTACATCTCTGCCAACATGTTTACGCCTCCATTGACTGTGGCAGGTGCTGCATGATGAATGCAGCCATTCAGAAGAGGGACATGTGGCAGTGGACATGTTTACCCTCTGGCACTTGTCTCTGGTTCACCAGGCAGGAGAGGACAGGCAGTCTTGGAAACATCTGCTATAGTAAGTGTGCAGTGGATTGGACAGAGACACGTACACGTACCTGCCAAACAATAACTGCCACTATAAAGTTATTTAATGCTACTATATTCGCATATTTCTTTTCACGTTATCTGCTGTGCAACGGTAAACATGAACCATTGACAGGTAACACATACTGTATGTACCACTATGAGAATGGGCAGACAGAGAGAATGTGAAATGCAGATAATTTATGTTTCTGCCTTTCTGTGTCCTTCTAATTGATGCGTTTCTTTTTCAATCATCTGCTACCAAGTCATACTGGAGGTAATATCCTGATACTGATTCTTCAGAAAGCTTTCTTGCATACATTAAAGGACATACGCATGTTATTTAACTTCCCGGATAGCTACACAACATCAAGGTATTCATGATTGTAAATCTATCCATGCACATGCAGTAATAACTAGTGGTCCCTGATATATTTTATTGCTAATTATTCCTCTCGCTCCGTGAGTTGGCAGATGCATTTCTGGAAACTGTCTTACTCAGCATTTCTCTTATTTCTCGGTGTGTGACATACATTTTACGAAAACCAGAAATATCCTGGTGGCCGACAGACAGAGTGAAATGAACACTGCTACGTCCAATAACAAAGCTTCTGAGCTTTCATTTGAAAGCGATGGCTCGGATTTACAGAGGATGTGCATAGAGGAGATGACATATTTCACTGCAAAACTCTTAACCTTTTTCAGAGTCTGATGGATTTTGGAACCTAATGTGTGTTGCAGGATGGTATTTTACTGCCACAAGGAGATAATGGAATTTCTATCTAACATGGCAGAATTGTGAGAGAACTTTGTGAGGAAAAAATGGTGGAGCTGCCATGTGACATTATTCTCCATCCGAGGACACTGAGTGGACATGGTCATTGTTTTCCGGCTGGCAGTCATGTGCAATCCGTGCGTGAGGACCTATAGTGGACCTAGACATTGTTCTCCGCCTGGCGATTGTGCGCGATCTGTGTGGGAGGAATTCTTTGGTGGAGTTTACATATTTAATCTTGGAAATCATTATGCAAGTGGGTGAGTGCCCTATTCAGTTTTTTCCATCAATGAGAACACTTATAACCATGCACAAAGCTAAGTCTCTAGCAGAGACTGTTTTTAATAGGCTGCGTTCATGGTGGATGCGCATGTGCACTAAGTCTTCTCACAGTGGAGAGCAGCTCCTGCTATAACTGTGACTGCATCAAAATTAATAGTTATGACCTAAAAACTAATCATCATAGCACAATAAGTGTTATGATGATATTGTGTCACACTTATGTGTGACACTGACTGTGACACTGACTACTGTCGCCTGTGTGTCTAGGGGTTGGTAAGGTTAGACCTTATTTGTATGAAGCTCTTTGAGGCAGCGTTGTTGTGATTTGGTGCTATATAAATGAAATAAATTGAATTGAATGTAAACTTTGCAATTAATCTGTGGCTCTGTTCTCAATGTTAGCAGCTATATTTCATTCAAGCACGCACTGGGACATTTTCCTCAAGCTATGTAAATGCTGTTGGAAATACTTGGAAAAACAAGAGCAATCAGAGATTTCTGACATCTGCCAATCTAGATCTGGATCACCTCCAAAATTCGATGGAGTCTTCATGCCCTAATATCTATCTGTGGTGCAAATTTGGTGAGAATCCATGAAGTAGTTTTGAAGTAATCCTTCAAAGCCTATATAAAGGGAAATATTGATCCAGAATCCAGATCTGGATCCGGATCAACTCCAAAATTTAATGGGTTCTTCTATGGCATAATATCGATCTCTGGTGAGACTTTTGTAAAAATCTGTTCAGTAGTTTTGATGTAATCCTGCTAACAGACAGATAAAATAAATAAACGTAGATGAATTTATTACGTCCTTGGTGGACGTAACGAGTACTCACGAATACTTTTTCGGCAGTCTCCGTAGCTGTTTGCTGAGAATGCCATATACTTTGTGACCAATCACGGAAGTGCATAAATTTATCCCAGTGTATCATCAGGTGGTCACTAACAGCCTAAATCTAAATTGTTATGATTTCAGTGGGACATGTCCTTCAAATGTTAAGAAAATGGAAGTGTCTGTGATCGCTGCCAGAAGGGACCTGTGTTGTGAAAGTGTTGGAACACGGACCCACAACAGGGGGCGCAATGAACGGACAATGGAGAAAGTAAATAACAAGTTTTACTGTTGTGAAAATGCACAACCAATACAACAATTGACAATTTGGGTTTACACCGAATTCCACTGGTGTCGTGTGGGCAGGCTCGAAGGTAGGAGACGTCCGTCCAAGTCGAGCCGGAACCACCCAGATTTCCCCTGCCACCGAACCCTGGAAATACTGGAACCGCCAAGTCCCGAATTCCCAGGTGGCCACTGCCTCCGCTCGTCGGATCCGGTACTGCTGGCAAGAGAACAAACACACAGGTGTGGATGCGGCTGCACCCAGTACACAGAGAGGGAAGAAGCTGACTCCACCTCACGTCAATACTGCAGAAAGGTGAGTACTTCTCCAAGCAATTTAGCTCACAATAATCAGCTGTCCTGCAAAGGTTTAACAAATCTTTTAGCCAGTTAATCAGAATATTAATGCAGAGAACGTTACCTTTAACGTAAGGCGATATCTCGGCACTGAGGTGGAGACGCCGTCCTCCTGATATACCTCTGTGCTGAGTGGAACAGCTGAGTCTGGTGATGGGTGACAGCTGTCACCCAGGCTACTCCCATTAGGCGGCAGCGCCCTCTGGTGCCTGGAGCCCGCACTCCAGGCAGGGCGCCCTCTGGTGGTGGTGGGCCAGCAGTACCTCCTCTTCAGCGGCCCACACAACAACCTGTTTCTATGAGCAATTTGCCCTCAGGTGGTAAAGGATGATGTGCATGAACAAATAGTTGCTGGTTAGATTCTCATATCTACGTACATGTTGAAGTAGCCTTAATCAAATCACTGAACCTCAGATTGGGCCTGACCTTGTATGGCAGCTCCTCATATTGAAGTGAGTGCTTGATGCATCGATGCAAAGCACTTTGAACATCCATCCTCAGCTAGAAAGGCTCTATAGCAGTGCATCCATTTACATATTTGCAAGTCGACTGTAATACCTTTCACACAGCCATTGTACTCAGGAAATATCAATGCTATTCGTCCACAGACTGGAATGTATGTAAGAAGAGAAAATGTCAGAAAAGCTGTGATTATGTTATCTCCTAACCAATGTGTTGTTAACAGATAGTCTCAGTTGACAATAGGGGAGTGGTATGAGTGTGCTATCATCGTGATAAACATATGACATTATTGGTGCCAGTGAAAGTCGATGGAAAAAAAATATTGTCAAAATAGAAAACAGGAATGTTAATATAATCTCTAATTCATTCTTCAATCTCACTGTACATTTGTATAAGTGACAATTAAAGGCATTCAATTCAATAATTAAAGTGGTTTTAAAGAGAGTAAAAGAGAGTTATGTGAATGTAATGAAGGCCATTAAACATCAAATTCATTGAAACTCCCACCTGATGGGAGTAGGCTCAAACCTACTCCCATCAGGTGGTAGTTTCAACACTGCTAGTTTGTTAATAGGTATTGGTTCATGTTATGTAAGTTCTTTAGGACTGTGATTGTGATGCCATGTAGAGTGTCCATGGGTGACACTGACTTCATACCAGCAGAGGGTCTTCACCCACCCACTGATGCAGATTGGCAGGTGTTGGAAGTACATCATATGTGCAACCCCAATTCCAATGAAGTTGGGATGTTGTGTAAAATGTAAATAAAAACAGAATACAATGATTTGCAAATCCTCTTCAACTTATATTCAATTGAATACACCACAAAGACAAGATATTTAATGTTCAAACTGAGAGACTTTTTTTTTTGTGCAAATACAGTGAGGAAAATAAATATATGAACACCCTGCGATTTTGCAAGTTCTCCCACTTAGAAATCATGGAGGGGTCTGAAATTTTAATCTTAGGTGCATGTCCACTGTGAGAGACATAATTAAAAAAAAAAAAAAAAAATCCGGAAATCACAATGTATGATTTTTTTTAATAATCTATTTGTATGTTACTGCTACAAATAAGTATTTCAACACCTGTGAAAATCAATGTTAAGATTTGGTACAGTAGTCTTTGTTTGCATTTACAGAGTTCAAACGTTTCCTGTAGTTTTCACCAGGTTTGCACACACTGCAGCAGGGATTTTGGCCCACTCCTCCATACAGATCCTCCATACTTCTCTAGATCTTTCAGGTTTGGAGTTTCAGCTCCCTCCAAAGATTTTCTATTGAGTTCAGGTCTGGAGACTGGCCAGGCCACTCCAACACCTTGAAATGCTTCTTACGGAGCCCCTCCTTAGTTGCCCTGGCTGTGTGTTTGGGGTCATTGTCATGCTGGAAGACCCAGCCATGACCCATCTTCAATGCTCTTATTGAGGGAAGGAGGTTGTTTGGCAAAATCTCGCAATACACCCCATCCATCCTCCCTTCAATACGGTGCAGTCGTCCTGTCCCCTCTGCAGAAGAGCATGCCCAGAGTATGATGTTTCCCCCCATGCTTCACGGTTGGGATGGTTTTCTTGGGGTTGTTCTCATCCTCTAAACATGGTAAGTGGAGTTGATTCCAAAAAGCTCTATTCTGGTCTCATCTGACCACATGGCCTTCTCCCATGCCTCCTCTGGATCATCCAGATGGTCACTGGTGAACTTCAAACGGGCCTGGACATGTGCTGGCTTGAGCAGGGGGACCTTGTTGCCCTGCAGGATTTTAAACCATGACGGCATCATGTGTGACTAATGTAATCTTTGTGACTGTGGTCCCAGCTCTCTTCAGGTCATTGACCAGGTCCTCCTGTGTAGTTCTGAGCTTTCTCAGAATCATCCTTACCCCACAAAGTGAGATCTTGCATGGAATCCCAGACTGAGGGAGATTGACAGTTATCTTGTGTTTCTTCCACTTTCGAATAAATAATCAGAACAGTTGTCTCTTACCAAGCTGCTTGCCTTGTTGTCCTGTAGTCCATCCCAGCCTTGTGCACGGTCTACAGTTTTGTCCCTGGTGTCCTTAGACAGCTCTTTGATCTTGGCTATGGTGGACAGGTTGGAGGTGATTGATTGAGTGTGTGAACAGGTGTCTTTTATACAGGTAACAAGTTCAAACAGTGCAATTAATACAGATAGAGTGCAGAATAAAAGGGCTTCTTAAAGAAAAATTAACAGGTCTGTGTGAGCCAGAATTCTTGCTGGTTGGTAGGGGATCAAATACTTATTTGCAGCAGTAACATACAAATAATTATTAAAAAATCATACATTGTGATTTCCGGATTTTTTTTTTTTTTAGATTATGGCTCTCACAGTGGACATGCAACCTAAGATGAAAAATTTCAGACCCCTCCATGATTTCTAAGTGGGAGAACTTGCAAAACCGCAGGGTGTTCAAATACTTATTTTCCTCACTGTATTTGCTTATTTTTAAATGGATGCCTGCAACACGTTTCAAAAAAGCTGGGACAGGGGTGACAACACTCAAAGAACACCTGTTTGGAACATTCCACAGATGAACAGGTTACTACTACTGTCGCCTGTGTACCTGTGTGTCTAGGGGTTGGTAAGGTTAGACCTTACTTGTGTGAAGCTCTTTAAGGCAGCTTTATTGTGATTTGGCGCTATACGAGGGCTGTCAATAAAGTAACGGTCCTTTTTATTTTTTCAAAAACTATATGGATTTCATTCATATGTTTTTACGTCAGACATGCTTGAACCCTCGTGCGCATGCGTGAGTTTTTCCACGCCTGTCGGTGACGTCATTCGCCTGTGAGCACTCCTTGTGGGAGGAGTCGTCCAGCCCCTCGTCGGAATTCCTTTGTCTGAGAAGTTGCTGAGAGACTGGCGCGTTGTTTGATCAAAATTTTTTCTAAACCTGTGAGACACATCGAAGTGGACACGGTTCGAAAAATTAAGCTGGTTTTCAGTGAAAATTTTAACAGCTGATGAGAGATTTTGAGGTGATTCTGTCGCTTTAAGGACTTTTCACGGTGCGAGACGTCGCTCAGCGCTCTCAGGCGGCGTCATCAGCCTGTTCAAGCTGAAAACCTCCACATTTCAGGCTCTATTGATCCAGGACGTCGTGAGAGAACAGAGAAGTTTCAGAAGAAGTCGGTTTCAGCATTTTATCCGGATATTCCACTGTTAAAGGAGATTTTTTTAATGAAAGACGTGCGGACGGATCCGCGCATCGGGACGCAGCCGACGCGGTGCGGCGGCACAGGAAAAACACCTCCGTGTTGATAACCATTTGTAAAATCCAGGCGGCTTTTGATGGCTTTCAGTGGAGTGAGTATATGAGAAATTGTTTAACAGGCAGGACATGTTCCAACTTGTCCTTAAGGCTTTCAACAGAGGTGTTTTTCCTGTGCCGCCGCACCGCGTCGGCTGCGTCCCGACGCGCGGACCCGTCCGCACGTCTTTCATTAAAAAAATCTCCTTTAACAGTGGAATATCCGGATAAAATGCTGAAACCGACTTCTTCTGAAACTTCTCTGTTCTCTCACGACGTCCTGGATCAATAGAGCCTGAAATGTGGAGGTTTTAAGCTTGAAACAGGCTGATGACGCCGCCTGAGAGCGCAGCGCGACGTCTCGCACCGTGAAAAGTCCTTAAAGCGACAGAATCACCTCAAAATCTCTCATCAGCCGTTAAAATTTTCACTGAAAACCAGCTTAATTTTTCGAACCGTGTCCACTTCGATGTGTCTCACAGGTTTAGAAAAAATTTTGATCAAACAACGCGCCAGTCTCTCAGCAACTTCTCAGACAAAGGAATTCCGACGAGGGGCTAGACGACTCCTCCCACAAGGAGTGCTCACAGGCGAATGACGTCACCGACAGGCGTGGAAAAACTCGCATGCGCACGAGGGTTCAAGCATGTCTGAGGTAAAAACATATGAAGGAAATCCCTATAGTTTTTGAAAAAAATAAAAAGGACCGTAACTTTATTGACAGCCCTCGTATAAATGTAATAAACTGAATTGAATGTAAACGTTGCAATTAATCTGTGGCCCTGTTCTCAATTTTAGCAGTTATATTTCATTCAACACATTTCAAAAAAGCTGGGACAGGGCAACAATGCTCAAAGAACACCTATTTGGAACATTCCACAGGTGAACAGGTTATTGGAAACAGTTGACTGTCATGACTGGGTATAAAAGGAGCATCCCCAAAAGACTCGGCCATTAACAAGCAAAGATGGGGCGGAGGATCACCGCTTTGTGAACATCTGCGTGAAAAAATAGTGCACACAGTTTAAGAACAATGTTTCTCAACATTCGATTGCAAGGATTTGAGGGTTTCCATAATCTACAGTCCATAATATAATCAGAAGATTCAGAGAATCTGGAGAACTTTCTACATGTAAGCGGCAAGGCCAAAAACTAACAATGAATACCCGTGACCTTTGATCCCTCAGGTGGCACTGCATTAAAAACCGACATCATGTGTAAAGGATCTTACCACGTGGGTTCAGGAACACTTCAGAAAACCATTGTCAGTTAACACAGTTTGTCATTACATCTACAAGTGGCAAGTTAGAAACTCTACCATGCAAAGCAAAAGCCATACATCAACAACATCCAGAAATGCCACCCCCCTCTCTGGGCCTGAGCTCATTTGAACTGGACAGACGCAAAGTGGAAAAGTGTGCTGTGGTCTGATGAGTCCACATTTCAAATTGTTTTTGAAAATGATGGATGTTGTGTCTTCCGGACAAAAGAGTAAAAAAGCCATCCAGATTACCAGCGCAAGCTCAAAAGCCAGCATCTGTTTTGGTATGGGGGTGTGTTAGTGCCCATGGCATGGGCAACTTACACATCTGTGATGGCACCATCAATGCTGAAAGGTACATCCAAGTTTTGGAGCAACACATGCTGCCATCCAAGCAACGTCTTTTTCAGGGACGTCCCTGCTTATTTCAGCAAGACAATGCCAAGCCACATTCTGCATGTGTTACAACAGCGCGGCTTTGTAGTAAAAGAGTGCGGGTGCTAGACTGGCCTGCCTGCAGCCCAGACCTGTCACCCATTGAAAATGTGTGGCACATTATGAAGCTTAAAATACGACAACGAAGACCCCGGACTGTTGAATAGTTGAAGTCGTACATCAAGCAAGAATGGGAAGAATTCCACCTAGAAAGCTTCAACAATTAGTGTCCTCTGTTCCCAAACGCTTGAGTGTGTTAGAAGGAAAGCTGATGTAACACAGTGGTAAACATACCACTGTCCCAGGTTTTTTGAAACGTGTTGCAGGCATCCATTTCAAAATGAGCAAATATTTGCACAAAACAATAAAGTTTATCAGTTTGAACATTAAATATCTTGTCTTTGTGGTGTATTCAATTGAATGTAGATTGAAGAGGACTTGCAAATCATTGTATTCTGTTTTTATTTACATTTTACACAACGTCCCAACTTCACTGGAAAATGGGGTTGTAACTCTAATAGTAAAAGCTCAACTGCCTCGCTTCCATGGTCCGCGCATCAATACAGCTGACATTCCTTCCTTCCACAGTATGCCATTATGTCTATTGTCCCTGATACCTGAGGGAGACCACCTTGGCCCATCTTGCGGCCTGCAGTGCATTTCCCTCACAAACATTTTCCTCCTTTGTCACACTGTGCTCACTGTAATTCCCAAACCTTCTCTTCCTTGCTGTACATTTCCCACATGTGTCAGCATGTTAAAGAGCTGCTACCTGCTTTCTCCAACTGTTCTCCATTTGCACCCTGCTTGCCAAGGTTGAAATGGTAATGGACTGATTATATAGCACTTTTCCATCTGCATCAGACGCTAAAAGCACTTTACCACATCAATGCCTCACATTCACCCACGATGTCAGGGTGCTGCCATGCAAGGCGCCCACTACACACCACAAGCAAATAGCAGATAAAGGACAGCAATGCTTATCTTTGGTGTGGACATCATGGCAGAGACAATGAAGAAGTTGGGTCTAAGTGTAGCTTTGGATACATTCGATCACTATATTTTGTTGGAGAAGAACTGAAGGTGTGGGGAGGAAGAAAAGTAGCATAAAATACTAAATAGGAAGAAAAGTGTCATAAAAATCATAGAATTATTAATAATTTGTTTTCTATTAATTACTTCTTTTATTTTTATGTTAATTTTGTTTAAAATACTGTTTCATGATCCCTGTATGCAGACTGTATGTGTGTTATGCACCCACCATTTAATCTGATTATTGCATTGTTGGAATAGTAGACAGACTGCGCTGGACCTTTAAGCCATGTTTTTACACCAGGTAAACACATGCTGAGAGACAATATCAACAACACACAGCACACACACACAACGTGGGTGCTGGACATGAGATTGACAACTCTGTTATTTCGAGATTTGGCATGACATCTGCATTGCTGTGGCATTCCTCTGTGGACGAGTGAAAAATAAATCCCAAAGTGTCACCCAAGGACAGGTAGCCTGAATTGCAGGGTGGCAGTTCAACTCCTATACCACAGAGCCAGCTACTTTCTATGTTGCAGTGTCCTTCTAAAATTCCTCAAAGAGAAAGGTAGGCTGTTAAAGTACTGCAGATTACAAACAAAAAAGTTCAAATTCAGGAAGCCAAGAACAAACTAAATACATGGTAAACCTGTTTGGACGTAACACACTGTATAAACGGGCCTCACCCAAACAATCTTTACACTGACACAGCATATTTCACTTCCTATAGATTAACCTTACTACAACGAAGAAGGGTTAGTTCCTCAAATCGGAAAACAACAACATCATTAAACCCGCTTTACACAGGGACAGGGTCTGTCCAGCGGTCCTTGTATGGTCATGAAATCCCATCAAATGCAGCAGGACGCCAAAGCGACATTCAGCTGCCGCCAGGACCTTACAAGGTCCTCTCGGTATTCTCTCACAAACTGCCACAATCGCAGTGGCAGATGTGAAGTATGAAGCCGCACCTGATTTCCACACAAGAGTCGCTAAGCCTGGTAGACACACAGACACCACAGAGGCCACACAAAAACACCTCACAGAGCACCCCATGACTGCGGAGAGGTGCACAATGACCGTGGCGTTTTTTGTCACACCAGTAGCAGATCATCCACTGACCGACCGCAATGATGTGAGTTTGGACAAGAACTGAGAATTAAAAAAAAAAGACACATGCCAATGGATTGCATTTTATCACACAATAAATGTTATGCTGTGCCTTTAGCATACAACATTAATCCCGACGAGTTTCACTCAGCATGTTACTGCAACAGAGACGTTTGATTCCATTAGGACACTTCACTGCACAACAAGCCAGATTATTCCAGGTGTTTGTCATACATACTCCAAACTAGAGCACTTGCGCTCATAGAGTGTAAACATATTTATATATATTTAATTTATATTTAAATATTTAGCATCACGTCACATGGCCGGAGTGACGTGGGTTTGGCCGTGAACTCAGACACAAAGCGTCACCATTGCTCTTAGAGATCCAGCCAACCAGATTCACTCATGGTTTCATTTATAAACATAAACGTAATTCCAGACAGTTTATTGACGTTAACTGCAACTCTGACAATTTTACAAAGTGAAAATATCACACATATCTTTTAAAGTAGATATGTGTGATCAGTTGCCCCAAGTTGGAGCGCTTGGGGCAACTGTTTGTTGTGATTTGGCCTATATAAGAAAAAGTTGATTGAGTTGATTGATAAGTAATGTGCTAATTCTGAAGGTTTGCGTGTTAACCAACACATGCACCAAAAGGCATTATGGGAAATGATGTTGCTCTTGTTTCTGCGGCTCATCTGATCAGTTCCCTCTCGACCAGCGTCACTACAAACATTTGCTGAAAAAGCTTCTCCCAGCAGGTTGATATCATCACTCATCATCTGCTTGTGGTCATAACTCCCAGATCTGCAACAATGACTGTATCTCCTTTTTCTTGACCGCGAAGCCAAAATGGCGATTATCCTCCTTGTTCATCGGCCTTATCGAAAAGCCAGATACTGATGTAGAAATCTCCGCCCCATTTGTTGCTGCATTCAACTCCAGCGAAGGTGTCAAAATGCATACAACACTGCCATCCACTGGATGGCAGTGTTGTGTGCTACATATTTGTGAACCTCTGTGTGGTTTTGTGCACAGAATGTCTCAAAATTCCATACTGAGCAAAGCATGAATGCGTTTGATCAGTGAGCCACAAATACTGAATCACACTTCACAATCAGGATTTTCAGTTTTGCAAATGCCGGGGTTTTTTTAATGAATGTAAAATGATATATTTACAAATGCACATATATTTGTAAAAACCAACACACAAGTTACAAATGTTTGTGGATCACTCTCTCTGCATTTGCAAGTATTAATGAGACAATTAACTCCATAAAAGAAGAAAAAAGGTGGATTTTCTGAAGAGGACAACAGTCATGTGACTTTTTCAGTAGTTGCAGTGTTTTTGTTTTTTAACGGTTTCTATATTTCATGGGTCAGTTGTTTTCCAGCCATAAAAAGTCCAGTGAAAGGTGTTATTTGCCAAGTGATGACATTTTTCTGCAGATTTAGCTGACGCTGTCCGCGAATGACAGGGAAACACATGTGCACACCCACACAAGCTCAATCCAAACTGACAAGAGTGAAAAATTAACCATTTTAATATTTATCTAATTTTGTACTCTCTATCAGTGCACATGAACAATGAAGAACTGCTCAAAATCTAGCGTATATGTCAAAAAACAGCAGATCTCTGTGAAAATGTGACATCCTCTGTAGCGCAGAAACTCTAGGGGAGACAACACGCACAAGGGCCGCTGAAGCAGTTACACAGAAAGCTGTTTTTGCTTCACCTCTGTGGATCAGGTACGTTTTAAACCACACGACAGACTCACAACTGCCACCGTCCTGTGTAAACGGGCTGTGGAACAGTCAGCATTGTGTACTTTTATACAATTAGACTGATCATTCACAGGAAGGCTGTATTTCAGTAAAGTCCATGAATCTGTGCAAGTTCAGATGTTGTTACTAGTGTACTAAATCTTCCAAGCTGGTGAAACAAGACTGCCATTTATACTGGAATATGCCCATTCATTCATTCATTTCTGGGTTGCAGTGGCAGCAGACTGTGCAGCTCATCCCACACTTCTCTATTCTTGGCCATGCTCTGTATCAATTCCTGAGGGATCCCGAGCCATTCCCAAGCCAGCTGGGAAATATAATCCCTCCATGTCCTGGGTCTTCCAGTTGGACGTGCCTGGAAGTCCTCCCTAGGGAGATGACCCAGGGGGCATCCACACCAGATGCCGAACCAACTCAGTTGGCTCATTTCTAAGTGAAGAAGCAGTGGCTCTACTCCAAGTCACTCCCAGATAGTTGAGCTTCTCACCCTGCCCAGGAGTGTCAGCCCAGATACCCAACGGACGAATCTTATTTCCACCCCTTGTATCTGCGACCTTAGTGTTTGGTCATTACCCAAAGTTCATGATCATAGTTGAGGACAGGAGCATCAATCAACTGATAAATTGAGAGCCTCTCCTTTAGACTCAGCTCCTTCTTCACCACGATGGTCCAGTACAGGGTCTATAAAACATTAAACATTTGCCTAATGATGACTGAATGCTGAGAGGTCAACAGGTGAAAGGAATGATAACCTTCAGTGAGGGTCAAAATCTACTCTTGCTTTTCATTTCAACAGCACCATTCATTTAATACAAAATTGCTGTTCTCTGTGCTCTGTTGGTTTATTATGAAGCTGGTACAATTAGATAAAAATCCACAGCTATAGTGATATTAAACGATCATGTCATGTAATTACACATTTGCAGTACATGTTGGCAGTAAATCTGAAAGTATAATTTGGAATGTTGGCACCCATTCAGGTTGTTGTTGGCTGATTTTGTGATTAAGCTGGGACCTGTGATTTTAGAGGTCTAACATGGCAAATCGGGCTTTATTATTTACCACATATTCTTTATAATGGCAAAGGGGTCACATTTACAAGACCTTTCAGCAAAGTGGAAATTGAGAAATGACGCTCCAGTTTATTTCAAATATCCTGTTTCACCCTCTGGCCAAAATCCTTCTGCTTCATTTAAATATTCCCACAGAAGCTGTGATCCCACTCAGTCTTAAAGATAATGTGGCTCTTTTCGGAAGGGCTCTGTAAGCCTCTAGTTGCTTTTATGGAAATGGCAGAAGGTAGAAGCTTTTTTTTTCTTTTTTTTTTTTTTTTTACAAAAATTGAGTAATAATAATCTGCACCCCTGGCCATTAGCACTCATACTCCTGTACACTCATCAAACTAAAATTAGTTAAAATCAAACTAAATAAAAGTAAAACCTAACAGAGAGATATCAGTCAAGTTAGTCTGGGAGTGTGCACTGGTGCTGTGCCTCACCACATCCACAACACCATGGAACTGTCCTGGTTGCAGCCACCAAGGCAGACAACCGGTCCATCCCCACACTTCTAAAACAACCATCTATCTGCCACAGCCAGGACAAATGTGGACATCCACTTGGAAATCTGCAGGCACTGGAGTGCTTAACACTCAGGCACATTCATGTTGGATCATGCACAGTGAAGCGCCATTTGGAGTCTCATTTCCCAAGAAGAAACCACAGGAGAGCACTAAGGGTCTTGTCTTTGGAGGATGGCAGCTGGTGTGGTGTTGAGGGGTTATTCACTGCACAGCAGGGTCCAGGTCCAAACCTGAGGTGGCTTGTGTGGGTAGACACTTTGAATGTCCTTTCACTCAGTAAGGATGACCATCTTGGAAAAAATGAACCTCTGTAACTCTGGTGTGTGCCATACTTTTATAGTGCTTTTTCTTACTCCCGCATTTGGAGATGCGGAAGCACTCAGACAGATCTGGATCAGCCATGAGCAGGGTGGGGAGGAGGGAGGGACTGATGGGATATCGAGGGATTGGTTGGTTGGAGGTGAAGGAGGGGTGGTAGGAAAGAGTCACTCGCTTTATATAAACATAACTCATCTGGATATATGCTGGATATATGTTTATCGCACTTTTAGTTTTTATTTATCCTTCAGTGTATTATTTAACAAAGATATTGAACCAAAGTTGAGTATAAAAAAATTTAAACAATGTAACTTTTGTGTTACATGAGTAACTGTAGAAATTAAACCATGTCAGCATATTCATTGGAGATTTATTCCAGTTTTTTCGCTTCTATGCCTTGGTAATGTCCAGAGATGGCCACAAAGTAAAATGAGAAAGTTTTGTCCATTTTCAGACTAGCGAAACAATTTTATGATATAAGAACGTTAATACGAGTAACACTGGAACTGCTGCAATATTTCAAATGTGGTAAAAGCTCATCAGATGAGTGTACTTCCAAATTCATAGGTACTTTCATCAGTGACCTGTTGGTGCTTGTTGTTATGGATACTGTTCAGATGTACTGTACGAGGGCTGTCAATAAAGTAAGGGTTCTTTTTATTTTTTTCAAAAACTATATGGATTTCATTCATATGTTTTTACGTCAGACATGCTTGAACCCTCGTGCGCATGCGTGAGTTTTTCCCATGCCTGTCGGTGACGTCATTCGCCTGTGAGCACTCCTTGTGGGAGGAGTCGTCCAGCCCCTCGTCGGAATTCCTTTGTCTGAGAAGTTGCTGAGAGACTGGCGCGTTGTTTGATCAAAATTTTTTCTAAACCTGTGAGACACATCGAAGTGGACACGGTTCGAAAAATTAAGCTGGTTTTCAGTGAAAATTTTAACGGCTGATGAGAGATTTTGAGGTGATTCTGTCGCTTTAAGGACTTCCCACGGTGCGAGACGTCGCTCAGCTCTCTCAGCCGCCGTCGTCAGCCTGTTCAAGCTGAAAACCTCCACATTTCAGGCTCTATTGATCCAGGACGTCGTGAGAGAACAGAGAAGTTTCAGAAGAAGTCGGTTTCAGCATTTTATCCGGATATTCCACTGTTAAAGGAGATTTTTTTAATGAAAGACGTGCAGACGGATCTGCGCGTCGGGACGCAGCCGACGCGGTGCGGTGGCACAGGAAAAAACACCTCCGTGTTGATAACCATTTGTAAAATCCAGGCGGCTTTTGATGGCTTTCAGTGGAGTGAGTATATGAGAAATTGTTTAACAGGCAGGACATGTTCCAACTTGTCCTTAAGGCTTTCAACAGAGGTGTTTTTCCTGTGGCGGAGCGTCGCGGCGGCTGCGTCCCGACGCGCGGACCCGTCCGCACGTCTTTCATTAAAAAAATCTCCTTTAACAGTGGAATATCCGGATAAAATGCTGAAACCGACTTCTTCTGAAACTTCTCTGTTCTCTCACGACGTCCTGGATCAATAGAGCCTGAAATGTGGAGGTTTTAAGCTTGAACAGGCTGACAACGGCGGCGACATCTCTCATCAGCCGTTAAAATTTTCACTGAAAACCAGCTTAATTTTTCGAACTGTGTCCACTTCGATGTGTCTCACAGGTTTAGAAAAAATTTTGATCAAACAACGCGCCAGTCTCTCAGCAACTTCTCAGACAAAGGAATTCCGACGAGGGGCTGGACGACTCCTCCCACAAGGAGTGCTCACAGGCGAATGACGTCACCGACAGGCATGGAAAAACTCATGCATGCGCACGAGGGTTCAAGCATGTCTGACGTAAAAACATATGAATGAAATCCATATAGTTTTTGAAAAAAATAAAAAGGACCGTTACTTTATTGACAGCCCTCGTACATCTCCCCAAACTTATCCAAACTAATTTAATGCACATTCAGCCTCAACTCATTCAGCTGATTGTGTCTAGACACACAGAGGGGATTGGACCTGTATGATTTTAGTACTTCTTTACCGTTTGAACAAAGGGAAGCAACACATTACTTCTATTTATGTTTATGTTTATTTAACACACTCAGAGAATTTAAGTGCAGAATGTCCAAAGAAAACATTTATCTCAGAATAAGCAGGATGTAATTTAACATAATGTATTATAGTTGTTATAATCCATGCAGTGCAATGGCAAAAATACATTTTTGTAAGATTCAACAATTGCATACAATTGTCACGTGTAAAGGGTTGAAGATGAATAATTCAAAGTATCAATACAATTCATGCCTCCAAAAAAACCCATCTCTCTCTCTCATGTTTTTAAAATTATTAAACATCAACTAGCCTAAGTTTACATCTTTGGGAACTTGCTGTTTTCCAAAATTTTTATAATCAAACATTGACCCTTGTTAATTTGATCAAGTGCCCTTAAAACCAAAACTAAAAATGTATGCACACAGTTTTCAGATACATTCAAGCAAAACAAACAAGAAAACAAATCCTCTTTCCACATTTAGTCCAAATTTAAAGGTGTCCCTTTTGATTTCTTTAAAGATTATATCAAAGGAAGATTTTTGCTTGCACCACTATAAATTTTTCTTTAGGATTAAATCAGACCCAAGGTTTTATATCAACATATGATCAAAAGTTACCTTGCCTGGAAGCAATTTATTATTTTGACACACATGGATTAAAATACAGCAACAAGATAATATGGGACATGCTGATCTTTGAACCACAAACCTGGTCAGCCTCAGCATTGTAGAGCCTAAAAGATATGCACAAGAACTTTAATTGTGATGGAAAGTGCCAAAAAGCAATGTATAATTGAAGCAGAATGAAAGTGACAGACACAGCTAGTAGACATAGGTGAACAGAGATGCCACTGGGAAGAACTCAGGATAAAATCTGGAATATTTCACACAAACATTTTGCTCAATATTTGCTCACACTTTTACTTTGTCAATTTTCCATGTTTGCATAATAAACAATAAAACCTCTCCCACACAGAAATCAATGGAAACCATGGATGTCCTATATACACCAGCACTCGTGTGATAGGCGTACGCGTTGTGTGACTGTTGCCCGAGGTTCATGCACAGGTTCAGTGGCATGTAATGAACGCGTCGTCTATTACTTCCTGGCCTATGTTTTATCATCTTTGTTTCTTTTCCCCCCATTTAATCATAGATTTGGAGTTTCTGAACAAGCTGTTGCTTTCCAGCCTGTCACACAGCCGTCTTGTGTGTGACACGTTTGTGACGAGTGTTTTGAACATGACCAAAACACTCGTCACAAACATGTCACAGACATGCCACACACAAGACATCAGTGTAACAGGTGGAAAAGCTGCCACACCCTGGTGAGGGGCAGAAACTGTGTGGCATTGTATGACTTGTTTTTGGCAGATAGTGGTGAGTTGGGTGGTGAGTGCAATATGCACCTCTAAACACGCTGTTTGTGTGAGAGTAGCTTGACAGTGTTTTTACTCTGTTTTTTGCCAAAATCAGTGGAGAGTCTTAATATTTTATTATCCTCCACTGGCCATGCAGGAATGGGGATTTTTTGGGGGGGGGGTATAGAATGGCGCTTGGTCTGTTTTTCTTTCAACACTATAGCTTATGAACACCCTCTCCAGTTTATTCTAAAACTGATATGCATAACGATGCATATCAAGACACTGATCCACAAAATTTACTTTTGATAGTAAAAACCTGACTTCACTTGCCACTTAGTTTTACCCTCAATGTATCCAAAAACAAAACACTAATTTATAATTGGGATGTCTCTACTTTTAAGATTAGGCTTAAAACTTTCCTTTTTGCTAAAGCTTATAGTTAGGGCTGGATCAGGTGACCCTGAACCATCCCTTAGTTATGCTGCTATAGACGTAGACTGCTGGGGGGTTCCCATGATGCACTGTTTCTTTCTCTTTTTGCTCTGTATGCACCACTCTGCATTTAATCATTAGTGATCGATCTCTGCTCCCCTCCACAGCATGTCTTTTTCCTGGTTCTCTCCCTCAGCCCCAACCAGTCCCAGCAGAAGACTGCCCCTCCCTGAGCCTGGTTCGGCTGGAGGTTTCTTCCTGTTAAAAGGGAGTTTTTCCTTCCCACTGTAGCCAAGTGCTTGCTCACAGGGGGTCGTTTTGACCGTTGGGGTTTTACATAATTATTGTATGGCCTTGCCTTACAATATAAAGCGCCTTGGGGCAACTGTTTGTTGTGATTTGGCGCTATATAAAAAAAAATTGATTGATTGATTGATTGATGTCTTTATGCATAAAAATATGGCATAACTGCTGCAAATATATATGTAGTTTTGCAGATATAGCTACTGATTCACCGTGCCCCAGTTTCTCCTACTATAGTCCATGAGCCAGTCATGAATTTTGACCTAATCGGTACCATTTAAGGGGACGAAATACACTTTAAAATCCAACCTCAGTGGACCATGACCTACACAAAAATGTATGATAGCCATCCCAGGGTGGTAGCTGTAGCCAGGTAGGGGTCAGTGAATAATTACACAGAGATCAAACTTTAAAAATGCTCCAATCGTGTTGAAAACTATATCACATTATTTTTCTGATCATAACAATTCCAAAAAGGTATAGTTTGGACTATCTATGATGGAATGTTCTGGAGTTATGGGGTAAAAACAGCAAAAATGGTGACAAAGGTCAATTTCAGTTTGTACAGGGGTCAAAAATTAAAGTTGCTTCAATTTCAGCAAAAATTATGCAAATTATTGGTTGAAATAACTGGATCAATAAATGGAATAGTTTTGACTGTGTTGAATGCTTTGTCTCCAAAGTAAAGGTCAAACAAGGTCAACATCATTGAATTCTATGACATGGGACATATGTTACCCTGTAACATGATAACTAAGCATGACAGATGGTGCAAACTATTCATTTTTAGAACCCTATTAACCCAAACAATAATTTGCAGAATTTTTACTGAAATTGGAGCAACTTTAATATTTGACCCCTGTACAAAGTGAAATTGACCTTTGTCACCATTTTTGCTGTTTTGACCCCATAACTCCAGAACATTCCATCATAGATAGTCCAAACTATACCTTTTTGGAATTGTTATGATCAGACAAGTAATGTGATATAGTTTTCAACATGATTGGAGCATTTTTAAAGTTTGACCTCTGTGTATTTCTTCAATGATCTCTACCTGGTTAGAGCTACCACCCTGGGATGGCTATCATACATTTTTGTGTAGGCCATGATACACTGAGGCTGGATTCTAAGTGTTGTTTTTTTTCCCCTTAAGTGGTACCGAAAACCTGCTTGGCCCATGGACTACTATATTTCCTCACCTTATGATGTTTTTGACAGAAAAAAACAGAAACCAAACACAAACCACTTCAAACACTGTGTACTCTGTACATTATATCATTGTTGAACAAGGTCTATAACCTCCGATTTACTAAAAATTTATAGGCATTATAATATTCTGTTTTCCCACCCTATGAACTTTTGGTCCATATACACTCAACAAAAATATAAACGCAACACTTTTGGTTTTGCTCCCATTTTGTATGAGATGAACTCAAAGACCTAAAACTTTTTCCACATATACAATATCGCCATTTCTCTCAAATATTGTTCACAAACCACTCTAAATCTGTGATAGTGAGCAATTCTCCTTTGTTGAGATAATCCATCCCACCTCACAGGTGTGCCATATCAAGATGCTGATTAGACACCATGATTAGTGCACAGGTGTGCCTTAGGCTGCCCACAATAAAAGGCCACTCTGAAAGGTGTAGTTTTATCACACAGCACAATGCCACAGATGTCGCAAGCTTTGAAGGAGCGTGCAATTGGCATGCTGACAGCAGGAATGTCAACCAGAACTGTTGCTCGTGTATTGAATGTTCATTTCTCTACCATAAGCCGTCTCCAAAGGCGTTTCAGAGAATTTGGCAGTACATCCAACCAGCCTCACAACCGCAGACCACGTGTAACCACACCAGCCCAGGACCTCCACATCCAGCATGTTCACCTCCAAGATCATCTGAGACCAGCCACTCGCACAGCTGCTGAAACAATCGGTTTGCATAACCAAAGAATTTCTGCACAAACTGTCAGAAACTGTCTCAGGGAAGCTCATCTGCATGCTCGTTGTCCTCATCGGGGTCTCGACCCGACTCCAGTTCGTCGTCGTAACCGATTTGAGTGGGCAAATGCTCACATTTGCTGCCGTTTGGCACGTTGGAGAGGTGTTCTCTTCACGGATGATGCGAAGGAGATGTGTTGCACTGCATGAGGCAAATGGTGGTCACACCAGATACTGACTGGTATCCCCCCCCAATAAAACAAAACTGCACCTTTCAGAGTGGCCTTTTATTGTGGGCAGTCTAAGGCACACCTGTGCACTAATCATGGTGTCTAATCAGCATCTTGGTATGGCACACCTGTGAGGTGGGATGGATTATCTCAGCAAAGGAGAAGTGCTCACTATCACAGATTTAGACTGGTTTGTGCACAGTATTTGAGGGAAATGGTGATATTGTGTATGTGGAAAAAGTTTTAGATCGTTGAGTTAATCTCATACAAAATGGGAGCAAAACCAAAAGTGTTGCGTTTATATTTTTGTTGAGTATAGCATCACACTCTGTCTGCATGCATTGGTCTGTCCTTTTTTTGGATTTTAAGTGTGACTTTTACATGCTTCAGTTACTCCTGGTGGAGGATGCTTGGCCATGAATCACCTTGTTGTAGCTTTATTAAACACTTAATATTTTTCCCAGTTGAAAGTCAGGAACTGAATTTCCAGTTTCCACTGAATTCAGCATCAACGTTGAACCTTGTGCATACACATACACGTTCTTCCTCCTGTGCATCATTTCATCTACAACATCTCATGGAGTGAAATTACTATATTTGTAATGAAATCCCCCAAAATATTCATATATACTACAGAAAGAAAGGTTATTTGTAATAGCACTGTCTCTCTCTCTTGCTGTCTCTCTAAATGGACTGCATTTATATAGCGCTTTTCCATCTGCATCAGACGCTCAAAGCGCTTTACAATTATGCCTCACATTCATCCCGATGTCAGGGTGCTGCCATACAAGGCGCTCACTACACACCGGGAGCAATAGGGGATTAAAGACCTTGCCCATGGGCCCTTAGTGATTTTCCAGTCAGGCAATCTCTCTCTCTCTCTCTCTCTCTCTCTCTCTCTCTCTCTCTCTCTCTCTCTCTCTCTCTCTCTCTCTTTCTACACACACACACACACACACACACACTGTGTGTGTGTGTGTGTGTTCCAGAAGATATCACTTCACTTTTCCACATTTTATATTGCAGCTTTACTCTGAACTAGAGTATATTCATTTTTTCACTCAAAATTATATTTTTGCTAATTTATTAAAAATAAAAAACTAAGAAATCACATGTACATAAGTGTTCACACCCCTTGTTCACTACTTTGTTGATGCACCTTTGGCAGAAATTACATCCTCAAGTCTTCTTGAATATGATACCACAAGCTTGACGCACCTATCTTTGGGCAGTTTTGTCCATTCCTCTTTGCAGCACCTCTCAGGGTCCATCAGGTTGGATGGGGAGCATCGGTGCACAGCCAGTTTCAGATCTCTCCAGAGATGTTCAGCCGGATTCAGGTCTGGGCTCTAGCTGGGCCACTCAAGGACATTCACAGATTTGTCTGAAGCCACTCCTTTGATATCTTGGCTGTGTGCTTGGGGTCATTGTTCTGCTGAAATATGAAACATCGCCCCAGTCTAAGGTCAAGAGTGCTCTGGAGCAGGTTTTCATCCAGGATGTCTCTGTCTCTTCAGATGCCTTTTGGGAAACTCCAGGCGGGCTTCCATGTGCCTTTTACTGCCGGGCTGCCATGTGTCTCCGTCTGGCCACTCTACCGTGCAAGCCTGATTGGTGGATTGTTGCAGAGATGGTTGTCCCTCTGATATGCCGCTGAGGACACATGTATGTTGTCAAAATTGCCATGACAACATATGTAATGGGTTAGCACTACCCATAAGCAAAATTGCCAGATACTAACAGAAATGCCATGTGGCTAGCTAAAACAATATATAAAAACTAGTAGATAAAAACTTGTTTCATGATCATACTTAGTTCACATGAATTACATACCAGGTATAATTATTGGGATAACTATCTGGCCAGATATCTTTGATGAAACCTTTGGTATGTGAATTTAACTGCAACTGCCAAATCATGATATATCAGATAGATCATGGGCTGAAGGAAATTAATCGTGGCTAAAGAGAAAATACATAATTTAGACACCTTGACTAATCATTAAAATATCATAGTGGTACCCAAGACCGCATACATACAGCACATACGCTTTAAAGTTTAAATTTGTCTACAGATTTGACATCTTGTATTCACTGTTGTTGGAATTATTATTATTATTTTCTTTTATTTTTTTGCAACTCAGAATCAACCTAAAGTGCACAACTTTTAAAATTGTTTTACTTTTGAATTGTCTTTAGGTGTTATTTCTTTATTTGATTATTTTATATTTGTCTTTCTTTCTTTCTTTGTTAATTACTTTTTATTACTGCTGTACTTTTGTTCAGACTGCTGGAACTAAAGTAGGGTGTTTGCTGCTTTTCTCTTCTGTGTTTTTTTTTTTTTTTTTTTCTAGTTCTTTGGTCTTATCATGAAACATAAACTGACAGTACATTTCAGACTGAACAAAGAAAATATTGTAAGTTAGACAAAAAATAAATAAATGAATGAATAAATTAAAATTTTTAAATGACGCATATTCCAATGGGACTTATAAACAGCATTCACAAATAAGTTAATCTTTACAACCCGCTGCAGTATAACAAGTCGGCAGATAAATGCTTATTTGGAGAAGTGTTAAGAAAATGTACCATGCGATGCTGGTGATACAGATATTCAGTAAGCACAACTAAGATTATGCAAATTAAAAAAAATGCTAAAGAGAACTGTTATTAGTGAAATGACAGCAATTCCAAGTGGGATTAAGTGATAAAAAGTTACAGATTTAAGGCACTGAGGAAAGCTCAGTGTTTTCATTGGAGGGCTGTTTTCCTTCTTCCAATCTAAAAAACTGATAAAGAACATCTGAATGGCATCTTTTGTTTCTAAGATCTAATGCACACATGCTCATATAGATCTGCAGCTACACAGTCACTGTCCAACAAGTACAAACAACCTTTCACATGCCACTAGAGGCGGGCACATCATTGCTTTTGTGTGCAATGGGGCGGTTGTGGTGCAAACATATTCCTACAACCAACAACTTTGCAGTGCCGAAGTGTGAGAAAACAGAATGTACTCCGACTTCCAGTACAGAGGCAATGAATGAAAATATAATGACGTGAAGTCTATTTTTTCCTACAAACAGGCCCTGATAAAGAAATCAGGAAGAAGAAATATTTTTGAAAACACCTATGTCACCAATATATTTGATTTTAGTCGTAGAAATCTCCTCTTCATCTTGTCGCCTGTGTGTTCCCGTAACAATGCAGAGTCAATTCTTCAGCCATTAGCGTCACATCAGCTATGCAAGGCAGAGGTTAATCATCACAAAGGATCATAATATAATAATCACAGCAAAACAAATCCCGCTGAAGAATGACAGCATGTGACATGCACTCTATATCACATGTGAAGATGCAGATGGTCCTCGTCTCCCTGGGTGCAGCATGCACACACTGGATGCTCTGTGCATGAGCGTGACTGGTGCCATCTCAGGGTACTGGTAGAGGCTGGATCCCGCTCAGGCTGCCTCCAGTGAGGATGTTTCTTCTCTCTATCTGATCCAGGACTCAGCTGCCTTTCTTCCAAATGACTCAAGGAAATCCTCCAAAAGGGGTAAAGCCACCAGCTGCAATGACGGGGGGAAAAAGTCTCAAAAATGGGCATCAAAGAAAACAGATAAGCCGTTGAACCGCCGATCCCAGCACAGCAAATAGTGAGAAATTGTTGCTGTTCTGTGCAGTCAAAATCGTCCGCCGTTGCCTTGTTTCTTCATTTTTTTTCTTTAATTTTGCAGTTGTTTGAGAATTAGCATCTGCTCCTCAGCTTTGTAGAGGGATTTGTATGCCCCCCTTACATTTTCTCTCATAGCACTCGTTCCTCCCCTTGCCTGCGTTTGTATTCCCCATCAGTCTGCCAAGAGAAGTTTTTCCAAGGCGTAGTACCCAGCCTGCAACCCCTTTTGCGGATGTGCTCATTTAGTATGAGCCTTGCCTGTGAGTGTGGCGCACGCCGTGCCAGCTTGGATAGGAGGAGAGAGAAGGAGGGGGAAAAAAACTCCTCTTTGTAAGTTGCGAGCACACCCTGAGACAGACGCAGGCGCTCATAAATTATATGCTTCATTTGCATATTCCTGGCATTAGACATTATGCAAATACAAGATGATTTGCATAATGGTTTCCTCTTGTTGTCTCAATTGCCCTGTTGCTGCTTTTTATTTAATAACGGCAAAAGGAAAAAAAGGGCATGCTTGGTAAGATTTGAGCCCTGTGAGGCGCTGTACTGCTGCTTCTACAAAACCAAACTGAGGATGACTTCATGTAAAATCACACAAAAAAAAACAATTTAAGCATTCAGATCATCTTCAATAAAACAGTTCAGCAATTTACATGTACACATGCATGATAGAAAAAGCTCTTTTTAAATAACTGTTATACCAATACCTCCATGTATATGTCACACAGCATTCGCGTTTGTGAATTTCTTCCTTAATTACGCTATTATGCTTGACTTTTAACGAAAGCTGCAGCACTGCTAATTAACAGAAATGGGCATATCCTCTTTGGAGTGGGGGGATGGACTAATTACAGAATTAAACTATTATTCTCTCTTATTTTGAACCCCATCTGCAGCGTATCAAACAGTCAGAATATGGATCGAGCAAAGAGCTGACATGGAGAGAATAACATAGCCATTCTTTAACTTATTAATGAATTATTGTATGCATATTCAGAGCTGTATTACATCTGAATGCATATTTGTGTGCAATGCAGATGACCAGAATGCAAAAATAAAGAAGAGGACATGATAGAAACCATTATAATTAAAAAGCTTAAGGCAGAGAAATGAGACTCTGAACAGAGTTAACGATAGCCAAATGAGTGATGTATCAAAAATGGGAATGTGAGAAAGTAGAACTGAAATGTGTTTATTATATTTAAGGCTGTTGTGGTGCGATCACTAAGAAGTCACCATCATTCAGTTTGCACCACCTGACACACGGCACAGCTCGCTGTCATTTTGTAGAATCACTGAGGATTTCTGCTTTATGTACTTATATCCAGAAACAGTGTGGCGCTAGGGTAAAGGACAACGCCAGGCTCTAAGGTTAAACGGCAGGGCGTAATGAATCCAGCGCGCTCACGGGAAGCGTTAAGAGAAATTGGCTTTTAAAATCAATTAACCCACATTTTAATTAATGTCAAGTCCGTAGAACAAAACACAGTGTTGGAAATGTGGGTGTAGTGGGCATGTGGAAGGAAATCCAGGGAGAGGAGGAGGAGGCGGAGGGTGGGTGGGTAAGAGAGGGACTGAGAGAGAAAGGGGATGGGCAAATAAGGGAAACAAGGAGCGAATGCGGTTGATGGCAGAGGGAAGTTGGCACAGTGCCATCCATTCAGTGGTAGCACCAAGACTTACATTCGCTCGCTGATCTGGATGGTCAGATGGAGCCGGAGAGACACAAGGCTCCAGTCATGACTTTGGTATCGTCACAGGCTTGGAACTTTCTTTTTATGCTGACAGGAAGAAGGTCTTGTCTTGCAAGCAGCAGAACCTGGACACAACTATGGATGTTTAGAGCTTCACCTTCACCTCAATGCAATGGGGCCGGAGACACTGAAAAATATGCTGATGTAAACTTCAAGACTGCATCACCTGGATGAATTTTTGAATCTGCAATTTGAAATACTTTGTTGAATGTCACCAAAGAAGAAAAAAGGAGAGGGTAAACAAAAAAAAAAAAAAAGTTGTAGCTGTTATTCTGCTATAGTGATGGCTGTGGGTGTGATGGTGAAGAAGCTCCTCCCACTCTCTCCTTCCTGCTCTCTCTCTAACCATCTGAGGAAAACGGTCTCTGTGCCAGGCAGCCATCTGGGCAGGAGATACAATGCCAACTCATTCGTTATTGCAGAAGGATGTACTCTTGGAGGATACGGGCGATTACAAATTCCATCCCAATCTCAGATGGTATTGTGGACGTGTGTAAAAGTCCCGTTTTTGGAAGACGCCAAGGAACAGCAATGTGGCACTTGTGTTTATGCACGATGTGCCATCGGGATTGCAATGGCATCGGGAAAAAAACCTGGCAAGGACAACAGAGATATTGTGCAGCTGAGCCAAATCGAACGAAATCGGATGCTCGTCACGTACGAGTTGCCCAAAACAAAAGAGCAAAGGCATTACAGCACTTGATATGACTAATTAGACTAAATATCATCATTAATTCCTTAATTAGGACTACACGCTCAGGGGAATGGATTGAATTAATCACCAAAGAATCGACAAAGGGGATAGAACCAACAACAAAAACAAGACGAAGTGAGGCAAAAGCAGCGAACTGTTCAACTGTTAAAGAGACGGTGTGAACTGAGTGCCTCATTTGGTGCCAACTCCCTTCCCCCATCACACCATATTTCACAAGTGGAACCTGTGGTGCAGTGGCTGGCAGCCACACTGAACATCTCCTGTAGGCACTGTTGCAACAGACGCTGACAATCTGCCAATCGCTTGCCTGCCTGCCTACAAGAGGAGGAGGGGGAAGGCTGGACCTGAGGGACTGCGCCTGAAACCCAAGAGCAGCTGTTTACAAAGTCTCAGACACAAAAGAAGAAAAACCCATGCAAAACCTGAGGATGCATATCAATTAACTGGCAAAACAAATTGGAGACAGCAGACTGAATGGAATTAAGTAACATTTTTCCTCTATTTTAAATTATACTGATCAAAACTATTCAAACACTTTTTGTGGCAGTGAAAACTTCTGGAATTTTTTCTTCAGGATTATGTGGTACTCTTGATAACAGAACATGCATTTGTGTGATTTGGGGAGTTGGAATTCTGCAAGTTCATCGATGTCCAGCAATGTGAGAGCTGGGTGAGCGGGATGGCATATACACGGCAAGAACTCCCTCAGGATGCAGGATGCGATGGATCAAGAAGACATCCCCAGTTCAAGAGATATGGAGGGGGAGGTGCTGGGTTGCCCCAGTCTAAAGTGGGGGAACAGAGGCTGTGGGAACCCACTGTTCCCTGCCCAGCCACACCCAGCATTTTCATTTTTTTTTTTTCCCACTTCTTGCCAACCAACCAAAAAAAAAAGGAAAAAGAACAAACTCCTCCCTTTCAGGATTTTCCCCAAGTGCTAAGCAAGTGTAAACAGATGTAACAAGGACCTGCCAACTGGTGTGACTCGTGGTCGGGACACTCTCCAAGTCCATGAATCCCTATAATTCCCATTAAGTCTGCTGGCATCAGGCACAAAGCCAAGGATTGGCATCGCTGCAAAAAAATATGCAACGGCGGCTTTCGTTAACCTCATTTTCATCAACAATTTGCAGAGTTGAAATTTAAACTAATTAGCCATTGAAGGATACTATCATCCATGAGCACCAAGTATTTCTTTGTAACTTTCATTTTCTTTTTTGCAATTTATAATCGTGGATTTGTCTTGGACCAGAGGCATGGTTGTGAATAATTAAAGAAGTCACCCGAAGGGAGGGATTAAAACAGCTTTGTGTTTCCTATTCTACCACTTAGCATGGACTACCAAGATGTCTGTTTGACCAGTAAGGACGAATGAGCTGCTTGAAGGATGGCATCTTCGTGGGCATCTCAAAACACGACAGTCGTCACCGCAACATAAAATGATTAACATTTCATTTCTATTCGGCGCTGGTTTTGGGCTCATTTTTAGCAGGAAACATGGACATCCTAATCTTTCGGAGATAATGAATTTGGATAATCACCCTTTTATTTCCATAGGGGATGTTAATTGCACGGCATCTTCATTACGCCAATGGATTACAAAAAAAAAAGGCTTGCACGAGAGACCAGAATGTAATGGGGGTGGAGTGTATGGGAGAGAGAGAGACTGAGAGAGAGAGAAAGCAAGAACGGGGATATTTTTCTTCCTTCTTTATATGCCAGTAGTCAAATAATGCCACAGTATTCACAAACAAGCAGAGAAAAGCTCCTGCGCTTCCAGTGATGTTCAGGTGCTCCCTCGTGGAAAATGTGCTCTCTACCTGCTCTATGTAGAGCACCAACTCTGACATATGAAGACATCCGCTTTTCCTGGTTCTGGATCTTACAAAAGTGGAGCGTGACGAAGCCTCAGTGGAATCTAATTTCTCTCAGAGTGGATATTATTTGTGTTATGCAAATGATTAGTGTTTTAGTAGCATTGATCTTTATTAGTGATGCTGCTGGAACCCAGCCGAAGCGGAATGCAGACGAGACACTGTGGCGGGCACTGGCTAATGTTTTCTGTGCTTAATCATCCTACAGCAGAATGGTTTTATGCATATTTCATTTGCATATCATTAATTCGCAAAGGCAAATGAGCAAATGGCAGTGGAGCGCGAGAGAAACAGAAAAGCATAAAGTACAAAGAGAAAAAACTCAACTCATTATGTGATGGCGATCTTCAGAGCTGTGCGCCTGATTTTGGCAGTCATCCAGTTCCTTTAATTTAACAATTTAAAAAAAAATGGAGGGGGAGTGCTCAACCTTTCGGACACCGATTAATTGAGCACATTAAAATCTGTGCAAGAAGCTGTCAAGAGAAAATGAACATGTTCACTTACATTTAGCGCACTGCTTTTTCAAATTGATTATATTTGTTATTGCAAATGTACATTGAATGAAGTCCATATATCATGTCAGCTGAGTAACTGATAATAAGAAGAATAATTTGATTTTGTGAATGCTTGTGCAGTTATTTAACATGCTGTATGATTGTTATAAAATTGCACGTAACTGGATGCAGTGTTACTGAAACTGTTCCATTTCTACCATCATCTTCCTGCAAAAGCAACAAAACAATTAATAATTTCCCTGAAACCAGTATGCGATCACACACCAAAACAAACAAACAAACAAAAAACAAGCAAACAAAAACAACCCAAAACAAAAAATAACAAATAAATAAACGGAAATAACTAATTAAGTTTAAAATATAAGAATGGGTTATCCAAACACTCTGAACCATTTAACCATCTGGCATACACAAAAGAAACACATGCCCCAAACACTCAAAGGTGATTGAGATTCACAATTTGACCTACTGTAGAACCACTAAGCCTCAAGTCATATAAATCTCATTTGGCAATCACTTATCAAAGGAGATTCAGAAATAGTGCATATATATATATATATATATATATATATATATATATATATATATATGTGTGTATATGTATATGTATGTATATATATATATATGTGTGTGTGTGTGTGTAATTTTTCATTGAGGGAAGATCCTGGAACAAGTATGAGGTAAAATAATGCTCCTCAGCACCCTGTGTATCTAATTACAGATCCTCCTTTTTTCAGACCTTCTTGCTTAATTCTTCTCCTACAATAGGAAAATCCCCCTCCAGCCAGAATATTCAAATGAAGTGAGCTTCACGGCTCACACAATTAGCCATGTTTAGTAATTTGAGAAATGAATGCCGCAGGGGCGAGAGGGAGGGGCAGGACAGACGGGGAGCAGACTGGCAGGGGAAGCCCACTAAAATGGGTGGGTATAAGCCTGGCGCTTTGTACCCGTGGCACATGCAGATGTCGCTGTAGTTCTTCCAAAAGCTTCCACTAAACGAACAGGAGGGAGGTAACGAAGAACTCGTTTGGCATAATATGCCTCCACCGTGTGTTTCTAAGGTGTGTTACTGTGCAAGGTTGGTGGAGCGTGGGAAAATTGCAACCATGACCAGAAAAAACTGAAATAGGTGAGATCACTGCTATGAGGGAGCCCTCCGAGCGTGAATTAATGAGATTATTATAGTGACACATAAGCAAGGCAAAGCAATACCAGTGAGGTGTTCATGTATTCTGAAGCCTATCATAAGATGTAGATTATGCAGAGTGCCGATATTAATATGCATAGAGGCACTCGTTATTACGCAGCTCAGCATGCGGTAATATTGCAGTGCTGTTCTGCCATGCCTCAGTTACTGTGTCAGAATTTTATTTTTGCATAAACAAAGACAACCCTCATTTCCTTGTCCTCCTATTGAAATGTTTACTTATTGATCATATCCCCAGGGGTCAATTTGAAAAGAAAACAGTGAATTTTAAGCAGCACGCTATGCGAGTGACAGGAGTAAAACTGATAAAGTCAAAGGATAACGTGGCTCACACTTTCAGGGATTTTACACAAGTGTAGTTTTCGTGGCCAGCACCTAGGAGGTGTAAGTAGCAAATGTACTTGTACTCATCTGTGGAGCCAAGGGTGTACTGGTCTTACAATGAGCTGTGGTCAGGCACAGTGCTAATGCATTGCTGTCATGAGGAGAAAGTCCAACAAAGAAGAAGTAAGTCCAACACAGACCCAGAGGCCCGTTGGTTGGTCTTTATTTTTGAATACCACTATGTTTCTTGTTTGAAGATGCATGTAGCATGACCAGGAATCAAACCCAGTTATTCACAACAGTAGTCAAACCCCCCATCCCCTTGAGCTATCTGCCACAGACAAATAAAAAGCTGGGTCTAAAATTAAGCAGTTTTGCTCTTTACATGGCATTCAGATATGCAGGCATGCACTAGGGATGTGGACAAAGCAGACCAGCGCCTTGATTAGGTTATGCACCTGATTTCTTGTTTTGCTTCGCCAAAGTCACTTAATTGTACAGGAAGGAAGGGTAGGGATTAAAAATCAATGTAGGCTATAGGGAATAAAGAGTAAGTATTTCTCTTCATTTTTGCTGAATTTCAGAAGGATCGGCCATTTCACAAAGATTCTGGTCAATCGCCAAAATCCGGATTAAGGCCAGGAAAACAAGCTCAATTCCCAGCACAAAAATGGGCATAAAGTCCTTAATACTTAACATAATCACATTATTTTGGTGTCATTTTAAGGGTTTTTCATGTTCTTTCTCAATCCACAGTCAGATTTTATATTGGTGTGGGATGGAATTTTTATACACATCTCTACATGTACATAACTGGTACTCATGGTGCTTGTGCATGCTACTACTAAATGATGTGCAGCAGAAAACACAAGGGAAGTGCTTCATAAGAGGAAAGCATTGACAGATTGTAAGAAAACTGTTTCCCTCTGCTGTGCATGAATGATTTCCTTGCATACAAACACGATGAGTACCAGTTATGTGCACTCCTGCAGATATGCCTTACATAGGTGGGTACATTCTACTTGTACATGCAGAGATGCACATTAGCACATCAAATGACAATGAAATGGAATGGAAAATAAGTAAAAAGTCAAAAGATAAAAAATACAAGACCCCACCAGTCAAATAGATTTTTAAAAGGAGGACATTTGGTCCCTCCTTACAGAATGAATGATCAACAATGAACAAATGAGAGCAGTTGGTCAGCATCCAGGTTGGTGCAATTGATCCCTCATGAAATTTGCAACTGTTGGTTAACAAACAGAAGTACCAGTGACCACTTTATTCATTACTGATGACTTTCAGTCACATTATGTGTCCACTCAACATAGGGCCCAAACCTCTCTGACATTTTGGGAACTACGCATAGTTGTTACTTCAGCATGATTCCCATCCTGGTCCACCTGCCATTAGAAGCCAGTGGTATGCCAACACTGCAAGTGTTTGTAGTAACCCTGATTACCACACGATGTTTGCAGTCTCCATGCAAATAGTTTGAGTGGAGGCCCTAGTCCCAAACAGTTCCAGTGCATCTTGGTGTTAAATTTAATGACAGATGATACTGATTGGTTTGATTCATGTTGCACCTAAAACACCCACGATTAATGCTCAATACAACCCTGCCCCTTACTTATGCTCAGATTTACACACCATGTAAATAGAAAGTGGCGTTGGGCACACCCCAAATGCATGTCTGCACCATGCATGTAAAAAAAATACACTGTGAGGTACAGATGTCTAAGTTAGGCACCTAAGAATACAACATCATAGCTATTCCAACCTGCAACAAGTCCTTGTTACACTGATGTCTGAATTAGTTAACTGCTAGAAAAAAATATTTGCTTTTAACTTTGGAACCTCTTGATTTTGCTCTCACATTCCACTGGTGTGAAAAACCTTTTCTACATAATTGCCAAGCAATATGTTGTGACACTGAAGCTGTAGCACATAGATAATGCTTCCACTGACTGAAATATGCTGAAGAAAACATGAAAAGCAATACTCATAAATGATCTTTGTGGTAATATGCTTAGAGAATCTAAATATTAATAGTCGAACAGACTCTATTCATCTGTCTGGCTGTCATCCCATGAGCTGAGGAAAGTTTTCATTTGGTGCAGTGAGAGATTTTGACTCAGAAATGAGATGCATAAACAGCAAGTAAATTAAACCAACCATTTCTGAAAATGATTGCTTTACTACTAAAGTACAACAATTCAGGACATTCACAATCTCCCTCTAGAGTGATCCCAAAGTTAGAACAACATTCCCATTGTGTGGATAAGGATGGGAAACAGTAGTTTCATATAACTTGGCAAAGAACTTTGAAAATAAATATTGTTGTATAGTCACCTTTCAATATCTGACAACTTAAAATGTTTTTTGGATGAATAAAATTAGTTGGTTTCACAAATCATCTTCCTGCGGAATGATTCGGTTGTAAAATCCTTTGGGTTACTCACAGTAGCAGGATGGAAGAGATGTCATACAGTTGTATGTAAAGGTTTGGGCACCCCTGATGATTTCCCTGATTTTCCTTTATAAATCATTGGTTGTTTGGATGAGCAATTTCAGTTAAATATATCATATAACAGCTGAACACTGATATTTGAGACGTGAAATGAAGTTTCTAGTATTTACAGAAAGTGTGCAATAATTATTTCAATGAAATTAAGCAGTTGCATAAATTTGGGCACCCCAACAGAAAACAATACATCAATATTTAGTAGATCCTCCCTTTGCAGAAATAACAGCCTCTAAACATTTCCTATAGCTTCCAATGAGAGTCTGGATTCTGGTTGAAGGTAATTTGGACGATTCGTCTTTACAAAACATCTCCAGTTCAGTCAGGTTTGCTGGTTTCTGAGTATGGACAGCCCGCTTAAAATCACACCACAGATTTTCAATAATATCTAGGTCTGGGGACTGAGATGGCCATTCCAGAATGTTGTACTTGTTCCTCTGCATGAATGCCTTAGTAGATTTTGAGCAGTGTTTACGGTCGTTGTCGAAAGATCCAGCCCCGGTGCAACTTCAACTTTGTCACTGATTTTTGAACATTGTTCTCAAGAATCTGCTGATATTGACTGGAATCCATGTGACCCTAAACTTTAACAAGATTCCCAGTACCTGCACTGGCCACACAGCCACACAGCATGATGGAACCACCTCCAAATTTTACTGTAGGTAGAAAGTGTTTTTCTTAGAATGCTGTGTTCTTTTTTCAGCCATGCATACTGCCCCTTGTTATGTCCAAATAACTCAATTTTAGTTTCATCAGTCCATCGCACCTTATTCCAAAATGAAGCTGGCTTGTCCACATGTGCTTTAGCATACCTCAAGTGACTCTGTTTGTGGCATGTATGCTTCAAAGGCTTCCTCTGCATTACTCTCCCATTCAGCATCTCCTTGTGCAAAGTGTGCTGTATAGTTGAACGATGCACAGGGACACTATCTGCAGCAAGATCCTGTTGTAGGTTTTTGGAGCAGGTCTGTGGGTTGACTGCGACTGTTCTCACCATCCTTCACTTCAGCTTATCTGAGACTGTTCTTGGCCTGCCACTTCGGGCCTTAACTAGTACTGTGCCTGTGGTCTTCCATTTCCTCACTATGTTCCTCATAGTGGAAACTGACAGCTGAAATCTCTGAGATAACTTTTTGTATCCTTCTCCTAATGAACAATCTTTGTTTTCAGGTCATTTGAGAGTTGTTTAGAGGCTCCCATGTTGCCACTCATTAGAAAAGAGGAGAAACATTTGCAAATGGCCACCTTAAATATGCTTTCTCATGATTGGATTCATCTGTGTAAGGAGGTCAAGGGTCAGTGAGCTTACCAAACCAATTTTGTGTTCCAATACTTAGTGCTGAATGTATTCAAATCAATAAAATAAAAAGTGTGCCCAAATTTATGCACCTGCCTAATTTTGTTTCAATACTTATTGTACCCTTTCTGTAAATACTAGAAACTTCCTTTCACTTTTTAAATCAAATCAGAGTGTTCATCTGCTAAATGATATATTTAACTGAAATTGCTGATCCAAACAACAAGGAAAATCATGAAAATCATCAGGGGTGCCCAAACTTTTACATACCACTGTATGTGCTCATGGTGAATATGTTTGAGTAGTTGTGATTACATCTTCAGGGGAAATATGGTCATTCTTTTTTAGGTCAGTGTTATATTGACTCTGCAACCTCAAAATTGTGTTGCTCCTTGGCAGAGGCATGCACGCTGTGAGTGCTGTAGTTTATGTTGTATTTATAGCCTGAAACCACTGTGTAGATGTACTGATTCCACTGCTTTGCTTATTTTTTTTTCTATACCCATTAGTTCACAATATATAAGTGCTCCAACCAACAAACTAGGGGAGGTGATGGTCTAGTGGTTAAGGTGGCTTGAGTCCACAAAATCATGGGTTCAAATCCCCGCCTGACTGGAAAATCACTAAGGGCCCTTGGGCAAGGCCTTTAATCCCCTATTGCTCCCGGTGTGTAGTGAGCGCCTTGTATGGCAGCACCCTGACATCGGGGTGAATGTGAGGCATAATTGTAAAGCGCTTTGAGCGTCTGATGCAGATGGAAAAGCGCTATATAAATGCAGTTTATTTACCATTTATTTACGAACATCTTTTATACAGACTAATTTATTTTTCTTCATTAGAAAATATTCTATACATGTTAAATACAGAACGTGAAATAATAAATGAAGTTCTCATTTAACTTTTGTAACAAACAGAAACAAAAAACAAACAAACATACATATTTTACAGTCAGAGCACAGCCCAAGCTTCAGTCATATGTCAACATTTGTAGAAAGTCAGTCTTTTTGGAAGTGCAGTGTGATTGTGCTAAAACTATCAAAATTGTTCTGTTTCCTCATAGCATGAAGATAATTTTGTATGTTTTGATTCTTTAATTTATTGATTTTGTTTAAAGTTCTCTGTTGTATTGACTTAAAATTATTAATGCCACGATTCCACACTTCGATGCAGTAGGTTGCGGTACACACCTCTAAGGCTGGTTTGTGATCCGTCAATGAACACAAAAAGTTTTTTTTTACTTTTACTTATTTATAAGTTTTAAGTTTTTTTGTGACTGTGGCTGGTGACTTGACCTTAAAGCACCGACTCATGATGGATTTAATCATTCATATGGCTTTTACTTTTTCTTATAAGACATCATCTTTTAGAAGCTGCTAGCAAGCAGCTAACATCAGTATGAGCATTTCTGAGCATTTGATTAAAATTTCTAATAATATGTCTTGTTGTGCGGTTAATTAATTAATCTAAGGGCCCCTTCACACATAACACGATTGAGGCAGAATGGCGCATGAAGGTGGAGTCAAATGCCACTTTTTAAGAATCTGAGCCACTTAGATGCCTCGTACAGCTGTTGCTACAACCATTTGCGCACACCAGTGGCCGAAAGACAGCGAGTGCCCTGTGAGTGCTCATTCGATCCCCCTCTCTGCAGGTGTCGACCAAATTCCAGGTGCCACACATGAACATCCAACACCGCTTGCTGGACACTTACAAAAGCAGGGCTATTCGCGCTCCTGGTACGAGAGTAGAGAGCATCTAACCACATTCAAGCTGTTTGTGAAAATTGTCTAAGTGCCCCACAAGTGTGGCATCACCAAGCAATACACATGGGTGTGGCTGTGCCGAACTCCACCCCCCCCTCCCCAAACACGTGGTGTGCGGGGGAGCACACTTGCATGACATGCTGATATTTATGTACAGACAAGATGGGGGACCACCCATCCACGACTGAGCGCACACAGCACAGCAAGGCGCCTCTCAGCTGATCTCCGGTCAGCCACGCACTGACAGCTGGAAATGATGACTCAGTGCACACGATGTGTTACATTAAAAACACAGAGAACAGAACCAGGACAGGTATATAAATAAATAACACAGTAACTACATCCATAATTACATAACACATAACTGAAATAACACAGATACAGAGAGTGACACTTTGTTCTGTGGGCTGAATGAACAGGTGGGTGTGGCTGCACATAGCAGCAGCTGTTGAGATCTCTGGACCCGTGAGTCACAGCTGGAGAACACGTACCATGTTTTGAAGGACATGACATTACAACTCTACACTGTGTGGCATGTGCTTGCTGTCCTCATGTGGAAATACATAAAAACATATCACCTTTGCCATGGGCTGCAGCAAGCGCACAGTGCGCACATCGGCAGGCTGTGCCAGGTGAAACGGACCATCAGATCATGTGTACACTCAGCTGGCGATCGGAATGTCACGTCACCCACATGAGCTATGGTCCACATGACGCGATGTCTGTCTTTTGGTGTGCCACTCGCTGGACACGTGCGCGGGCCAGCTGGACATGCCGAGCCAGCAGATGTGAACATAATGGGAGTGCACTGCTTCATTAATGTCATTTCATGGCTATGTCTATGACCATGGGTCATCTACAGAGGAACAGAAGGTTCATACTTATATTGTCCACTTGATTAAGTATTATGAATTGCGGTGTTTTTTATAGTGTGTGGTTGTTTTTTTATTCCCCACACCAGCGGTGTGATGTGGTGCCACGCATTCCAGCTGCTCGCACGTGTTCATGCACGCACATGAACACGAAACTGGCGTCGTTGTATCGCTTGCTCCTGTCCGACTGTGTGTCCCTCCCAACAGCAGGTAGAATGTTTCGCGGTTCCCAGTTTCGTTTTTTGTTCGCAGATTTTCTTCCGGTTTCTGCTTCTTTCGCCCATTGTCATGTTATGTGTGATGGGCCCTAAGAGGTTCATGCTCCAGTGTTTCTGCTGAGTGACATTTTTGTGTAATTTATGTTTGCAGCGTTAACATGTTAGCAGTTTTCATAGTTTAGCTCGGCTAACATTACCTCACTCCACACTAACCCTAAAGGGCCTTTCACACCGAGCCTGCAAACACGGTGCTCATCACTCTAAAACCCATTATTTTCAATGAGAAGAGTCACGGCGCAAACATGACACGCAAAAACCGAGCTTGCACAATGCTCCTCCGGGAGCGCACACTGCTGCTTGACATTAAACTCAATCTGACTTTAACCACTGCGCGCTGTGACATAGCTTCATACATCCAATAGAAATGAGGCATCAGCCCAAAACATGGAAGACAACAGAATGCAGAAATGTGTCAGAGGAACATCACAACTACTAATTTATACACAGCAGTCCTTACAATTTTTTTTTTACCTCAAGATCAATTTCTGATTAATGTACATTTTGAAATTAAAAAAACATTTCTTACATTGGAAATCTTATTAAAATAGCTTTAAGTAAAAAAATTTTTTTTTTTTTTTGAAATCTTTGATATTCATCTGTAAATTAAAACCATAACTTGTCTGTTGTTGTTTCAGATGAGATGATTTCTTAACATGATAATGAACCTTGGACATTTATTTTTAGACAAATAAAATAGCATGAAAAGTAATGTGTACATTTTTAAGTCTGGTAGATTTATTCATTCATAACTGCATTTCAACCAGGAAAAAAGACACTGCAAATAAATATAGATATTTATTATAAACACAACAGTAGATGATGTAACAATGACTGCAGTGTTTCTGTTAATAAGGATTTCTCAATGTGACATAAACCTCATGATGAAATTATTTTTTAATTTAGTCATTTTAGCATTTAATTATGTCCTCATTGAATATGTGATTGCCTTTAATGTAATCAGAAGAGAGTCATTTCTAAAATATGAATTTGACTATTCTAGTGATTATGAATGCTTTGAAATTGTGCACAATAGGGGCAGGGCTTCTAACTGTGCAAGTGTCTTATTGACTGAACTTTGACTTCATAGACATGTTTAATGAATCATTTATTTAATGTTAAAGTATAAAAGGAAACAACTTTTTAAATTAAGAAAATAGTTGCTCTTTAAAGAGCCTTTCTTTTACTTCAAAGTTTAGCAGCAGGTGTGAGTTTTCAGAAACCACAGGTGAGCTGGACTTAGGATGTTTAACCAGATGAAGGTCTCCTCTGCAGCTCTTGGTGGAGTTTTTGGAGACACTTTACTCACATTTTTAAGAGCAGAGATGTTCTCTTTTTCTGTCTGGACTTCAGGCTCCATCACAGGAAGTTTTGAAGTGCATCTGTATTTACTAGGTTCTCTGCACAGCAAATGTTGAAATGCTCCTGATATAGTAGAAGTGAAGAGATATATTTCTTAAAATATACAGAAACATGAAACAGGACTGTGCTATTTTCTTTAAGGTCTGATTACTAGGTAGTTAAAAAATAAAAATAAAAAAGTTTTTAAAGTTTTAAATTTGATACAGTTCTTGTAGTCACAGCAGTAACAGTTAAAAGACACTAGTGTGTAGATTTATTTGGTAAAAATAAAAATAGGTCAAACAATTTACAAATATAAAACGTTCACCCAGCTCGACTGAGTGACCGATTCTGCAGCTAAAGGCTAAGGTAACAGTAGCTGATAAAACTTAAGGGTTCAGTGGTGCACTAACGTCACGTTTTATTTTCAAATTGACCCTGAATCTGAATCTGGTGTTATTTTTTGCCAATCACGTTATGTTTTTGAGATATGAAAACATATTTCTTGTATCAAGCATTGAAGCAAAAGCTACAGTCTCACACACGTCTTCAGCGCCATAAATGAGCTCTTGTTAACATTTAGTGAACCTGGTTTAAAAACTATGCTTTTGAAGCTGCTTTTTGTGCATGATTAGTGGCATCAAACGTGTGAGTGAACAAGCAACTTTTGCATAATCCATCAATATGGAACATGGAGATTGCCAAAAAAAAAACAAAAAAACCCTGATGTGATAGAGGAAATCTGAGCTCAGATTCAGATTCAGCAGCCCAAAATGACCCTAAATCAGTTGCCAAAGTCCATGCAAGAAAAAAAAAATGTTTTTGGTTACCTGTGTTAACATGATTTCGACCAAATGTGGCACATACTTGGATTCCAAAATTGCCCTGGTAAGGTCAACCAGAGGTCAATCATTTGACTGAAGTTCAATTTCATTAGGGTTTAAATGTCTGACTGCCTCAGCTCTTATTGTCTTCATGCCCTACTATTACTGAGCTCACATAATTGCTATGAAGACTTAATTTGTGATATCAGTGATATCTTATATTTAAACGATATACATGTTTACAAAATCTTTCTTTCATCTTCTTCACAATACTTGCAAAAAAATCTCTCTTGTACATGAGCTAATAGTTTCATTTCAAATATGGACCTGTCACTGTACATTTAGAAATTTATTTGTTGTGCTTTTGGTTTTATTTGTTAAAATGGCCAACACAGATGGTCACCACACTACTGGGCTACTTGAGCCTCCTATAATCAAAAAACATGGAGGGAGCTTTTCCCTTACCATGGTTGTCAATGTGCATGCTCACAGGGTGGATAAGGACTCAACCTTACTCGTGTAGCACCTTGAGATAAGTTGCATTGTGATTTTGCACTGTACAAATAAACTGAATTGAAATAAGGCAAAAATGTTCCCTGCTTCTTATCTTCTTCTTTTAACAGCAATAACAACTAACTTTATGGCTTGACAAACATGTAAAATTGGCATCCAAGAATTTACTCCAAAAATGAACCCTATGCCCCCATGTGTGTGCACTGCTGTAGACCAGCTAAGAAGCAACACTCCTTAACCACTGTCTTGTCTGGGGTCTGAAGATTAATTGGTTCCACATAAATCTGTCAGATTAGTATTAATACACTGTCACAGAGGCAATGAGGTGACCCACTGTATCCAGGCAGCCTTTTATAAACTGGTATGAAGGTCAACTGTCAATCAACCCACAAAGTATGGTAATCAGCCCTTAAAGTCAGCATGAGCATGGCATTAACAGCACCAGCAATGGCTGATGAAAGAACTGTCCGAACGGTGGCCCTGTAGGCACAATTGCTTATAGGTGAGTTTGGAGGAAATGTAAGAGGAGGCAGTTTCATCATTATGTTAGCTTGCAGTTTTAAAGAAATCGTCTTTAAAGGGCAACACACACCCTTCACATTCTGCCACATTATTTGCATCAATCAATAGGACATAGTGAAACCACCATCAAACAAAGAAACTTGCCAAGTTATCTTTGCAGGAGATGGTACCGAGCTAATGTGAGAATACTGCTTGTTTTCTGAATGTGACAATATTACTAATAGAATGACGGTATATCTCCTAATCATTGACTCACATTGGGCAAAATAGAACAAAAATTTCATTAATACTGTCACTCCCACGAGCTCCATTAATGTAATTTGGAAAATTTAAATAAATGCCTGTGCAGTAAATTTATTTGTGAGAAAGGGGTCTAAAACAAACTACAGGCAATGCATAATCATATTTTATTTCATCTAATATTATTAAGCTAATTTTAGTATGTACACATACATTCAGAAGAGGTTCAGGATGTGATCGGGTGCTTGACAGAGGTTGACACCAGGCATCAGTTCCAGCAGTAGCCCGATGAGGCACTGCAAGAGAAACAGTGCATAAAGCCACAGACACTTTGCGTCAGAACCTTTGTGTGTTGATTTTTCATACAGTATAGCAACCCAATGTCAACGTATCAGAAAGTATATGGTGACAAGCTGCATGTGCTAACCAACCAAGAGGAATTCAGCATGATGTAGTTACCAGCTCCAAACAACACTATCAATGCCAGTTTAAAGGTTTGATAAAATGGCATAAAACAAGTTAGCTAGTGGGTACGTCAAACAACCAGTCAGGGGCACTAAATGATATCACAAGTTACACAGTGGCAAAAATAAATGTTTTATGGCCGTAAATGGGAAGTTTGCACATTTTTTGCCCCTATTCAATGAAGTTGGGGGCATTATGTTTTCACCCTGTCTGTGCGGGCGTCCATATGTAAAGTTTTCATTTCTGCACAGTAACTAAAGAACACTTTGTCTGATTGAAACCATTTCTTGGTGGTGAGAGGTGAGATGAAGGCTCTTTTTGAAAATGCCCCCCCCCCCGGTACAATAACTAAAGCTTCTTCTGATTGAAATTATTTCTTGTTGATGTATTGTGGGGGAACAAAGGAAAGTTCGTTTTAAGAATGACCATTGTACAGCGTCAAATATGGTCACTATGGACACCAACTGGATTTTAATTTCTTGGTGGTGTATTGGGGAGGCTAATGGAAATATCATGAAATGTATAAAACTTGTTCCTATTCAAAATGTGGATCCACAAGACCAACTGTGGCGACCCTGAGCAAAAATGGAGGAGCTAAAAGATATGTGTGTTTTTTTTATTTGAACACGTTACTTTCCTAAAAATTACCAAGCTGTCTGAAACAACAGAAATTTACTGAAAAATTAAAGAGGACTGTCTCTGTGTTCGTATATAAGGGCCCCTTCACACATAGTGCAAATCTGGTCAAACTGCGCATGAATCATATGCACACACTCATCTTCAACCGCTTAGTCCAAATAAGGGTCGTGCGTGGCTGGAGCCAATTCCAGCAGTCATAGATCACAAGGCGGGGTAAACCCAGGACAGGACGCTGGTCTGTCACAGGGCCACAAACAGACAACCAAACACATTCACACCCACTCGTACACCTATGGACAATTTAAAGATTCCAGTCCACCTAACCTGCATCTCTTTGGACGTTTGAGGAAACCGGAGCACCTGGAGGAAACCCACACAAACACAGGGAGAACATGCAGACTCCACACAGAAAGGCCACAGGTGGGAACTGAACCCATGACCTTCTCGCTGTGAGGCAACAGTGCTAACTACTAAGCCACCATGCTGCCCAAATCGTATGCAATATGTGTTAAATCTTAGCTGCCTCCAATGCCTTGTACACCTGTTACTACAAAGACAAAGTGTGCGCTGTGAGAGTCCATCGAACCCTCCCGCGGCAGGTGTTGGCCAAATTCCAGGTGACCCGCAAGAACATCTAACACTGCTCGCATAGCACTTAGAAAAGCAAGCATCAATATGCAAGACAGTCCAAGATGGATACGGAGAGACACAAAATGTAATAAGTAATATATAAAATAACACAACATCAATGACATTTGAGTTTGAAATATGGGCAAAAATAAATAAACACAGAGTATGAAGGAGCACATTCCTTTATAATACAGGCCCTGAGGCCTGTTGGTACCAGTTCTTATTTCTGGATTCTGTAGCGTCAAGCCCCTGGATAGGGCGCCAGTCAGATGCAGGTTACTTCCGCAGCAGAGCTGTGTACCTATTTACAGCTGCATGGATTGAGACAATGTAGATTAAGTGTCTTGTCCAAGGACACAGACAGGCACATGAGCAGGACTCGAACCCACGTAAACAGATTAGCAGGCTAGTTCTTTATCCCCTTAGCTACCTGCTCTACAAAAAACTGCATCTTTCATAAATAACTCATACTCTCATGTAGATGCAAGGATTCACATATGACAAACATATTCAAATCTGTTTTTAATTAATGCTAATAATTTTGGATATATGTACTGCATGCTGTATTAGGTGACCCAGTGTTGTCATTATTTTGTTATTTCACACTGAAAACATGGGTATAGACAGCAAAATTAAGACTTTATGAGTGTCAGAATTTGAGATGCACAAAAATAAATCAAAATGGGAGCCATATTCATGGGTATATGTAAATTAACGATGGATCTAACCCTTGGATATTGGTAAACGCTTGATATGTTATTTTTAGGTCTTTTCTGAGTTGTATGCCAGATAAACGGTTCCTGTTGTAATTTGTTTTGGGTTAGGCCCCATTTGGTCAGAGCCAAGCAGTAGAAGTGCCAAATGTTGCAGTTCCTTGAATGGCTGCCTCAGCTGGCTTCAACAGCGAGTCACTCCCCATGTTTGTAGCATGGCTCAGATGTAAACATGTTTATCTCTTTTCACCCATAAAGGTATGAATAATTAGGGGCGCAGTCACATTTAGTGACAGCAGGTCCAGCCCAGAATCCCGCTAGCAGTGTTGGGAAAGTGTAGTGACACGGACCCACAACAGGGGGCGCAAATGAACGGTCAATAGATGAGCCAAAATATAACAATTTAATGTTGTGAATGTGCACAACGAACATACAGACAATCTCAGAATATCATAACAGTCAATACACAAAGGTGACGTGCGGGCAGGCTCGAGGATAGAAGACGTCTGTCCTAAGAAGAGCCGGAACCACACGATTTCCGCCGCCCCAGAACCTGGTGAATACTGGAGCCGCCAAGTCCCGAATTCCCAGGTGATCACCGTCCCCGACTGTCGGATCTGGTACTGCTGGCGAAGAACAAAGACAGTCAAGTGTGGGTGTGTGTACACCCAGTAACAACAACGGTGGGAATGCCACCTCCACCTCTCACTCAATAACTTGCAGAGTACTGTGGATTCCTCAGGGGAAAAGAGTGCCTTCAGCGCTCTCACAGCTTCCACCGACGGAGGAACTGGTACTCCTGCAAACACTCACAATATACAAATATTACAATTACAAAACGGCTGAGGATATTACCTCCAATGAAGTATGATATCTCGGCAACGAGGTGGAGATGACGTCTGGTCTTTATGGAGTGAGATGATGTTGAGTAGATGGGTGACAGCTGTCAAGAGGTAATGAGCGACAGCTGTCACCCCCGGCTGTGTCCATGGCGGCAGCGCCCTCTTGTGCCTGAAGCTCACACTTCAGGCAGGGCGCCCTCTGGTGGTGGGCCAGCAGTACCTCCTCTTCTGGCGGCCCACACAACAAGCAGTTTCTGCTTGCTGTTGTGGATTCAACCATATTTGTCCTTTCTAAGCATTTTGCAACAAATATCTGAGATAAATGTCTTGCTGTGCTTTTAATTTCACTAGCGTACTCTCTAAGAAGTCTGAGATCCAGTATTGGTGAAATTTTTGTATTTAATTTGTATTTTATATGAATGAAATCCATATAAAAAGTAAGTCCCTTCGGCTGCTCCCTTGTTTGCACTCAGGGTCGCCACAGCAATTCCAAGGTGGATCTGCATGTTGAATTGGCACAAGTTTTACGCCGGATGCCCTTCCTGACGCAACTCCACATTACATGGAGAAATCCATATAGTTTTTGAAAAAAATAAAAAGGACCTATACTTTATGGACAGCCCTCGTATAACTCATGTGGAAGTGTTAAATATCTGACTTTGCTACGTACAGTGTTTTTCTGTAAATGCTACCAGTAACGAGTGGAAGACAGGTTTAGGCGAGTATAATGGCTTTGCATTTAAAGGATATGCGCTATACAGTTAAATGAACTTGCTTCTTTAACAGAGTAGTCCTTGAAGGATGCTGTGGATGTCAGTGAGATAGAGACATACTGTCACTCTGTGACTGTTCTTCCTGCCATATTCAGAAATTGCCCCAAACTGCAGCCTGTTTGCCTGATTTCAACGAGTGTAGACATGGCTGCTATGAGAAAAAGAGTCAACCATCCTCAGGGAACGACTCACTAAATGCCCCTCCTGAGTCTGGCACAGTTGGTCGGTGAGATTTTGTTCTGTATGTGTTTGCCGGCATGAGTATGATTTACTGTCTGAGCAGGAGAAACAGCGAAGAGATATGAGAGAACTGTCATAGTCCTTAGACTTTAACAGAGGACAAAGAGAAAGAGGGAGAGAGAGAAAGAGGAAGAGAGAATAGCATGAAAGAAATGGTATGTCTGTGCTGTGTCCCACAGGGCCTGAACTGGGCGGCTGGCGAGGGAGCCATTACATGCGCGTGCTTGACAGCTCACTCTCTCATTACAGCAGCAGACAGTTAACACCACCGCTCTTACACCCCGGCTTTGCAGACTATATCATCACTGGCCACACACGTTCTAATAGTTTTAGAGGCTGCTTTAACATATGCTGCAGCGCAGCAGTTTATATGAGGTGCAGCATTATAAGCCTGCACCATGGTTGATGTCTTTGCCTTGGTAAATAGAATAGTTAAGTCAGGACATTCTTTGATAAAGTAATTTCCGAAGGTACAGTAACTCAGGGTTCTAATGATGTACTCCCAGTGACATTTTGGCACTACACTTTTAACAAAGAAAGCATTTTGTGCATAAGCGTGCCTTCCCACACAACGTGCTGCTACTTTTGAACCATGTGGCCCTATACTTTATTACAAGTAGAGGCCACCAAGCTTTATAAGATTTAAGGCATTTTCTTTGGCACCACTATAGTTTTATTTATTAGCCTTTAACCCTATGGGGTCAAAGGGCATTTTTTGGACAGTTCACTTGCCTGGCATGTTTTATTATTGCTGTTAACAGCTCACCTCGCATCCCACAATCAAGTGCTATGTCTCTTTTTTCAGGACAACCTGTACTTTCAGAATAGATATGCTATAGTGGTGTTTTTATAAGTGTAATAAAAGGTTTACAATCAGAAATAAGAGAATTTTAAATGTTCTGACAAATAACAATAAACACAAATGCACATTTTGAACAATATATACAAAATGGTCCATGCGTTTTGTTTGTCTTTATGCCACATCTCAAAGCAATTTCTGTCTGCTATTACACAAAGGCTTACAACACAAACCTTTTAATTCTATGCAGTTGACTCCCTCTTGGATTGCTTGCAGTGACACTCTTTGGTCCACCATGTGAGGTTGTATGAGACCCTCTTATGCTGATCACTTCATTCATATGCGCAATGCTGTGCTTTTACGCATGGAGCCAGCAGCCAGAGGGCTGTTCAAACAGCATTCACATCCCAAAGAGAAACATATCGCTGCCCCTAACAATCTTTGGGATACCATGTGAGACTGCTCTGCCCTACGATTCGATATTGGAAAACCATGTGAAGGTGAACCAATTCCGATTGGACATTCACATTGCGCATGTCATCACACAGCTTCTATGAGGAGTACAAACATGGTGGATGGCTGGCTCGAAAGTTCACTTTTCAGCAGAAAAAGTAAGTTTCTATCTCATATCTTTAAAAAGTTATTTATAATTTAGTAAAACTTGTACTCAGCCATCGTATATGACAGCGTCGGCCCCAGAGGGTTAAACGAAGGATTCATAATATGACATTACCAATGCAATCAAAATTCACATTGTCTCAAAAAATTTTATTAAAGGTTCCTCTGGAAGGGTAAATTTTCAAAAGAACAGACAGCCTTGAACTACTTACAGCGGCGACAGCTGAGACCAAAACAGTCGATGACAGTGACATCATAGATCACATGGGGACTTCACCAGAGTTGTGTGAGGTATTCTGGGAAGGACACGTGATGGCCAATCAGAGTAGAGAGGCACTGTGATGCCACTGGTTGATCTCTCTCTGGCTTCTAATCCAATGTGGCAGAAAACACACCAAAACCCCTGCATTTCTGTGTAAATCTAACATTTTTCTCATATATTATGTAAGTCAGTGAGAAGTACACACTTAGAAAATCCAAAACACTGTTTTTGTAACCTGATAACACCTCTGAAGTGATTTTCAGGACATCTCATGGACGTCAATGTGCATGTTACATGCGCGCAGATCACCCACCATCAAAAGTGACTTCCAGTCTTTTCAAATGCTCATGCATGCACACATGAAAATTCAGTAAGGTATATCTTATATATTATATTCCAATTCTAAGGTGGAACTATGCTAGTATATAAAGGTATATCTAAATATCTAAAAAGGAAGAGTAAAATAGGAGAGTAGAAAGAGTAGAGTAGAGCCACTTAGGTGCCTGGTCTTGAGAACCAGGGATGGTAGGTTGAAAAGCTTTTTTATCCCATGGGAACTCTCCCTACCCACCCAAGCGGCTCAAGAAAAAGGTATATATCATATAATAAATAATAAGACATAAGAAGGATAAGACATCACAGGAGAAGATTGTAGTATAGGTAATATAGTATGTAGTGCATGCCCTCCTGCAGACATCATTAAAAGGTAAATAAAATATTTGTTATGGCCATAACAAATAGCATGGTGGCTTAGTGGTTAGCACTGTTGCCTCACAGTGAGAAGGGCATGGGTTCAATTTCCACTTTATTTTTTTATGTTTGTAAAAAAATGAAGTAAATAGGAATCATAAGCAAAATAAGATATTATGTACATTACAAATGTCTTTTAACATTATATTACAGTTTAGTTTATCCTTATTTGGTTTATTGTGGGGAAGCGCCTTTGCAACTTATATAAGCAAATTTTTTCTTTTGCAGAAAAATTTGTTCATATAGTTTCTTTTTTGAAACCTTGTGCTCCAAGTGCACCTTTGTTTTTTTTTGCAGCTCTTAAATGTCTATCATATAAATATTTTCCTGATGTGTATATTTGTCTTCAGAGCGCTTTATGATATTAGTTGGCCTTTTTGTATTAAATATTATTTTGTGCAAACCATCAAATTCATAATTATCTGACATTTTTAATAATTAATTATTAATTATCTGCATTTATTTTTGGGTAGAATAACTCGTTATCAGCGTCACATCAGATATCATGGTGTTAAATCTTTGAATAATACAGTACATCTTCTAAATCCATCCATCACCTTAAACAGATACAAATGTCGATTCAAATTAAAGCTCCTATATGAGTATTTATAATGTCAATATATTACTTGGTTTAGATTGATTTACACATTTTACACTTTATAAATTGATATAATCCTTTAGTTCATTGTTGTGACATTTTTGTTTTTGTTGGGAGAGGGTCTTTGATAAGCCTC